>NC_141693.1:765347170-765939670 GCF_964263255.1 Lissotriton vulgaris | reverse complement strand
CAAAAAATTGTATTTTTAGAACGCTGCTCTGTGTTTGAGAACATAAAAGGTCAACTTAGTCACACTCTAACTGACATGCAATTCGGAATCGCAGTGCAGTGAATAGTGTTTGGTTGTTGGTTGTGACATGAAACTTGGACATAGTGTTGCTGCTGGGATGTGCCTATTTTGTGAAAGGCAGTCATTTCTGTGATTGTGGAGAAATGACAGCCTGTGTATATAGCAGCTACCAGAGAGTCGGATTCAATGCAGGATGGTGCTGCTAGTTGTAGGGTGCAAGACTTAAAAAATATTGGGCGTGATCAGGCTTAGTGTTAACGGTATATCATGCCGGCATACCCAAAGGCTGGAAGATCGCGCATTCAATTTAATCGGCAGGGGCCACTCAATGCGTTGGCCACTCAGTGCGTTGGGTGAGGAACTTCAGGAAACTAGAAGAGATATGGCATTAATTATATATGCGACCCTGGTGGGCTCGGGTGGCAAGCCTACTGTGGGTTCGGCTCTTACCAATGGATATTCAGAATCAGTTCCCGAGAGATTCTATTGTTCTGGTTGGGTTGCCCAGTGTGGGATCTCCATCTGGTGGAGACTTCGTTGGAGGTACAATCTGTGGGCAGGAATTAGTGATTGATATTAACACTATGAAGGATTGTATAGATATGCCGGGGGTCAGGGGCAGAGGCATTCTCACCTTTTATATAGCATATTGTGCCCTGTTAGTGACTTGCTGGTTGAAATGATTTATGTCACGCTCACCCCCTAAGCACGAATTCACTGCGCCGTTACTTATCCCCTCACCCTCCCCACCCCAAGATGGCCGCCGCACTCTACTCGCGATCACATGACCATTGTCACATGACCGCACTGTTTTAAAACCTCGGCTGTACGCTATCCCATTAGGAAGCAGCGTCGCTTGCGAGGAACTGGTGTATCAGCACCCCATCCATCCTGTGAGGTAAGAACCCCTCCCCAGCCCAGCAATTTCACCCCGGACACGCTGTGATCGTGGGTACACTCTAAACCTATTCCTTGTTGCCAACAGCGGATCGTGCAATTTCCCGACCGCCGCTACAGACTGAGCTTCCTGTAAACACGGTGAGAACGCCAAATACCAAGGCGCTCACTCGACCCAACGCAGCGGATCATCAAATTAATCTGACCGCTTCTAAGGGCTAACTTATCTTCCTCAAAGGTGAGAATGCCTCTGCCCCTGACTCCTGGCATATCTATACAATCCTTCATAGTGTTAATATCAATCACTAATTCCTGCCCACAGATTGTACCTCCAACGAAGTCTCCACCAGATGGAGATCCCACACTGGGCAACCCAACCAGAACAATAGAATCCCTCGGGAACTGATTCTGAATATCCATTGGTAAGAGCCGAACCCACAGTAGGCTTGCCACCCGAGCCCACCAGGGTCGCATATATAATTAATGCCATATCTCTTCTAGTTTCCTGAAGTTCCTCACCCAACGCACTGAGTGGCCAACGCATTGAGTGGCCCCTGCCGATTAAATTGAATGCGCGATCTTCCAGCCTTTGGACATGCCGGCATGATATACCGTTAACACTAAGCCTGATCACGCCCAATATTTTTTAAGTCTTGCACCCTACCACTAGCAGCACCATCCTGCATTGAATCCGACTCTCTGGTAGCTGCTATATACACAGGCTGTCATTTCTCCACGATCACAGAAATGACTGCCTTTCACAAAATAGGCACATCCCAGCAGCAACACTATGTCCAAGTTTCATGTCACAACCAACAACCAAACACTATTCACTGCACTGCGATTCCGAATTGCATGTCAGTTAGAGTGTGACTAAGTTGACCTTTTATGTTCTCAAACACAGAGCAGCGTTCTAAAAATACAATTTTTTGCCTCTCTGTTTTTCCCCTGTTTCTCTTTACAGGCATATTGCTCTATGATATTCCAGGCATATATTAAGTCCTGATGATGATCCCATTATTTTGAGCACGGGATCGAAACGCCGTCGACTTTGTCATGTAGACATACAGTTGTTTCATTGTTATTCGTATGTATGCTCTACTCGAGGGAATACTACCAATTTAAATTCTAAAGCAGTACCAGGTCTTGCTCAAACCTTCCTTTTGCCTTATGTAAACTGTTCTTTCTTCTGCACCCTTTCTCACAACCTTTTCCCTATTGCTCAGTACGGCACAGGCTTGTGCCTTACTTCAAACACTAAAATGATTGATGTTATAATGTAACGTATAAATTGACTTCTTGTCATATATTCCTTAAATAAATTCTTTGCCCGGCTGGGTATAAGAAAAGTGTACATATTGTACGATTGTGGTCTTTATGCCATTGTTTTCAGATACTGTTCTAGGCTTAGGACCTTTGTTTTTTGAAATACATCACTCTTGAATATCATGCATGTGTCATGTTACAATATCCACATTGGAACAGCGCACAGACTGTCATTGGTATGGCTTTTGTAGCACTCTCTGTACACCAGATGTGATTTGCCAGATAGTTTTCATGGTTTCCATTGCAGACTGGAGTCTGACTACAGTGAGTCAAGAATTTGCTTTCAGTAAAGTGAACAGGAATGTATGTACCTGAGGTAGGGGAAAGTGTCACCTTTGAGTTGTGAGTAAAAGTTCTTTGTGTTTGATGTGTTAACGCTTTCTAGAGTAAGGCAGAAGTGACACAAAGCCTGCAAGGCAGTCAATGGTAATGAGTGATGTTGAATTGTGTAAAAGCCAATCAGAGGCACAGTTTGGTTGAGTGAGATGTATGTTCGATAGTCCGTCGTGCGCAGTGTTAATTTGAGCCGGGGGACTGTATAGTGGGGGCGGGGGGGGGGGGCACCTTCACTCATTTTTGAGGGCCGGGTCCAGCCCTTTTTTCCCCTCAAAGATTTTGAATCAAAGTAAAAAAGACAAGGATTAAACGGGAGAAGGAGGAGGAAGAGAAGGACGAACAAATATTGACGATGAAAGCAAGGATTAAAAAAGAACTGTAACAGTGATATTAGGAGGCAGAGGGTGTTTGTGGTGGAGTAAAGAAGCATAAGTTGGGAGCCGGGCTTCTGAGCAAAAAGTTAGCCCTGGTACTTATTTTTTTTTTTTACAAACTAAGCACTGAATATTGTGTATCTCGGAGGAGAGTGCTGCTGTGCACACGCTTTCTTCCCCTAAAATAAAGCCACTGCACTGTGTATTGAACGCTTCGTTCAACAGGGAATGCTAGGTGATGAACACAGTGCGTGCCTGTTTGAGGGAGTCTTTCGAGAAACTCGGAGAAACTCGGGGAAGGCGGGGACCGATAATTATTGCTGCAGGAGGTAACATTTACATCAGCGGAAAACGGAAGTATTACTACTTTATGGCAAGAGAAAATAAGAAATACAGAAGTGTGCCATTATCGACAAGCCGGTTAAAACAACGCAACATTTTTAATGTGTTAGCGCTATTAAATTGCTCTGTTATTCACCCACATTTTTACCAATACTGCCATCTTGTGTTCCTTGGCTGTATTTTTTCGGCTGAAATGATTTCTGATACCGTACGGATTCATGTCCTCTGGAGAGCTACACTATAATTGTGCTGTAGCATATGCGTCACATCCTAAGTCTAAAAAGAAATATCAAAGATGCAAGGATACGGGACTGGGTGGGAGCTGTGCAAGCCAAGCAATGTTTCAGTAAAAACACAAATGCATCTGGGAAACAAGCAGGAAGTGGGATAAGGGAGGGGGTGGCAAATGGTGAGCACTTTCGCGGCCACTGATGTTCTCAGTGGCCGCGCGACTCACTGAGAACATCAAAGCGGCCGCAAAAGCGCTCCCAAAGGCTGCAGGCGGACAAATGATGCGCGAGTCCGGCGCACATGCACTGAACCCGATCCGCCTGCAGACTTTGGGAGCACTTTTGAAAGCCCCTTTGCTTAATATCTCGCCAAAGCATCACTAACGCGATGGCTTAGGCGAGACCTAAAAAACCCTCAAAGATCTAGCGATAGCACCAGAGTAGAGGAGTACGAATATGAACAACAGAAAGGTTGTGATAAAAAGAGTATGAGAGAACGAAAGGGGAGTAGGAGAGCATTGAGGGATGACAAGAATGTGGGAGAAAAATGGAATGTAAACAAAATTGAAAGAGACATTTCCGGGATGATAGAGGTGCCCTATAATGGCTCTGGAGCAGGTACGTCGCATAATCAATAATATTAAGGGGGAGACGTCAGAGATTTTCCTACAAGCAAATCAAAAAGAATTGGATGGGCTGTGGCTGCTGGACAGTTTTATTAGACAAGGTTTTATGTACACTAGTTTTCAGGTATTCTGAAAAGTAAGGTCAGTCAGCACATGGCCTCAGTGAGACAGTCTGGACTACAAAGGCTGGCATGAGCTCATACCTAACATCAGAAGACCTGTCTTAGGATGGCCAGCGAAAGCAGGCCTTTCAGAAGCCCAGGCAAACCATGCTTGGAAGAAGAGAGGAATTAGGGAGAGAAGGCTAGGTGAAAGTTGCAAAATAGTAGAAGATGTAGCAGAATACATAGCAGTGCAGAATGACATAATGCACCTAAACTCCAGGTCCGAAAAGTTTGAGGCTAGCTGGGCCATACAACTCCTGCACACTTCAGTGACCTACACAGAAAGGAACCAGTGATCCCTCTGTCTTTCTTCCCTTTTAATAGAACACATTGAAATGGTATCACAAATTAAAAGATATGAAGATTATGTGCATGGATTTGTGTGCTGAAGGACATTGTAACGTGGTGTACAGTTGTCCTTAGCTTGGCTTCCAGCGATTGTTAAGCTTTGAACCACCTTTTCTAATTATGTGGCTTTGATGTCAGTCCAAGTGTTTGTGGATATGTTAGGTTTAATCTAATTCTTCATAATGGATGTGTAGATTGATGATAGGATTTCATTTGTCAGTATTACTTAAAGAATCTGCAACAGAGGGAGCAAATCTTTAACAACTGTATTGTGCAAATGATGGTGACAGGAATTGTGTCTAATGAGTACTTTTGTTGTAGGATGACAGATACGTGTGGTTTGAGCTGGATGTAAATAGAGTCAGTTTTGCTAAGTTAAAGTAAAAGAACACAGACAGATTTACATGAACTGCTTTGTAAGTACCATTTTCAGGTGCTTCTAAAACATGGAAATACAGAGAAATTGACAATATTTTCTTCTGAGAAAGGTGACAACCCTTACTCCAGGTTTTCAAAGAAGACTGATATATCCACTGGATGCTCTCAGTCGTGGTTAGAATTCACAGCCAGATGCACCCCCTGGCACCCCCTGGCATCAACAGAGGTGTGATTTATGCTTCTAAAACATGAGAGAAGCAGCTTCTCTCCCCCACAGAACATCTGTTGGACACTCTCAGCAAGCATCACTCAAAGAACAGGCACACCCTGGCATTAGCAGTGCAAGTTTCTCTCTCTCATATGCATCAGTTGACAAACTTCCTATCTTCAGAGTACACCACAGCATCCTTCACACAACAGATACCACTGAACATCAGTAGTGCAAATAATAGGTACAACGTGGGCAAGTGTGCAAGCGTCCCTCCTTCACGGAACATGGACCACATGGTAACAGCAGGGAAAGCTTCCCTTCCTGACAGAAAGCGTATAACACTAGAACAGCAACGCATGCTTCCAACTCTCACAGAACAGGTAAAGCGCAGGAACATCAGCGTGGGATCACAGAAGCCTACGCTCTCACCTAATGGGTAGCAGCAGAGCAAAACGCTTGCCTGTCTGATGTGTATGTTTTAGTATGGTTGTATAGCTTGGCGAGTTCATGGATGATTGAGCAAGTAAGTGAATGGTTAAGTCTGAATGGTTGAGTATAAACACCTGTTAATTTAGTGCAAAAAAGCACCAAGGGGTGAACATGGGATTTACAAAGACATATGTCATGTGATGCTATGTTATGTATGGATGGGTCAATGACTGTATTCATACATGAGTAAATGCATAGGTAAGTGGAAGGTGGTGTGAGTTTTAAGAAACTGGGTGAGTGGAAGGCTAGATGGCTCACGATAGACTAATAGACAGATAGTAGATGAACGGGGAATGTCTTTCGTTTAAAATGCACGTGAAAAGAAATGTCTGGGGATTTATGGGGATTTATGCAAGGATGGGCGGAGGTCAGATTCTGTGCATGGGTAGTTTAAACTTCCCTTTGAGTAGGTGGAATATGTGCATGCCTGTGGTGTGTGTAAGGATCTGTGCGTACATGGATGGATCTTGTGTGTGATGTGCATGTGTGCCCAGATGGCATAAGTGTATGGATGTTTGTAAATTACTTTGTTACGGCTGCAAATGCAGAACTCCTTTAGTGAAAATGCTGAGGTGCAAACAAGGGCTCGTGACCTTGCAGGGCATGTTCATCTACATGCCGGGCAACAAAGCATGATAAATCTCTGCGATGGGGAAGCGCTGTTACCGAATCGCAAGAACCCCGATACCGCACAGTTATTGGGGGTTGTCTTACGTGCATTTAGTTGGTAACCCTCAGTAATAGAATGTTTGTTACCAACAAGCATGTGTTTCAAATGACACTGTCCCTCGGCCACTACTGGTTGTAAGGCAAGCTCATACCAGAAAAAATTGCAGTGAGTCATCTCAGCATGATGTATACCATGTAGTTGACATATACGTTGCAGTTCTCTGGTTACACCTGCGACGCAGACAACTGTGTTAATGATGTGCTCTGATTTCTCAGAATATTAATCATTTACAGCACCTCAGAATGACACCACATGAAGCACTATAAAAACTAATCGCTAGGATACTAATGAACTATCTGTAAAGTGTACCTGTTTGCACTGCAATTCGCAGAGTAAATATGGAACCAGCACAAACACTGGCCTTGTGATCCAGTCTCATGCTGCAGAGATGGTTGGGTGACAGTCTGGGTGGAGCCTAAGGGAAGCGGTGGTAAAGTGTTGACAGCTTTGAAGACCTGACTTGAACCTGGTAAAAGTGAACAAAGCCACATTTGCTTACGACTCAACAGTGCTAGATAAAGTTAGTGGCAAGCAAATACTATGTTTTATACTTTTCATACACACAGTCGGATTCAGATAGAGGAAAACCAAGGTTGCAGAGGCGAACATATAATTTAAAAGCCAACTTCAGTTGCTGAAGTGCTGTGTCCAAAGTGCTGAAGAATCACAGCCAAGGCCTGAGTGGCTCTTGAAGTGTCAACGATGCTGTAGATCAGATCCCTGTGACCACCATTCCAGGCAGCCAAGCATTAAGTGGGAAGAAAAAGGTGGGGGTCAATCAAAGTAGCGAGGGAAAAGAAAAGTAAGTAGAAATTCTTTCCAAAGGCATTGCCTAATTAACAAGCAATGTCTTGAGCAAATGGTGGGGGCCTGAAGCAGTAGAGTGGGAGAGGTGAGGGGGGAGTTATGGGGAGATTAAGGGACAGAAGGCAAGCGGCCGTGAAGTGCAGGCGGGGGGCGGGGAGCAGAGCCTTTGAAGAGCCAGAGTCAGTGAAGTGAATAATTAGGGGAGAAGAACTGGCAGGCTGATAGGCAGAAGGCTCAGGCAAGCTCGTGCACAAGGCGTGCACTTCCCAAAATCCGCTGGAGAGCCCTTGGCCTTAAGTATGGTTTGGCTGCATTAGGGCCTGCGGAATAGGAAAGGGGCGAGCCCTAAAAAGGCACAAGAGGTCGTTAAAAAATGCTTTAAAGACAATACCAGGAAGTCTGCAATTGAGCAATGGGAAAATTTCACACAGAAGATAGTAAAACCTAATGATTCCACTTCTCGTGTACAGAAAAAACAAGTGACTCAATCAGAAAAACGGGAAACTAACATCAATCTCTCGTACACGGTTAGAAACATCAGACGGTCCCACAAAAGACCTAGAAAGCAACTAATTAAGTTTCCAAACAATGAAGATATACGGAGTGAAATAAAAAATAGTAATAATAAGTTGAGGAAACTAATTTGGAACGAAAATAACAAAGCTAGGCAGGACTTGTGGACAAAAATCTTTCACGCCAGTAATCAATCAAACTCAAGTGAGTTCTGGAAATTGATTAATGGTCTAGTCAGACCTAACAAATCTGTTTTAGCATCCGTCCTAACCGAAAATTAATGGGTCACTTCTTATAAAACTCCTAAACCCAGATACTAAAGCAAATAACCAGGGTGGCAAGCAGATAAAGACAGCTAAACCAGACATTGAACGGGATATAAAAATCAATGTGACAAAATCACAAGTTGCAAAATTAATAAAGAAACAAAAAGACGGAGCACCTGGCCCCAATGGTATTCTGTTTGCTCTCTATAAAGAAGAACCAGATTTTTGGTCTGAATATATAACAGAGGTTTTTAATGAAGTTATACAGACTGGGACGATTCTGGAATCTTGGAGAGGGTCATAAATATCTCCAGTTTTTAAGAAAGGAAATTGGCAATTGCCAGAGAATTATTGATTGATCACCCTTCAAGAGACTGATGCAAAACTGTTTGTGGGGATTTTATTATCAAACTTAACAGATTGGGTAAATGAAAAGTAGATTCTACCCCCAAATCAAACAGGATTCATCAAAGGTCTAGGAACTTCCGCAAACATCCTTATACTATCAGTATTAATGGATAAGGCAATTTTAGCAAAGCAGCCATTATATTTTTGTTTTGTTGATTTTAAATCAGCCTTCGATTGTGTGAATAGACAACTGCTGTGGAAAAAACTAAAGTACCAAGAAAATCCAGACTCGTTATTGAAACTGATCCAACTCTTGTATAATGATACCTGGATCAGGGTGAGGATTTGTGATGGTGGGACGCTAACAACAGAAATACCCAGGACTGGAGGATTAAAACAAGGATGCGTCTTGGCCCCCCTCCTGTTTAATTTATTCTTAGCAGATCTCTCAACCATTTTAAATGAAGTAAATGCACATCCCCCTAGGCTTGCAGACAAGCAAATATCCAATTTATTGTATGCAGACGATGCTATACTTTTAAGTCAAACCAAAGTGGGGTTGCAACGGTTGATTGATCGTATATCAACGTATGCAAAATATGGTAATAAATGAAGCAATGACCAAAGTGTGGCTCAATGGGTGGACAAGTGTGGCTCAATGGTTAGAGCGGCAGACCCTGATGCAGAGGTCTAGCCCGGGACCAGGGTTCAATTCCCCGCCTCGGCGGGTCTTGAGCTCAAAAATTCCACGGACCTGATAATTCTCGCCTCGGTGCCTATTCCAATCATGGAGTCCCACTCTGCAACTCTGGGCAATAGCTTGCTTAATCTCCACAACGGCCCCCACAACGCTAAGGATACCTGGCCTCCACCTTGGGGGTGCCCAGGAGTGGACACCTCTCAGGGAAAGCCAGGATGGGTTCCACAGCGGTATTCGTACAATCGCCTTGAGACCCTTGCGGGTGAGTAGTGCGCTCTACAAGTATCAATTTACATTACAGTAATGGTTGTTACTAAAAACACATAACTT
Source organism: Lissotriton vulgaris (assembly GCF_964263255.1). NCBI lineage: Eukaryota > Metazoa > Chordata > Amphibia > Caudata > Salamandridae > Lissotriton > Lissotriton vulgaris. The sequence continues at coordinate 765,930,195 of NC_141693.1, read as the reverse complement.
AAATATAAATACAAATGGTTGTTGGATGAAACTCAATTAGAACAAGTTGTATCCTACAAGTATCTCGGTGTTATATTTAACGATAGTGGAAATTTTCTTCTGCAAAAAAAGGATATCACCAGAAAAGCAAATACTATGATGGCAGCATTTAGGATCATTCAGAAAGGTATAAGTAACTTGTCTTATCATCCCTTCCTAAAGGTTATTTCGGCAAAATTATTACCTACTCTGACATACGGAAGTGAGGTATTAAATGGGAAAGACGTGGAGATTAATATTAACGCAGTTGTTAAACATATAAAGTTCTATTTCTCCTGCTGAACAACGCCTCACAAGCACAGGTGAGGCTGGCATTTGGGATAAATAATCAGCTATACGCGAGGAAAGGGCAAGCGCTTAAAGTATGGAATAGAATAAAAAACGATCAAGGAAACCAAATGTCTCAGCTGTTATGTCAAGTAGTTAAAGATAACAGGAAACTGCAGGCCGGGTCTTATTTCAGTGCCAGGACACCGGTCGGTAACAGTGCGATTTATAAATGATATAAATAAAATAAATAAATACATTTAAATACAGCTGTAGAAGAATTTGGTTTAAGGCCGATTTGGGTGAATACAATTACCCAAGAAAGCTTAAAAATAAAATTACTAATTATCTTTCCCTGATAAAAGATAAAGATATATTGGCAAAAAGAAAACATGCTTGGCCAATCATAAATGGATTCAGGAAAAAAAAGTAGAAGAATATCTCAAAACACCATGGTCGCAGATAAATAAACATATCTTTATGAAAGCACGATTTGGCCTACTGCTGGGATTATGTCATTTTCCTTGATGGAAAAAATCAGAAGAGAATACCCAATGTAGGTTATGCAAATCCGGTCAAGAGAAAATTACAAATTTATTGTGTCTTTGTCCTGAAATGGAAAAGGAAAGGAAAATCCCTCTGAAGAGATTATTTAACAATTGTTGAGTACGGACATGTAGGCAAGCTTTGATAGCTTGTCTAAACCCAAAGGATATATTTATGAATTCTGCATTTGTACATTTTTTGTGTATCATTCGAAAAAAATTGGAGGAATATATTTTGAACTGCTAATCGATTGTATTAATATATATTGCGTATTTTAAATTTCAATAACAATTTTATATTCTTGTATTTCATTTAAAATTTTTATATTTGATGACTTTTCTTTAGTAACTTTTGTAAGATTTTCATTAATCAAAGAAAATAAAATAAACTTGAATCTTGAATGTGTGATAATACCTTTGTAGGATCACTTTCAAGGTACCAGTGTAGTGTGGCCTAAGGCCTGCTTTGCACGCATGTTATGTTAGCATGGCTTATTAGAAGTTTAAACACCATTTTACCTTTTGCTGCTTTTGCACACAACACTGCATAGCTGTTTTTGTAAGTTAGGCTTCGTGAAGGTCTATACATGAGAAAAGGTTTGTTTTCGACATCTCTAGATTTACATCGTGCCCCTAGTCTGCACAGTGAGTGCTGAAGCCGTCAAGGTTATCAAAACATATTAGCTGTTGTTCGACATGATCGAGTAACGCTTTCTAGACACAACAATTTGGCAACTGTGAGCCAACTAAGATTCTGGCGCCCTTATTATTGCACACTGGCCATGATTTCACACACTTGGAAGATTTTCAGTTTCCAGGGATGCAGAGAGTTTTCGCTGGTCCTGATGTGATTTACTCTAAATGAGCGTAAAGGTAATGGGGTCCCCCAAGCAAGCCTTAGAGACCTTCTTTAGTTTATAATACATAGTTCCTATATAGGGAGGGTGTTCAAACTAGGCACTATAAGACCTGTTTTCACCATCATTGTAATATGATTTCTCTTTTTGTATTTTATGGAATTGTAAAAATGCTGACCATATTATTTTTAATCATATGTCTGCTTATGTTGGCTAAGATACTGCACATGATATCACGTTGTTAAAATAAATATTTTACCCTTACAGTGTCACTTATTTAATCCTGTTGTGGACTGGTATGAGAGTACGAAATAGTGTTATCACTTCCCACCATTCCTGAGTTTGTACTAAGTCGCATGTTCTAGGTTGTCTAATCATTGGTTACTTTGCTATAGGACGAAGAGCTAATGTGACAGTGATGCTAGCTCGTTGGGGTTTTTCTAGGTACTGAGATGAGTTTCTGGTACACCACAATTCATTGATGTCCTAGGTCTCTGTGCACAGTTCTGTGTATAAGCAGGATCCTTGCAACATGGCACCACCAACGTTGTGGTCTTATTGTGAGACTCTCGTGTAGTGCTTGCATCAGTCCACAAACCCCTCACTATTGGTTCGGGTTGACAGTGGTGTAGGGATAAACCTACCTATAGCTAAACAGGTCTTTTCAAGCTTGATAATATAAAAATGGGTTTCTATTGAATTACTACCCAGTTGTGCTTTATATTGCCTTGTACTTATCTTGCCCTGTGCCGATATGGCTGCGGTTGATATCCCAGTACACAGTCACTTGGTTGTGCGCTATTATTTGCAGGATTTCCAAGTCTCTGTGGATGGCCAGGCAGTGGTTTTTGTTGTTTGTGCTGACGCAGCGTACCCGTTTGAGTTATTTTACTCATGGGTCACATTTTTTTTTTTTAAATCTGTTTATTAGCATAGTTTTTAGAGCAGTAACATGCATACATTTTCATATATACGAGCTCAGTATTAATCCCGGTGGTACATGCATGCGTTTGCTCAGAGCATATATAGAAACATAGTGAATTCGATTTTTCATTTTGTCGATGAACCAGAACAAACTAACAAACCCCGTTCACACCCGATCCCACCCTCCACCCCTAGGAAATCCCACCGACACTCTCTCAACAGGCACATAATTAAAATATCGACAAGTGGGTCACTCCCAATGCATTAATACGTAGTGTAAGTTGAACACACAGGTAGGGTGGGGTAGCGTGATCGATGGGTCGGGGTCACCCATATCCCATCGCAGTGCACCGTAGGCAGTGTCTGTGCATGGGAGAGTGAATCAGGGCATAGTGATACCACAAGTGGCTATTCACTTGTATCTCCATCATCCTCGTCATTGCCCGCCTCAAATGCCCGTAACGTGTCAAACCATTCCAGTGAGATCGGAGTTTTCCGGAGGCCCCTACTTTCCTCTCTCTGTAGTGCTTCACCCTCAGCCTTACCCCAGCACACTACTTCTGCCTGCCACAGGTCAGGGTTGGGCGGTTTAGATGATTTCCATCTCATCGTGATGGCACGCTTCGCCAGCAACAGGGCCAGATCTGAGAAGCGCGTCGCCACGGTTCTGGTGCGTGTTGATGGCCCCAGCCCTAGAAGTGTATGTTCCAGTGTAGGTGATCGGGGCAGAGTACCAGCCTTCTCGAGTGAGTCATGGACAGTGGTCCAGAAATACCCTAGTTTAGGGCATTGCCACAGCATATGTACCAGTGATGCGTCGTCTGCATCGCATCGGGGGCAGTTGCTCTTGGATGCAGGGAACATCACATGGAGGCGGTGCGGAGTCAGGTAGGCTCTATGTAGTAACATCAGTTGGATGAACTTGTATTTGGGATTCCTAGCTACTTTTTTGGGGAACTGAAGTATGCGCTCCCACTCTTTGTCTCGCAGTGGCCTTCCAATATCTGCTTCCCATGCCGCCCGCAGTGGTGACAGTGTAAGTGCCCTCCCCGTTTTGATGCTAGCTGTGAGCCACCTGGTCAGATGGCCGCCCGTTCCCATGAGGTAGAGCATTGTGACGAGAGGGTTCGTAACAGGCTCCCGCCCATCAGGCGACCATTTGCGTGCGATATAATGGCGGAGTCCGGCGTGCAGAAGAAAGGAGCCGCTGGGGACGCCCTGCGTGGTTCTGAAGTCTTCGAAAGATAATAGGTGCCCCTCCGCTAAAAGGTCACCCACGTGTGTCACACCTGCGTCATGCCAGGGCTCCAGCAAGGTCGCCGTGAGTGTGCCCGAGCCTAGTGGTATGCCCAATAGTGGAACCGTGGGGGCATAAGGTGTCCCGGGGGACGTGTACTTCAATACCTTCCGCCAGTATGTTACCGCCAGCTTGAGAAGTGGCGGGGCGTTTCGAGGTAGATCCGAGCCAGGTAGGAGCAAGATGTGCGCTCTCCCCTTAGCATGGTCGTCCTTTGAAACATTAATCTCATGAAGATTGCGGCCCGCCACCCAGTAAGCTAGCCATTGTAGCTGACACGCATAATTATAAGCTCTGAAGTCCGGTAAGCCCATGCCTCCGGAGTTGGAGGGGAGCTGCAATTTGGCCAGACCTATGCGCCTGCGGCCATGTCCCCACACAAGTTCGGTAAGTAGGGAGTCGAGGGTCTTAAATGTCGCCGCTGGGATCTGGAATGGCAGATTGGTGAAGTAGTAGATGAGACGGGGGAGCATCACCATCTTGGATATTGCCACCCTGCTGGGTATTGAGAGCGGCAATGTAAGCCAGAACTGAATTTGTGACTTCAGCGTTCTGATGGCCCTCCCCAGGTTGCCGTCTATCATCATGCCCGCCTCTCTGTATATCTGTATCCCAAGGTATCGGAAGGTGGTTTCCGCCATCTGGAATTCATGAGGGGCAAAAGGCAGGGGGCCGACCCGCCTGCGGCTGCAAAGGTGAACCCATAGGACTTAGACTCGCTGATGGTGAGGCCAGAGATCTCTCTAAAAGCCTCAAAAACCTGGGAAACTGGGCTCAAGTCGCCCCTCAGGTCACGAAGATATAATATAATATCATCCGCGTACGCAGATACAATGTGTTCCGTACCATGCCGTTGTATGCCATAGCGCGGGGCCATCGACCTGAGCCTACAGAGCAATGGTTCGAGGGCAAGGACGAAGAGGAGAGGGGAGAGCGGGCAGCCCTGCCTGGTGCCTCTTGCTATAGCTATGGGACCTGAGATTTGATTGGAGGTGCGCACCCTGGCCGTGGGGATGGTGTACAGCAATCTGACCCAAGCGAGAAATTCGGGCGGTATCCCGAATTTTGACAGGGTGGCGAACATATAGTCCTACCTTAGGGAATCGAACGCTTGTTTTAAGTCCAGAGATATGCAGCCTTCGGAGCCCGTGTCCACATTGTCTCTGAGCATGAGCTGGGCTAAGCGCCTAAGGTTCATGGCCGTATTACGGCCCGTTACAAAACCACATTGATCCGGGTGGACCAGCTGTGGCACATACTGCACGAGCCTCGACGCCAGCACCTTGCTCAATATTTTTGAATCAGTATTGAGAAGGGACAGGGGTCTGTAATCTGCCATCTGAAGACCATCTTTAGCCGGTTTCAAGAGGGACGTGATCAGTGCTTGCATGGATGATTGCGGTAGAGAGGTTGTACGTAGGGCTTCCAGATAAACAGTGTGTAACCGTGGGGCCAGGAGGTCTATATATGTTGCGTAGAATTCAGCCGGTAGGCCATCCGTTCCGGGGGCCTTACCCTTCGGAAGGGCTCGTATCGCCTGTCTAATTTCCGCCACTGAAATAGTACGCTTCAAGTCTTTGTTCTGGTTGGCAGTAAGTTGTGGGAGATCCAGACCCTCCATGAAGGCCGCAAGTGCGGGTTCTGATAAGGGCTGTGGGGGACCATACAGCGTGGTGTAATAGTCCTTGAACGCCGTATTAATCCCTATTTGGGTGGTAGTCGAGCGGCCAGATTGGTCCAAGACCCTCAAAATGGGGTGGCTGACCGGGGAGTCTCGTAGGAGGCGGGCTAGTAGGGGACAGGCTCGGTCTGCCTGTGTATGTTGCCTATTCGTGTATTCCCTATAGTCTATAAGCTGCAGGTCTTCCAGTAGCTCCGCGTGCCTAATATGTGCCTCTTGCAGTGGTGTAAAGGGAGCATTGGTGCCCGCTGCTTCATTCTCTAGGGACGTGAGTGAGCCCTCCACCTCCTTCAGTTGGCTGATCACCTCCCGCTTCCTTCCCACCCTAGTGGTCATAGCAGTCCCCCTAAGACAGACTTTGAAAGTGTCCCATTCTATCTGCCGGGAGCTGGCCGTGTTCGCATTCGTGGAGAAGTAGGTGTCTATAGTGTCGGATAGGGAGGACCGGAAGACCGAATCCTCGAGGAGATCAGGAGACAGTCGCCAAGTCGGAATGGGAGCCAGCCTCCTACCCCACTGCCATGTAATCTCCACAGGGTTGTGGTCCGATAGAGTTTTCCCCATGTGCTGGGTCTGGACAATCATTGCTGTAAGGGAACGGGAGCAGAAAACATGGTCAATTCTGGTGTGAAGCTGGTGGGGAGGGGAGAAAAAAGTGTATTCCCTTTCCAGAGGGTGTATGCTGCGCCACACATCTGCCAAATCCCAGCCCTCAGCCCAACTCGTAAGCGCATCTGCCTGTTTCCTGCTCTCGGTAGCCTGTAAGGGGGGGTGTGATCTATCTAGCATAACATCAAGTACAGCATTGAAATCACCCCAGATGATCCAGCGATGATCAGCCCAATCTGCAAGTACCCCGTTGACAGTTAACAAAAATTCCGACTGGTTTGCGTTAGGTGAGTTCACACATCCAATGACAACCGCCTCCCCATCCAACAGTCCCCGTACATATACATAGCGACCCTCCTGATCAATCCGCTGCTCCAGCATCTGGAAGGGAAGAGAGCCACGGAGCCAAATCGCCGCCCCCCTTGAGAATGCAGAATATGAGGTAGCAAAGAGCTGCCCTCTCCATTTCTTGCGCAATTTCACCGCTTCAGCAGCGTTCAAATGTGTCTCTTGCAAGCAAGCAATCTGTGTCCCCCTGTGGTTGAGTTGTGCAAGGATTCTATGTCGTTTGTGCACTGATCCCATGCCACGCACGTTCCAGGTGCACAATTGGTAATTGTTAAGAGGTCCCATTACCATCTGTGTGGTGCGGCAATGTGAAACAACTGGGTGACCCCACATGTCCTGCTGTGCTAGAAAGTGAGAGTGTCTCGCAAACATGTAACCCCTGAACAAAAAGGTCCCTGATCCAACGTACCCAGGAGCCAAACCATGGTGCCCAACGTGGGCACAAGTCAGTCAAGTTCGTGTGCATACCGGGGGTGGTAGGCCTCCGTCGATTGTCACTGAACGGACTGCGTGGGCATGATAGCCCACAATACAATGGGCCCCTACACATACAACCCACCATATGTGAAGGAGGGGATTAGTTATACGTTACCACCCGGAGAGGATCAATCGTGTCGTGGTTCAGAACTCCTCTGCCATCTGGGCCGTGATCTTCGGGAAGAGCTGCAAGCTGTCAACTGAACCAGACACCTCAGTGTGGGTGTCGGTGGTGACGGTGAGTCTGTCTCCGGTTGCTCCCGCGTCGTGGGCGGACAGTGCCTCCTCTGTTAGACGTTGTTGCGGGGATGATGACAAGTGGTCCGCCGCCTGGCGTCCAGGGGGATGCGTCGTCACCGATGCTCCGTGGGATGAATGGTGGCCGGGGCTGTGAGTGTTGTTCCGTCGGCCTGGCGAGCCCCTGTGGGTGTCACTGTGGTGGTCTGCGAATGGGTCCTGTGATGCCGGCGGGGTCAGAGTGACCTCCATCCATTCTGCTGCTTCCTCAGGCGAGTCGAAAAAATGGGACCTGTTGTTATGAAGGATTTTGAGTCGAGCAGGGAACAAAAGTGCATATTTCATGTTCCTGTCCCGTAATTTGCGTTTCACCCCCATGAAGTTGGACCTGGCCCGCTGCACAGTGGGTGTGAAATCAGGGTAGACCGATATATTCTTATCCTCGAAGCGTATTGGCGCTTCCTCCCTGGCCGCTCGCAGGACAGTGTCTCGGTCTCTGAAGTGGAGGAGACGAGCGATCAGGGGGCGAGGAGGTGCCCCTGGTTGCGGGGGCCGCAATGGCATCCTGTGGGCCCGTTCCACACTGTAGAGGGCGGTGAGGTCTCTCTGGCCCACCAGCTTCCGTAGCCAATCCTCCACAAACTGCGTGGGGTCCCTCCCCTCGCTTCTCTCCGGAATGCCCAGGATGCGGACGTTGTTGCGGCGGGCACGTCCTTCAGCATCGTCCACTCTACCCCATAGTTGCTTTAGTTGCTTCTCTACGTTTTCCAATTTCGTGGAGTGTTCCGTCTGCTGCGGGATTAGGTCATCTAGCGCTATTTTTTGCTCTGCCACCCGATCCGCCAACTTGTTATGGTCAGCCTTCAGTAGGGACAGGCCAGTCGCCATGTTGTCTATGCGCGATTCTAGCGCTTCGCGCGTCGCGCGTATTTCATTCAGGATCAGATCTAGCTTGGCGTCCTGCGATCCCTTACCGGTCGGCGGGATGATGTCCATGTTGGAGGAGGCCAGCGGGTCGTCAGAGCCCGTGGACTGCACGTCCGTCTGAGCGCCCTGGTCCTGAGGTTTGCCCCTGTGTCTGCCCATGGATCTCGTTAGCAGGGTGGCGCTGTAGTGGATGCAGCAGACCGCCGCAGTCCCTCTGAGTGTCCGGCAGTGGTTATGGAAGGACCACTACGTGCTGGGTAGAGGTGGATGTAGCAAAGACCCCAGGGCTGGCAGGGACAGTGTAGGCTACCTAGGCGAGGTGTCAATGTAGGGTGGGTCGATGCGCCTCCGGCGTCTCCACAGGCAGGTATGATCCCAGGCCCGTAGAGGCGGTGGGGGGGGGAGAGGTGGTGGGGTCCAGGCCACTGCAGAGTGAGCTTGTCGTACCTGCCTGGAGCACGGCAAAGGTCGGGGCTGTAGCGCTGTGATAAGGCGCCAAAGCGCGTGGCGCACTTCCCCTCTTCAGACCCCTGTACCTGAGGTCCGCGTGTCTTCAATGCGTGCCACTCTGTGCTGCGTGTCCGTTTCAGGTCCTCCGGATGGTGGCTCGGGGGCAGGCGAGGCGAGACTGCCAGGGCCCGAGGGTCTCGACCAAGCCCCGGTGTGATGGCAAGATGGCGCCAGGATATTAGCAAGGTCAGGCCGATCCGCGTTGTGATGCTGGCAGCCTGTGCAGGGCGAAGCCGGTCTCGCGGTGGTGGCAGTGGATTGTGTGTGCCGCCCGCTCTTCAGTCCTTGTCCCTGCGGCGGAATGCCGGAGTCCCGCTAGCTTCGTGGGTGGGCGGGGGGACGGTCCGGGAGTGTTCCCGCGTCCCGAAGGGGCCTCGCAGTAGGGCGGCCGGCCTGTGGCGAAGCGACCGAGCGGGGGGTAGCGGGGCCTCAGTCAGGGTGGGGCACCATACCGCACGCTGTAGTCCCGGCGGGCAATACAGGAGAAGTCCAATCCCGGGTCCCGACTGGACCGCGAAGGAGGCAGGGGGTAGGCCGGCCAGGTCAATCACTTTAGGCCGGGGCTTCACTCCGACCCACAGGCCGCAACAGGCTCCGTCGCCGGAACTCGCCGAAGGAGTGGTCCGAGAGGGGCTATACCGCACCGCCTCACGCCGCTCGCCCCCGGAGACAACCTGTGGAGGGATCAGGTGGGTTGCAGGCAGGGGAGTGCAGGATAATCAGCTTGTATTCAGGGCTTAGGACGGAGCTGGAGAACTACACGTCCACCATCGACGGCTCCAGGCCACGCCCCCCCTACTCATGGGTCACATTTCCTGCGGTGGATGCTAATACTGTTGTTTTTCACACTTAGACTCCAGCTGCCGTGCCTGCAGAGTTCCCTTCATATCGGACACAGGAAGTTCCAATTTCTGTTTGGCAGCATGCCGTTTGGTTTAATGCCGTCCTTCCCACAGTTTGACAGTGGTCAGGCAAGGACCGTTGTCAATTGCAGGCGCGTCTTGACCTGTTTTAGCTGGTTACACTCTGCACCCTGCTGTGGCGCGTTGTAGAGCTACAGAATTAAGGACCCTTTATGCCTCTGCAGTGTCAGTGATAAGGGGCCTGGTTCATTACGTTTCCTACAACTTCCCGGGTGGGGCCCCGGGTGGCGCGTCGCATCCAATTGGGCCGAACGGGTTGAAGCTTAGTCCTGTTATGGTTAATGCGGTTATGGGCAAGCGTCCCCAGGATAAGGATGAGATGCCTTTCTGGCTTGCCGAGAAATTTGACCAACTGTAGGCGGTCTTCCTAAATACCACTCCTGTGGTTAAACACAGAATCCTTACCATTAGTTTGCAGAAAGACTTAGTGCTGGACGTCAATGACTGTACCACTTGGGGTGTGATTTTTGCGGCAGTCTATACTAGGTGCTTTGGCACCCCATCAGTGGCTGTCCTGCCCTCCGTCATTAAGCGTGTTCAGGATGAACACGGACCGGAGGCGGCTGTAGAGTTGGGAATGCGACTCGTGGGAGCGTTTGACATGGTTCGCGATCTCGTCCTTGTAAATGTTAAGGGGGATGCAGTAAGTTTCCAGGTGTCTAATGCTTTGCGAGATGTTCCCAAGGCCGAGAAACGCAGCCCATTATCGAAAATTATTACGGAGGCTTATATGACCAATGGCCGTAATAGTTTAGGTGTTAAGCCTTTTGCTAAAAAACAAACACAGCAGCAAACTCAGCAGGCGTCGTCTAATAAAGATGACAGCCAAAAAGTTCCGAAACAAAATTGGTGTAAGAACAAAAAGCAGGGGAAACAGCAACAGAAACAGGGGTCCCGTCCTGCTTCACCTACACCTGCCTCTACTGAGCCTACATATGAGTTGCGCGACCGCACTACAATTAAGTCCCATGATAGATTTCAGGTTCCTGAACAACGTTCTTCTTGCTCTTTGCAGGAAACATCGGTCTCACCCACCGGTGGAGGAGGCGGCAGCAGAGGACAAGGTGCCCAACAGAGCTGTGAGCAGCCTTGTAAGGCTGATGGTAAAGGCAAGCAGGACGAGTGACTGCGTCAAAGGCCCCAGTTTCAGAAGAAGAAAGTTGCTGCAGTAACAGCGAGATATGCCACAGATAGTGAGAACGCAGCTTCGGAATCTGAGATGGGCGATGACATTGTTGGACGGTGCTGTGGAGATTACCATAATTCGAGAGGCGTTGCGTCCACTACTGAAGGTGACAGCGACCTGTACCTTCGTTATAGTTGAGACAGCTGACACTAGAGTGGCTCCCCCTGAAATACTTTATGAAATTATCCTTATGATTGAAGGGGACCTGGAACGTACCATAAAAGCGTTTTTTGGGGGAAATCTAACTACTACCTATGATATTTTGTTGGCGGAGGTCGACTGGCCCCCACCTTTTGTCTGAGCTGCTCCCCAAGGGGAGGAGGTAAGACTCCCTAGTTTTGTGCACACAGTGCCGAAAGAGCAGGCGCTGCATTTTTCAGAAGATTGGGCTAAGGCGCTTGCGCTGGCTTTGTACCGTATTCACTGTGGATGGGACAAATTTTCCCCTCGACATGAGATTCCCTTGCGGTCAATGCCACAGCCTCAACTCCAATACCCCATGCAGCAAGAAGCGAAAGCTTCCGTTGCGGAAATCCTTGAACAATTGTAATATCAAGGTGTAATTGAAACGTCTGTATCACCGATGAATAACCCTCTTTTTACTGTGACCAAGCCGATGGCTCATACCGTTTGGTATTGGATCACAGCCACTTAAACTCCCATTGTCATACGTGTGCGGTGCAGAATACTCACAGTTCAGCTCTTGTGGATAGTCTTGTGCGTAAAAGGTTCAAGACCACACTTGACATATACATTGTTTTTTTGCCCACAATTTGTTCTCTCTTAGTAGTCAATGGACAGCTTTTACAAGTGGTGGCAAACAGCACCAATTTCGCCGTTTGGCTATGGGCTACAAAAAATGTCCAGACGTTTCTGCCACCCGCATAGTCTCGCTCTTGGAGGGGCTCGACAAAGGTTCATGTTTATATGTGGATGACGATGAAATATGGCTGCATCTGTGCCGTGTTGACCGCATAATTTGGCTTTAAATTTAATTTTGCAAAATCACACATTGCAGAGTTTATAGTGTTGTTCCTGGGCTACGAGCTCAACAATGAAGGTCGAGGTTTAGCTCCTCACTTCCTGGAGAAATGCGCACTTTCGCGAGCTCCCACAACACTGAAGAAACTGCAATTTTTGCTGGGCTTTTTGAATTTCTGGCGTACTTACATTCCCAAATATGCCCAGCGTATCAAGCCACTTTACGCCTTGATACAACCTTCTTTTTCCAAATAGTGCTGGCTGCCTGAACATTCAGCCATCTTGCAATCATTGCAGGTTGATCTTCTAGAATCTAAATTCTTGTTGCCTCGTAATACCACATCAACCTGGTGATAAGAATCATGCCAGGGGCGGTGGTTTTCAGGTACCTCACTTTTAATGAGGGTGACACAGTCCCTATCGCTTACAAGTCACACTTGTACACTTCGGTTGAGTTGTGACTTTCCACTGTGGAAAAAGTTTTGACAGCAGTGCAAATGGCGATTCTTAAGGAACGTGCATTGTCGCAGGGAAAATGCATTTTGGTTGTTACTCCGTATCCTGCCTTGGAGGCAGTGACGAAAGCCAGTGTACCAAATTCTAAAGCTTTGTACCCACGGTGGATACAAGGGGCCACATCCTGGACATTCCCGGATGTCACGTTCGTTTTTGATTCCTCTCTGTAGACTCTAGAGTACTAGCAGTATGAATTTGTTCATCCTGCTCCTCTGACCATGTGTCCATTTGAAGATTACCATTGTATCATTTACACTGACGGAAGTGCAGTTTTTGTGGTTGGTACTATGGTGGATGGTGAATTCAAGTCCGATGTCGTGCATACACAGACATTAGGGGACTGTACCGCCCAGTTGGCAGAACTTCGTGCTCTGATGCTTGCATTGGAGTACGCTGATCCCAGTGTGAATACCCTTATTGTAAGTGACTCTTACTACTGTGTTCAATCATACAATGATAATCTACTCTTTTGAACTCAAAATGATTATCGTGACTCCAAGGGTCGCACAATAAAACATAATATAATCTGGGTTCGAGTGGATGAGCTTAAAGAACGGCTGCCATTTGTGTCTGTAATTCATACTCTGGGTCACCAGCGTGTCGGAGTTCACGCTGTTGGCAATTGTCTCGCGGATGAAGCCGCTAAGACAGCAGTTGCAACATATGCAGTAGCAGCAGTTACACTTTCCAAAAGTAAGATTGATGATGACATCTTGGCAGCTATTGCCGCAACAGAGAAGAGAGGTAATTACCCTAGAGGTTTCCCTTCTAAATACTCTTATCATTTAAGTCCTGGTAAAGTTCCTAATGTGAGAATTAACGACGTTGGTGACAGGTTAATACCCAACGCGGACCGCAGGTAGACTTTGATTACAGCAGCCCACGCTGGGATGGCTTCATCGCATGCCGGCGTGTCAGCTATTGTATCTCTTCTCCAACAACAAAATTGGTGGCAGGGTTTGTACAGACGCGTGATTATGTCCTTCAATGTGACATTTGTCAGCAAATGAAACCTTCTACTGCTGCATGCCTGCCCCAAACACAGTTGTACATATCTAATAAACCACTTGCGTGTGTTTATTTGGATCACTGCAGTCCTTTCTCCTCTGATACTGCATATTAGTACATCTTATTAGCAGTTGATTCATGCACGCGCTTTGTGTGGTTATGGCTTCAACGCAGAGCTGATTCCAGATCTGTTGTCATGGATTTGCGTGTCTTTGTGGGAATTTTTGCGTGTGGTACCTTCCATTCGGACCAGGGTCCAGCATTTGCCTCTAAGGCATGCAAGGATGCCATGTGTTCTTTGGGGGTCCAGGCCAAATTTTGGTCTCCATACCGGCCTGAGGGTAATAGTGTTGTGGAGTGGATGAACCGTGACTTAAAGCAATCCTTGACAGCTAAGGTATTAGGTACTGGCCGAGACTGGCTAGGCCACCTCAATAGCGTACAGCGTGCACTAAATAATCTCCCTAGAAGGTCTCTGGGTGGGCGGACCCCATACCAAATGCTCTTTGGTATCAAAATGTTTGTTCCGGACCTTGAGGGTCTAGACATGGCGGCGGCCGCCGCATCCCTTGACGTAGATGAACATTTTAATGTTTTACAAAACATACACAAGACCAGGGACAGTCTTGCAAAGGAATATTGCCCTCCACATCTGAAATGGTAGTCGGCTGGCTACCCCAAGTTGGAGAACTGGTCTGAGAGAAGATCGAGAACAAGAAGGAATTCGGTCCCTCCTATCGAGCTCCAGTTCCTGTGCTTGGCGTGCAGGGTACAAGAACAGTCAGTTCACAGCCTCTTCCTGGGCGAAAGGTGAACAGGTACATCTCTATTGACAATGTCAAACTACACAGGGTGGCCGATTCTTCTTAGTATGACACCTGCGGTCTTGTGTCCAGCAATGATTCAACACTCTGTTTTGGCCCCGGATCCTGCCATCGGGCCTGATGTTGCCATTGAGATGAATACAGTTGCGAATCTTTTATTGAATACACCTGCTGGGGATCCTCTTAATGGTACTGAATATACTTTCCCACTGACTTGTCAATGTCTGATTTGGAGACCCGTGTGGCTAATCAATCCCGTTTTTCATTTGACACTGGCTCGACCACATCTAGGTCCCCTTCAAAAGTTTTGACTTTTGCTACCTGGTTTAAAAATGATTTTTTGATACCCCCTTGGACTTACATTTGGCTGGTGCTCTTTTCAATTTTTTTATTCATGTCCATTGGATTTGTGGTGTATTTTTTTCATTTCGTAAATGGACACTACGTTCAAAAAAGAACTTCGATTAGACTACTTGATGGAACTTTGGCTCCCCACTCCTCTTCGCATATTATAAAGAGGGACCAGCCATTTGTGAATATAACTGCTTGGCCCGTTTTAGATGGGATTGTATGGGATGCTGTTGAGTTCCAGATTCATGGGCCCACTGAGGTTATTAATGTTCCCAATGTACTCCGTGTTTCTATGGGGGAAGTGGTTAAACAAAATATTCGCTCTGATGATTGGGACGTCCAAGCCATAGAGGCTCTATTTTCTGATTTGAAATATTATGCTGCCTTTGATGCTGAAGATTTGTAACTTGATTCTGCTAACTATGGTGATTTGTTCTGTTACCAGCATTTTGGAAATCACTTTCTGCATAAGGCAAATACATTTAGGATTGTGGTTAACTACACACAATGGGAACATTGTCCCGCACCTGTTGAAGGCAGCTCAAAAACTCTTTTAAAAAAGTTTTCTTATTTTACTGATTTTGATCAATCAAACCCTGATGCATTTTATTTTAAGATGACTGAGAAGTCCTCTTCCAAGGTTAGACTTACCCACACAAAATTACTGTACTCTAAGTCCTTTATTGACCAGTTGGCTGTTGGGGGCTATCAGCTGTGGAAAGATACCATTGATCTTAAATATGTTTGGGGTTCTAAAAGTTGGCAAGTGCAAGGCACAGAGGCTTTGCATCGTGCATGTGTTGTTTCTGAATTCTACTATTTCACAAACCACCTGCTTTGGATTAGCTACTTCTAAAAAATTAAATGCTCCTTAATTTCCTGATTTGGGTGAATACCCCCATTGGAATAATTACACCAGTAGTTCCCTTAGTGAATTACAAGCCCTGTTGAGAAATTCCTCTTTTAATATTTCCAGCATTAATCCCGAAGGCTGGTTGCTGTCGCAAAAAATGGCAGATTCCTGCTAGCACCGTTTTCTGGGTCTGACCCCTGGCTATACAGAGGTTAGAGTAGATCCCCGATTCGAGAGTCAACATTCGGTCACCACCTATTCTGTCGGCAAATTGTGTCGGAATTGGCTCAAACACTCTACCTTAGGGTCAGTTAAATTTCATTTGTCTAAACTGACTGACGCCGTTGATTTGAATGATTTTGTAAAAGGTCCTGCAGCAGGCAGATTGAAACGATGGATATATGCTATTTACAATGAGGTTTGTAAACTGTCCCAAATTGAAGCTGCTTCTAGGCTTAGAGCTATTGATCAGGCCAATTTTTATAAAGTGATTGACGTTGTAGATAATAGCATTAACACCCTTTCTTCCCGTATTTACACATTAGATAATATTGTTATATCTGTTGTTGATATTGTACAAGAAGACTTGCAGTTCTGTACCATGGACAAAATCAATTGCGTTCTATTATGCAGTTTGCTTGGACTCTTCAAACGTTAAAATCTGGGAAGGTGCCCTGGGATTACATGAACACGACTTCGTTATTTTTGCCTTTTAATTTGACTGTTAAACAACCCAACCCCTAACTTGGGGTAATATTGTGAGCTGGACTCACAGTATTCGTTTTCATGTGCACCACGTTTGTAGTACCACGTGTGTCCACACCCACATGCATTAAAACGTTTTTGCATGATGCAATGTCTGCTTCTTAATTTCTTTCCTGGTATTTCAGATGTATTTGGCACTGTGGTAACCCTTTATCTTTACAGGTTACGAAGTCTCAAAGTAGAGTTTGACAAAGGTCAACCTACCAAAGTTGATGTTTCTTAGTCTGTTGGAGGCTGGATAGGAGCCCTCTTTTTCACGTCCTGATGAATGCCATGGACCCTCCTGGCCACGACGGTAGAAACATGTTGACAACACTGAGTGTCCCCACCTTTAGTTTTAATATTAAGCAAATCCCACTCCAATAAAAAAAATGTATGAGGAGTTTGCATTCATTTTTAAACACTCACTCCCTCTCCAACCTGCACGGGCCACCACTTAGTTGTAGAAGTGCCTCCCTGTCTCCAGGTGAAGGCTCGATCTCTATTAAACGCATTTTTTAGAGAGCGAGGACTGTCAATGATGAAGCATGACACCTGGTGATGTGTGAGGGCAGTCCTTACATTTTTGTGATATGTCCAACACCACACAGAGAAAGGCGTAGTGCGCCTCCTCTTCTTTTTTGTTAGAATCAGACATTCATTCAGGGTAGCTTCTTGTTGTGTGCACCTATTTACTTGAAGACCAGCTCACCCTGATTAACCTGTAGCCTCTTGTTCCCTCCCCTAGTGAATATTAGGGATTTTGTGTGTGTATCAATATGGACTCCTGCCAGTTTGTACAGGAGGTGCATTCTATAAATGAATGTGTATTAGTATTACCTGGTTCCCTGTTGTACGGAGCCCACTACCATCCTATCATGCATATCAGTGACAGGTACATGGTTCATTGTTGTAGAGATGTGCTCTGCTTTTTCTCAGTTCTTATAAACCCTGATAGCCGGTTAAACTTTGTGTTCCCATTTTAAGTAAGGCCTACACTCTAGGTCAATCTTCCATCAAGAGTATATGTGGTGAACTTCTATCTTTTCACAGATATTCAAGAAAGATCTGGACCCCGCCTACTTTCCAGGAGGATCTATGGTAGTTCTATTTGTTGACTGCTTCAGACTTGCTGGGCCAATGTAAGGTTGGTGTATCAGCTCACTGAACAAGCTAAAAGGGGTCACAACTCCTCTAAAGTGAAATTGCAGTTCTTTGTACCATATGTTTGATATTTAGGCCTACATATGTTTTGGATACCTGCCTGCCAGTCAGATCATAGACATCTGTAAGCTACCCAGACCAGTTACCGTCTCCCAGGTATTAACTCTTTCGAAAATGTAATGCTATTGAAGACAGTGGGTTTTGAGTTATGCTAATATTATCATTAAGAAACACAGCCCAGAACTTCTGCCTTGGTGCATAAGCCTTTGTATGGTTGATGCAAGCAGTGTGCAGTGTGTTCTGCACTTACGTTAGGATTTCCAGATTATATAAAACCTTTTATGTTGTATTGCCAAGATAGGGTGGGCTTTGCTTTGGGAGTGCTGGTACATGTTGCAGGACAGTCTCGGGGTCTATGCACAGTGGCTATGGCTGCCCCTTAGTTGAAGTTTCTGAAAATATTGCACCTGGGTCACCACTTACAGCTGCCGTACTGCATGTTTTTGCTGTATTACTGTCGACCACAAAAACCCAGCACCTTTTCTATGTCCGGGTTGGCATGATATCAAATACTGTTATTGTCCGCTTTTTACATGTCAATGGTATGGTGTCTTGTGCTAAATCCTACGTTGTTGTTCCTTACAGCTCTTTTAATATCTGAGGTGACAATGGCACCACTCTCTTTCCATTTTTAAGCCAGGATCTGCAGTTGCCTTACCAACATATTTTGCCCCCTATGTCCACCTTGCCAATACTGCTTATGGATTGGCTTGAAAACTTGGGAGTGGTAGGATTTTTGTGGGACACTGTGAATCTGAAAAATACCCTCCTATATTAAGCAAGCTGACCTTCTTTCTTTCTCGTTTTAAACTTGCTTTTGCAGTTCTTTTCACTGAGAATGGCACAGCTAATCAACTTGGGATCTTTTATGTTTGTGGGAATTGAGCTTAGCCCTGGCTACTGAGAGTCCTGTCTGGATCTTGTTACCCTGCCTACGTTGTGCCAACCATTCGATACTCTGAAATGGAGCTATTCTTTTGCAAAAGAGATTGCCCAAGTTGCCAAACTATTAGAGAAGGTAGCAATCTCAATTGCATAATCCCATAAGAGTGGCACACCCTTCCTGTGCCAGGCAAAACTCCTCCCGGGATAATGTTTCATCAGCTAGCAACTCCTGAAGCTCTAGCAGTGACCCAGTCTCCAACACATTGTCTACCTCAGACCACATCCTCCTCTCTGTCTGGAGCAGGGGCTCCAAAGACAGGGTCTTCTTGGGGTCCGGGAGCCTGCCCTGGCCCACACAACTCAACCTTCTTCCTCTTCTCACCGCCCCCTCCAGAGTATCTACATCCTCCTCCCCAGACTGACTGTGCTGCTTGGATCATTCTCAGTAAGGTCAGCTAAGGACTGTCTGAGTGGTGTTAAATCACCTTTCCATGAGTTACTTTGCAATCGTTATCAAATTTAGTGATTGGTAATCCTTAGCTTACATCCTCCTCACCAATATATTCTGATCACAAGTGTCATGGATCCAATTCTCAAACTGAACCCCATCCTCTTTTGAGCTTTCACATAACCTCTTTAAGTATTGTGCTGGCTTCAACTCAAACCATCTAATCAGAGCATCCTTCTTGAAGTAAGATTGTCAAGCTCAGGCATCCTTCCAGAGACCTTCAAAAGGGATATGACTCTGTAGAGCCTCCTCCCCCTCACCGGAGATTCCTGCATCCTCTCCTTTTTTCCCATTAGTCCATCATGAAGTCTACAATGATCTCTGTATTCTTGTACCTATGAGACCTCCGCCTCCTATCCTAGAACATCCCCTTCAACTCTTTGAGGGACAGGTTTCTCTTGCTTGTATCTTACCCATCTATTCTAACATACAGTTTGTGTGCGTACAAGCTGGGCTCATCAATTGCTACTGGAGTCCGCTGCAAGTGAAGCCTAATGATCCTCACTACTTGTAGTAACTTATTAAAGAGTCAAGGGTAACAAGTCTCATGACGTAGCAATCAGAGCCTCTTGCATCCTCACTGCTGAGCCCAAAATTGAGCATCAATGTATAGATTAACTGTGGGTCAGAAGTAAGGTGCAACCTATTGCATCTGATAAGATCTGCCTACCTAGGGTTTGGAATTTATCAGGTGTAATAAATTGCACCTATTTTGAGTTGCATAAAATAGTACTTAGTTTAAAGCATGCATAAAGGTTGCACCCTCTGATCATTGAGTGGACACCTATAATTGAAAAGTAGTGTTCCCCATTTGGGGTTCATCCCCTTCAGCATAGCCAATATCCCTCTCTTCTGAGGGAACTTTATCAAAATAAATCCAATCTTCATCAAACTTAAGTTGCAAATGTTTTATTTATCAATGGTGGTATTTCATGTTCATCATTTCACCATGTTTGAAGATGTAATCATTTATATCACGTTTCTCAACCATGAAAATACTGTTTTATATCTTCCCATTCCAATGGATTTTGGGTTAGGGTAGCCCTTCATCTGGGGATAATACTTCTAGAAGAAACTTAAATACACATGAGGAAATAACACATATTAGCCAATAAATAGGCTGTATCATCAGTAATAAACCAGGTGTCCTGCAAATGAAGCATAAAGTAACCTGCTCATATCTAATAATCATGCAAGAGTAAGTCCAAAGTCCAAACGAGAACACGCACATTAAAAAACTGCCATTAATGATGAAATAGTGCCAACATGCTTATGACAAAAAGCTCAAAGTAACACACCGGTTGGTATCACAGGTACAGCCCCAATCGCTCTTCTCAGATTTTAAACGTGCCTAAGTGAAAGTCTCAACATCTATAGTGCAAAAACTTGTCATGAAACCGAGTAGCCTCAATAAGGCTGTGCGTGTTGTTTGAATGCAAATTTAACTGAGTGAAAGCGTGCCGTTCGACTGAAGGAAATGTATGTAAAAGTTAGCTGAATCAAAGTTTGATTTCACAAAATTTTATTAGAAGATTATTGTGTGTACAGTACAGTATCTATACATTGAGGATAATACAGATGAGTTAGCAACGCCGTTGGGGTTACAATAGGCGTATCAGGAGAACAGGGTGGTAGTCTGTGCCTGTGGTCCTGCTCGGTATCGTGGCCTGACTGGCTGTGGCGCGCTCTGGTATTACCCTTGTAGAGAGGAGGGTGAAAGAAAGGAAGAAAGGAGAAAGAGGGGAGAGGGAGGGACAGGGCAGGTGGTGTGTACGTTTTTCGCCCTGCATCCAGGCGTTATGGTGCATAGTGTCAGAATGCCTAGGGAGGTTTGAGAGATCCCAGGTGTTTGTCAAGGGCGGACCACATCTCTCCCCTTGCTGTGTGGTTGAGTGAGTAGCTTGCTGTTATGTTATCTGCCCCCCCTGAGGAAGGTAACCCAGTTAAACCAGCTTTTGAAAGTGGCCTTCCCAGTGTCCCTCCAGTTCGTGAGGATTGTTTTCTGCGCCGCTGTGAGCAGGAGGTCGATCAGGTCTCTGTCCTCTTATGTTTGGGGCTCTGGGGCTATGACTGCGGTGACCAACCCTAAGAAGTCAGGCTGTATGGGGTGTCCCACTATGTAGCTTATGAAGTCCCTGACTTTGGTCCAGAATGTCTTGACCATGGGGCAGTAAAGGTTAAGATGTGCTAAGTCGCCTTTCTCTTTGTGGCAGTTCCAGCACACGTTGCTGTCCCGGATCCCTGCTGCCGCTAGGCGGGCCGGAGTGCAGAAAGCTTTGTGGAGTAGCCAGTATTTGGTTTGTGCCAGTTGTGGGGTGACTTTATTCTTGACTGCTGAGTTCCAAAGGGAGATTTTTTCTCTCTCGCTGAAGCATCTGCTGTGTAGGGTTTCCCAGGACTCTAGGGTTTTGGCATTTAGTCTCGACTTTTCTGGGCTGAATAGTTTATAGAGGTGGGATGTCTGGTGGTCAATCTTGTTTAGATTCGCCATGTATTGTAGGATGGATGAGATCTCCTTACTGAGGTTTGCTCTTGATAGTGCTGCCCTTCTTTTTAGGAAAGCGTAGAATTCAATGTCTGGGAGGTTGTGTAAGTGTTTTATAGTTTTGAATGTAAGTGGTGTGCCCAGCTTTTCTAGTTGTTGGGGGGTGGAGATACCCCGTTCGTACCAGGCCTTCATGTCTAGTGACTTGTTTTTGTATTTTATCCTAGTATTGAACCAAATGGATTCCCAGCCTGTATTTCTAATGCTTTGTTCCATTCTTTTATCGACCTTGAGGAGGGCGGACCTAGTGTTCTTAAGAATAATGTTGTTGGACTCCGGATGTTTGTTCGCTGTGAGCATAGCTATGGGATCTAGACCTTCTAGGGAGGCTTTCTCGAGTGACAGCCATACCGGCATGTAGTCTTGCTCTGGAATTATCCAGTATAACCCCTGCTTAGCCAGGCATGCGGTTTGGAATGTTTTAAAGTTAGTGAGGTTGAGTCCTCCTAAGTTTTTGTTTAGTCTTAGTTTCTGCAGGCTTATCCTGGGTTTTTTGATCTTTCCAGATGAATTTGTTGGTAATCTTATCTAACTGTTTATGGAAGTCATTTGTTGTTATAAGAGGGAGCATATTGAGCATGTAGTTAACCATGGGCGTAAGCATCATTTTAATTGTCTCCACCCTCCCCCACCAGCTGATGAACTTTGGTGACCATGAGTCAAGTCTTTCTTTCAGTTTTTTCAGCATCATTCCTTCGTTATGGTCCAGTGTGGACTTAAGGTCCACTGGCCAGTTTAATGGCCACATCAATTTCGGCTATTTTAGTTGGGTGTTTGAGGATGTCGCTGTTCAGCCTCCATCTACTGCTGGGTTTCTCATTCTGCCTCCCGCTAAGTGTTAGGCTAATGTGTGCGTGATCAGATATTGTTATAGGTGCGATTTCCGTTTGGTCTATCAGGTGTGTGTGAGGCTGACATGGGGATGTAATCGATCCTGCTGTATGAGTTGTGTGGGTGGGAGTAGAATGTGTAGTCCCTGGTATCCGGGTGTTGTAATCTCCATGGTCTCTAAGCTGGAGCTTGGCACACATGTTCCTCAGGGGGTTTAGCTCCTGGGATCCGTGGCTTGCTCTGAGCGGGTGTCTATCTAGTGCCTGATCAAACACCTGGTTGAAATCTCCCGCCACCAACAGGAGATCGTCCTGGGGTAGATTGCCTAGTCTGTTTTCCACCTCTTTCCAAAATTCCTTGTCTTCTGCGTTAGGTCCATATATGTTGGCTATATGGATCATCTCCTCCCCCCTGCTGAGGCTGGTTATTAGTAATCTCCCTTCCTCGTCCGCGTAGCTCTTGAGTAGTGTAAGTCTGGCTTTCCTGTTATCAATGTGATGACCCCCCTCTTTTTATGTACAGCCGGTGAGCACGCTGACTCCCCTATCCAGTTCGCCCTCAGTCGTTGCGCATCTTCAGCTGAGAGTTTTGTTTCCTGAAGTACGCATACATCGCTCTTGAGTTTTGTTAGGTAGTCTATCACTTTCCTTCTCTTAACTGGGTGGTTGAGCCCCTTGACATTAAGTGAGACCACTTTGATGTCCGAGAGTATCTGTGTGTGAGTTGGAAGTGTCATCCCTTATCGTGAGAATCGCTCGTCATCGTGATGTCTATGGTCGTATGTAGTTTAACTGCCTGCTTCCACATTGCCTCATTCGTTACTGGCCCGCTATCATGTGGGCCCGGACGCTGTGGCTGACCTAGTGAACATATACTCATGTCCTGGAAGTGGTAAGGGGACCTAGAGAAGGAGGTCGAAAGGAGAAAGGTGAGAAAAATAGGAAAGAAAAAGAACTGTACTTGGCGAGCCCCCCATCCTCCCCGCCCCCCCTGTCCACCCCCTCCCCCCTGCCCACCCCCTCCCCGCATACTGTCCAATGGGCGTGCAACAGCAAAGATCCCTCCCTCCCCTCCCCCCGAGGATTATAGTTGAACACAGTTCCCGAATGATTTTGCTGAAGAGCTTAAAGGATGTGTGCCGGTACTGTGTCTTCCGTCCTCTGTGCGCTCGTGAGTCTTTGTATGGTCTGGAGGCAGACTGAGGTAGATCGTTTCGTATGTGGGACCAGCGGGGTCCTTCGGTCGCAATTCTCGACCCTTCAGGTCAGTTGAGGTAGAGGTTGTTATCTAGAGGTAGATTGGTTGAGTTGTGTGGGCGTCCCTTAGGGCTGTTGTTGAGTGTCTATCTGGGCGCTTGCCATGGATCCACACCGTTGCTCGCTTCTGTGTTGTCTGGTGGCGCTCTCCTTTTCCCTGTTCCTGGGCTTTGGCCCTCCATGTCCTCTGGGGCCGTGCCTTGTAGGTACCTTCTCAGTTCATTAGGGTCTTCGAAGACCGCTGTTCGCCATTTGTCTGTTATCCTCATTCTTGCTGGGTCCGCAAAGCTGAACGTAATGTTGTCTCTTCGTAGCCTGTCTCTTAGTGCGAGGAATCCCTTCCTGGTCTCCACTGTTTGCCTTGAGTATTCTTGCGTAATTATCATCTTGTTTCCTTTCCATGTCAGGTTTAGAGTCTTCCTTGCTGTTGCGAAGATTGTTTCAGTTTGGTTTGTTCTTAGGGGTTTGAAAATGATGGGGTGTGGCCCTCGATCATGTTGTGGCTTGACTGCAGGTACCCTCTACGCCTTATCTACTTCAAACTGCCTGTCGAACTTGATGCCTGTCAGTTGTAGTATTAGTTCCTCAATTAGTGCGGCGCAGGACCCTGGCTTATCTTCCTCGCCCTCGGGAATGCCCAAGAGCCTTATGTTCCCCCTTCTGTTGCGATCTTCTTGTTCCGCAAGCTGCTTCTGCAGGCTGGTGGAGGTATTGGACATGGCGACCAGGGATTTGCTCGCCTGAGTGCTAGCATCTTCTATGTCGCTAATCCTCTTTTCTGCTGCATCGATCCTGGTGTTTGTTTTGCATTGGTCTGCTCTTATGGCTGCCAGTTCTAGTTGCATGTTGTCTATGTTTTTTTGTTGATTTGGCCAGCTCATTTCCTTCATTTACTCTTTTTAGGATCGTGTCTCATTTTTGAGATCACTTTTGAGCTTCGAGAGTGAGTCTGGTGGGTCCTTTTTGTACTTTTTGCTTTCGCTGGCTATCTTCCCGTCTTGCCCTTCCATCGCTTCAAACTGTCGTCTGGCAAGGTAGGTATAACGTCTTCCTTCTTTTTGTTGCTTTGTTGAGTCTCCTCTTGGCGCAGGGGTTAGATTATCTGTGTTTTGCTTGTCTAGGCGGTATCTGCAGGGTTTGCGAATGGACCTTGTCCTGGTCTTAGCCCCCGCCAGCTCCCCCCTCTTGTGTTGTGTCCCTGGGCTCACAGGTGTGCTACTGTCTCCTTCTTCACGGCTCCCTGGTCTGCCGCTAGCCTGGGCACTGTTTTGTCTTGGTTCTACTACCGATCTAGCTCTTCATACCCTCTCGGTGTGGTGTGTGGTGAGGTGCCTCATTTAACGTGCCCTTTTAGCCTGTGGGGCCCTCCGTCGGGCTCTCCTGACATTCCTCTAAGACGAATTGTGGTGAGGGTTGCGGCCAGATGGGCTCACTGGTCCTCCTTTCCTTTTTGCCTCTTGCTTGTGTCGGGCTCTGTGCCAGAGTATGGCAAGGGATCGTTGCGGCGCTCGGCTGCGTGCTCCTGGCCGTTCCTTGCAGTGCTGGTGTTGCCGTTCTTATGCTGGTTGTGATCGTGGCCAGGGTGTTTGCTGTCTGTCCAGCTTTCTAGTCTTCTTTGGGTGAGGCACGCCACTGTAGCTCGTGTGAGGCCGCTGGCCCAGGTAGCTGCCCTTGCGTTGTGTCTCCGCGTCGTTTTTGTCCGTCTACGGGCGTCGATAGGGGGCTTCTTTCCCTCACCTATCGTTGGCTGCGGCGGGTGTAGGCGAGTGTGTTGCTTGCTCGCGGCGCGCCTTAAAGTTAAACGCGAAACCGCTAGCTTCATTCTTGCCTTTATTTACAATGTGCACGGTGAAAAGAGGAGCCTCCCCGTGAAAGTATAACGAATTCAAAGTGAATGCGGAAGAACCGCCAGCTGTTTGTTGTCTTTAATTATAAAACGGTCAGCTCAAAACCGTGCTAACGAGTGCTTACAGTTCCAACAAGAACTGTCATCTTAAAAGTGATTTGAGAGCGTCCAATTAAATAAAGCTCAAAAATGGACTCAAGGGGACCGAGGCGGCCATCTTAAAGTGTCTACAAAGTGATACGAATATATGAAAGCTCGCTCTCAAGTGATGAAAATCAACAGTACTGATGTGAAAAAATGTGAAAAGAAAGAATAATCAAAATTATAATACAAAGTGGCACAACTTGTCAGGCTGTGAAAGAGTGTGTCCAACCTTTTTATCCAAAAGTTCTCTCTTTGTAATTAACATTTGTGAATGTCTCTACCCTCCTTTTTTCAACCTTTTCCAGAATCATGAATTTTAATTGACAGATGTTATGACCAAACTCTATTAAGTGAATGTTAATGACAGATTTGATATTTTTGGTCAGTATGTTACTCTTATGTTTGTGGAACCTGGTTTTCATTTTTCTTTCAGTCTTACCAAAATATACTATCCAACATGGGCATTTCAACAGGTACACTATGTCCATGGTGTCACAGTCAGCTGTGACTTTAAGATCGGTTTTACAACTCAGTCACTAACTCTGTAAACAATATCCTGGGCAATCAGGTCATATGCCCTTCACATGAATTATCTTCACATGCCAAATGATGTACAAACTTACAACATCCTCGTCCCACATGGATGGGTGAAAAATAAGGAAGTAGGAGACTGAGAGAACAATTTTAAAATAACCCTCGCCATAGCAGGTGACAGATAAAAAAAATAAAGGCCTTCCTTGTTACCATAATCTTTTCTCTGGCACCATTGTCAGTCCTCTATAGTTGAGTGTGGTGACAGCAGTCACGCTCATCAAAAGGCGGGCACACTTGGTGTGGCCCTATGACCACAGAGTCCCGCTCACTCACTCCATATCATGGAAAGTCCTCAGTGCTCATGCTTGATTGTTATTTGTGAAGTGGGATTGTCGTAATTTAACAATGACTGGGTTAGCGTTAAGCTTTGCTACACGTTATTTTCTTTATCTTGGCCTCAGTTGTTAAACGCCATTTTGTATGTTACGGCGGCCATTTTAGAGAATGAGTCGCCTCGTGCTCAGCATGCCCTTTAGTCCTTTCACCGTACCACTGACCACTTCAGTTTGCCCAGCAACAGGCTATTTTTAGTAACGGTCAAGCCCGCACATGCGCAGTTCCGACTGACCAGTCATCACTTAGGAATGTTCCGCCAAACTGACCAGTGGTGTTGTAACCCCTCCCATGAGTTGGCTGTGTTCCAAAATTGACCATATATGTACCTAAAATTCTGTAATCATGTACCGCCCATCTTTTAATGTCTGTAAAACTGTATAAAAGAAGGACTTACACCGATGTTCGGTGTGATACTTCTTGCATTGCCGAAGGGTGCTGTAGGAATGTACCACCACCCCATGGGGTCTTAATAAACTTGTCTTTTACATTTTCTAGTTTCCGTGCCAACAGTTCTTATGGTGTAGAGGGTATTCTGCGGAGTATGTAGGCCTGGAGAACCCAATACCACAAATTGGCGACCACGAAGGGACTCATCGGCGACTCGGATGCCCAAAGGAGAGGTCGTGACGAAGGATTGGAAACTCGCCATGGACGCGTACGCTGCCACTGAGTGACCCGAGTCTTGGCACCCACGGTGTTTTCTTCCCTTCCTTCTGATCTGACCTTCCAGGTGGCCCCGGTCCCCGACTGAGATCCTACTCGTCTGCGTTGCTGTACAGTGCCTGTTTGGCTGATTTGATCAAAAGACCTTGGCAGTTGGAACCTGGATACTTGAGATTTGGGTAAGGATTGTGATTGGTAAGGTCGTCTGCGGACGCTTACTGTGGTTCTATGAATATGAATATGTTTTGAGTTAGCTAACATTTGAGTTTGTGAATTTGATCCTATATGTGTAGTGCACTTCACATAGGCAGGCATGTAGACAGTGGCGGTGCGTCCATTGGGGGCGTTGGGGCGTTGCCCCCCCGCCCGCACCCGCAGCTCCCTCGGCATACTGCTTTGAACTGAAGTAAACTCTCAGTTTACTTCAGTTCAAAGACGCCGATGGACAATGCCTGTCAGTCAGCATGATGCAGGACCGCCCACCCCCTTCAGAGTCTGAAGGGAGTGGGCGGTCCTGTGTCATGTTGACTGACAGGCATAATATTTACAACAAGGGGTGGTGAGGGACAGAGTCTCTGAATTAAGCAGAAAGCTCTCACCCAGTCAAGAGATCAGGGCTAGATCCAACACCGTTTTTTAGCTCACTGCACCATCCCAGTTTCAGAACCTGGCTGTATGCAAATTATTCTGTTCCTGTCCCAGTGCATGATGGGAACAGGGCAAACTAAACTACAAAAGTCAATTCTTACACTGGGAAGGAAACAAGCTCCCGGGGACCGGTTTCTGGCATTACAGCCGTCTTCGGCCCGGTTTGCTTGAATCCTGATGGTGCAATGAGCAAGGGTCTCACATCTGAGAATACCCTTCCACGCTTAGGAAACTGACAGGCATAAGGCATTGTCTGGGGCAGGCAGCAGCACACAGGTGCGCATCAGTGGGGACGGAGGCACGTTTTTCAGCCTTGCCCACGCATGCGCACCTGTGCCTGCTCGCATGCCCATTAGAAGAGCGAAACCTCGCTCTCCTAATGGGCAGGCGGGCAGAAAGCAACCATGCCCTGTGTCAATCCTGGCTCTGCTCTGGCGCCAGGATTGGCTGAGGACGGAGGGCGGGATTTCCGCTTCAGCAGTTGTAGGCGCCAAGGTCCCAGAACCGAAGATCCAGCGCTGACCGGCGTTCAGGTAAGTTTTCTTTCTTTAATTTTTTTTGCGGCCGCCAATGCTTTTAATTACGATGCTTTTCAAAGGTATGCTGCCTGTTGCTGTTAATAGTATTTTTTTCTCACACTTTGGAGTTTTGTTAAGCCCGGTGTGATCAATTTGTCAGCAAGATTCTGGGTTTAAAAAAAGAGAGATTGTCTATTTCCGATTCCTCTCTTCAGTTGGCGCTTTGTGTGATCTTCGGCAACTTAAGTAGTGACAGTCTCCATATGTAATGATGCATGGGAACAGGTCGGGTCCGTTTTTCAAGGATCCTAGAGGCATATTGTGTTGCCCGCCAGCAGCTAATTGCACACAGACTAGAGGCGCGGCGCGGACCCGTTTAGTAGTTGTTTAATCTTCCCTGCGGGCTTCCCCCCCCCCCCTCTCACCCCCGGGCCCCGAGTATTGGGAGCAGGATTCGTGACTGGCTGCATTATGATGGTCGACTTCACACTTGACCCAGCGGAGGCGGCAGAAGTGACCCTCTTGTAGGTGTTCAGGGTAACACCAGTGGAGGTGACGTTTGTGAAGGGTCACCAACTTATCTTCCGAACACCACAGCAAAGGGTGGTCTAGCACGAGTGTGGTTCCCATCACTGGCTGAAGAGACAGAAACACACTCACGCTCCAGTCCCCTGCCTGGATAGGTGCCAGGCCCAGGCTAATAACACAAATAAAATAGGATGTATGAAAGTAATGTTCATCGAATCCGCTCTTTTTATTGCATCCTGAGTGAGTGACCTTGGTCTTATATTTTTTTGCTGCGCGTTTGCCTTTGACTTAGTGGCGTCTTTTCAAGAATGCAGGAGGATTCGTAAAGATTATGGTATTATTCACAGAAGAACAGCTTTGCCCGGGGGCACCTTTAATTGTAAAATGCTATCACCGGCTGTATATTTTTGTTTTGTCGAATGAAACAGCCCTGAGCTACCAAGATGTATCAAATATTTAAAGTGGTTGATCGTTCCAACATCGGTTATTTCGGTGGTTGTGTTTGCCTGCACATTAATGTTGTGTTCCAATCATTTCAATTCACTTTCGAGATAGTGAGATCCTGAGACGAATAATGGAAAGGTCACTATAAATGCCATACTCAGGCTTTTCTGCTCGCCGCAGTTGCACATTTGTATTGCTTTTCCTGGGGGAAAAGTGGAGTTTTATTTTGTGTGTTTGTTTTTTTTTTATTTTGAATTTTTCAAAAGGAATTCAATCTTACACTTGTTTTCTCCTCTAACTCCGTAGATCCGTATGAAGGTGTGGAATTAGAGAGAGAGTGAGAAATACATTGGGAGACAAAATAAGACAGAAGGACACAGCCAGAATGATAGCGAAAAATAGAGGCATGCAGAAACAGTGTGAGAGAGTGTTGAAGAGTAATGTAAAAGTGAGTGTGCCCGGAGAGGCCCCGGCGATAAGGGGAATGCTAATCAGAGAGAAGTGAAAATGCAGCAAACTTTAAATGGATGCACTTGATCTGATATTTCTTCTCGCACCAGCGAGAAAGCAAAGTAAAAAAATGTCTTTCTGTGCTCAAATGCGGTGTCACAAGGTAAGCAAGTGCAGTCGGTGATGCTAACTATCATTCTAAGTTACTTACAGTAGTGGAAATTCCTCACTAAGTCTTGGGGGTTCCTCTAAAGTTTATACCGAACAGCCTGCCCACCTATGGCTCTGTACTGGGCTTGTCTTTGGGAAGGATCTTTATTAAAGTATTGCCTACACTTTCACCATTGCTGTATTAACCTTCCTGCTTTCTCAAATTTGCTTGAAAATGCACCATTTGTCCACTCTTTTTTCAAAATTTCCCCTCCCATAGGTTGCTCTGGCTCGCTCGCTTGGGGTGCAGTATGAAAATAATTTTACGTCTCACCACTTTCAAATATCACCAGCCGCCACTGCATGTAGAGATGTTTCTCTAACTTTGTTTGTACTTTGAGCGGCACATTTGTGTGAAGTATAGTAAGTGCCATTTTTATGGTATCACGTTTCTGTGGTACTTTTTGAACATGCCTGTTTTAAGCACACTCCGAGGGATGTGCTGTCTTGGGAATGGTACCACATACAGATTAAACGAATCTCAGCCGGCTCCCCCAGAGGGGACCCCTAACCGTGAAATGTACATCAAATTTGGCCTCCCCCCTATATTGTACAGTAAATTATGGAATAAATATACCAAGTCTGATCCCGAGTTGCAATGGCCACTACATGGGTCGTTTGATTTACGAAAGGTTCAGTTTGTGGAGCAATGTCTGTTTCAACGCAGGTCTAGACAGGATATGTTTGATTGTGTGCGAATGTGGGAGAAAGCAGTGCGTGAACGTATGAAGCGTGAGATTGCCTTGGCGGAAAAAGAGCAGCGCAAGGCTGCTCGAGATAAAGCTTTACAGCTGGAGGAGAAGGAGTTGCTGGTGAAGAAAGAGAGGGAGACACGGGATCGTAATTTGCAAACGACCGGTCAATTTCCTATTCGACGTCCGCTTTATCCTGTCCTTACTAATGAAGTTGATGATTTTTCGTTACTAGATCGGTCTCCGCCTCCGTATGTTCAACCTACGGCTCCGGACGAGGACTTCGGTGATGAAGAGCGAGATAGTGCGGGTACAAGGTTAACTGCCAGTAGAGTCGCGGATTTGCGCAGTTTCGCTAGGAAACTGAATCTGAATAAAATCACTACGTCAGAACTTAATGCTGAACGGAATAAGTGGTCAGAACGAGAACAGTTGTGTTTTGTAAGTCCTCTAGCAGATGAAGTTGTTGAACAATTTCGTAAGAATTCAGAGGAATTAGAATCTAAGGATATATCAGTTCATCATGAGAATATGCGTAAAGGTCTATTTGATATTTCAGATGCGGATGCCTTTTTCCTACGATTGGTCCAGCTACGGGATGAGGCGTCCAGATTGCGGGAAGTACGAAAAGCAGCAGAGAAGTCCGTGCCGGGATCGACGGAGTTATCCAAAGAGTGTTCTATCTTTGGAGCAGATAAGAGTTCTAAAGTGCATGTTATGCCTATGCGTGAAGCTGCACCTTTGTATGTTCCCCCTAAAGGGCAAGGTACTAGTGATGATAAATTATCTGGGGCTGCAAAAGGGTATTTCATATATAATTGGGTGTATACGCCTTGGAATAGAGCGGATGTTATGGCATTGAAAAACGCTTTACCTGATCCCCGTAAAAATCCGTCAGCTTTCTATGAAGGAGTGGAGGGGGCTATTTCTTCTTGTGTTATGACGCTTGTTGATATAGATCTTTTCTTTGTATTAATACTCCCCCCTGATATGTGGAGGGCGATTCGTAAGTTTGATGATCAAACGATGTTCGGAGCAACTTGGAAAGATATAAGCCAAGCTGATTTAGACAGGGAGCCTGCATGCAAACCTTGTCAGTTGATTTTAGATCTTCCAACAGCTATTTTGAATAAATTGAAAACGCTCGGTCCCCCTAAAAAGATTGATTGGACTATGCTAGCATCGTGCAAACAGAAACAAGACGAGTCGGTATCTGACTTCTTCACACGTTTCGAAGAAGCGTTTCATGATTACAGTGGACAATTGTTAACAGATGATACGGGTAGGCATCTGTTTGTCGACAAGTATGTGGCTAATCTCCTACCGGAGATTGTAAAGCGGTTGAAAACTAGTGAAAGTTCTTGGACCACGGCGACCCCTGCGTCTTTGTTAACTATGGCCCAGTATTATGAGCGGCAGGAATTAGAGGCTAAGGAAAGTGTTGATAAGAAAGCAAAGGAATTGAAGATGAAGGTGATGTTGGCACAGGTTCGCGGTGCGCAATCTAGAGGGAATGATAGAGGCAGGCAAGGAGGGGGTAATGCGTCATATGGTTGTACCGATATTGCTGAGGACCAATGTGCATATTGTAAAGAGTTTGGGCATTGGGCCGAAGACTGTCCGGTGCTTCGTGAGCAACGTAGTCAGCGTGGTCGAGGTGGTGGAAGGTTACGGAATAGTTATTCGGGAGCGAGGGGTGGTGGAGGTGATCGTGGTAGATTTGAGGCGAGGGGTCGTGGTCAGGATGAACGAAATACTTTTGATTGGCGAAATCAGTATCAGATATCAGAGGGTGAGAACGTGGAGAGTCAGGATTATGTGCATGCATAGGATTGCGTAGGATGGGGTGTGGAATCGGTTGAAGTGGCAGTAGATCAAAGAGGTCCATATGTATCAGCAGGCGTTTTGGGTTCTACTGATCAGTTTTTAGTTGACACAGGAGCTACTCGTAGTGCTTTGTCTAAAAACTTGGTTCCAAGGGCTCCTCTGTCTGGCGAAACGATAACATGTATAGGGTTCGATGGCACACCCTCTCCAAGCCCATTATCACAACCTCTTGCATTTTGCATTGATAAATTATTTGTTTTTTGTCCATTTTTGTTGTCGCCCCATACTCCAGACAATATTATGGGCATAGATTTGCTCAAATATTTTCGAGCAACGATACGCTGCGCTCCTGAAGGAGTGCGGGTTATTTTGAATGACAATTATCCAGATGCAGACAGACTATGTACCATGCAAGAAATTGAAGCGTTAGCCTCTCTTCCACACACGTTATGGGCAACATCAGATACGGATGTGGGGCAGATGCTTATTCCGCCTATTCGAATTACTGTCAAGGAGGGAGTATCTTTGCCACGTGTACCGCAGTATAAGATATCCAGAGAAGGTGAAATTGCCCTGACGCACATCGTTCAGGATTTGATTATTGCAGGAGTAGTGGAGGAAGTTCCTTACAATGTCTGTAACAGCCCTATTCTTCCGATCCTTAAGAAAGATACTGATGACAAAGTCTATCGATTTATTATTGACTTGAGAGAAATAAACAAAATTGTCATTCCCCAGTACCCGGTGGTGTCTGACATCACCACCCTACTTACTTTGGCCCCCCCCACTGCTATGACTTTCTCTGTTATTGATCTTAAAAATGCGTTCTTTTCCATTCCCATCCATCCCGACAGCAGATACCTATTTGGCTTCACGTTAAATAATAAATCGTATAGATTTTGTCGTGTTCCTCAAGGTTACACGGAAAGCCCTAGCATTTACAGCCAGGCTTTAAAAAGACAGCTCGATTCATTTGAATTGCGATCTGGAGTAGCTCTCATTCAATACGTTGATGACCTCCTATTGGCAGCAGACACCTATGCACAATGTGAGGAGAGTACTCTTGCCTTGCTCTCCTTTTTGGCTCAGAATAATCACAAAGTCTCTAGGAAAAAGTTACAATATTGTAGACCAAAGGTGACCTACCTCGGTCATCTTTTGTCTAAGGAGGGACGTGCATTAACATCTGATCGAATTCAAGCGATTTTAGATACACCAGTCCCCCGCACTCAGAGAGATGTACGCGCCTTCATAGGATTAACGTCCTTTTGTGGACAGTGGAAAATGGGGTTTTCGCACATTATAAAACCTTTGTTAGCGTTACTGTCCAAAACTACACCAATGTCCCTTGAATGGACAGATGAATGTCAAAATGCGTTTGAACAATTGAGACAGGCCCTTTGCTCTGCACCCGTGTTAGGTACACCAGATTACACAAAGATCTTCACGTTGTATGTGCATGAGAAAGATGGGTGCGCATTATCAGTGTTAGTGCAGACACACGGGGATAAGCAGAGACCATGTGCGTACTTTTCAGCCATTCTTGATCCTGTAGCAAGAGGGTTACCTGGGTGTTTCCGAGCAGTTGCAGCAACAGCGGTAGCTATACGGCAGAGTGAGGGAATAGTTTTGTCACACAAATTGTTGGTGTTGGTTCCCCATGCAGTGGATGCTCTGCTAAATCAAACGAAAACCCAGTATCTTACGAGCGCACGTTTAACAGGATATGAGCTTACACTTCTGGCGCCACATATCACACTAAAAAGATGTGCTACTCTGAACCCTGCCACTTTATTGCCGTATCTGGTTGCTGAAGGCCAGGAGGAAGAACACCATGATTGTGTTTTCCTGACTGAAGAACAAACAAAGGGTCGTGTCGACTTACAGGATACGCCACTTCCAGATGTGGATGGGGAACTGTGGGTTGACGGATCGTGTTTGAAGCTGCCAGATGGCACAACTTCTGCAGCATATGCAATCACAACACTTAAGACAGTGGTAGAAACAGCACGAATACCACAGAAATCGGCCCAAGCAGCGGAGCTGATAGCTTTGACAAGAGCCTGCGAATTGAGTGCTGGCTTATGTGTGAACATCTACACAGACAGCCGGTACGCCTTCGGAGTAGCGCATGACTTTGGCCTACTCTGGAGAGAGCGTGGGTTTTTGACTTCGCATGGAGTACACATTATGCACGGAGAGCTAGTGCGTGATCTCCTAAATGCGTTACTTTGTCCAAAGAAAGTGGCAATAATTAAATGCAGCGCACATAAAAAGGTCACTGACAAAGTGGGACAAGGTAATGCTTTTGCAGACAGTATAGCAAGACAGACGGCTATGTCACGAAATAACTCCCCAATGTATGTAGTGAAGTCGCAGGCCGAGCAATGGCATGATGCTAGAGCGGAGATATTAGACATTCAGAAATCAGCGACTGAAGCAGAACTTGCAACTTGGACAGCAGAGGGAGTACTGGATGACGAGGGTTGTTGGAGGAGCAAAGATATGGAACGATGGAAATTGCCTGCAGCTTACTTGCAAGCGATGGTCCAGATGACACATGGGTTGGCACATGTTGGAGCTCTTTCAATTACTCGATTGTTAACGCGAGTTTGGGAGCATCCTGAGATTGCCAATACTGCCAAGAGAGTAGTGCAGACCTGTTTGATATGTTTACAGCACAATCCTGCAAAAGGGACGCATACTCCGAAAGGAGGGTTCGTTCCACCTACTGCACCGTTCGAGGTACTACAAATGGATTACATCCAGCTTGAGCGTTGCAATAACCTTAAGTATGTCTTAGTGGTGGTGTGTGCCTTTAGCAAATGGGTTGAGGCTTTCCCCACGAAGGATAATACAGCGCTGACAACAGCTAAGGTTTTGCTCAAAGAATACTTCCCTCGATATGGCGTTTGCAAATTTTTGTGGAGCGACAATGGTCCCCATTTTGTTGGGAAAATTGTGGAGTACGTGTTGAAGGGATTGGGAATCCAGCAGAAGTTTCATGCTGTGTTCCATCCTCAGTCAGCAGGTCTTGTTGAACGGTACAATGCTACTTTGAAACTAAAGTTGGCTAAGATTGTGGCATCCACGTCTTTGAAGTGGCCAGATGCCTTGCCTTTAGCATTACTCTCTATTAGATCAGTGCCCCATTCTCGAACTGGCCTCACACCTTATGACGTGGTGTTTGGAAGGCCGATGAACATATGGGGAGTTCCTAAGCCTCGATTGTTACATGATGTGCCTTGTATAATGTTGAACGATTATTTGGCACGATTAACGAATGATTTACTTTCTATTCATCAACAGGTTCGAGAAGCGCTCCCTGATAACTCCATTGGAGAGGCTCACAATCTTCGTCCTGGGGATCATGTTATGATCCGCTCGTTTGAGACTAGAGGACGAACAGCTTGGAACCGAGGTGGCGTGGCCCCGAGCAGGTATTGCTCGCAACTCGAACGGCTGTGCGAGTTACCAACAGGAAGCGGTGGGTGCACTCTACTCACTGCCGTCGTGTCTCTCCGGATCTGGTGAGCCTGACAGCATTGTCTGACTACCGAGACATCTTGGACGAGGAGAAGAGCCCAGCTGTAACGTCTGCCGAATCGGAGGGAGCCTTCCCGGACCACACTGTTTCTGGACGACAAATATACAATCTGCGACCACGATAAGAAGATATATTTTTTTTTTTGGTGCGAGACTGGTTGAGTTACCGCGCCAGGTTTGTGAAACGGAAGCCAGGAATCTCAAGGGGGGGGATCAGTTCTGCCAAGAGTAGCGACACCCGTCTTGACCCCGGAGAAGAAAACAACGGCTACCTTGGAGCTCAGCACTCACTTTTTAATTTTTAGTTGTACATTTGAGACTTTGTGAACTTTTGAACTATGGCGTTTTCTGCAGCACGAGACAAAAGAATACTTGGTGCTGTATTATTTGTGTTGACAATTGTGGTAATAGCTGTGATAGCCTGGGTAGTAGAGCTTGTGGTACCTGTGCGAGAACATTTGCTGCCGACTACCCCGGCCCCATCTGAACATTTTCATTTCACCCTACCATACCATGAAGAACGGCACCGACAGACTTACTTGAACAATAGCTTCATTCAAATTTTGCATCACACCCACAATATGACAAACACTTCTAACTGTTGGGTATGTGGGATGTTGCCTGGGCATCAAAAGAAAGGAGGCACCCCGCTTATCCCACTCCCGTTTTCTCACAATGGGTCTTGCAATGCCTGGTACACTCTCCTGTTCACTTTGCGCTGGCCAACAAAAGGGGGGCTTCTTTTTCGTTTGAACAAAATCTGTTTTAATGACCGAGACGGCTATCCACAAGCTGAAGGTACTAAGTTCGAATGGGAAGAGTACCGCCCGGACAATGTGTCTGCACCGCGAGTTTACAGCAATCAACGAAATGTTAACATGTCCAATTCTCATGTTATTAATGTCATTGATACAAGGGCCGATCTCTGTATACGTAATAAAGGTACAATCCCAGTTGGCAGAAGTGAATGTAACACCACTCTTACCTTTGATACCCCGAATGGCATTTCATTTGTGGCCTCCCGAAATACGTACTTCATATGTGGTAATAAAGGTTATCATCGTCTCCCTTTAGGATGGTTAGGAACATGCTACATCTCTTTTGTATTGCCCCCTGTGTTCATTGCTCCGCCCATGTATCATAATGATTACGTGTTATACCACGATTTTATTTTGAATAGAGTTAAAAGAACAGTAGTCCTTGACGATATTGATCAAACCGATACCGCACTGCAACAATATGTTGATTTCGATTTGGGTTTGTTTTCTTTTGTGGGAGCTGCTCTGAATAGTCGGAAAATACGACGATTAACTCATGTTTTTGAAGCTGTTGCCAATGATACTGCTTTTGCATTAGGGAATTTAACTGAGGAGCTTCAGATCTCTAGAATTGTAACGCTTCAGAACCGGATGGTTCTAGATGTAGTTCTAGCCGATCGAGGGGGGGCATGCCGCATTATCGGAAGTAGTTGCTGTGTTTACGTGCCAGACAATTCACCATCTGTATATGATGCCATATCCAAATTGCATAAAATTGCTGCTGAGATACATCCGGACAATGGTACATGGACCTTTTCGGGGTGGTTTTGGTCGATGCTTAGTACATGGGGCTGGAAGTTACTGACGATCTTATGTATAATAATTGGGATATTATTCTTCTCATGCTTATGTATCCAATGTGGCCCTGCATTATGTTCTATGTGTTTATCAGCTTGTATTCCATCTAGACGAGCTTTTGCCCAAAATGAATTAATGCTTCATAAAGAAGTGGCCCAGATTATGTCCATCGATATGGAAGATGAGTATCCCAATTATGTCCATTATGAGGTAGCTTCAGCTAAACGCTAAAAGGGTCGTCTGTAGTAATTTGACAATGACTGGGTTAGCGTTAAGCTTTGCTACACGTTATTTTCTTTATCTTGGCCTCAGTTGTTAAACGCCATTTTGTATGTTACGGCGGCCATTTTAGAGAATGAGTCGCCTCGTGGTCAGCATGCCCTTTAGTCCTTTCACCGTACCACTGACCACTTGAGTTTGCCCAGCAACAGGCTATTTTTAGTAACGGTCAAGCCCGCACATGCGCAGTTCCGACTAACCAGTCATCACTTAGGAATGTTCCGCCGAACTGACCAGTGGTGTTGTAACCCCTCCCATGAATTCGCTGTGTTCCAAAATTGACCATATATGTACCTAAAATTCTGTAACCATGTACCGCCCATCTTTTAATGTCTGTAAAACTGTATAAAAGAAGGACTTACACCGATGTTCGGTGTGATACTTCTTGCATTGCCGAAGGGTGCTGTAGGAATGTACCACCACCCCATGGGGTCTTAATAAACTTGTCTTTTACATTTTCTAGTTTCCGTGCCAACAGTTCTTATGGTGTAGAGGGTATTCTGCGGAGTATGTATGCCCGGAGAACCCAATACCACAGGATCATCAAAAATATTACAGCTTGCTATGGGGAATTCGAGGCAAGGGTCCACAATCCCAGAGTCATGTATGGAACTTTCCGCCATCTGAATACTCACGAACAGAGTGCTAGATTGTGTTGGGTGATAGGGGCACAAAAAGTGGTACTGGAAAAATGAATGACTACCTTCACCTTGATCAGGCCATAGTATGGCTAACAGTTGGTGGTAACCGATTCATTACCATGGTTTAAGTGGAAAGACTGCCTACTCGCTCTCCCTGTATGAATCTGGTTAGTTTGTCATGGCTGGGCTGTGACCCCCCCTCCAACATGATTATATGATGTGCATAAGTAATGATTAGGTGCACTAGGGTTACGCTCTTCAAATGGACATATACCATAAGGTTTATGGTAGCCAGTGCTGCTGTCTCCTCTTTTTCCTGCAGACTCCTTGCAGTGCTGTGATTTCTCCATCCCTGCAGAACCTGTTGTAAAACCAACAGTAGGTTTATTATTTTTTAAATCACATCAACTAAATGGAGCAAGAAAATCCTTTTCCTCTCCCTTTCTGAGGACGACGCCAGTTCCACCAGGTCAGCATGTTACCTGAGAGGTGCAACTCTTAAAGACTGACCACTGCTACTCTCCCTATAGGAGTCCAATGGTGCCACAAATGGTTTTATAACCCAACCAGATGTCATCAAAAAAGGATCTGATTAAGCATCTGTCAGAACTCCTGAATGTTCCATGACTCTTAGCTGCAGTCAGAAAATAACTCCATAGTCTGCAGTCTCAGCAAAGATTTACTTTGCCAATTGTATCACTGGAAGAGAGAAACAGGTGGTTTTTAGGGCGAGCCTGTGCAGCGCATGCGCTGCTCTGCGAGGCATGCTGTATTCGAGTATAGACTTGAAGTCCCACCCACTCTCTGCCCATATTTGTTATTGGCTTGTGTCAATGTCCTTCATAAATGGTGGCTTCTAATACGTTAATAGGCGTGTTAGTCCCTCCTTAGTACCGCCCTGTCTTCATTTGTAACCTCCCATGAGGACTGACCCTTTAACTTCTTTTGTTACACAGTATGTCTTATTTAGTCTGTAAGCACTGTTTTCTTTAATGAGTTTCTCCTACTGCAGGCATGACATGCTTTCCTCCAACATTAAGAGCTCCACGCGTGCTTTCACTTTCCAAGCAGAAAGGGACAATTGCAGCCGCTTATTTGAAATGAAAAAGGTCTCGTCTCGCATTTACAAGAGTTCAAGTTATTGGCACTGTAAATAACAATGCCTTTTAATGTATGCCTTTTTATTGATGGGTTAATTAAAAGTGAGGTGTTTTATCCAATTCCAATGGATTTGGGGTTAGGGTTACAGTTATTACCTGATCATGTGGTGATGTTGGCGGTCACCAATTATTCAAAAGAAGCCTTACACTGGAATAAAATAATGTGTGCCTAGTGTATAAAGATGTGTATGATAGGTTGACTCATTTTTAACTTATACCTAATTTCTACAGAATGTCTGATGTGAACAATAGAAGGTGGACTGTATATTTGAACATCTTTAAGGATTTTATGTGATTTTTTTATGTTTCTGTCTTTTATGATGCATAATCGAATATAGATTAATTGAATCGGTTAATTATCAAAACAGATAAATAAAAAGCATTGTCATTTACAACACCAATAGCTTAAACTCTTGTGAATGTGAGACCATTTGCATTGTAAATGCTTATTCATTGTGTAGTTCCTGCAGATCCTTGATATCTTGTTTAAACAGAGTAAGCAATGCCCTAAATGATCTGAGAATCCATGTCACTTTGGCACTATGAACCCCTTAAATATAGGTCTTTAGAGCTTCCCATAGCCTCCAACTGAAACTGACAAAGCGGGTATTATTCTTCAAGTATCACCTTCAAACCACCTTTATTTATGGATGAGGTGACACAAACAACTTTCAGAACTATCTTATAGGGGAATGTGAAAGGAAGTAGTGCACAGTCCTACCCTAACAAAGGGACACATTTTGAAAGCAACGTATAGATAGTTCTACAATGAAATTAGTTAAAACAGTACTTCCTACCTAGGTGGTGACATTATCGCCAGGCATCAAAAAGCTAAAAGCACTACATTACATCCAAGACTTTAGGGGTTTAACCCCAAGGATAACGCAAGCCACCAGTAGATATGCCAACAATTAGACAACACTAAATTGAAGCTCCCACCCTAAATATTTACGACATCTGGTTGAGCCAGAAAATTGTTGCAATATTTTGATAAAAATTAAGATAATCAGTCCTAGCGCTCTATGTATTTAAGTAACACTACAGCAATGCCATCCTTGAAAGCAATAGCTGTCGCCTAGGCAGCTGAAATTATGTGCCAATGAAAAAACAAAACACTTGGACAGGTTTAATCCATTATGCACAAGAAAAAGGCAAATTGTGTGGCACTAATGCAGCACATTTAAGAAAAGAAATATTTCACTGTTTTGTAATTTTAACACACATTTACTGCCTAGGCATACGGTTAACCTCATTAGTATCAGTTTAATACCTACATACAGCCAATGTCAACTAAAAGGTGACAAGTTAATC
Source organism: Lissotriton vulgaris (assembly GCF_964263255.1). NCBI lineage: Eukaryota > Metazoa > Chordata > Amphibia > Caudata > Salamandridae > Lissotriton > Lissotriton vulgaris. Next base: position 765,889,389 of record NC_141693.1, on the reverse strand, counting down.
TTTGCCAAAGATCTATCACTGTGTGGCACCACATGTGGTACTTTTTTGTAACTGTTGTTCCATTTCAGCTACAATTTTTTGTGAACCCTGCAAATTAGGAAGTCAGATGGATTATGTAGCAAGTGCAGTAAATAACTATACAGAAACAAGTAATTCCATGGTCCTAGCTTCAATAGTGTTATATGGACGTTCGGGTCTTTCTCGACATTGCTAAGTTAGCATGAGCTCTGTCGCCATGTAGCTGCTTTTGTGCACGTTACTACATGACTTTATTTGACGCCTTTCACATGAGAACTGTCTGCATTCTGCGTTCTCTGCCTGTTCCTGGAGCTTAGTCTGAACACGATGTGCAAGGTCAATAAACATGCAGCCTTGTATTCTGTTCTGGTCAGTCCCTAGCACCTAGACAAAACATGCTAAACACAGCTGCACTGCTGGAGAACTCGTGCTTTGATATTACGGGTATGCGTGTTGTTCAAACACACACTTGGAGAGAGACCTTTCCTTGGAGAAGAGCTATGCTGTTCCTATGAGGTAAACCTTCCATCTAGGCTCTAAGGTATAGGGTCTGCTGACAAAGCCCAGAGATCTTCCTCTATATAATAAACCTCAACTTACCAAGGGGAGGGTGGTTAGGCCTTATAGTCCTTTTTCCACAGTCTGTATATGACAACATTCCCCTTTATATTCTATGGTATTGTAACAATGCTAACTGTTTTAGGTTTATGCATTTTGCTGCTAGTAGTGGCTCATATACTGCATTATAGAGCACAATAGTTAAAATAAACATTTTGAACTATACAGTGACTCTGACAATCCTTATTGTGGACAAGTATGAGTGAGTGAGTGAAAGGGTATGTCTTGCTACCGCAATTCCTGAGAGAGTAAGGAGTGTTGTGTTCTGGGTTGTCTAATCATTAGTATCTTCATGATTATGTAGGAGAACGAATGAGACGCTATAGCTAGTCGGTTTTAAGATTTTAAGTACTAAGGTGGTAGGAAGGTACAATCCCTATACACGCGGTCCTGTTTTTCTGCGCATAGTTCTGTGTATGTGCAGAATCCCAGCAACAGTAGACTTCAAAGCTACTTGCCTGTGAGGTTCTTTTAGATGATCCTCTGCCACAAATCTTTTTTCTCTTATTGGGAGTGCCTAATGATCTTGGTTTCAAGTAGGTCAAGGAACAAACTAAGTTATCAGGTTACTTATTTCTCTGGGGTTTGTCAAATGTATGTGTAAATTCGACCTGTTTTGTCATAATAAAGTGTATGTCCTCACAATGATCCCATTATTGTGCTGAAGTGTGCATAGTTGGTGCTCTAGAGTCCGATGTAATGGCCAATAAGAGCCCAGCTTTGTATGCTAGATGTTGTAGTGTTGCTTTGTCCATGGCTTCAAAAAGAGGACCTATCAGTTGGGAAGGAGTAATATTAAGCTCTGATGAGGAAGGTCTTTCAAAACCTGTGGGGGTTTGGGTGGAGCAGGGTTAAGGACAAACACCTTCATAACTTCGAGGAAATCTTGCGCCACTGGTGAAGTGGAAAGCAATGACACTTGCAAAGGGGTCTTCTTGTATGCTGTTACTGCAGCTAATTGTAGTCTTCAGGTGTAGTGTAAAAGTCTAGTGTATGATAGATGCACCAGATATGGCTGCTTCCATCGTTTGCCCTAACGGAAGAGTGCTAAGCTTCTTTTAAAATACCCTTCAATTCAAGAGGCAATTTTAGATGATCTTATTGCACCACCTTAGGAGTAAGGCTAGCAAGGTCAACGACGATGGGTGAGACCTTCTCTTCCAGTCTGGACAGGAGAGCCACTTTATATGGCATACTCCCGTAAAGTTTGACATGTGTCGAAGGTCTGGGTGCCAACACATTGGCACCACCACTCCTGAGCGAACGGGGTAAACCTGGCTTTGCATTTCGTGAATTTGCTGATGACCTCTGACATCGGAGAGATTATTGGAACATGATAGAGAAGGACAAGTAACTTACCTCAGTGGCACCTTTTCTGTTAGAGAGTCTGGGCCAGATTTATCAAGGTTTTGGATTACCCTTGTGGCAGGGTGATGCAAAACCTAAGTGAGAATTATCAAGCCATGGAAGGGCACCTGGAATGGCTCTGCATGGCATGATAAATCTTGAGTAACACAAGGCACCGCAAATCGCTACATTGCGTTACTCAGCCCCAGGGAGGCGTGGCATGAGTGAAGCGTGGGTGTTCCCATGCATCCATCCATGGCTTTTGGTGCATTCTCAGATTTAACATTAGTGATAGACCCTGGAATGCATCTAAATGTTATGCCTCCCCAGATGAGGTGTAACAAGGAGAAATATATTTATTTCTACCTTTTGTTTCCTCTTTCTACATGTGTCGCATTCTGCAGCAAACATAGAGGAAAAAGCCTTGCAGGATTGTTTTTGTGCACAAAGGTGTCCTTCCTGCAAAGAAAATCCTGCCTAGTGCCAACGCAGGCATCCTTACACCATGACGCAAGGGTGCCTGCGTTGGCACTAGGCAGCCAAAAGTGTGTCAGTGCTCTGAAAGGACAGGAATGTGCCGTGCAATGTTAAATACGGCGCATTCCTGACCTTTCCCTTTCATGCAGCGCAGCAAGGTGGGGCCCTGTGTTGCGCTGCGTGAAAAGATGATAAATATTGGCCTCTATTTAATGACAGATTCCTGATCTTGTGAATCCCCCCAGGCGTCAAACTGGATCAGGAGATTTTTCAATAGGAATTCTCTTGCACATTGATAGGTGGCATTGTGGGGCTGCACGTCGCAATCCTACCACCCCGCCCTGACCCAGTTGTGATGTTGGGGCCACTATATCTGCACCACCTCCAGGCACTGTTAGTTTTTTTCTGATCTCCGTCTGCACCATCAGATGCGGGCCCATAGAAATCAGAATATGTCATTGTGCAGATCTCAAGATTGGAATCTTATTAATGGACCATATTAGTCCATTCCACAGAACAGGATAAAGGGTGTGCTAGTGAGGAATCTGCATTCAGACAAGAGTCTCCACCAGAAAAGGCATTCCCTGAAATAAGTAACTTGTTCTTTTGACAGACCCTTCTAACCACAGATTCCTCGCTGTGTGAATATATACCAAAGCAGTACCTCCCCAGGTGGTGGGTCTGTGCAGTGGCTCAGGCCAGCAAATCCTGGCAGTTGCCAGAGACCGGCACACAGTGCACCAGCACAGTGGTAGCAGCCTTTGCTCAGGTGGAAAGAGCATGCAAGCCTTTTGGAATAGCCCATAGCAGATCCTACTGCAAAGAACTGTCCATTTTGAGATAGTCTTATTTTGCACTGCTTTTCTCCCTATGTTCCAGAGCAGCCCATAAAAAGTTAATCGTCCAATAACTGTTTTCTGGTATAATCAGTGTAAAACCTGACGGCCCTCTTGGGGTTAAGAAGATGGAGCCGTTCTTTCTCCTTAGAGGGGCGAGGCAGGGCGTAGAAAGCCAGCAAGGTGAAGGACTGCCCTATATGTAAGGGCCTTACTACCTTGGGCAAGATGGGTGCTTTTGTACAGGGGACCACCTTCTTCAGAAATAAGGATGTGTATGGCTATTGAGCAGACAAGGCATACAGTTCGCCCACCAATTGGTCAGCAGTAAAGGCGATGAGGAACATAGTTTTTATGGTCAATAGACCTATAGAACAACTGTGCTTCGTTTCAATGAAGTGCACATTAGGTAGGTGAGAACCAAATTACAACTCCCTCCCACCAATCCTACGATTCACAAAAGGTGTTGGCGGAACCATGTGGATCTGCCCCTTTAAAAATCGCATTGCAACAGGTGATTTGAAAAGTGACAGCTGATTTGACAAACGTTAAAAAGAAGAAAGGGTTCAAAGATAACCCATAACTGTTGCCACAGCAATGCCTTGTTGGGCAAGAGAAAGACAAAACAGTAGGATATCATGAGAAGAACACCAAACAACAATTGTCTCCCAGTACCTGCATATTCAGTTTCTGTTGACGGACTTTTGGCTATCAGGATGACCGTAACCAGTTTGGAAGGAAGAGCAAAAGCCATTAACTGTTGCCGTTCAATCTCCACACATGGAGGTGTAGATTGGGCAGGTTTAGATGACAAACCCAGTCCTGCTTTTGCGACAGGGAGTCCACCCAATAGGCAGCTATATCGGAGGACCTACGTTCCTAGCCAAAAGTTCAGGATACCACATGCAGTCAGAAGCCACTAGGATCCCTTGGGCCAGTCTTTCCAGATCTTCAGCACTCTGGGCAGGAAGGCGTACAAGAGTCCCGAGCCCCTATTCTGGCAGAAGGCATCTCCAAAGTACAAAGGTGTGGGCTGTGAGTCCATACATCCCTTTATTGATAGTTCGAGACATCAGTCTCATCATCAAAGATAAATTGACAAAATGATTAAAACACTATAAAAAATGTAAGAACAATTGCACACCTATAAATAATTGTAAAAGAACATAGTACATAATCACACAGTTAAAGGCATCACAAGTTCTAAAAACATGCATAAATCATTTGGGGTGTGGCTGCTTATACGAGCCCTAGTGCTTTGGTTCTAATTGCCCCGGCTATATACAAAAACTGCGAAACAGCCACATTCACAATCGAGGATAAGTCGCTTTTACATATTCTAAGAGCTTCAACTTGTATTTGTAAGTTAAGTGATCTACACAAGAGGATGATCCATTTGCTTCTAGGTTTGGCATAGAGTGGAAATAAAAACAGGTGCTCGCTTTCTTGGACCGTTTTACAATAGAAACAGCGGTCAGATTTATGTTTCCACTTCCCCAGTTAGCAAATAAAGCAGCTACTGGGAGGGTCCCGTAGCTAAATTGGAGAAAGAGAGACCGAACATACACCAGGCGGATAAAATCCACGAATTCCTCCGCCTTGGTTACAGATTTGTGGAGAAGGAAAGCACTTGTTAAGTGGCTAAGCATGGATGAACAGTCCCTACTGCTAAAAACTTTCTCCTGGGGCAGTTTTTTAACTTTAAGGGATTGGGGCTCGTACCAAACTTTCTCTAGGCCCAGCTCGATGCAGGCATTATTAAGCGTCTCCAGCCATCTGACCTTCCCCACCCTGTTGGATCCAATAACTTCCTGCTAGTTCTCCCTAAGGTGCCACAATTCATGGGTACTCCAAATACGAACCCAGATCAATAAAGGTCTCAAAGCTGCCCGATATCATATTGTTTTCCAAGCCAAGGCGACAGAGGGACCAACTGAGTGCCTTTAACTAAGACCAGATTGCTCCAAGGAAGTTGTTTTCTGCTGTTTTCAAGATGCTCGTGTTGCAATGGTCCTACAGTTCCGTCCCGTATAGCGTGGCCCCCATGCTTGTGCTTTATAAATTTCAATTGCTGTTCGGACAGGGCTCCAGGATGCTTTCTTGGCAAATTTGTATATGGCTGCAGCTCGATGTTTCACAATTAATTTGCTCTTGGTAATCTGTGGGTCCCAGGGACTTGTGTCGACCAGCCTGATACCCAGATAACCGAACTGACTGCCTGACCCTTTCCAGTGTTTCAGTCCCCAAATCATATATTTGGCCTTGATGTATTAATTTCAAGACCAAAATCTTTTCAGAATTGGTTGAAGCTATCAATCACGTTTTATTTATTTATTATTTTTTATTTATTTATTTCATTTGTAAAGTGCTCTATCACCTGACGGCATCCTGGCGCTGAGAACCTCACAGTGCACGGCAGAAAACAAACAAGAGGCACAGGCAACTAGTACAAGATGGTCTAACAGCTAAACTTTGGGAAATAGCATAGTTTTTATCCTCTTTCTAAAGGGCAGAAGATCACTAATCTGTCTTATTTCCAGAGGCAGTCCATTCCACAGTCTAGCCGCAGCAACTGTGAAAGTTCTGCCACCGGTTCTGACTTTCTTAAACCTAGCTATCTTAACCAATCTAGCGGAGGCAGGGCGAAGGTTTCTGGCTGGGACATACCACTCAAATTTCCTCTGTAGCACGACCGGGTTTTGAAGGCCCCTCATAGTTATGCACAGCACCAAAATGTCGCCCGTGAAAAGGAGTGCCGGTATTTTCCCACCCGCCAGGTTTGGGAAGTCATTGGTACAGTTTAATAGGTAGGGGATACAGTTGTTAATGTATAGGAGGAATAGGGTAGGGGAATGGACAAACCCCTGGCACATGCCTTGGTTTATGGGGAAGGCCTTCATTAATTCTCCCGTCACTCCGCCCTTACTTGTGCCTAATTCCGCTCATGGAGCAGCTGTATCAACTGCAGGATATCAGGGGGTCCCCGTCCTCCAAATCACCTCCCATAACCTCTCTCTAGGCACAAGGTCATATGGCTGAGATACCCGCCACCCCCTCTCAACACAATCCCCAAAGGAGGGAAACCGGAAACAGTTCTTGAAGTTTTTGGAAGTGGGAGGGAGTGACCCTCCCGGCCGTATTTATTAAAACAAAATTTTAAAACATTAAACAGTTTCATATTAATGTACAATTTCATTACCACATTGCGATGTTTGGCTAACCTTAACAGATTCTCTAATACAGAGGTTCTCCTAGCCGAACTAACATCCTACAAAACATTTCTTGAAATATTGAAATTGTACATCCTAACGTTTAAGGGCCAACGGCAAGGTCGTAACCGGTGTCAAGATCCCTAACCAGACATACCCCCCCCACTTGGGAGGGGCGACAGCACTGAGGCGTACTCAAGTGCAACTACTACCAATTTCCCTTGACTTGACGGGGGCACCTATAAACTCGACGCCAGTTAAAGGTCGTTCGAAGACTCGTGTGAGGTATCTAGAAGGTATCGTAGACCCCCAACCCCACACAACTTACCGCATCTGCCGTCGCAGATGTCACTGGCCCCGGGAAATTCCCCAGGAGGGGGCTGTAACCCCTCCTACACAGGAAGGGGCCTTGACCGCCTTTCCTTTTCTTTCGGCGACCCATCCTTAGAAGGGACCGCCTCCCCGTTGAGGGGCCAAAGGCCACCTCTCCCGAGCGCTCCCATCCGTGTTGGGTGACGCCCACTCATAGGGATCTTCCAATTAGTGCTCACCGATCATGACCTTACCGCCCGACCAAAATAAATACGACAAATGCTAACTAAACTAAAAAACAAAACATTGGCCACTATGACCGAAAAGCACATTTATAAATGGACGTTAAATCCGAATTTCTTTAATCACCAAACTTACAATAGTAGACCAATCTTTATTACACATTCAACATCAACACGATACTAACACAACCTGTAAACGAAATAGAATTATCGATCAATTTTATTAAACAACTGGCTGTTTTCAGGGGCTGGTGGGTGGGTCAAAATTGGCTCTTCGTTCCGTCTCGAGCTCACGGGCAGCGAGGAGGTGCAGCTTCAGAGCACAGGAACAAGAGGATGTCTTCTGGTCTTGCGTCCCTTTTTATCCATCTTCAGGGCGGGCGTAAACCCGCCCCTGCCTGCCCCGAGGGCGTGGCCGGCCGCGTCAGTGTCTAGGCCAGCCCACTCTAGGGCGGGAAAAAGCGCGCCCGGCTACGCCACTTCGGGCATACCAGCCGAGACGCGCCTCCCGCCCAAAAATGGCTTCCCGGGGGGATCGAGGCACCCTGCCATACGTTCGGGGGGACCGAGTGGTCGCCCCTTTCCATATGGCTGAGATACCCGCCACCCCCTCTCAACACAATCCCCAAAGGAGGGAAACCGGAAACAGTTCTTGAAGTTTTTGGAAGTGGGAGGGAGTGACCCTCCCGGCCGTATTTATTAAAACAAAATTTTAAAACATTAAACAGTTTCATATTAATGTACAATTTCATTACCACATTGCGATGTTTGGCTAACCTTAACAGATTCTCTAATACAGAGGTTCTCCTAGCCGAACTAACATCCTACAAAACATTTCTTGAAATATTGAAATTGTACATCCTAACGTTTAAGGGCCAACGGCAAGGTCGTAACCGGTGTCAAGATCCCTAACCAGACATACCCCCCCCACTTGGGAGGGGCGACAGCACTGAGGCGTACTCAAGTGCAACTACTACCAATTTCCCTTGACTTGACGGGGGCACCTATAAACTCGACGCCAGTTAAAGGTCGTTCGAAGACTCGTGTGAGGTATCTAGAAGGTATCGTAGACCCCCAACCCCACACAACTTACCGCATCTGCCGTCGCAGATGTCACTGGCCCCGGGAAATTCCCCAGGAGGGGGCTGTAACCCCTCCTACACAGGAAGGGGCCTTGACCGCCTTTCCTTTTCTTTCGGCGACCCATCCTTAGAAGGGACCGCCTCCCCGTTGAGGGGCCAAAGGTCACCTCTCCCGAGCGCTCCCATCCGTGTTGGGTGACGCCCACTCATAGGGATCTTCCAATTAGTGCTCACCGATCATGACCTTACCGCCACAGGCCGGATAGTTGACCGGCTATCCGGACCCCCCACAAAACTCCTACCTAAAGGTCATGTTTCAACGTTTTCAACCATGCTAAGAAGTCTCCTATGAGTAACTCATTCCCCACCCGAGACAAATGCACACCATCCCCCAAATACATACTGTCATCATTAATACAGCCATGAGAAATAGAATGCAATGTCCTGGAACGGAACAACCTACTCACTTTGTTGTTAAGCTTTCTAACAGAATGATTCAAAGCAGGAATAGAAATAGCCCCCCGCCACACCTTTCGTGGAATCAAATGGGACCACGCAATCGTGCACCCCGGAACTCTCCTCGCCAACCAACTTACAGTGGAAAGCATTGCCTCTAGGAGAAGTCGTCTACCGGTGGTGACCAAATCATTGCCCCCTACATGTACTATAACTATAGACGGCGGTGACCTCGTCCGCCCTAACAAACCCTCGAAAAATGTTTGAAACTGGTCAATACAGAGACCGCCTCTTCCGTAGAAGGACACCCTGTACCCGTATTCCCCAGCTACGTGAATCATGTCACCTGCTTTGAATACGTCTGCGGCGCACCTCACGTATGAGTGGCCCACGACCCACACCTCCTTTTTCACAGTCGGTGATGTCTGACCGCTGGCCCGGTGTTGGGTCGACTGCATAGTCCGCCCCGCCTCGTAGGCTTGCGCAACTGAAAACCAAAGAAAAACAAGAAGCGTGAGTACATTATGACAGCTTCACAACATGTGCAACCGCACATATCTCTTATAACAGTTAGAGGAGCAACGCCCCACTCGTTTCACTTGTTCCACATTAAGACCCCTGGCTGTAGCTTCTGTAGCAGCCCCTATACGAAAGGAATGGGTCCCAAATTCGCCCGGGTTCAAGCCCGCAGCGGCAATTGACATCGCAAGCACCCGCTGAAACTGAAATTTCGTCAGTGGGGTGGCGTCCGCGTGTCTCAACAACGTCCCCCCCCATGATGCCACCCTTCGTGCTAGGTAGTCTTCTAAACACTTTACCGGACACATGGAGGACCCGGGAATCCTGCGTATGATTATGCAGTCACCCATCCCATCTTGATCGGTCTTGGACCTGACAAAGGAGACGGTCATCGTCTCTCCTCTGATCTGAACGTGTTCTTGGCACAAACCCCCCGCCACATCCAGCTTGTTCCTTGCTACCAGTTCGCTCACCCTCATCGCCCCGTGAAATGCAAGCGTAAAAGCGGCTCGGAACAATGCTGTCTCAAACTGAGATGAGCATGTGGCAGGGAGTGTGGCCAACAACTGGGCCAACCTATCCAAACCTATCGGGCGCCTCTCGTCTACTCTGCGACCCTCAAGGCGTTGCCACCCTCGCAGCGCTTTCTGTACCACGAAAGACGCTGTCGGGTCTTGGAAATTATGAGCCCTGGCAACAAAGGAAATGGCAGCACGATGCCTCTGGGCCGTAGCCACCGACTTCCCAGCCCTACGCAAGGACATCAGAAAATGCACCACCCATTCCTCGTGGCCCCAAAGCCCCTCTCTATCAGTCCCCAAAAAGGCTAAATAGGCCCGAAACGCCCCTTCATATGCCTTCCTCGTCCTTGGTGCTAGACTCTCTCCCACGAGGTGACGAAGTTCGGGGCACCGAGAGACCAGAGAGCTTCGGGAAAGGGTGCCGGCTCTGGGTCCGCTGAGGGGAGGAAACCCGAGAAAGCCTGCATTTGAAAACGAGACAGTGCGTCAGCCGCCTGATTCATCACCCCTGGGACATGCTTTGCTCTGAATAGCACGTTCAATTGCATACACAGTAAAACAATTTCCTTGAGCAGTCTTAAAATCAATTTACAACGTGCTGCCTGACTATTGATACACTCGACCACGGTCATATTGTCAGACCAAAATATGACAGAGTGATCTTTGAACCCATCGGGCCATGTTCTCAAGGCCACCAAGATGGGAAACAGTTCCAGGAAAGCAATATTACTCGTCAGACCATTCTCATGCCTCCATGTCGGCCATTTTTGTGCCGACCATTTTGTGCCGAAGATGGCGCCAAAACCTATGCTTCCTGCTGAATCTGTCCATAGCCCCAGCTCTTCAGAGGACATGGCTGGTTTATTCCAGACGATTCGACCATTAAAGTCCGCCAGAAATGCTAACCAAATACGCATGTCCTGGCGGACCTCAGCCGATAGTCTCGTGCGATGATGGCCCTCTTTTAGGCCGACCATCGCTTGGGCAATTGAACGGGAAAAGGGGCGGGCCATTGGTATCACCCTCAGGGCAAAATTCAACTGTCCCACCAACTGCTGTAATTGTTGCAGCGTAACTTTAGATGCATTTATACACACTTGCAGTGCAGCCCTGAACTTCAACACTTTGTCAGCTGGCAAACGGAAACAACCCTCCCTGGAGTCCAACTCGATCCCCAGAAACTCGAGGCAAGTCGTAGGACCCACTGTTTTACCCGGCGCCAATGGCACACCAAACTGGTTCATTAACACACAAAATTCGGCCAAGGCCCGGCCACATTCAAGATCCCCGGCTGCCCCAAGAAACAGAAAGTCATCAAGGTAGTGCATTACATATTGGAAACCCGTTTTCTTTGTGAAGACCCATTGTAGAAAACTACTGAATTTCTCGAAATAGGCACAGGATATAGAGCACCCCATCGGCATACACCTATCCATGTAATAACAACCCTGAAACATGAATCCCAGGAGACGCTGGTCGTCTGGGTGTACCGGGAGCAATCGGAACGCTGACTCGATATCTGACTTCGCCATCAGCGCCCCGGGCCCCAGGCGATCAAAAATGGCTACGGCCTCATCGAAGGATGCGTACCGCACCGAACACACTTCTGGATCGATTGCATCGTTTACAGAAAGACCTCGTGGAGCTGACAAATTATGAATCAGTCGGAACTCACCTGGGTCTTTCTTGGGGACTACCCCTAAGGGAGAACAAACAAAATTCTGAACCGGGGGTACACTAAACGGGCCGGCGACCCGACCTCGGGCAACCTCTTTACGGATCTTATCCTGTACTATGGGCGTATGCTGCAGGACGGAAAGTTGATTTTTGCACTTCTCCACACCCTGAAAGTCCCCTACCGGGATGCGGAAACCATACGAAAAACCGTTCCGCAGCACCCCAGCAGAAGTACGATCCGGGTATTCACTGAGCCAGGGAATCATCGCCAGGGTATCAATCGGGGTTGGTAAAGGCGCCCCTCGGACTATGTTAGACCTGTTTGGCGCCTCCTCTCCCCCCATTATCACCCATTCTGGCTCTGCACGTGGACTCAGGATGGGACGACCCGCAACCACTACATTCATGTTTGAATTTACACGATCCCTGGGGTCTAGTACATTTACCTCTGTTGAAATTAAAGCAGAAACCCCTTTTTCCAGTATTGCCGGCAGGTTTCGAGTAATCGTCGGTACCCGTACCTGATCGAAAGGGCGTCCCCGCATATTGCCGGGAGGATTCGCCAACATTACTTCCTACCAACGGCATTTTTAACATTCCTGTCTCCTTCATTTTATCCCAGGTCAAAGAATCATAACAATCCCAGGTTAAACTTTTATTATGCTCCTTTGCCTTTCTGAAAAGATTATCGTAACAGAACCAATGGTTACCCTGGTGCGATGTCGAGTACCCCATGATTCGCGATTGATAGATTGGAAACTCGGAAAGCAACTCAGGCCTACGTTCCCCCAAGATTGACGTAAAAATTCCCCAAGCATTGCCCCAATTGCCAATATTCTCGTTCACTTTAAAGGCGGCCATTTTTGCGCGCCAAACACTCGGATGCATGAGATCCTTCTGACTCTTAACATGCTCTACCTCATAATGATCAACAAGCAATGAGAAAATGTTCACATACTCCCCCGCCCAAATCTTTTCCTTAATTGCCAAAGGAACATGTTGGCCCAACTTTTCTCTACGAGAGGGTGTTGACTCATCCCTCGCAATCGGCAATGGCCGCTTACCTGCACCGGACGCTGCCTCTGTGGTCGCAATCGTCCCTGGTGTCTTGTCCACTACTGCAGCCGGCACGGACACCTTGGCTGCCTCCCGTTTCTCACGCAATTGCTTTATCAGCGCCTGCGCGTCGACAGCCGTGGCGCCCTCGTTACCTTTACCCAACCACGCTGCCAATTGTGCTGCCAGCTCGGGCGGCATATCATCCTCGGACACGGGGGTGACCACAACGGGAATCGGATTCCCCTCCTCCGGCACGGGAGTTGGTGCCTCGAGCGGGGCACTGGGACCCGGGATATCTTCTCCCGCTGCTCCCCTCCTGGGCCTCTTGTTTTTCCCTCCCGGGGCTGCTCCCGCCAAAGGACGTTTTGGTCCTCCTTCCTCGTTCTTATCCACCCGCTTCTTTAGTTCGGACATCTCCTTCATGAGAACACGCAGCATCTGTTCAGTAGTCATGCGTTTTCCCACCTTCTTCGGCATTCTCCAACAGAGTAACTGTAAAACAAACAAGAACGATTAAAACGCTCAAAATTGGCTCTTCGTTCCGTCTCGAGCTCACGGGCAGCGAGGAGGTGCAGCTTCAGAGCACAGGAACAAGAGGATGTCTTCTGGTCTTGCGTCCCTTTTTATCCATCTTCAGGGCGGGCGTAAACCCGCCCCTGCCTGCCCCGAGGGCGTGGCCGGCCGCGTCAGTGTCTAGGCCAGCCCACTCTAGGGCGGGAAAAAGCGCGCCCCGGCTACGCCACTTCGGGCATACCAGCCGAGACGCGCCTCCCGCCCAAAAATGGCTTCCCGGGGGGATCGAGGCACCCTGCCATACGTTCGGGGGGACCGAGTGGTCGCCCCTTTCCAAACACGGTGCAGAGGTCAGTAAATGCCACATAAAGATCAGCCTTAGAAAGATCCACCATCTTCCACTTTACCAAGAGAAAGCAAAAGGCCTGATCAACTGCGCTGGTCTTATACCTGAAACCTGGTGGTAATTGACCAATACTAGTAATTTCCTAGATTTGATAGCTGGAACGCTACAGCTTTTGTAACCACACCTATTCACTTGGTATAATGCCCATGTCTCCTGGAATAGACATATTGTGGCAATCAACAAAAGCATCCCAATCAGGATCCCCTTATTTACCCTTAATTCCTGCAATGTTCCAACTTAGTGGTAGTGTCTGTGGAAGTGGAGAGGTAGGGAATTGCAAGCTGGTGTCAAGCAAGAGTTGTTCTTCTATACTAATGTGTGATGGCATGTTTCCTGCACCCAAGTTAGCCCCTGGAATGCCATTCAGATAATATTGCTCTGGGTGAGGAAGTACAGTGATATTTTCCTCTATACTAAGGGGCATATGTACAATAACTGGCGCATCCCTGCAAATCAGCAGGGATGCGCCAGTTATTGTGCGCCACAGCTCCGCCATCATGGATGCGCCGCATTTACAATGCAGCGCACCATGGTGCAAAAACGGCACAGATGCGTGACGCATCTGTGCCGTAAAAGTGACGCATTGCTGGAGTTGCGTCGCAACCGCGACGCAGCTCCAGCAATGCTCTGGGGGCCCTATCTAGTTAATGCTGCGTCAATCCTTACGCCTGCTTCAGGCAGGCGCGGTGTTTTGACGCGTCATGGGCCTAAAAGTGACTGAGTGAAATCTTGTAGATTTCACGCAGCCACTTTTAGGAGGTGTTCCTGCACCGGAACACCCCCCCCTGCACAGGAAAACCTATATGTGGCGCAGGGCATTACAACGTGACGCATCTCCTAGATGCGTCACGTTGTAAGTACCCTCGCACAATGGAACAGGATTTGCCCCGCCGCTGCGTCACAAAAGTGACGCAACGTTGGCGTAAATGAGGCGCAAGGGGCTTGTAAATCTGTCCCAATGTCTGTTGCTTGTACTTCGGGGGCCTGTAAACTCAGGGCAATTGAAGCCTTTCTGGTCGGTATGGTGTCATTCGATCTCTGTTATTGGGGATGGAAGATCTATTGTGGCAGGATTTCCCCTCTGGGCACAGTCTCCCCGTCGTGGTTACCTTTGATAGTCAGCTATGCACGCTGCGGTGCAAACCCAGAACTACCCTTTGGATGACAATAGAAAAACCCTAATGGTAGAAGGGAGATATTAGGGCCGGCTCAACTTTGGTGTTTGCAGCTACTAAGGAGATTGTAGATAATGGAAGGGACCCTCAAATTAACAACGCAATCACCCCTAAAGGATTTGGACATGGGCCCCACTGAGTTCACTCTACTAACCATCTATATGGGCTGAGAAACCAGTATGGGAGCACAACCAGTGTAGGACTTTGTTTTTTAGTTGGAAAAAAAGATTCCTCAGCCAGTATGGCAACGTAGGGGCATGCATCTTGTGGCAGGCTCAATGTAATAAACTTGCGTCAGCCTTGATCTGGATCACCATTTGAGCATAGCTCCCCTCTGACTCACGACCCCTTCTCCCTGGCTCAGTGGTTGTCTCCACTTGGGCGCATTCCCTTCCCACTTGGCTTGCCATCAGGGCAACTATCCCTGGTGGCCCTAGCATCGGGATCTGTATCTGTAGATACAGAAAGCATCACCTCTGCACCACCCTTAGGGGACAGAAGAAAGGAATCAACCATTGTAGCGGGGGGTAATGTGCGGGGTGCAGGCGTTGCTTTTCAGAAACACTGCGTCCTTCAAATTCCTGATCTCAAACTCAATTGCCACCAGTCTCTTATAGATGGGCTCTAGCTTTTCCGACACTTATGCTACTAATCTGTCACACAAGTCCTGGAGCCCTTCAGATGTCTTGACTGGTGCCCTGTCTTCAGCCTCACTCTCCGCCACACAGGATGAAGGATGCAGTCTCTTTGCCTTGGTGTAATTGGCCACCCTCTTCCCCTTTGCGTCCAGCTGTGTTAACTGGGCCGGGCTCATAAAGGGGTGAAGAGGTGTCCGATGTCCATGCTGGAGGACCTTCTTGTTCTTCTGGTGGTACTGTTGGCGCCTGTGTAGATAAGCTTTTCCCTGGCGTTGAGGTAGGAGCTTGGTGTTGAAGAAACTCCGGGGATTCAAGGGGCTATCACCAACAGTGGCCTAGTATCGAAGGGGGTGGAGTGGTACTATAAATAGGGCCAAAAGGATAAATGGTGTTCCACCAAGTCGATTTCCTTGCTAATTAGGTCGACTGCTCTCTGCAGGGTGGAACTCTGCGGCCTTTTGCATGCACTGACTGGGGCTCTTCGCTTCCCCATATTGGCTTGTATGGCAAGGGGTCACCAACTTGTGAGGCTAAACCAACCCTCTACCTGCGGTAAGGGATACTGGGCGGCTCTGGTGGGAGGGGGGGGGGACTAGCAAGGACCATCTTATGCGGTTAAGAAATTGGGGGAGGCGGGGGTTAGGGATTTATAATAAAAATAAATTCTAATTTCCATATTTGTAAAGCGTGACTTCACCTTTACGAGTACCCAGGCGCTGGTGCCGTCAGGGAGATTAAATGAGCTATTGCCCAGAGTTACATGATGCTGAGCTGAGTTGCCGCCGGCTTTCGAATCAAGAGTCCCATGCTCCAGAGTCAGCCGCTCTGGTTGCTGCGCCGCACTTCTCCTTTGGGGAGGTGTGGTATCTTCCACCATTATGCTCCCCCGGCATCTCCGCATGTAATGGAGCTGCTCGCGGTGACATCACTTAGAATGTCACCGCGACCAGCGTTCCAAGGCGAGCGCCGGGGGCTTGAGTGAAGCTGACTCCGTCGAGGGAGGTTGTGGCTGAGGTCGTTAGGTTTACACTGAACCTAATAAAACGTTATGTGTTAATTTCAACTAATCGTCCTTGTATTTGTGGTCGCTTTCACACTGGCGACGAGGGTCTTTCAAGATCTACGACCTCAACACGCACGGAAGAACGGAAGGTGCAGCTGGAAGTAATAGAGCATTTGTACGCTCATGAGGCAGACTGAAGTACGAAGGAAGTATCGCAATGAGGAGCGACAGCAGGCTTGAGGGTCAATGAGCGCATTCCCGTAGCAGACTGAAGTGCAGAGGGAGGATCGTAAAAGGAGCGACTGCGGGTCAGACTGTTGAAAAGTACCGGTCCCTGCTTAGTACAAGTAAGGTAACGCCCGCCAGCTGTCTATAGGCGCGCTGTGTACACCCACTAGTAACGGACTGACTGTGGTGAACTGCGACAGGGGTCAAGGAAGCGTGTGCAGCGGCTATTATAGCGGGTGTCTGATGAACTTTACTGTGAAGCGCCAGCTGGGATCGTTCTACAACCGGCAATTTGACAGTCAGCTGGCATGTATGAGGCAGGCGTGCTGTGCCCATATCCACAATAAGAGACTGTGGGTGAGCTTGTGACTGGGAGACTAACAAGCGTGGTCATCGGACAAAATAATTAAAGTATACTCCAGTGCAGTGCAGCGCCAACAATGGAAAGCAGGAGATGCACGGGACGGCCTGAGGTGTCTGCGTGGGTGTGAGGCGGTAACAGCGTGATGTTTGCCTAACTAGCCTCGTTTCATCAGCAGCGTTTGCGTTGCCCTCATCAGGAAGCTGTCAGCGCGCCAGAACGAGTCCCATTTTTGTCATCTCCTCATTCTGACGTATACATTGAAGTGACTGGCAGCGTAAGCAGCACTCTACCCTCTGGCTCTTTGGTTGCATAAAAAGAAAACTCTTGCGTTCTCCACATCGTGCAGCTTTTACAAACACTGTGACTTCGTGAATTTCAGTCTGCGTGCAATTTTGGAAATAGTTTGGATTCCCCTCACGAGCCTGTAGCACCCTGCTCAGAGGGGTGTTGGCTGTGATAGACACTTACAGCGTGGCAAGAATCGGAACTGTGAGCCCTCAACTGCTGTTTGGGATTATTCTGTGCAAGATCTGTGATAAGGCAATCTGTCAGTGTAAAAGTAGTATCCACTTGAACTGGCGTCCACGCCACTGTGCCCACAAATGTTCACGAAGTGTCCACGTATACTGAATGTTGTAATAGAGCGTTAGTTTATCGGTGCGCAAACCTCCTGGGAGCATTTGCATACCTGGCTATATTAGTGGGTTAGGAAGTGCACTGTGCCCTACTTGTACGCTGCAGCAACTAACAATACACACACATATTTTTGTTCTCTTTGCTATAGTACGCAGTGACACCGTACCATGCAGAGCGTGACACCTCCACCCTTTTTCCTGACTAACCCCGGGGAACCTACTATTCAGTGGAAGAAAGTATTTTTGAATTATGCTACTGTGTGTGGGCCAAACCTTGGACTAGAGAGAAAGGTAGCATTGTTGGCGTATTACCTAGGAGCAGAAGGGGAAGAAGTATTAGACCACCTCCAAGATCTAGGAACACAGGAGGCAAGGGGTCTTAATGAGCTAGAAGTAAGTCTGAAGAAATTGGATTTACACTATCTCCCTAAGACGAGCACCATAATGGAGAGATATCATTTTGGAAAAAGAGCACAGAAGGAGGGGGAATCTATCGAAGATTTTGTCTCTGAATTAAGGAAACTAGCTGTGACATGCAAGTTTGGTGGTGCAAGTGAGGAAAGGATCAGGGACCAGTTTGTATTAGCTTGCAGAATGGAGCGTGTACGAGAGGAGTTGTGGCTTAAGGATGACCCACCCTTGAGGGAGGTTTTAATTATAGCAAAACAAGTTGAGCACATGTTACAGTGCGTCAAGGAAATAAAGCAAGACACTGGGGAGAAAAGAGGCGAAGACAAACCCAATGTGAGTGAAGTGGTGACCGAGTGTGAGGCCGTTTCTGTGATCAAAGGCCAGAAAGTAGTGGGTAAGGAGCAGAAGGAGAGCAAATTGGGAGGACAATTCAAGGGCACCTGCTATAGATGTGGTAAGCAGGGGCATCTAGCCAATGACAAAGAGTGTCCCGCCCTCAGGTTCACATGCAACAAGTGCGGAAAGAAAGGTAATTTCAGGCAGTATTGCAAGAGTGGACAAGGATTCGGTAGACAGATTAGAGACAGGACGAACGTGGTGTGTGATTAAATTGTAGTGCAAGTGAATGGAAGTCAGATCCAAGGCCTCAATGACACTACGTGTGAAGAAATTGTAGTGCAGGTGGATGAAGGTCAGGTCTGCAGCCCCAGTGACACAATAAAAGTGGGGAGTACCGAGTTAGAAGCATTATTTGATTCCTGTTCTAGGATAACTATCATTAGTGCAAAAGAATTCTCCAGAGTGTCCAAGGGGAGGATAATCCTGAGGAAAATGGTTGTGAGGCCCGGGGGGTATGCGGGTCGTCCCATCTCAATGAAAGGTTACTTTTGGAACAAAATTGAATACAGGAACAGGACAACAGTGTCAAAGGTGTATGTGTCTACAGCCGGGGATAACATTTTGGGTTGGCAAGCACAGAAGGAGTTGGGGGTCTATCTCAATCCTAATAGTAATCCCCAGATCTTGATACAGGAGATACAGGAACAAAATGAAGACTTAGTGACTGAGTTCAAGGAAGTATTCAGAGAGGAACTAGGATGCTTGAAGAACTACTGTCACAAGATAAAGTTGAAAGAGAACGCAAAGCCGGTTGTGGCCAAGGTCAGGAAGCGCCCCATTGCCATCCAAGAAGAGGTGAAGTCAGAACTAGAGAAACTGTGCAAGGCAGGAATCATCGAACAGGTGGAAGCGACGGAATAGTTGGCACCCATTGTAGCCGCAAAGAAAAAGGATGTGTCGGTTCGGCTCTGCATCGACCTGAGAGCGTTGAACAAAGAGGTCGTGGTCGATTGATTTCCACTACCGAACATCACCCAGATGATGCGCATGCTAGAGGGGGCAAAGGTGTTCTCCACGCTCGACCTCACCTCAGCTTACTTTCAGATCAAACTGCATGAAGAGTCGCAAGAACTCACAGCGTTTGTGACACCCATGGGCGCGTATAAGTTCAAGAGGATGCCTTTTGGGTTGGTCTCTGCGGCAGCCGTCTTTCAGAGGCTCATGGGGAACATCTTGAAAGATATCCGTGGTGTCGTATGCTACCAGGACGATGTGCTTATATTTGCAAAAAAACATAAAGAGCACGATGAGAGGCTGAGACGCGTGCTGGGAAGATTTAGGTCGCAAGGACTAACGGTGAAAAGAGAAAAGTGTGTCTTTGGCTGCGCAGAGCTGGATTTCTTGGGGCACAAGGTGACTGCTGAAGGAATCCGTCCCAAAGCCGAGCTCCAGAACACAATTGTGAATCTGGTGCCCCCCACGAG
Organism: Lissotriton vulgaris; assembly: GCF_964263255.1. NCBI lineage: Eukaryota > Metazoa > Chordata > Amphibia > Caudata > Salamandridae > Lissotriton > Lissotriton vulgaris. Next base: position 765,869,820 of record NC_141693.1, on the reverse strand, counting down.
CAAGGACGAAATCAAGTCATTCATGGGAATGCTGGAGTTCTATGGAAAATTCATACAGAACCTTGCAGGAAGGACATACGCCATCAGGTCACTACTTAAAAAAGAGACAGCGTTCAACTGGAATCGGGAGTGTCAAAGAGAGTTTGAAGATGTGAGGAAGGCACTTGCAGAAGCCCCCAGCCTTGAGTCTTACATACCCAACCGTGCGACTGTAGTCACCACCGACGCAAGCGCAAAAGGGCTGGGAGCGGTCCTCACTCAAGTAGGCAAAGACGGAGAAGAAACGATAGCTTTCGCCTCAAGATCACTCCAAAAGTCTGAAAACAAGTACTCGGTGATCAAAAAAGAAGCTTTGGCAGTATCCTGGGCATTGGGGAAATTCAGAGACTTCCTGTGGGGCACACAGTTCACTCTTCATACTGACCACAAGCCGTTGGTAGAAGTCTTCAGCAAGAAGGGCCTGGATGCCATCTCCAGCAGGATCAGGCGTTGGGTGGCTGGTCTACAAGAATACACCTTGGGTGTCGAGTACGTTCCGGGAACGCGTAACCTTGCAGCAGACTGCTTGTCAAGACTTGTAAATGAAAACGAGGCGAAGGAAACGCACGACAGGGTGGACGATGAAGTGGATGACCATCAGATGGAAAATGTCTGCGCAATCCAGAGAGCAGTAGGAGAGGAAACATGGAAAAATGCACTGAAGGAAGATGAAATCTTGGAGGAGGTGTGCAAAAGGGTAAAAGACAGATGGAAATACGAAGATAAATACGAGGAGGCTCTGCGGCCATACTGGATTGTCAAAGACGAGCTGTCCATAGTCGATGAATGCTTGTTCAGGGGGACGAGATTAGTACCACCCGCGTCTGTGAGAGAGAACCTGGTTGAGATGGCTCACGAAGGACACATGGGCATCACCAAGACATAACAAAGACTCAGAGAGAACTATTGGTGGCCAAGCATGGACCTTGCTATTGAAAGAAAAATAAGAGACTGTATTGCGTGCAGCAACAGCGAGAAAGTCCTGAAACAACTGACACCTCCAATGGTGTGCAGGCCGCCACCACCAGGACCCTGGGAGGAATTAGCACTGGACATTGTGGGTCCATTGACTGGAGAAGTGCGCACGCCGTACATTCTGGTGCTCATGGATATGTACTCTAGGTGGCCGGAGGTGAAATTAGTGAGTGAAGTCACAACTAAGGTCGTCATCGAGTTCATGAAAGAGTTGTTTGTCAGGGAAGGATTACCCAGCAGCCTACTCACGGACAATGGGGTGCAATTATGTTCGAAAGAGATGGAAGACTTCCTTGAGGAGAGAGGTATCACACACAAACGTTGTGCTCTGTATCACCCCAAGACCAATGGCATGGTCGAGCGCTTTAATAAAACCCTCAAGGAGAGTATCCAATTAGCCAAGGCCAGTGGCTTAAGCTGGAAGGAAGAAGTATGGAGGCGGGTAGAAGCGTACAGGTTCACCCCGCACCAAACAATGGGAGTCACACCATTCGAGTTGCTCCGGGCAAGGATACCAAACACCAAGTTATCCCCAGGGTGGATGGGGTGGCACAAGGGATGGTCGGATCACTCCAAAGAAGCGGAAAGTCTGGTGAAACAAGAGGGAGCTATGGTGGGGAGGAAAGAAAGATACGACAGGCTAAAATCTACACGGGAGGCCGGGTTCAAAGTAGGGGACGACATTAAGATCAGGACCCCTACTGGTAGAGCAAGTTGGTCAGGATACAGTAGTCCCACCAAGATCACCAAATTGTTCAGGAATGCTGTGAAGACTCAAGAGGGGAAGATCTGGAACCTGGGAAGAGTAGTGAGATTTCACCCACCCGGGCATGATTCCAGTAGTGAAGGGGAGGGTGAGGGCAATGTGGTGGGGAGCAAAGGTTCCAACACCAAGAAGCTGTTGCCGGTCCCCCACCCAGGTGGAAGGTCTAGCAGGAGAGTGACCAGGCCCCCCAGATACTTTGATCAATATGTTATGATGTGATTCTCTGCAATGCTATTGTTCCTTCATTTAACTCTTATGTTTCATTCCGCAGGGGAGGGGGATGTGTGGTATCTTCCACCTTTATGCTACCCCGGCGTCTCCGCATGTAATGGAGCTGCTCGCGGTGACATCACTTAGAATGTCACCGCGACCAGCGTTCCAAGGCGAGCACCGGGGGCTTGAGTGGAGCTGACTCCGTCGAGGGAGGTTGTGGCTGAGGTCGTTAGGTTTACACTGAACCTAATAAAACGTTATGTGTTAATTTCAACTAATCGTCCTTGTATTTGTGGCCGCTTTCACAGGAGGTTATGGTGGTTATAATTGTATAAATATATAGAAACCTAAATCACCTAGACCAAAGTCCTTTTGGAACCGCAGATCCTGGGGTCTCTGAGCAGTCTCAGGGTAATTCGGACGATTCAGGATGGCCCAGGTAACAACTCCCAGAGACTCAAAATTCCCCTCAAAAGTCGAATTTCAGGGTTCAAAACAAGGACAATATGAAGACTTTGTGCTAGGCGTGGTTTACTGGATTACTACTAGCTGGAAATGTCCCGGTTTGCTGTAGAAAATAGGATTTGCCACTCACCTCAAACCCCTGGCAAAAAGTGGGAAGCCGCCGCTGCCGCCACCCCCAGCCTGCAGGCCGAGAAACCACAAACCTGCCCAACACAGGGTTTTACCACCACCCACTGCAGGACCCATCTGAGACTTCTGGGCGCCATCAAAAACACCAGTAAACAGTAAAGGCACCACTGAATAGGGGAAGAGGGAGGATGGCACAAGAGGAAAGGAGAGGGACACCTCGGCTCGCCTCTATTTCTCTGAAGGCGACAACTATCACACGAACACCGATAGTCGCCCTCTGCCAGGCCCAGCTCACTAGCACACCAAGCGCCGATCTTTCACACGTCTCTAACTCGCTCGGCTCCCCAGGTTAGTTGCGCGCAGTGACGGCGATTTAGAAGCATCACAGTGAGCTGCGGCCATTAGAGGCGACGTAACCCTAGATACAGTGCGCCACAACAACCAGTGGGGAGATCTAAAAGGCACAGCGAACGACCCCCCCCCTTGCTCTCAGCCTCGGTTTGTCTTCTGACCTGGGGGAAGGCATGAGCACGGCAGCCTAGTCATATATAGTTAATGTTTGCCATAAGACCATACAAGTACAATACACCGATATCAAACATAGTCATCACACAAAAAAGACGAATCTACAAGCGTTCTCTAAAAAGATAAAATAAAAACACAAGACAGTTAAAAGCGGAAGGAGCTAGTTCATAGCCAGGCAGACTAAAGTACATAAGGCTTCACATAGACCATTTCTTAATTCACTGCGCACAGCACACATTCTCTTTTGCCAGAAAGTAGCTACTTACAGATTTAAACAATAACTCATGAGATTGACCATTTAGCCAAGTCACCTCAGGTCTCAGCCTTCAATGCAGCTGCACGAAAGGACCAGGCCCACTTTAAATATCTTGATAGGGCAAATACAATAACTTCAGTCGTTTCAGTTTTCAGTATGCGTAAAGCTACCGTGCATTGGGGCATATTTACAAGTTAAGTGGCGGAGCTTGGCATTAGCCTCCGTGGCTTAATGCTGCGCTCTGTCACTTTAGAAACTCAGGGCTGCACCATATTCACAAGAATATGGTACAGCCCCATATTCACAAGAATATGGGGCAGCCCTGTGTCTCCCCCTGTGCTGGCGCTAAATTTAGCTGCCTAGCGCCAACGCCGGCGCCAAGGCAGGCTCGCTTGCACCATAATGCAAGGGTTTCTGTGTTGTGGGGAAGATTGTTTATGTGCAGGAAGGTCCCCCCTTCCTGCTCATAAACAATCTTGAAATGCCATTTTGTAACTTCTATGTGTGCTGTAAGGGGGCCCTATTTATAAGGCAGCGTTAAGCGGCTTAACACTGCCTTGTAAATAAGGTGACGCTACTATTGGCACCACAATGTCACTAAAAGTGACGTTGTGGTAGCAATAGGAGCTCGTAAATATGCCCCATTGTTTGATTCCCAAGTTAGGACAGAGGGAGAATCCATCTGGCTCTAGGCGCTTTATACTTTTGGTTGAACAGTAAAAAGTGTAACTCAGATTCAGCAATATTAGACAAGAAGTACAGTCCTCAAATTCTGGCCCATGTAGGTCCCACTTTGCATTAAAGGACCTTAATGACAGTCTGCCAATTCGAAATCGAATGTACAGGGACTTAATCTCTGCTGGGGTATCCTATCGAGGACTGGTCCAAATTGTGGAGAGGGTTTGAGGCTCAAACATTTGTCCACCAGCCCTTTTGATCTTGTTTTGCACCAAGTTCTTTGTAGGTACATGTTCCCAGAAAAGTTATTTTATTCATTTAGATGAATTATTCTCCATTTAGTTGGATCCTTCCACATGCTTATTAGATTTAAGTTGTTAGATAAAGCTTTTACAACACTCAGCCAAGGTGTAATACAGTTCTTATCTAAGGTACTTATTCCTGCAAAACTGCTTTATATGGGGTAAGCTCCTTAGTTGTCCACATTCTAGCCCAATAGGTCAGTACTCTAAGACTGGCAACATGATCAATTACTTTCAGATTTAGGTCCCACCTGAATGGTGTATAGGGGAGTACTAGTAGAACATTTACTAGGACCCCTATGAACCCATTTTCCTTGATGGTAAGTCATGAAATGTAAACTGAGCTCCATATTTCCGCCCCATAAAGTGCTTTACCCTTAGCCACTGTGTTTCCTGGTAATCATCGCTGACCCATGAAACAAGAGAGAATTACTTTTTTGTAACTGTGGATCCCAAGTAATTTTCTCCAAGAGCCTAACTCCCAAATAGCCAACGCTCTATACTTGTTTAATAGGTGTCTATCAGCAGTCAAATTATTTCTAAAAGAGAGTGGGGATTTAATACCATCAGTTTAGAATTTCCTGAATGTATCTCAAGGTCCCAGCGTTTACTAAAATCTACGAAATGATTAAACAAATGTTGCACACCAATAGGGGTGCGTGAGAGTAACCGTGTTCTGGTATTGCTCTTTGTGGATTATACCCTAACACCAGCTACCTTTGGGGCATCCTGCTGACAGTTGGACAAGTCATCCACCACTCCATTCATAAATAAAGAAAAGAGGGCGGGAGTCAGCACACATTCCTGGCAAACACCCCGCTCAATAGGGATCCGTGGTGTTAAGCAACCCGGGCATTCCACTTCACCTGGGCATACTGTCTGTATGTAGTCTAATTAAGAGATGCGAATGTCATGGAGGAGCCCCATCCGACCCAGCACCTCCCAGAGTATATATCTCTGTACTAGATCAAATGCAGACCTCATGCCTATAAAAACCACATACTAATGCTCTTTCCCAGTTTTGTGTCCACTGCCCCAGTCTTCTTCCAAAAATCCACCTGAAAGTGTGACAGAACATTATGATCAGCCATCCATTCCTGGACCCGCATTAAAACTTGGTGACAAAATATCTTATGGGTGCTATCTAATAGGATGCTTGGCCTATAATTTGCAGGGATATCTTTAGCACTCTTTTTGTGCATAGGACAGATTATTGAATCTCACCATGTTTCTGGGATTTCTTCACCATGAGAAATATAGGGGACCCGGATGTCCCCCGAGTGGACTCCGAATGGAATAAATGCACAGAAATACTGTCCGGGCTGGGTGCTTTCTCTTTTTTATGTGAAGGAGGGCAGTTCTAATTTCATCCATGGCAAATACTAATGATTGGCCCTTAATAGAGTTTAAATAACATGGAGCCATAAAAGTGGGTAATATAGAACCTTTTTAATGAGAAGGACCGGTGATTATTAGATCGAGCCAGGTTTCTCCCCATTAGCGAAAGATACCTTATGCAGTGCTTAATTTGAGCTGGTGGTTGCCAGTCGGGACCAGCGGCACTTATTTTACTTCATCAGATATTTCCTGACAGCAAGAGAGGAAAAAAACCATACAAAGTGGAATGAAAGACAGAAAAATCGTCACAAAGGTAGAAAGCGGGAAGCCACAAGAGGAGACAAAGGGGCAGGGAATCTTTGGCAGTGGATTAAAGAGGCCTCAGATGGATTGAAGACTATGCATATATTTAATAGCGTGGGACTCAGGCTTCTGAGAAGAGCTTTGGGCACCGGCACTCATTCTTTTACAAATTAAGCACAGGCCTTATGCCACCTCTGAGGGCAATTGTCATTTGTGATGTGCTAGGCAACATTGACTGTGCTTGTCTCCCTGAGGTTTAAAGATCAAGCCAGGAGCTGGGTAATCAGGGAGATAACCGGATAGCTCAGCAACTTCCAGAGAAGTAGGGTCTACTGGCATAGGACTCATGACTACGTCGCCCTGTTTCGTGCATACCATGTGATGGTCGCGTTGTCAGTGACAACCTCTGCCTGCCCTGCCCCCCCCCCCCCCCCCCCCCCAACGGAGAGAAGGAACACTTTCAGTGTCAAGCACATCACTTGCAACTCCAGTAAGTTGATGTGGAGGCAATTCATTGCCAAGACTAGTCCTCCGACAGACCACGCACGCAACCTGGGCTTCATCCTGGACTCTTCTCTCTCGATGACCAGACAAGTCAATGCAGTCTCCTCTTCATGCTTTCACACCCTCCGCATGCTCCGCAAGATCTTCCGATGGATCCCGATCGAAACCAGGAAGATCGTCACCCAGGCCCTCGTCACCAGCCGGCTAGACTACGGAAACACCCTCTATGCCGGACCCACAGCCAAGCTACAGAAAAGACTACAATGCATCCAGAACGCCTCCGCCCGACTCATCCTGGACACCCCTCGACGCAGCCACATCTCCGGCCACCTGAGGAACCTGCACTGGCTCCCCGTCAACAAGAGGATCACGTTCAGGCTCCTCACCCACGCACACAAGTCTCTCCACAACCTGGGACCCAAGTACCTCAACGACCGCTTGACCTTCCACACGCCCACCCGCCAGCTACGATCCGCTAGCCTCGCCCTCGCCGCCGTACCACAATCCGAAGAGCCACCGCCGGAGGCAGATCCTTCTCCTACCTGGCGGCCAAGACATGGAACTCCCTCCCCATCCACCTTTGGCTGACCCAGGACCCCCTCGCCTTCAGGAGACAACTCAAGACCTGGCTGTTCAAGCAGTAGCGGCCCCCTTCCCCCAAGCCCCTTGAGACCCTTCCGGGTGAGTAGCGCGCTATACAAGTATTATGATTGATTGATTGATCTGATGTCCACCTCTTCAAGATGACCTCCCCTCTCCAGCAAAGACGGGTCATCACAACCATTATCTCTGTGTGAGGTAAGAAGAGGGGTCTGTCACCAGTCCAGCTGCAGTGGAGGAGCACCACAGCAGGTCTTTCACAGTCTCCTCTGACACCGGGATGACATCTGACAAGTTCCCCTGGTGTGGAGCGAACTGAGTCTTCAGATCCCATGGTAGAGCCCGCATCTGCCACTAGGCGTGGTTGACAGGCAAGGTGTAAACATCCTCAGACCCGTTCTGAAACCCAGAACAAGGGTTGAAATATTGTGATTGTTGCCCAAATATCCTGGTGGGGGAAGATTCAGAAGAGCACTGTATCCAGAATTTCTCAGATAAACAGGAGCCATTGTGAAAGAGTCACGTGTGACTCGGCATGGCGAAGGAAAAGCTCAACAATGTCAACTAATCAGCTGTCTTCTGGAGGTGGTTCACGAATGTTTGAAGCAAGCCTGTCTTCAGCCACCAATCGTCTAGGGCTGGGAGGACTGATATTTCCAAACTCTGCAGATGGACTATGACCACCACCACCTTTGTGAACACCCTAGGTGCACTGGTAAGTCCAAAGGGAAGCACAGATAACTAAGTGTACTTGGCCTACCTGAAAATGCAGGTCATGTATGAAGGATTTCAGTGAAGTTAAAACAGCCTCCCTGCAAATCCAACAGCACCATCGTTTTTTCTGCAACAGAAAAAAAGAAGTAACAGCCAGTCTCAATCTATAATTCTGGCACCCTCTCTGTTGCTCCCTTGGCCAAGAGAACTTGAAAATCTACTTGGAATATGGACAACTGGTCCTCAGAGAAGTGTTGCAGGATGGGTGTCACAGGCAGAGGGGATGTAATTGAAAGGGTAAAGAGTAATCGTGTTTAAAAAACTGGAGCACCTATTGGTAAGATGTGATGCTCCTCCACCTGAGGAAGTAGAAGGTAATGCGTCTTCCCACAGGGTGTTGTCGAGCCTGCGAGGGTGATTTAAAGCAGTGCTGCTGCAGCTGCCGGTAGTGGCGACTGGTATCTACAGGAAGAGACACATGCAAATAATATTAAAAAACCTACCTGAACCAACGTCTTCTGTACTCTGCTCCAGACCTCTTCTCAGAAACTGGATGCAGTGTGGGAACCAATTCTGGTGCTGCTCTCATGCTGTTAGACCAGCACCATGATTGGAGGGAGCGGCGTCACTTGGCTCTCTCCAGCACCCTCAAGGTCTGAACCTAACTCTAACCGAGCTGTCTTAAGACAGCTGGGTTAGATGTTTCCAATTGTGCATGTCTGGCTGGCCGTCGCAAGACGACTGACAAAAGGGAGATGCAAACTTTGAAAAGTGCACAAAGAGCCCAAACCCCTCCTCCCTGCTACTGTCATTACGCTTGGTTCAGGATGGAAGGATGAAAAATAAAATGTTAATGAATTACCATTTTATTTTTCATCTTTGGGGGTAATTTAAGTGGGGCGACACTCCTACGCACCAACGCCTGTCTGCAGGAGGATGGGAGTGGGTTTGAGTAGTGGGTTCCACCTGGGGGCCTGAACGCTGTCAGCATGATTCTCTGCCTTCACCGCGAAAGAACTGATAGGCATACGGTTGTTGAGAACACTGGCATTACCTCTTGCTGGAATCCATTGCCAAAGCCTCAAAAGGGGCAAAGTTACTGGGGGAATTGCCGAACAGGCACGCTAGGCCTGGAGAGCATGCAGTGGCCTTGCTCTCTTTAAATATTTCTAAGGCAGAGTCTGCCTTTGCTCCAAAGAACCTAGAGCATATCCATTAAAGATTGCTGTATGATGTTTGAAAAGCCAGTGGAGCGGATCCAGGCAGGGTTCCGAAGCTATAGAATGGTCCCGACTGGCCTACCTAAACAGAAGCGTCCAAAAACAAATGTATGTGAGTACTTAGCTGAATGTTGGCTGTGTGTAATGGGGCATTGTAGGGTTGTCTGCATGACATCGGACAGATGGCAACGTCTCCCCCACTCTGCTCCACAATCTATGCAAGTACCTCTTCAGAAGGCAGCTAGCGCGGACTGATCTGAGGGTAACACTAGCAGACAAGAACATGCGATTGGCAAATGTCTCTATGATTCAACTCCCTCTCTGGGAGAGTGGTGGGAAACACGTTGGGATAGAGTTCTTCTTGTAGACACCTACATCGACGGTCTTCATTGGATGGGGTGTTGGATGAGGAAGTTTGGCTCCCCAGGAGCAGCCCTACACTGCCTTGTGACTTATCTTAAGACTGGGGATGCGAGATCCTGATGCTCACCAGTAAGTACATTCGACAGAGCATTGTTACAAGGGAGGACAGGTTCTCGATTAGTTTGGTCTAGCTAAAGGACCTCAGTGAGGAAGGACGTTAGTTTTTACCTCTGTAGTTGGTAAGGTAAAGATAGAAGACTTCAGCTGCCTTCCGAATCACTGCAGTGGCAGCATTAAGGAAAGAAAGGTCAATATCTGGTGAGGTGTCCAGCCCACTTGCGCCCTGCATTTCCAAAAATACATTTTTTTAATTGTAAGGGCTCTTATCTTCATTATTATCATCATAATGGTGTTCGGAAATCCCCCAGATTCAGTCTGGCGCCTAGGAGTATTCACTTTGTGAGTGATCTACTGTTGGGAGCCTTCATCAGAAACTGAGATGCATCATGTAGATGGGTGTGTGAAAAAGGCATCTTGATGACCTATTCATGTCATTCAGTCTCCCTGGCGAAATGAAGGGGAAGATTTGCTGAAGGGCCAACATGCAGAGTTTCTCCTCGACCTGTTTGTTAGAATACTAGAGGCCTGAAATGGGGCTAAACTCCAGGCTTCAACTTCTCTGTATAAAAGACTAGGGCCCATATTAATCAAGGGTTTGCGTGGCAAAACCTAAGTGAAAGTTATCCAGCCTCTCAAGGCCTCCTTGGGTATGTTACTCATGGTTTTTGGCGCATTTCCAGATTTACCATTCGTGGGTGACCTGGGAATGCGTCAAAATGCTACGCCTCCCAGATGCGACGCAACAAGGATAAGGAAAATGCTACTTACCAGTATGCATCTGTTTTTGGCATGTAGAGCTGCAGATTTGTACACTTTTGCAATAGATCACCACCTGGTGTTGGGCTCGGATGATTGCAGGTTGTTGTCTTCTTGGAAGAAGTCTTTGTAGTCACGAGATAGGTGACTCCTCCCTTGGACAATACTGCGCATGGTCATCGACTCCATCCTCAGATTGTTTTTCGCCATGATGGGAAATGATGGAGTAGGTAGAAGTAAAGAGAAAGGATGTCCATGCGTGTGCATCTAAGTAAGATGAGTACTGGAACGGATACAAGTCCCGGGGAGGCGGGAGGGCGTGTACGAATCTGCAGCTCTACATGCCAAGAACAGATGCATACTGGTAAGTAGCATTTTCCGTTTGAGGCATAGGAGCTGCAGATCGTACACTTTTGCAACGATTGTGCAGCAGTGTCTCCCCTAGCGGTGGTCGCTTGTATCCGTTGCAGCATACTGAAATAGTGTTCTAAAGACAGCTTGGCCTACTGCAGCTTGCTGCTTGGCTTGCACATCAACACAATAGTGTTTAGTGAAGGTGTGTATTGTAGACCATGTTGCTGCCTTGCATATGTCCTCTAGTGGTATATTTCCTGAGAAAGCCATAGAGGCTCCTACTTTGCGAGTGGAGTGCGCTCTAGGAGGAACCGTTCGTGTACGTTTAGCTTTTTGATAGCGTATTTGTATACACTTTACAATCCATCTGGCAATTCCTCCTTTAGAGATGGGATTGCCCTTGTGTGGGGGAGAAAGATACAAATAGTTGTTTTGTCTTTTTGAAGGATTTAGTCCCGTCTGTGTAGTATAACAGAGCTCTTCTAACATCTAAGGTGTGTAAAGCCCTTTCTGCAACAGAGTCAGGTTTTTGGAAAAACACTGGTAGCTCTACTGATTGGTTAAGGTGAAAAGGAGTAATAACTTTTGGCAGGAATTTAGGATTGGGCCTAAGAACCACTTTGTTAGGATGTATCTGAAAAAATGGTTCTTGTATTGTGAATGCTTGTATTTTACTAACTCTTTCGAGAGAGGTGATGGCAACAAGGAAAGCAGTTTTCCATGGTAGGAATTGCAATTCACACTTGTGTAAAGGCTGGAAAGGGGGTCCCATAAGTATTGTAAGGACCACTTTTAGGTTCCATACTGGAGCAGGTGGTAACCTAGGTTGGGATTATTTGTTTTAATCCTTCCATTAATGCTTTAATTGCAGGTACTCTGAAGAGAGATAGATGTTGCCTATTCTGTAAATAGGCTGCAATTGCTGCCAGATGCAGGCGTATGGAAGAATAAGCCAAATTGGACCTTTGTAGGTGTAGAAGGTAGCAAATAATATTTTGGATGGAAACATCCAGTGGATCAATGTGATTATTGTTCTAATACATTGCAAATCTTTTCCACTTACGGCATAACATGCTCTGGTAGTGGGTCTTCTAGCTTCTTTAATTATGTTCATACAGTCTGGTGGTAGGTTTAAAGACTTCAGGAGCCAGATCGCCACATTCAGTTGGCTTGGTTCTGGGTGTCTTAGTTCTCCATGGTTCTGTGTTAACAAATCTGCTTGACCAGTTCATCCAGATCGCATTCCTCTCAGACCGTGGGTGTGGAAACATGGAAGCGAAGGTTGGGTATTTTGCATTTTCGTGGGTGGCAAACAGATCTATCTGTGGATGCCCCCACATTTGGAAGAATGGTTGAAGAACTTGTGGGTGTATCGCCCATTCGTGAATCTGTTGTGACTGACGACTCAACAGATCTGCTATCTGATTGTGAATTCCTGGAAGGTGTTCTACTGTCAGGTGTATGTTTGAGGAATGGCCCATCTCCAAATGTTCTGTGCAAGCTGGGACAGTTGCAGAGTGTGTCCCCCCTGTTTTTGTATACAATACATGGCTGTCATATTGTCCGTCCGGATTAGGACAGCTTTGTTTCGTACTTGTACCTGAAACGTTTTGAGTGCTAGGAAAATTGCTAGCAGCTCTAGATGGTTGAGATGGAACTGTTTTTGTTGGTTGTTCCATTGGCCTTGTGTGGTATAATGCAAGAGATGGGCTCCCCATCCTTTGAGGGATGCATCTGTCGTGAGCACTATCTGTGGAACAGGGTTTAGGAACGGCCGTCCCTTTGTCAAATTTTTGGTGTTCCACCATTGCAGAGAGCGATATGTACGGCTGTCTACCAACACCAGGTCTGTGAGCGGACCTTGAGCCTGATTCCACTGTTGTGCTAGACATTCTTGTAATGGACGCATTTGCAGTCTTCCGTGAGGAACTATGAAGATGCAAGACGCCATCATGCCTATCAGTCTCATGAACACTCTGGCTTGGAGAGACTGCTGGTGTTGAAAAAGGGAGACCGGTCTGAATGCTCTGTATCCTTGCTGGACTGGGATATACTAGAGCTGTAGATGTGTCTATGGTAGCTCCTAGATATTGATGAACGTCCGAAGGCTCTAGGAGTGACTTGGTGTAGTTTATTGTAAACCCCAAGTCGTGCAATGTTTGAATTGTTTGTTTTGTGTGTTGGACACACTGGTTGAACGGTTTTGCTTTTATGAGCCATCGTTGAGGTAAGGGAGGACATGTATCTGTTGTCTTCTGAGATGTGCTGCTACTACTGCTAAGCACTTTGTAAACACTCGTAGTGCTGTTGTGACCCTGAATGGAAGGACTTTGAACTGATAGTGCTGTCCTTGTATGACAAACCTTAGATACTTCCTATGCGCAGGATGTATAGGAACATGAAAATAGGCGTCCTTTAGGTCTAGTGTTGAAAGAAAGTCTCCCTGTTGTAGTAGTGGGAGTACTTGTAAAGTGATCATGTGAAAATGATCTGATTGTATGTAATTGTTGAGGGGCCCGAGGTCGAAAATTGGTCTTAGTGTCCCGTCCTTGTTGGGAATTAGGAAGTACAGGGAGTAAACTCCTGTTCCCTGTTCCTCTAAAGGAACTACTTGAATAGCATCCTTCTGTAGAAGTTATATAACTTCCTGCTGAAGCAGAGTTATATGTTTTGTGGACATTGGACGCCCGCTGGGTGGTATGTTTGGGGGGGTTGCTGTGAGTTATAGACAGTAGCCATGTTGGATAATTTGTCTTACCCATCTGTCTGTTGTGATGGAATTCCAGACAGGTAGGAACTGTGATAATCTACCCCCCACAGGAGTGGAATGCTGTAGGGGAGGCAGAGGGAAGTCACTGTTTGGGAGTGGAAGAGGGGCGGTTGTTGTTATTACGTCTACCTCTTCCCTTGTTATTGTTGCCTCTGTATCCTCCTCTAAAGTAGCCTTTGTTAGAGGAGGTCTGTGTGTGCGTCTTAAAAGATTATGTTGTATCTGTGCCGGTCTGTTTGAGCCTCCTCTATAAAAGGAGCTGCGAAAAGAACTTCTAGTCTGTGCGGATTGTAATGCACCCATAGACTTAGCTGTGTCTTTCTTCATCTTTTCTAGTGTGCTGTCTACTTCCGGCCCGAACAACTGGTTCTGATTGAACGGCTGGTTCAAGATGGTAGTCTGTACCTCTGGTTTAAAACCTGAAATGCATAACCACGCATGACGTCCGAGTATAACACTAGTATTGACTGCTCTGGATGCTGTGTCAGCTACATCTAGTGCACATTTAATTGAGGCATTGGATATTAATTTGCCTTCTTGTAAGAGCTCTGCTGCCTGATCTTTGTATTGATCTGGGAGGTGCTTCATTAGTTTTTCTAATTGGTCGTAGTGAGCTCTGTCATAGCGTGAGAGTAAGGCTTGTGTGTTTGCTATGCGCCATATGTTTGTTGCCTGCGCAGCAATTCGTTTCCCTGACGCATCAATAAGATTCCTTGTCAGGTGGGGGCGTGTCACCAGAAGTCTGGGAATTGGCTCTTTTACGTGCATTAGACACTACCAAAGAGTCTAGTGGCAGATGTCCTTTAATATAGACTGGATCAGATGGTGCTGGTCTATACTTTTTTATTTATTCTTGAATTTAACACCCTACATCGTACCGGGTCTTTAAATATGTCTGGAGCATGTTTAATGACTCCTTTGATCATGGGTAGTATTTGCGTAGACCTTTGTGACTGCTCAAATGTATCCAGTAAAAAATCCTCATCAATGGCATCAGAGTGCATTGGAACCCCAGGGTAAAGGGCAGCTTTATTTAATAGATGATTAAACCCAATACTATCTTCTGGAGGGGAAGGTTTTGTTGGGTAGTACTGAGGATCAGGAATGTCTGGCACATTGTGTGGTGGAAAACCATATATGTCGTCATCCTTAGGATATTCTGGATTGACATCTTCATCTAAAAGGTATGCATGTGGCTCTGGTACGTCATTTCCCCCACCTAGATCATACTCCTCGTCAGTGTGGTGTGATGATGCAAGAGGTTGAACAGGAGAAGCTATAGGTTCAATATAAGGAGGGATAGGAGAGGAAGAAGGTGAAGGAGAGTAAGGGTGCATTGGAGAAGTTGCACAATCCTTCTTCTTGGCAGGAACCACAGGTAGAAGTGGTGTGTCTGCTGGTCTCTTCTTGTAAGGAATTGCTTCCACATATCCAGTTTTTGGATTGATATGGACCTTTCTTTGTTTAGGATCTGGTCTAAACAGTTCTTCCTCCTCTACAGTCTTCTTCGGCGTCTATTTTTTTAGTGCTGATAGTGGTTGTTTTGTGTTTTTTGCTTTAGGAGGAGTTATCGAGTCCTTTGGCAAATTTTTCGGTGCCGAAGGTGGTTTCGGCTTGGTAGGCTTGTTAGAGGGTTTAGGTGTCTCTGTATCAGGGCTTGGAGTCTTTGGTAATGATGATGGAGATTTCGGCGTGGAGACAGGTCTCGTTGGCCCAGCGGCGCCGGACTCTGACTTTCCATCTTTATTTTTGGAACAGGAAGGTTTCGGAGTCGAAGCTTACGGGTCCGGTACAGTTTTTGGCTTCGGCACCGATGTGTCTTTTGGTTTGGGTGCCGAAGGATCTTTGTCTTTGGGCACCGAAGGGCGTTTTGGCTTCGGTGTCGAAGAGTCCTTCGGTGTCGAAGGATGTTTTGGTGCCAATGGAGGAGGTGGAATTGGCACATGCGGTTTCGTCGGTACCGAGGCACAGGAAGGCATAATCTTTTTACTCGGAGCCGAGCCCGAAGGCGGGGCGTTTGAGGGTAGATCTCGGTCTTGACTGGGCCTCATGGGCGGAGTGCCGACCGCTGCCTTTGGCTTGGGTAGTGCATGTTGTGCAGGGGCAAGAGTACTCCCGGGCTGCCGAGATGGAATCGAGTCGTCTGCGTCCTCTGCCCCCGATATGATCTGGAGATCAGGCGATTCTTCCTCGGCGACGAGTGGAGCCTCGTCCTCAGAGATATCTTCGAGTGGATCCTTGTCCCCGGAGACGTCCTCTCCGACGATCTCCTCCTCAAAGATGGCCTCCGGTGCTGGCGCTGATCTCCTCATCTCGTGTCGACGGGCCCTCCGATCCCAAATGGTCTTCCTCGATCAGAAGGATGCACAGGCTGTGTAGGTCGACTCGTGTTCCTGCGATAAACAGAGGTTGCAAACCTTGTGATGGTCGCTATGAGGGAATTTTGCTTGACATACCGGGCATCTCTTGAATGGAGTTCTGTCCATGAGGCATAGGCCGTACGGCGCCGATAGGCCCTTCGGCCCGCGTCGACTCACCGGAATGTAGCTGGTGATGTTGAAAAGTCTATTCGATGTCGAAAATGTTTATATAAAGTTTCACGCTTCGAAGTTGCTGAAAAAGTCTTTTCTAGCCGGAGCAGAAAACTTTCATCAGAACCCAGTGGCGGAAAAAAACTATCTGAGGATGGAGTCGATAACCATGCGCAGTATTGTCCAAGGGAGGAGTCACCTGTCTCCTGACTACAAAGACTTCTTCCAAGAAGACAACAACCTGCAATCATCCGAGCCCAACAGCAGGTGGCGATCTATTGCAAAAGTGTACGATCTGCAGCTCATATGCCTCGAACATATCTTAATTTCTCCTAGCGTTTTCCTTTTTTCTGTGTGCTGCATTCTAAAAATGCCTGAAGATCGTTTTTGTGTAGGAAGTTGACACTTCCTGCATAAAACAATCCTGCCTACAACGTAGGCACCCTTGCACCATAACGCAAAGGTGCCTGCGTTGGCGCTAGGCAGCCAAAAGTGTCCCAGGGCAAGGAAAGGACAGGAACGTGTGGTATAATGTTAAATACGGCGTGTTTCCCTTTCATGCTGCGCAGCAAGTTGGCTTGATGCAATTTGTGAAAGATTGATCAAACTACCCCCTAGGAGTATATTCCCCGGTTCTTCTGCATTCTAGGGACTCTCTGACTAACTCACTTTAAGAAGGCAATTTTTATCTCTTGATCTACATGTTTAAGAGGTAAACATCACTTACAACGCAAGCATTACAACGCACTACCATTACATCGCAACCATTACAACGCAAACCATTACAACGCATTGCACTGGGGGGCGCTCTAGGATAGGGAATATATTTAATTTACTATCCAACACCTTCCCTACTATCCGCGGGGACTGGAGTTGGAATAGTAAATTAAATAATTCACTATCCAGCGCCTAAAAGCACTATGCGTTGTAATGGTATGCAATGTAAAAACCGCGTTGTAACAGCAGGCGTTGTAATAGCCTGCGTTGTAACGTCATAGATCCGTTTAAGATGTTATAGTTGTTATATCATCAAATAAATAGAAGGTAGAGAAGAACAATATTTAATACCCATTGTCTCGTGATCTTGTGCCAGGTGGGCAAAAGGTGGAAATGTTCCACCCACTGGTGGTAGCAGGGGGTGGAAGTCACTGTATCACTGAAGGACCCTTTACCACAGCAGTGAGAGACTGTTGAGAGCTCATCATTTTGCAAGATTTCAACTTCTGATAATATTGCTTTTGTGCTATTCTCGACCTTGTTGTTGTTGCCTTTTGTAAAAGGGAATATGGCAACGCTGCTTGCCTTGATCGTACCCCTTAAACTGGACTTTTGGAAAATAGCTTTTCTTTTCTAGACTGATTTTAAACTATTAGTTTTTGCTCTCATAGATTGGCTCTTTTTGTCAATATGTTTTTCAAACACAGGACCCAAAGAAAAATCATTCAATAATGTTTTAGTTGAGGAGTCAAGGAATTGAGCCTTAGCTATTGGATATATCTCATTGATTAGCCATGGCAAATATCATGTGCTGCCAAATCAAAAGAGTCCTTGGTTACACATATTGTTAACTATAGTCAACATTACTTCATGCACAATGTCTACATTTTCTATCCTCTGCTGGAATCATATTGAGAAAGCGTTCAAAAGATTCCATATCAGTGTAAAAGTGCAGGTCGGCGTGCAGCTCACAAGGTGGTGGCCGAATGGTGCTCACTATTTCCTACAGTGCCCATTCTCCACTTGTCCTTTTCTGAAGGAACTGACTAAGTAGGACAGGGAACTGATTCCACCAAAAAGTCATGGGGTGGTGTTGCTCTTAAAAGAGGAGGATCACACTCTAGGTGTGTATTGCTACTCTAGCCACTGGTTAACTTGTTTAATGGAGACCAAAGTGAAGCATATATGCATAGTATGCTCTAAAAGACCTGGAACCAGAACTACCAGCCGGCTCACCAGTGGTTTTAAAAGAAGTGGTCCAAAACAGGAACTCAATCTTCAATGTTCATGCTTTCTAGGTGCTCTACCAGGGTTACTGCAGGAGATGGAAAATCCAGCGATCGGTGTTACTATTTTTTTATTTTATTTTCAAGAGTTTTATATAGCGCTGGCTAGACCCGGAGGTATCAGAGCGATTTACATGTGCATCAGATCATAGTTACAGGTTACATCAAACAAAGGTTACATAGTTCTTAGAGCATGGCCACATAGTTACTGGTAAGGTCGAGATAAACAATAAGCACAAATACGTAAGGGGAGAAGCAGGCAAGGTGAGAGATTCAGGGGAGAGAGAGAGGAGGGTAGGGTGAGAGATAGCGTTGGGAAGAGGAGGGGAAGGGTACACAAACAGGTAGACGAGTCAAGGCAAACGTCCAAAGTCCAGTAAGCTGTGATCCCAGGGGAAGTGGTAGAAGTGTGGCTCACTGGTTAGAGCAGGCAGACCCAGAAGCAGAGGTCAGACCCGGGACCAGGGTTCAATTCCCGACGCGGCAGGGTCTTGAGCTCAAATGTCCACGGACTCGATAATTCTCGCTTCGGTGCCTGACCTAATCATGGGTTCACACTCTGCAACTCTGGGCATTAAGCTTGCTTAATCTCCACAACGGCCCCCCCGCGGCGGGATGCCTGGCTTTCACCTTGGGGATGCCCGTTAGGGGCTATCTCACAGGGAAAAGCCAGGACGGGTTCCCAAGGCAAGCGCCGAGATGCCTCCGGGTAGTCGAGCGCTATATAAGAACATACAAAAAAAAAAAAAAAAAAAAAAAAGTGGTATCACTTCCCTATCTCTGTTGCGAGAGGCTCCCTTTGCGCAGTGGACTCTCTCAGAGAGGTCTCTGAGACTCCAAGGCCTACATACTGGATCCTTCCCCAGAAAGGGGAGAGGGAGTGCTTTGGCAAGGGGTGCCATACCATACCTCAAGTGTGAGTAGCTCCCTTGGCGCAGTGGACTCACTCAGCGGGTTCGCTGAGACTCCAGAGTATAAATATTGGATCTTTCCCCAACAAAGGGAGAAGGAGTGCTTAGTCAAAGGGCACAAAGGACAGGGGGTAGGGGGTAGGCAGAGTAGCAGGCAAGGGGAGAGAATTCGGGGGAGAGGGGATAGGAGCTAGGGAAGAGACAATGAGGAGAGACGAAAAGAAGTCTGTCTAAAGACCGACTGGGTAGGTGACGACCAAGTAGGGAATCCACGGCCCATCTCCCCTATAGCTAAACTAAGTAGCTCCATCGGACGTCAGACAAAATTAGTTGAGTCTCAATACATTGAGAGGAGGGAAGGAGAGACATAAATAGAGGGCGGATGTGGTAGGAGACTGCAGAAGAGACGAAAGGAAGTACAACAATGTGGTTCAACAATATATAGGAAAAGATCAAACAAGAAAAAATTATATCAAACAGTCAGCAATACATTAGGAGAGGAGAGAGAGGAGTGAGAAAGTAGTGGGGGGGGAGGGGAGGAGGGAAAGTGAGGTTGGCTAGACCCAAAGGTATCAGAGCACTATACATGAGGATCAACAATGTATCAGACAAGATCAACAATACATCAAAAATAATAGGCAATACATTAGGAGAGGAGAGAAAGGAGAGAGAAAAGCATTGGAGGGAGTGGGGAGGTGGGAAAGGGAGGAAAGAGAGAAAAGACAACAAGGAGAGACAAGAGGAAGTCTGTCTAAAGACCGACTGGGTAGGTGACGACCAAGTAGGGAATCCACGGTCCATCTCCCCTATAGCTAAGCCATGTAGCTCCATCGGGCAACAGACAAAATAGTTCAGTCTCAATACTTAGAGAGAGGGGGGAAGGAGAGACAAATTGAGGGAGGATGTGGGAAGAGACGACAGGAGAGATGCAAGGAAGTCTGGCTAAAAACCGACTGGGTAGGTGACGTCCAAGGAGGGAAATCCCCGACCTGTCTCCCCTATAGCTAAACTAGGTAGCTCCATCGGGCATCAGAACAAAATAACTAGATCTCAATTGACGAGGGAAAATTTGTAGATAAATAGGGTGGGGCCAGGACAGGTGAGGGCAGAGGTCATTAGCAGGAAAGTGGAGCTGAGTAGAGCGGGAGGGGTAGCGGATGGACAGGCCACACAGGCGCACACGGGTAGATGGAGGATCGCCATAAATCAGGAGGAAGAAGACGGCAGGTCAAATGAACAGGGCTAAGCGAATTACATTTGCTGGAGTCCAACCGGGGAAATGGGTAGTAGAGCCCCCAGAAACGCTGCTAGTTCGGTGTAAGTTTCCACGGATCAGATTTGAATCATTCTAAAGATGGGTCCAAACCTTCTCAGGCGCCCTATAAGATTCAGCTGGCTAGGGGGTCAAAGGTACAAAGGTCTACTGCATATACTAGTGATTAGAGGTATTACAAGAGCATAGTAAGACATAAGGAAAAAAGAAGCAATGTGACAGTAATTAGTCAGAAGAAGTGGGAGGAGGGGGACACAGCAGGGAGACCAGGGAGAAACAGTGTCCAAAGTCCGGCTGGGTAGGTGAGGGCCAAGGGGGTGAACCAGGGCTGATCTCTATAGCTGTCTAGGCAGCTCCACCGGGCTTCTGCCATATTGCTCAATTTCCGAGCGAGTTACAAGTTTCAAATTACATACGTTACAAGAGCATAGTAAAACATAAGGAAAAAAGAAGCAATGTGACAGTAATTAGTCAGAAGAAGGGGAAGGAGGGGGACACAGCAGGGAGACAGGGAGAAACAGTGTCCAAAGTCCGGCTGGCTAGGTGACGGCCAAGGGGGTGAACCATGGCTGACCTTTCTTTTGAGGGTAGTGAATGACAATCTTTTTTCTTCTTCCAAGAAGCCTAATGATTGTGCACTGGTGGATTGATTCTTTTCTTTATGCTTCCATGGCACAGAGGCAGTCCTGGGAGGGGATGGCTAGGATACGAAGGAGGCAAAGCAGACATTGCAGATAAGCACTCCAGAGCTCTGGGCACTCAAGAATCATCCTCTGTGGACTGGCACTTAAGCAGGGGTAGGACATCCACAGAAGATGGTACATTAGGAATGTACCCCCAAGTTCTACCCTTATTACTGTCCGACTAGATCTGGAAAATCTTCAGTAGTACCCTGGCACGCCGGGAGGTGGCACCATCAGCCCTGCATCAATGTTATTCCACGCCAGAAGTGATGTGGGTGGGCCTATGTAGGTGCCATCCATGCCAGTAGACATCAGTTGCTTTCTGACTAGTTGCAAAATCTAACATCAGATTATTTTAGACCAGTGTGCAGATATATACCATGGGAGTTTTTAAGGTGAAAAAGCGTCCAGTTCACAGCGGGAAGGATGGGAGGGCTGGTAAAGAATCAGAGGTTAGATATAGTCTCCACAAGAAAAAGCGTTACAGAGGGTAAGTAACTTGTTCTACTGACAGACTTCTAACCGCAGACTCCTCACCTTTTGAATAGATACCATAGCAGAAATTCCAAGGAGGTGGTTTGTGTGAACTGGCTCAAACGGTTAAGAAGCCCATTTCAAATGACCTGGGTGTTCAGACAGCAGTGCTTTGTGTACAAATAGAGTGACGCCCACCAAACTACCGGACAAATGTCCAGAACACGCACAACACATTGCAACAGGAGCGGCAGCCTTGGCACTGGTAGAATAAGCCAGCAAGACTGCATGGGGCTGATTTTGTGCCAATGCCTAGCAGATTTTAATGTACAGTACGATCCAGTGAGAAATGGTCTTACTCTGCACAGCCTTGTATTTCTTTGCTTCCGTGAATCCAGTGAATCAACTAAACAGCTGATCATTTGAGGTTCTCTGGTACAATATGAAAGCTGGGAGCAGTTTTTGGATCCAGCTGATGGAGTTTCTCATCCTCCTCAGAAGGATGAGGCAGAGCAAAGAATACTCGATGATTGATATTCTGACCAACATGAGTCACAACCTTAGTAAGGAAAGAAGCTTGAGTCCCCAGAACCAGCTTGTCTGGATACAAAGTGGTGTAAGGCAGTGCCTGTAACCTGTTCACTTGCTGTGCCGACATTATGGCGACAAGAAAGACTGTCTTGCGGCTAATGAGCCTGAGAAAACATCGTGGTAAAGGTTCAAACGGTGCTCACAAGAGGAATTTGAGGACTAAATGTAAATCTCATTTGGCCCTGACAAACTAAGAGGGAGGGGGGGGGCACATATAGTAGCCACTTGGTAGAGCTCATCACAACGTAGGTTGGCTGCTCAGTTAACCACAGAAAGAGCCAAGAGGTATCCTAGAGGTATCCTATAACGGTGCCCAAAGCAACACCTTGATGGGCTAGGGACAACAAACAAAACAGACAGTTTGGCATGGAATGGGTAAATCGGTTTAGAAGTGCGCCAAGTCACAAAACGTATCCCAAAGGCAGGCGTATACAGATTTGGTTGAGGGATACCCGACTGTCAAGATAACATCAACAACTTCAGGAGGAAGGCGTTAAGGTCTCAACTGTTGTCGTTCAATCTCCAAGAATGGAGGTGTAGGCTGCACAGGTTAGGATGCATAACCCTGCCCTGATGCTGCAACAGAAGACCATCCCTAAGGGGCAGCCTGAGAGGAGGACAGATGCTCAAGCTCAGGGGTTCCATATACCATACGCCGTACTCAGGGGTTCCGGATACCGTACGCTGTGCTCAATCTGGGGCCACTATGATGACTTGGATCTGGTTGGAGCTCATTTTCTTTAGAATTCTGGGCATGAGAGTTATTAAATCGAGTTCCACTCTATGCGAATGCATCTCAGAGGGAGACACACTTTGGAAACTAGAAAGCGCTGACATTTTGCGTTCTTGGCTTTTGCAAAAAGATCGAGCCACTGTCCTCCCCACTCACGGAACAGACCCTGCACCACCTTGCCAGGCATTGACAGCTCAGTTCGTCCATTCTGGTGTTCAAAGAAACTGTCAGGCGGTGCTGCACCACAAAAACATCTTGCCTAACTAGCCATGTCCAGAGCTGAAAAGCCTTCTAGAACATGGTCAATTACCCTGCTCCGCTTGTTGCAGTACCAAATGGCTGTGGTGTTGCAGTGAGTAGCTGCACCAGCAGGCCCATCCCTACCACCCACTCTCCAGGGTCGACAGCAGACAAAACCCGATGGATGGTAGGAGGGCAGTCAACACCAAATAAACAGCTCATAGATCTAGAAGGTTGACATGGAGCCGGCCTCTGTTATCCACCTGTTTCAAGGGGCCTCCCAAACCAAAAAGCAATGCATCAGTCACCACTGTGAGCTGTGGGTCGGTTAAGAAAACGGGTCTGCCGCTGACAGTCACAGTCCTGCACCTACCCATGTAGATCTTTCACAGTTCACATTAGAAAGATAACCCTGGTGCTGTGCCCACTGGGCCTTCATATCCCACTGCAGAGCATGAATATGCAGTCTGGCATGCTTGACCAGCAGGATGCAAGTGGCTATTAGTCTCAGCCGCCTCAGTCCTCCTCATTGAAATCTGGGACAGGTTGAAACATCTGGATCATAGGCCAAATGTCCTGGACTCTCACCTCTTTGGAGAACAGCATCTGTGGAGCCAGGTGTGACTCCGGCATGCTGATAGTGAACCATAATGATGTTTGGAGTAGTCTGGAGGTGGGTGATAGTTGACTGGGGCAAACTTGCCTTTAACAGCCATTTGTTGAGGCAATTCCTTATATATCGAGGTAAGGGAAATGATGATCCCCCCTCTCTGAAGGTGTGCTTCAACCTTTCTACCAACAAAAAGTAGCAAAGGGTCAAAGAGAACCAACAAACTAACTATGTATCTGTAAGAACGTGACCTCAACTGTAGATGTAAAACAGCCAAATCAAACCTAGGGTACTTTCTCATTGAGAAAAAATTCCCATCAGATTACCGACCTGTACCACCCTACATCATATGGGATCCTTCACCATGAAGGTAGATTGTTGTACCCTCGGTAGATTTGGCAAAACTCAGCCTAATCTCACATATATGTCCCAGTATTAGTGTGATGCATCTAGGTGTCAAGTGGCAATTGACTAGCAGTGCTGAAAAAGTGAAAATAATAAGTGACTGATGTGAAACCGCATAAAATTGGGTAGTGAAGGGGTAAAATGTTTTTTAATGAGTACCTATTCACTCCCAAGTTAATAAAAACAGTGCAAATAGTAGTGTAAACAAATGACTACTAAAATAGATATTGGGTCGACATGTTTCTGCAGATAAACGGGGCCAAAAGGTCTCCTACTGCTTCTTCAGGACCATGAGTGCTACTGCTCCCCACAGACAGCCCAGAAGGACGTCCGGGGTACCGACGGACAGAGCGGTGCTCCGTTTTACCTGCGCTGTAGCCAGGTGAGGTGGGGTTATATTCTCCTGCCACATAGGAGAACTCTAGGTGATATAAAGAATTTTGTGTTTCACTTGTTTCACTTACATCTAGCAGTAGCACTCATGGTCCTGAAGAAGCAGTAGGAGACCTTTTGGCCGAAGGCAGAAGGGGTGCAGAATTTGTTTGGCCAGGCTGAAGCACCTGTCAAGACATTTATATTTACTTCCTGGGTAGGAAGCTGAAGATAAAGAAACTCTGCTGTCCTTTGAATGTCTATGGTGAAGAAGGCAGGGCCCAGAGGTAAAACCAATACAGTGTCTGGGAAAGGATGCAGATCATTGGCAACCTGGATGTCCTCATACCAATTATACCCCAGATACGGCTGAGCAAAATCCTCCCCACCATCATTGTCAGAGTCTGTGCCAAACAATTCAAGTAGGACAAACTCTTCCGTAGGGCAAAGGTACTGTGTTAAAATCAGAAGGGTGGCTAAACGTTTGTAGCACAGTTAAAGTGCAGTGTGGCCTCGATCAAGATGGGGGGGGTGCATCTCAGCAACAGTGGGCCATGCTTCAGTGTGGGTTGTGGCACCATAGAGGGAGTTGGTACAGAGGTCAGTCTAGAGCCCGGAACGAATCCAGAAGGTCCAGCTTACGCCAAGGGTGGACCAGCCTGCAGTAGCATAGTTTGAGTCCTCTGCTTTCTTTGGGTGCTGCAGAGGAAGCAATTAATGTGCTGGAAAGTCATAGCATGGCTTCACTGAATTCCTTAATCTACTGGGGTGTTGCCAAAAGTCCTGGGAATGTATGTTGCCTCTGGACAAGAGTAGGAATTGGCTCAGAAGTGGAATGGCTTTGCAAGCGAGATCTCGAGGAACGATGACGTCATCATGCTTTCTCTGGAGACCAAGAGTGGTAGGACAGAACCAAGTCCTGCTTGGATTTTTTGTGTTTTTTTCCCTTTGATTTGCCAGAGGATTTAATTGCGACGACGATCTGTCACAGGACTGGCCTCAGCAGAAGGACCGGAACCTCAACTTGGACCTCGACCAGTCATGAGATGGAATCTTGTTTGGCTACGTACATCTCCCAGTTGCTGAATGGCCTGCATTGCATCAAGGCCAAGTCACTGGAGACCTTAGGGTCGTGGTTCCACACAGCCAAATTATGTGTGGGTCAGTCACAGACATCTGTCTGCAACATTCCCCACAAAGTTTGAACACTGTAGATTTGAGAGGTGGCATATGCCCTTGCACACTGAAGAGATTTGGGGAAAAACAAGTCTTAGGGCAATGAGAGGTAGCTCTGGATCCATGTCCTTTGGCGCATAAAGAAAGGAACAGATGTCAAAGTGCATGGATAGTGCCTATAGTGGCATGCGGAGGTCACTTCTAGTGCGGAACAAAGTCGATGTTGCCGCTGGCACCACCCGCCAGTGCACAGGGCCCCTCGCGAAGAAATTTCCAGATCCAGTACGCCGCCTGGTGGAATACTCAAATCGTGACTAATCTGGGGTTAGAAAACTATCAGACTCACTGATATGTCCTCTCCAAACAAAATGAAAACTTCCATGATTGAGTGAGAATCCGGGAGACTGGTGACACAAATGTCGTGTTTATCCTTTCAAGACTTCATTCCTCCACACAATGATCAATGGTCAAAACGAGCCAGCATAGTGACTCAAAGGAAAGGTGAAAAATAACCTCAATGGGGAAAAAATAGGTACTTCAATCTAAACAAAATTACAAAAATCCAAACAAGGTTAACTAACATATGAATAAAACAAAGAACCTGTTGAAAATAAAGGGTTTCAGACAATAAAGGCCAGCAAAACATTAACTGCCTTACTCACCCTGCATTCCATGATAGGAAGGCTGACAGCCTCTGGAGACCCTCACAGGTGAGTTGGCACACTTTACAAACTCTTGTTTAAATGGTTGATATAAAATGTCCTAAAGGTGCAATGTCAATGAGCAAAATTTATGTGTACGTGTCTACCAACTAAAGGCTACATTTTCCCTTTTCATTTGGAGTTTAAAAAAAGGTCTAGGACAGTAGTGTTTGCAGCCAAATGAAGTGTAGCATTAATGTGGCTGACTGGAATTGCCTTTTCAAACTAAGAAAAAGTACAAACTGAAAAATGTGCTTCTTATGGGCATATTTTCTTTATAAAGATGTTTTAGGAAAACAGAGATCCTGGGACAGGCTAGGTGGGCGCACATATTTTACAGCAAATGGATATCAAGGAGAATCGCATGACAAAGAATTTCAAGGCCAGAGTTGGCAGCAGTAGAAAAGTGCCACTTGGTGTTTTTAATCTGGGATGAAGCGCTAGGATTTAGGAAACACGGAAATCCATTGTTCATATTTTTATGTGCATACTACTTTTCGAAAGTGACACAAACAGGAACCACTCGATTTATGTTAATGAAGGTGAATGACCAAATCAACTTGCAAAGCCTGTTCAGATTTCGAAGGAAATGTGCTGTTCTTTCAACTCCCTCAAGCAGGGAAAAACAATTCCCTAAAGTCGACTTAACAGTACGAATTACAGTATGGGATTAGAATAGCACATGAAAGAACAGAGTACAGGCCAAGACAAAGTGAGAAAAGCAAATATTCTAGTTTATCAGCAAAAGAAGGAGAGACAGGAGATAAATACAAACTAATGGCCTAATTATGACTTTGGCGGTCTGTGGACCACCTAACTCACGGTGGCACGGCGGTCTAACCACCACGGCACCGGCGGTCTGACCACCCTATTACAACTTGAGCGGCATAAACCGCCATTGCACTGCCGCAACAGCCAGGAATCAGAGTTCCTGGCTGTGTTGCTGCAGTCTTGAGGCCGCAATATGCTTGGCAGGACCGCCAAGCATATTATGAGTTTCCTCTTTGCGAGGTTTTCATGGTGGTTCCTACTCCATGAAAACTGTGGTGGAGAGGAAACAAAGGGGGCCCTACAGTTCCCCCTGTTGCCTCAGGGCCATGGGTGTATACAGGGGTCACATGTTGTGCCACTCTGTTTGCATGCACACCAGTACCTGCATGACATGAACTTCGCCAGTCCATGCCGTGCAGGTACTGCCTTTGGCATTCCCATTTCATAGGCACCGCCACAGAACTGCCTACCAGTGACTGTAAAAGTCATAATTTGGCAGGCAGGCACATGGGCTTGGCAATGTGGGAGAGGGGCGGCGGCAAGCGGGCCTACTCCAACACCGCCAAACTCGTAATCTGGCCCTCAATGCGCTCCTAAGTTGAATGTCCACAGTACTGATTCCAGAAGAAGGTGAGGGGCTCAGGTATTATGCCAAAACCAGACTTTACAATCATTCAAAGTATTTACAGTACTAGGAGCGTCAAATCAGTTCATCAGTAATTTAGATACTAGGCCCGTCTGGACTGAGAGCATGTTTCCTTTAGTGACAAGAGAATATATCTGTGCTGTAAGATCTTATAGCTATCATGATGGCCTGATTTTGACTAAGGCAAAATGCAGAATGGTGAAGGCAATGAAGAGGAAAGTCTCTTGGTTGAAAGGAAGCAGTGAGCAAGGTCACTGAGGTGCTTTGTCAATCCAAATCCAGGCTCCCAAGTATCTTGTGGACGCATGGGCCTATATGCATGCAAAAGACGCCCTTGTGGTCTGCACAGTCTAACGGTGGATTCATAGTCGTTGAGGTCTGTCCTACTCTGAACACTCTTGTGGTAACAGAAGGCAGAACCTAGGTGGTACAATAATTATTTCACCATTTCCAGGTACAAACCACCACAGTTATGCTGCTAAAAGCCATGGCACAGGTATGTGTTTTAAAAACTTGGAGCAATAACACAGTAAAACTGTGGAATTCATCTGCAGCACCACTGGAGAGTCTCCTAAGAGGATAAGACCTTCAAGGGCACTACTGGACTTAATACTTACACTGTATGAATCAATAATATTTACCTAGAATTAGGCACACTATGCTCATCTACAAATGCCACTGAGAGGTAAAATGGAGTATTAAGCAGTGGGTATTGGGAAAGTTGAAGTGAGGTTAGTAATCAGTGTGTTAGGCCAAACTTGACTTATGGTCTCTATGGTGGTCTCTATGGTGGTTAAAGCCACTGCAAAAGTAACAGTGATATTATTCTTCCTTGAAAAAAAATATCAAAAAGAGATATTAAACCTAAATAAATGGAGATTGGACTTTTTGGCCATGTTATCAACCTGTTAAATAATGGTGAAAAGAATGGGAAAAATAAGTTAACCAAGTCTAGGACCACTTACAAAGTTTGCCGTCATTCTGGTATGTAGACAAATCTTTGAATTACATGGGAACCCTGAATCTTTCCGATAGTCATTTTCTGAAAGCTCCTAATGAAAAATAAACTACACAGAATTGCACTGTCCCAAATGCCACAGGAGTTGTTTGTGCCCCTCAAAAGATGAAGCAGAGTAAGACAAGATCACTAGCTGCACTGAAAGATGGGAAGTTAATCAGGGTGTGCAATAAATGAAATAAGTTAAGCTGAAAACTGTCTAAAGGAAAAACAGCTAAGTTGGATTCTGCTTTGTATCTAAGAGCACGCACTCTGTATCCTCCATTTATATTGGACAAGAACAAATTGGGACTTCAGTTTGAGCAGGTGAGTGCAACAGAGCCCTCACACTGCGAGGATAGATGCTGTAGAATGTGGTGCTTAAAGGCTTTGAAACCAAATAGACTAAATACAAGAACATACTTTAAGACCTTTAATAACAGATGCTTGCAGTTTGTTGACATTTGAAAAAACCAGGTGTACATTTTATACAAATTAAAAATAAGGTCGTTAAAAATCTCTGTTTGACCAGATAAAAACAATTTT
This sequence comes from Lissotriton vulgaris, assembly GCF_964263255.1. Classification (NCBI taxonomy): domain Eukaryota; kingdom Metazoa; phylum Chordata; class Amphibia; order Caudata; family Salamandridae; genus Lissotriton; species Lissotriton vulgaris. The sequence goes on along the minus strand of NC_141693.1, from coordinate 765,840,767 downwards.
AAAAACCTTTAAAAAAGGTATATTGAGAAAAAATAGGCTTTTAAAAAACAGGTTTGTCATTCCGAAAAGGCTTCAGGTAAAAATAATAAAAATTCAATGTTGCATACATAATGCAGACAGTCTGGTGTATCTGGTCAATTGCAGAAAGCAAGCACTTAAGGTCTTTAGTTCGAATTCTTTGTCCATTTCTTATTGCTGGAATTTCATACTTCTTGATGACTAAACTGAGGAGAAAAAAGGTCAAAAAATAATTTAGTATATTAAATATAATTGTACAAAAACACATCACAAGACAAAGCATTTTACCACAAAGAAGTAATGAGTTACTGATTCAGTGTTGACAGCTTTCAAATGTACACGTTTCAATAGTATATTTTTTTTCTTGCTATGCATCTGTACATTGATGTACCCCAAGGATTTGAATTCCAGAGTCCCTAAAGTCCATACATTGTGCATCTTAACTAGGAGGGCAAATCGCATCTGACTCCATGAAAGATATCAACAGTGAACTGCAGTTTTAAGAATGTACTATATTCCCCATTGTCTGTCCTGGTTTTAGATACTTGTGAAGAGAGTGTGAGCAAAATTTACCTGGGAGATGGAGCTGTGAGCCTACTTTAACAAAGCAAAGCTTCTTAGAATGTCTTGGCAACCTTTGTCTTAACTCATCAGTATGCAGGCAGTTGTGCTTGGTGAAAATGTGTGATGTCCTCTCATTTACTACCTTTCAAATATCTTTGGGTACTTGCATGTAGAGCCAATATACTCTTCAGAAACAAACACTCTGGAAGAAAAGAGTCTGTCCCTATCACTACCCTGTTACAGCAGAATACTGTGTAAGGTAAATTGAAAATGGAGCCTATAACCTTCACAGAAGCTGCCTTAGAGAGAACCTCTGAAGTCTTCTTCAATGTCTTCTTTTGATGAGGGGCCGTAGTACTAGGAGAAGCCACCCTTGGTCTCTTTAGAGAAGATCTTGAAGAGACTGAAGAACCTTCACTTTCCTCAGAGGATTCAAGGTGGTCCCTGTCTTTCGGCCTCTGGAGCCAGATTAAAAGGTGTCCTTCACGGTCTTTGAGGGTTTTAGTGGAAAAGGTATGACATACCTTGCAGTCTTTAGAAGAATGGTCCGGATACCAGCAATATAGGCAGCCTTTGTGCTGGTCATCAACATGTAGCCTTTTCTTTCCACATGAACCACAGGATCTAAAAAGAGCCTTTTTTGGTGTGTCAGCCATGATAATATCAGCAGTCACAGAAGAAACAGGATAAGATATCCAAAAGCACTGGAAACCAGTTGTGAAGAAAAATCTGAGCAGAGCTCAGAGGAGACTCCCTTAGCACAACGTGCGGTAGAAAATCTGAGGGACTGAGGCACCTTCCAGGAGGGTTCTAGAGGGAGGTGACAGCTGATTGGCTCTTTTCTAGAGTTTGGTCCTTTCTACAAAAGGACAGATAGGTTACTAATGTGAGGCCTTTAGGCCTATTTATCTATAGGTCTATGGGACATTACTTTATTTATGTACAGGGGACTCCCATTCAGATGACGGGGAATGATTCAGGCACGTGAATCTATGAAAGACACCCCTAATACTGGATAACTAGGTCGGATCACTCGTCCCGACACGGTCTGCCCATATTAAGTTCTTGGGGGAGATTAGGAACTACTGTACCTGCCATCTCCCAAAGGGTATCCAAAAGGCATTCATTCACATAGCAGCCAAGCAGAAAAGTGGCATTGAGGGACTTCGGTGGTAGCCCCCCGCTGCAAAGATCTTTTTGCCCAAGCCTCAATCCTTTTTGATCATCCGTCTGCTGGTGGAGTAGGGAACTCTCCAGAGGTAAGCTTTCAACAAGAGGCTTAAATAACCAGGTTATCTTGTGGGGGTTCCTAAAGGAATAATGGATCACCTGGGGCGGGTCTATACAGTCTTGCCATTTACTGTTGACAGCAGGGTCAGAGGATGGTTTGGTCCAAGAAGGTAAAATGGGGTACAAGAGCCTTACTGACTAGTAGCATTGGCTACAAAGGGTAAGTGGAGGACTGCATTACTACAGTCAGAATACTGGCTCTAGTTTCAACAATAGGCAAAGTCAACTCGAAGATATCTCCTTCCTTTCGAATGATGGAATGGTATGCTGATGCTCCTGCAGAATCTGGGAAAGATGTGTTCAGGAACTCCAACTCAGTGGAGTTATCTATGCCACAAGACTCAGCAATCTTATGAAATTCCAGTTAGGACTCTTCGAGGTACTACCACTCAGAAAGCAGTGCCAGTTTGTAAAGTATGGTGCTCTCCTCCAGCTGACAATGTGCCTCCCTTCTAGATGTACGTAATGGCACCAGAGGTTTGGATGGGCCCAAAGTCAGGATCAGTGCCAACAGCATCTAGGGTGTGGTGAAACTGGTATGGGGAACGGGTGCCGCAGACAGAGATGGTCTCGGCTAGACTGGGATCAGTGCCACATAAGGCATCCCTTCAAGTACCACAGGAGCTCCAGAGGGGACCATAGCAAGCTTGAATATTTTTAATATAGCGTTAACATAAGTGCTGAATATCCGGGCACTGGGGTGGAATAGAGGATGCGAGTGGTGGTGCAAGGGCCTTAAATGATGCCAGTGGTGCTGGCTCCTGATGTGTGAATGCCTCCACCAATTCCGGCTCTGAAGAGTTTAAGAGCAGCTAGGGCGACTTACCTCACTTGTGTTTGCTCCCTTGTTTTCTCTTTCTAATTATGCATTCAGAGGAAGAACCTATATGCCGGAAACCTAGAGTAGGGCCCTGGGCTTACACCTCCCGCTAATTTCCTTAGCTACAGCCACAGCCTAGCTTCCTGCTCTTTAATGGCCATTGGGTGCATTCTTTGGCACGACTCACAAGATTTGGAGTTGTGGTCAGTGCCCAGCAGTCAAATATTTTGTAGGAGTAGGTAATCAACATTTACACCCTCACCTTCGCCACTGGGCTTAAACCTTGACCTTTTGGGAGGGGACACATTGCAGCACTCTGACAGAACGCTTTTCTGGTGGAAAATTGAGCTCCAGAACCACATCGAAGGTGAGATAAAAAATGGACTGACGTTGGTATGGTAGTGTGGAGCATTATGGGGTAGGCAATGTCACTTCCAGCGGCAATTTGACCGGGCTCATCCTAAGGTCTAAGTAGAAGAATAAAAAAAAGTTTTCAGAGCCATGCTTTGCACTTAGAGGAGGATTCAAGAGGTGAAGAATCTGCAGGTAGAAGTATCAATAAGAAATTACCTTACTAGGTGTGAACATATCCTCCTGCAACAGAGGACGAAAGAATAACTGGTGCAACCCACCAATAGGTGGTAACGAGTGTGCATGTTTGGATGGCTGCTTCTTGAACATGTAGTAAAGGGCTCCAAACAGTTAATCCCCACAAACGTGATGCAGAAATGGGCACTACAAAAGATCCTGAATACCTATATCCTAAAATCAACAGGCAGAATCCTTTCAATAAGTTGATACTCCATTGTGGTACAACAAACAAGTTACTTGCCTTCGGTAACTATATATCTGTAAGAAACATTAGTAGTGATAGATTCCTTACCTTAGAATTACCCCCAGGCGTCAGACTGGATCCGGAAAGTTTTTATCAGCAGTACTCCTGCGCATCGGAAGGTGGCATTGTGCGGCTCCACATCAGTCGTTGGCGTCATGGTTGCCGAGATGGCGTCGCAGCAGCTACTTAGACGCTGCCCTCGCGCGCTGATGTCAGTTCTGTACACGACTTTCCACGCCAGAAAACGCAGAGCCATGCAAGATACTGACCACTGGTGCCTTGAAACTAGGGCCCTGAAAGGGATGACCTTAACCCTAGAAATCAGTTCGCAGAACGGGGAGGATGGGTGGGGCGGTAAGGAATCTATCACTAGTAATGTTTCTTACAGATATATCGTTGCTGAAGGTAAGTAACTTGTTCAACTGAAAGAAACACATCGTGATAGATTCCTGATCTTAGAATAGATACCCCAGCAATACCAACCCTGGAGGTGGGTCTGCGAACCAAGATCACACCAGGAAGTCACGGAGAACAGAACGGCCAGAGAAGCGGTCTCTCCTGACTTGGCTGTCTAAGTAATAGTGCTTAGCGAAAGTGTGCAGCAAGGCCCTTGTAAGGGGACACCACGTCCCAATGCCATAGTGGCAGTCGTCACCCTGGTTGAATGGGCGCGCAGCCCCAACGGAGCTTCCTTTTTAGCCAGAGAATAACAGGCTTTAATTCACAAGACCACCCATCTGGAGATAGTCCGCTTGTGTATGGCCCGACCTTTCTTGGCGCCAACGTAACCAACAAAGAGCTGGTCATCCACCCGGAACTGTTGTGTGCGGTTCAAGTAAAAAGAAGGGGCATGCTTTCGGTCCAGACGGTGGAGCATCTCTTCCTCTCTGGAAGGATGCGGAGGTGGAAAGAAGGTGGGAAAAGTGATGGTCTGCCCGATGTGAGAGGCAGTGACAACCTTTGGCAGAAAGGATGGACGTGTCCTGAGCACAACCTTGTCAAGTTGGACAGATAGAAAGGGAGCCTTACAAGAAAGAGCTTGGAGCGCACTCACTCTCCTGGCAGAGGTGATGGCAACCAGGAAAGCAGTCTTTAAGGTCATCAGATGAAGAGGACAGTTGTGCAGAGGCTCAAAGGGAGCGCACATTAGATATGTAAGAACCAGATTCAAGTCCCACTGTGGCATTACAAAAGAAATAGGAAGGAAAAGAGTAATTCCTTTGAGAAGTCTATTTACAACAGGGGACTTGAAAAGAGAGGGCTGATCAGGCAGCCTGAGAAAAGCCGAAATAGCAGGAAGGTAGCCCTTGATAGAGCCCAGAGCAAAGCCCTGTTGGGCCAAGCAAAGAAAGAAGTAACAGAAGAACTTCTGAAAGAGGGGCAGAAAGGGGATCCACAGCTTTTGCTGTGGAACATGTCACAAATTTGTTCCACCTGCAGGCGTATACCAACTTAGTGCAGGGACGCCTGGCTACCAGAATGACATCACAGACTTCAGGAGGAAAGTAAAAAGAATCAACTGCCACCGCTCAATCTCCACGCAAAGAGGTGGAGACTGGATAGATTCAGGTGGAGGACCGTCCCCTGCTGCTGCAAAACAAGATCCTCCCAAAGAGGCAGTCGGATCGGGGGTTCGATCGTCCTATTGAGTAGCTCGGGATACCAAACTCTTCAAGCCCAGTCCGGCGCCACAAGAATGATTTGGGCCCGGCCGCGCCTGATCTTCTTTAGCACTCTGGGCAGAAGTGGTATAGGTGGAAAGGCATACAACAGACGTTCACTCCACTCGCGACGAAAAGCGTCACCTAGGAAATTCCAACGTGCAGAATTGCTGACATTGCACGTTTTCTTTGGTGGCGAACAGGACTAACCAAGGCTCTCCCCACTGTTGAAAGATACCTTGCACCACCTCCGAGTGAAAACCCCATGTGTGATCCATTATGCACCTGCGGCGGAGTTCGTCCGCCCTGGCGCTCAATGAACCTGCCAGGTGTTGAACCACCAGGGAAATGCCCTGCTGTTCCAGCCATGTTCAGAGGCACACAGCCTCCTGACATGGGGTCCACGACCCCACCCCACCCCGCCCTGTTTGTTGCAGTACCACATGGCGGTGGTGTGGTCTGTGAACACCTGCACCACTTCCCTTTGAGGGAAGGAATGCTTTCAGTGCAAGTTGAATCGTCCGCAGTTCCAGAAGGATGATATGGAGCCTGGACTCCGCTGGAGACCAGAGGCCTCTGATCTCCGCCACTCCCATGTGGCCCTCCCATCCCAGGAGAGACGCGTCCGACACCATTGTGTGCTCCGGTTGGGGAAGGGAAAGGGATCTGCCCTGGACCCAAAGTCAGTTCATGAGCCACCACTGCAGCTGCTGTGCAGTGCCCTCTGAGATCTGGACGTAATCGGACAGGTTCCCCTGATGCGCGCCCACTAGAGCTTCAGGTCCCACTGCAGAGCCTGCATATGCCATCTGGCATGATTGACCAGCAGGATGCAGCAGGCCATGAGGCCCAGCAGCCACAGGGTCATACGGACCAAAACCCAGGATAGAGGCTGAAAGATCGGAATCATAGCCTGAATATCCTGGACTCGCCGTTCGGGAGGATAGGCCCAAAACTGCGTTGTATCCAGAACCTCTCAGATGAAGAGAAGCTTCTGAGAGGGAATTGGGTGCGAATTTGACACATTGTTGGAGAACCCCAGCAAATGCAGGAGGTCGGCTGTAGTCTGGAGGTGGGAAACGACTGCATGGGGGGAGCCCGCCTTCAACAGCCAGTCGTCGAGATAGGGGAAGATTGGAACCCCTGATCTGCGCAGATGAGCTGCGACCACCGCCATCACTTGCGTGAAAACCCAAGGGGCGCTGGTAAGGCCAAAGAGGAGCACGGTAAACTGGAAATGCTTGTGGCCTACCGTGAACCGCAGGTAACGCCGGTGGGCCGGCAGGACAGGAATGTGGAAATATGAGTCCTGCAAGTCCAAAGCTACCATCCAGTCTCCAGGGTCGAGAGCAGACAAGACCTGAGCAAGAGTTAGCATCTTGAACTTCTCCTTCCTGAGAAAGAGATTGATGTCCCTGAGGTCCAAGATAGGACGCAGGACCGTGTCCTTCTTGGGCACCAGAAGGTAGTGTGAATAACCACCACATCCTACTTCTGGCGCAGGAACGCGCTCAATGGCCCCCTTGGCTAAGAGGGCCGCGACTTCCTGCGGTGGTACTGGGGGGGGCATGGCTGGAGGGGTAGTCTCGAAGGGGAGGGAGTAGCACCTTCGGACTATTTGTAAAACCCACCTGTCCGAAGTGATGATGCGCCAGTGGGGAGGTGATGGCGAATCCTGCCGCCCACCGGCATTTGATGGGCCTGTAAGACTGGACTAGGAAGGTTTTGGGGCAGTGGTGGCCGGGGTGGAAGTTGACTGACCAGCCCGCTGGCCCTCTGACCCACCTCTGCGGGTCCCACGCCCGCGCTGAGACTGCTGCGGCCTGTGGCGCTGATGCGAACATGTTGGGGCGCCCCTTCCGTGGCTACGAAAGGAGTGAAAAGCAGAAGGCGGAGGAGAGCGAGTGGTCAAAAGGCCTAAGGACTTGGCCGTAGCCCGCGAGTCCTTAAAACGCTGGAATGCACTATCTGCCTTGTTCCTTGATGGCGATTGCCATCAAAGCGTTCTAGACATCCTCCAAGAAGCCAGTAAACCTCAGCCAGGCATGGCGGAGGAGCGCCGGAGCGCCACTGTCGTGGAAATCGCCCTGCCCAGCGAGTCGGCCGGGTCAAGGCCACATCGTATTCTGAACTTGGCTACATCTCGCCGCTCAGCAATAGCCTTAGAGAGCACTGTCCGTGCCCTGTCCGGACACAGAGGCAGCACTTGGCCACCATATCCCACACAGAGTGGGAATAACGGCCCAAGAGGCATGCAGTGTTCACAGACTGCAGCCCTGAACTGGAGGAAGAAAAAATCTTCTTCTCAAATTGTTCCAGTCTCTTGGATTCCCTGTCTGGGGGTGCGGTAGGGAATGCGCTCTGGGACGTTGAGGCTTGGACAACCAGGCTCTCGGGGGTGGGGTGTTGAGAGAGGAAAATGGGGTCGCCCTGGGCTACGTTCCTATCCACAGTAGCCCCTGTGTTGGGCCTGGACCAGGTGCCCAAAAAAACGTCAGAAAGTGCCTCACTATAGGGCAGCAGTGGCACCGTAGAGGGAGCCGCCAGCTGAAGCACTTCTATCAGGAGGATAGTCCTGACGGTCACCGTAGGGAGTTGGGGGTTGAGGGCCTTCGCTGCCCTACGCAACACCACTGCATAACTTGCACCCTACTCCGTAGCCACAGTAGGAGGAGTGAGCATGTTAATGTCAGGGGAGGTATCAAGACCACTAGCATCCCCCAGTTCCTCTGGCCAGTCTGGGTCAAACTCATAGTGAGCTGAGAGAGGGTCCTCAGACCCCTCCCAGTCCTCCCCTTCCTCCGAAGGCTGATGTACAGGCCGAAAATAAGGAGGCTGGACACATGGGTAGATAGGCCCCATCGGCGTCGGAATCATCGTCTAGCGACGCCATTCCGGCTCCGTGTCCATGTCGGGCCGAAACCGGGGGTGATGTCGTCCGGTACTACGGGCCGCCGACGTCGGTGGAGGTGTAACGAGGTCAACCAGAGTCGACCGGGATCCAGGCCTGGATTTTTGGGGGCCCTGCGGCGCTAGAGCCGACAGAGATCCTGGAGCCGCCGACAGTGAAGGGCAAGGGCCCCCAGGGCCCGAAGGCGCGCCCGCGAGACCCCGACGGCCCAAAGAGGACAGAAACTCCTGCAGCTGGGCCGGAGTCGCAGACGGACCCGGAAATGGCAGGTAGGCCGACGGCAACACCGTAGGCTCTGCCGGAGTCACAGGAGAGGCACCACCTGCACCCTCAGCCGCTACTTCGACTTCTTGTGCTTCGTCTTACCTGACCGAGTGCGAAGTCTTCGATCCTGAAGAACGATGATGATGGCTCCGCGACCGGTCCCTCGACCTCCCACGGGACTGGGACCTTGAGCGGCGCGGTGCCGACTGCCGGACCTCAAGCATTTTCTGGACCGCTCCCACAAAGTCTTCGGAGCAATGATCTGGCAGTCGGGGCACGACTTAGTGTCATGGTCGCGCCCCAGGCAGTAGAGACACACACGGTGCAGGTCTGTCACTGACATCATTCGATGACAGTCCCCGCAAGACTTGAAACCGGGCATCCCTACGACACCAGGAGTCGATCAACTCGAAAAAAACAGAGACAAAAAGCCTTAAAAACTCAGTCAAAAAATGACTGGGGGGTACCACTCCCTCCGGACCTGCGCTTGCTGGCGGGGAAAAAAGAAAGAACTGACGTCAGAGCGTGAGGGCGGCGTCTAAGTAGCTACTGCAACGTCATCTCGGCGACCACGCCGGCAACGACGGACGCGGAGCAGCACAACGCCACCTTCCGACGCGCAGGGGTATTGCTGACGAAAACTTTCCGGATCCATTTGGACGCCAGGGGCTAATTCTAAGGTAAGGAATCTATCACTATGTGTTTCTTTCAGATACCTAACTTCACAATGACACAATTCTTGATCTTGGCACCTTGGCTGTATTCCTTCACAGAAATTAAAAAACTCAAACATTGCCTAAACAAGACACCATACAAGCTTTGTGAAGAGCAGCCACCAAGAAGCCCAGGCAACATATATAATGCTTCAAAACAGTCTTCAACAGAATATGCAACTGCATTTTACCCAATCAATTATAAAAGCACAAAGAAATTGAATAAATACTCTTCCAAGATGGCGAGAGAGCAAAAACAAACAATGCCCTGAAATGGAGCCAATATCACAACAAATGGATAAAACAGCAACTGGCATAGGATTGTTAGTGTTGTACAGGTAAAAAGAGGGCTCTGCAGACAGAAGTAGGGTAAAGGGTGGTGGTGCAAGAGTAAGGCATGCTCATTATTTCTCCGTGAATAAAACATGTAAACAGTTCATCTTTTGATTACATTGTTTCAGTCCTGCCTATATTAAATTTGTTCCAAACTAGTAGGGTGAGAGAGAGATTAGAATGCAAAAACATTGCTGGTTAAACGTAATCACCATTCTGATGCAGTTATGAAGTCATTCTTATTTCCATTTGCATCTGATCTCCTGCTTTAGTTTCCTGTCTGGGATTGCCAACCCTAAATATTCAGCCAATGTCCCACACAATCCCTTCAAGTAAATTTCTCTAACCTTTGTCTACCATTTCTTGGTGCTGGTACTATCTTTTTTGGCTGACGTATGAATCTCTTTTCCATACTCTTCATCTCTTTTCCGTACTAATCTGTTTTTTGTAATTTGTTTACAGTAGTCCACAATGTTAAACAATGAGTCTCAGGTCAATCCCCAAGTTGCACGGCTCCTCCGGATTGCCCGAGTCTCTGCCCCACTGCTCCACAGCTGCCGAGGGTTTGCCCCTGGTAACTGTGTTTATTACCCTCTGTACTGCCAACCTTCTCCTATGCTGTGTACTGTATTTTGTATTTTTAGGCGCTCCTTTTACGACCCTGCCCTCTGTGCCCCCCCTCTCCCCGCCGCTGCTCCCCGGCGGCCAGCCCCCTTTTTCCTTCTGTATCCCCTGCCCTTGCCCATTGGCCCCCCGGCTCCCGCCTCCCAGCTGCTCCTCCCTCCCACTTGGCCTCTTATGGAGGCCGCGCAGCGGGCGTGCCAAACGCAAGCCCATCTGCGCCCGTCCTCGCCCAGCACCAAAACCCCTGGTCCCCGCGCCCCCCGCAATGCCAGACTGCACTAAGACTCCAGCACCCTCCACCGGACGAGACCACCCCTTCTACCGGGCCACCCCGAAGCGCACGCAAGGGCCCTTCGCCTGCCGGAACTGCAGATTCACCAGCATCCAGCCCACCAAACCACCAACCAGAGAACCCAACCACCTCTGCTGCATCCTCCTCAACACTCGCTCCGCTCGCTAACACGCCATCGAACTCTGGGACCTCTTAGACTCTACCGCCCCGACGTCGCCTTCCTGACGGAGACCTAGCTGAACGCCACATCAGCACCAGACATCGCCATGGCCATCCCACAGGGCTACAAGATCTCCCGCAGAGACCGCACCAACGGAGTGGGAGGGGGAATCGCCATCATCCACAAAGACACAATCAGAATCTCGACCAACAACGACGACACCCTCACCACCGCCGAGCACATGCACTTCCAGATCCACACCGACCCAAACACCACCCTCAGAGGAACACTCGTCTACAGACCTCCCGGACCACGACCACAGTTCAGCGACACCATCGCCGACCTCGTCAGCACCCACGCCCTCGGCTCCACGGACTACATCCTCCTCAGGGACCTGAACTTCCACCTCGAGAACAAAAACGACGCCAACTCCACCGCCCTGATCGACAACCTTGCCAACCTAGGACTCAAACAGCTTGTGACGACACCCACCCACGCCGCTGGACCCTATCTTCTCCACAAGCCACCACGTCTCCTTCAACCACACCACTGAACCCTACTGGACCGACCACAGATGTGTCCACTTCACCTTCATGAAGCCCACCACTGCACCCAACAGCTGCCGACCGAACACCTGACAGCCACGCAGCCCACAAGAGCGCCACCCGCAGACACCACCAACTCATCAGGGCCGCCAAGAGGACCGCCTTCAAGGACCGCTTAGACAACAACGCACACAACACCAAAGAGCTCTTCAGCATCGTGAAAGAACTCTCCAAGCCCAGCTCCAACACCAATGACATCCCACCATCACAGGACCTGTGCGACTCCCTAGCCACCTTCTTTCACCGCAAGATCACGTACATCCACAACAGCTTCAACTCCGACACCCCCGCACCCACCACCGAGTCCACCACCTCGGCGACCACCACCCGCACCAGCCGCCTGACCGCCTGGTCCAACGTCAGCGACGAAGACCCCATCAAAACCATGAACTCCATCCACTCCGGATCCCCATCTGACCCCTGCCCTCACCACGTCTGCAACAAAGCCAGCACAACCATTGCGCCCCACCTCCGAAAAACAATCAACAGTTCCTTGGAGGCAGCAACCTTCCCGGAAAGCTCGAAGCACGCCGAGATCAACGCCCTTCTGACGAAGCCCAAGGCGGACCCCAAGGACCTCAAGACCTTCCGGCCCATCACCCTGCTCCCGTTCCCGGCAAAAGTGACAGAGAAGATTGTCAACAAACAGCTAACCTGCTACCTCGAAGACAACAACATCCTGGACCCTTCCCAATCCGGTTTTCGCAGCAACCACAGCACCGAGACCACCCTCATCACCGCCACTGACAACATCAGGATTCTGATGGACAAAGGAGAAACAGCCGCCCTCATCCTCCTGGATCTATCAGCAGCCTTTGACACAGTCTGCCACCGCACCCTATCATCACGCCTCCATGACGCCGGAATACAAGAGAAGGCCCTGGCCTGGACCACATTCTTCCTCTCCGGCAGAACCCAGAGCGTCCGCCTCCCACCGTTCCGCTCGAAATCCACCGAGATCATCTTCGGCGTCCCACAGGGATCCTCCCTCAGCCCGACGCTATTAATATCTACATGGCACCGCTCGTCCACGTCGCACGACAACAACATCATCTCCTACCCTGACGACACCCAGATGATCATATCCCTCACCGAAGACCCCCACACCGCCAAAGCCAACCTCCACAGAGGAATGAAGGACAGCAGACTGAAGCTGAACTCAGACAAAATGGAGGTCCTCATTCTCGGACCCACCCCATCAGCCTGGGACGACTCTTGGTGGCCCACATTGCTAGGCACAGCCCCGGAACCCACAGACCACGCACGCAACTTGGGTGTCATCCTCGACTCCACCCTCTCCATGACCAGGCAAGTCAACGCCGTCTCAGCGTGCTGCTTCAACACCCTCTGCATGCTCCGCAGGATCTCCAAATGGATCCCTCCAGACACGAGGAAAACCGTCACCCAGGCCCTCATCACCAGCAGACTCGACTACGGGAACGCCCTGTACTCAGGAACAACAACCAAGCTCCTGAGACGACTACAACAAATCCATGAACACCTCGGCAGGACTGATTCTCAACGTCCTCCGACGCAGCCACATCACACCCCACCTGAGAGGTTTGCAGTGGCTCCCCGTCAACAAGAGGATCACCTTCAAACTCCTCATCCACGCACACAAAGGCCTACACAACACCGGACCTACATACCTCAAAAACCGACTCCGCTTCCACATCCCCACCCGAAGCTTCCGCGCAGCCAACCTCGCCCTCGCCACAGTTCCTCGTATCCGGAAAACCACCGCCGGCGGCAGATCCTTCTCCTACCTCGCCGCCAAGACCTGGAACGCTCTCCCCACCAGCCTACTACAGACTCAGGACCTGCTGACCTTCAGGGGACTCCTCAAGACCTGGCTCTTCGATCAGTAGCGGCCCCCCTCCCCCCCAGCGCCTTGAGACCCTCTCGGGTATGTAGCCCGCTTTATAAATGCAATGATTGATTGATTGATATTAGACTCTGCTCATACTGTCAACTACAATTGGGCTAAATACAAAAAAAACTGTAGAAGAGGATAGTATTGCCCTTGGTGGTTATATGTCAAATTAATAGAACAACAAAAGAGTGTGCCTTCTTTCAATAAGAGCAAGCGCTATTTCACCTGCACCCCTACTAGGGCGTTTAGCAGTATCTCTTATTTGGTGGGAGGAGCTATTGTAGATCGTCACAGCACACCGGGGAGGCACTCGGCCTCTCCTGGTGGGGCCCGATGATGAAGCATGTCACTAACTAGGTTGGTGAGAGAGGGCTTTCTAAAAGGAATCTAGTAAGATTCTTCATGCTCGCTCTTCTTGAAAGAAGGCACACTCTTTTGTTTATATTACTCTGACTGGGGGACCAAATGTGTTCCTATTTAACTATCCCTTACTCTTGTGTTGATACCAGGTATATGTCAAATTAAACACTCATGTAAACAAACCTGTCATGAAGGCAATTCGAACAGTGATGTTTATATTTTCTCAACAGGAGACTTTTTAGTGTTTGGTAAACTGATATTCTAGTAAGAGCAATCGAACAGAGCTATGAATTGTGACTAGAAATTAAGATTTGGTGAACTTAATATCCAAGTAAAACATTTCTTTATGAATGTATGTTCGATTTTACTTTAGAATGCACAAAAACGTAAAAAGGGGGGGGGGGATGTTGAAGAAAAGCGCGATTTGCCCCAAAATACCTTCATTAAAAATCTCTAGGTTTTATCTGACAACATTTTTTTTATTTGTGATAAAAGAAAAGAACATCCATCTGCTGTAACTGAATTTTAAAAAACGACCAGTGTGGGTGGTTACCATAGCAAGTTGAAAAATGGATAAGCATTACACAATTTGACCTCCTCAGGATCAAGCACCTCACAAAAGCATTGGAATCTAAACTCTGTATTTAACTAAGGACTCTGACATCATCTGGAGTGTAATATAATCGTGCACCCCAACATATTAAAGATCTTTTTGAGCTGTTCCAGAGCGAAATGGATTGAAAGTATCAAAGGTCTGTAGGTCTAAATCTCAATATCCATAAACCCTTCCGAATTAGAAAGTAAGCTCGACCCTTCAATAACTGCAATTTTGAAAAAACAATAAAAGTATGAAATATGAAATTTAGCCAAGTATGTAGTATATTATAAAATTGGTGCACTTCTAACTACTGGTTTAATTCAACCGCAAATAAATATTGTTTTAAGCAATAAAGATGAAGGGAAACCAAGGGAAGTGGACATGTTATCCCAGAAAGATTGCATGGGTTTATACATTTTCCATGTAACCTGCATAGCATTACATTCATTTCCTACACGTGAGTGAAACATTGTTTCTACAGCAGAGATTCCACTACTTCCTTAAGGGAACTAAAATATTTAGCAGCCTCCCATCATAACATTTTTTAGACTAACTCTTTCTTCTTTTTTAACAAAGAGCACAGGAAAATCTTAAATGCATCAGTTTCGTTTTTCTAAGATCCAACATAGCCTGATTCACTGTATAATCTAACAAGCCAATTTCTCATCAAGGTAGCAGCCCAGTAATACCACTGAACATGGAGAAGAGGACATTCTCTTCTGGTATTAGGTCCAAGCCACTACCACCAAAGTAGTTGGGGGTTTCTTATTCTGATAAACAAACGTTCTCAGCGTACACTCCAATATGATTATATCATTATTTGGTGCCAGAAAAAACAATTAATAGAATGAGTCTTATTTCAATCACCCTGATATGATCCTCAATCATTCCCAGCCATTTAGATGAACTAGCGAGGAGAACACTCGGGAGAAATGAGAGGAGAAGCCAGGCACTAAAAAGCAGATTTTGTTTTAGGGCTCAGTCCCACGCTCTTCAACATCTACATGGCCCTCCTCGCCGCCATTGTCAGACAGCATGGACTCAGCATGGTATCCAATGCCGACGACACCCAGCTCATCTTCTCCCTCATGAAGGACCCCGAAAGCACTAGACTCTGCTTTCAAGAAGGAATGAAAGACGTTGCAGCTTGGAGGAGCAGCAGCTGTCTGAAACTCAACTCTGAAAAGACAGAAGTCCTAGTCCTCGGACCCTCCCCCTCTGCATGGGACAACTTCTGGTGGCCCTCGGCACCCCCCTCACCTCCACGGACCAAGCCCGTAACCTCGGATCATACTCGACTACTCCCTCACCTTGACCAGACAGATCAATGCGATCCCCTCCATCCTGCTTCAACACCCTCTGCAAGACCTTCAAGTGGTTCCCCCGAAGCCAGAAAGATCGTAACCCAAGCACTCCTAACAAGCAGTCTGGACTACGGAAACGCCATCTACGCTGGTAGCAACAAATCCCTGCTACACAAACTCCAGACCATCCAGAACATCACGGCCAGGCTCGTCCTCGGCATCCTACGACATGAACACATCACCCAACACCTGCGAGATCTCCGCTGGCTCCCCTACGAGAAGAGAGTAACCTTCAAGCTACTCACCCACGCCTACAAATCCCTCCACAAAATCGTACCCAAATACCTCAACGAAAGAGTCTCCTTCCACGTACCCAAAAGGAACCTCCGCTCCGCCAACCTCACCCTGGCAGAAACCCTGTGCATCCGCAGAACCGCCTTCGCCTACATCACAGCCAAAGCCTGGAACAAGCTCCCAGTCAACATCAGATGCTCCCCTACTCTGCATACCTTCAGGTGGGACCTGGCTCTTCGACTGAACCGGAGCTGCACCCCCCCCCCCCCCTCCCCCCAGCACATTCAGAGCCTCACAAGTGAGTCACGCGCTTCAAGCCCCCTGATTGATTGATTTCCTGTTCTGGCTTCTGGCATCAGAATACATTAATGTATGTTTACAGAAAAGCTTATTCCATGTGGCACAGTAGCAAAAAACACCAGGGACATTATCAAACAAGGATCTAAAGGCAGTTTTGCCTGCTGATGGAATGAGTTCTCAAGTTTACACTGGAAAGAATAATGTGCATTTTGAAACCAAAGCTTTATGTAAGACATGTTCCATCTGATTTTCAGTAGATCATGTAGCTAGTGTGCTTAGTCCCTGCTAAACGAAGATAGAATAGA
Organism: Lissotriton vulgaris; assembly: GCF_964263255.1. Lineage (NCBI taxonomy): Eukaryota > Metazoa > Chordata > Amphibia > Caudata > Salamandridae > Lissotriton > Lissotriton vulgaris. The sequence continues at coordinate 765,824,643 of NC_141693.1, read as the reverse complement.
GGTAACACTATAGAGTGATGAATAGTTCAACAACTAAGAACCATCTCAACAAAGATTCACTTCTTAAAGTCTACTGACTTGGTGACAATGTTCCAGACAGCAACAAAAGTATTTTCAGTCAGTGGCTATTGTTTGCAAGCAGCATAGCTAACAAGTCACTTCACAGGGGTCCGAGGGGGGACTTACGTAGACTTGGCACAATTAAATGTTAATGGTAAGACATTATTTGGTCTCAACTCAGAGTGGAGTTTCTTCTCCCTTGGCAGACTTGGCACAGACCCAAGAAGTGGCTTAACTGAAGAGGAGCCACGACTAGGTCTGGTGCTTAGCATGATAACTTTCAATGCAATGCATCTTCATTACCTCTCTCTTTTTAGGTAATGTTTGGATCAAAATGGCAGAACAGACACTGAGAAAAGTTTAAGGAGAGCATCCAGCTGCTATAGGCTTTTCTCTGGTAAAACAGAAAATAGAACTGAGGGAACTGACCTGATGCATGACACACAAAAAGAGTTGCTCACAACTCTTGCTCTTATTAGATTTGCTAACAGAGGCAGCTTCACAACCACTGTCTGCATGTAGTAAAATAATGAAAAGCCTAGAACGTGAAACTCAGCATAAATAATACATACCCGGATGATGGTCGAGATGGTAAGCCGGTATTTACTCAGCACCGCCCTGCTCGGCCTCGGGAGCAGACGTGTTCTCAGCTGGAGAGTCGGCTGTCTTGGTCTCTTTGCCATCTTGTGGTTTAGGGTTTTCTGGCCGTCTACGCCTGTAGTTAAAATTGCGACGATACCGACGTTGAGGTGCTTGCTGACTCTGAGTCCCATCCCCCTGGTTTTCCTTATCTTCTTCATTCATGTCCTCTCTAGATGGTCTTTGACGAGGAGGGCCCCTGTGTTTAGGTTTAAGAACAAGAAACATTTTGGATGAAAAGGTGTGCATGTAACCCAATAAAGTAATATATGTAACATCAAGGAGTTGCCCCCAGACGAGGTGCACTCTTTGAAAGAATCTTTATTCCATAGGAGTTGCTTCAGTAAGTTGCACAACATGGCATCGCCTGACCTGTTTCGGAAAAACTTTCTTCTTCAAAGGCTGCACGCAAGAAAATTTCCACAACTAGTGACCAATAAATACCATTTAAAACATTATAGTCCTCAAGGGAGTATAATGCTGTTCCAGTAACCTTGCTTAATGGGACAGCACTTTGTGGCTTGAAGGACTGAGTGAAGGAGCATGCTTTTGGGTGAGACTTGCACAACAAATAAAAAAGCACTTTTGAAAATCTAATGGAATGGCGGCCCACATGGGCATTCCTAAAGACTACCAAGACTACCAATCCCATAAAACCTTGCACTGGCTTTATACTCACTTAAGGACTATGATGTTTTAAAGGGTATTTATTGGTGGTTAATTGTGGACATGTTCTTGCGGGCAGCCTTTGAAGAAGGATGTTTTTCCGAAGAGCGTCAGGCAATGGCATGTTGTATAACTTACCGAAGCGGCTCCTATGGAATAAAGGTTCTTTCAAAGAGTGCTCTTCGTCTGGGGGTAACTCCTGGATGTTTGATATAGATATACATACAAACACACACCCACACAATTATAAGGAAGGATTGATCACTTATGAGCATACCTGCGGAATCGTGGTCTGTAACCCCTGAACATATTTTGTCGCACTGGTCTGCCTTGTTCTCCTGCACCCTGGGAATCAGCATCCTATGGACATAATGGATCAGACTGTGATCACACATGACTGTCCAATGGTAACTTTGCTTTACTAAGACCTGCAGCAGTTCGAAATCCTATAGTTCAGAAAGCAACAAACCAAATGGAAAATGTTACTTACCCTGTAAGCATCTGTTCGTGGCATGAAGTCCTGCAGATTCACTGGCTGTACATACTCCTGCCATCTATTGTTGGGCTTGGATGTGTGGAACTTCTTTTTTTTCTTGAAAAAGTTATTTTGAGTCAGGGGACTCCACCTATTGTAAGTAATGCTCATGGGCACCAGCTCCATAGTTAAAATGTTTTTCCCGCAGAGGGAGAAGATGTAGATGGAGCATAGAGATACAAAAAAGATGACCAGGCGAAGCAATGAATTAAAAGTATTTGCAACCATCTCCAGGCGACCGGGGTGAAGGGTGGGCACTTGTATATCTACAGCACTACATGCCACAAGCATATCTTACAGGATAAGTAACATTTCCCAATCGTATGTGTAGCTGTAGATACACATGCTGTAGATAAACTGCACAGTCGTCCTTCCCAAAAAGCTGTAGACTTACCCGGAGGTTGGTGTAGAATACTGAAACAGTGTGCCTAAGACAGCCTTACCTAGCTTGTTCTCTAGCCAGAACATCCACACAGTAATATTTAGTAAAAGTGTGAAGTGTGGACCAAGTAGCTGCTTTACAGATGTTAGCTAGTGGTATGTTCCCTAAGACAGCCACAGAAGGCCTTTTATGCGAGTGGAATTGGGTCTGGAAGGGACGGATAAGGACCTTTTCTGCTTTAGCATAACAAGTTTGAATACACCAGACAAGCCATCAAGCAATCTGTGCATTGGAAATAGTACAACACTTGTGCAGCTTGGAGTAAGTAAAAGGTTTTGTTCTATATAGATAACACGTCAACACCCTTAACAAATCAAGGGTATGCAAGGCACATTACACTCTGGATGTGGAAAGAAAACTGGCAGTTCAATTGTTTGTTTTAGGTGAAAACTAGAAGCCACTTCGGGGAGGAATTTGGGGTCTGTTCTGAGGATCCCCTGCCCCCTCCCCCCCATCTCAATGAACCTAGAAGAAGGGTTCCTCTAAGATGAGAGGGTGTACCTCACAGACTCGTTTAAGGGAAGTGATGGCTACAAGGATGGCAACCTTTCATGAATAAATTGAAGAGGTCAAGACTAAAGGGGCTCAAGGCTGGACCCAGGAACCTAGTCAGAACAATGTTCAGATTCCACACCGAAGGGAATAACCCGCTTAGGCCCTTCCATGAAGGCCTTAATTACTGGTACTCTGAAGAGCAAAGTGTATTGTCTATTTTGTAGGTAAGCAGCCACAGCAGCCAGATGTAACCAAATGGAGGTGTATGAAAGGCCTTACTGGTGAAGGAGGTAACAGTCAAATTCTTGTACAAGCGGTGTGAGCGCACCAACATGTTTTGGAAGGCAACAGTGCACAAAACGTTTCTATTTGGCTACATAGCAGGCCCTGGTAGTAGGCCTGCATGCTTCGAAAAGTATGGACATACACTCCTCCGACAGATTGGGATAACCAAACTCTAAGACCTCAGGAGCCAGATCACAAGATTCAGCTGCTGAGGATTGGTGTGTCGTGCAGTGGTTTTGGGCGAGAAGGTCCGGTTGATTGGGGAGTTTCTCGTAAGGAACTAGAGCGAGTTCCAGCAGAGTGCTGCACCAAGGCTGGAAACCCCATGCTGGGGCTACTAAGATGAGGGTAAGGGATATCAGCCACAGCTTGCTAACAACGAATTGTAGGAGTGGGAGAGGAGGAAAAGTAGAATCAAATATCCCAAACAAGTTCACCCATAGTGCATTGCTCATGGACTGCAAATGTAGTAACCTGGTGGCAAAGTTTGGACATTATGTTTTTTCAGCACTGGCAAACAGATCTATGTGAGAAACCCTCACTGCTGGAAGTAAATGAGTATGGTTGAGTTCCCCCTCGAGGGCTTGATGTGTGCTGCTGAGCAGGTCAGCCTAGATGTTGTCCAGACCCAGAGTATACTGCACCCTGTGAAGTATTTCTCATTTCTAGATGCTCTGGGCTAGCGCAGACAGCTGAAGCAAGTGCATGCACTCTTTATTTGCAGTGCACATAAAATATAGCTGTAGTTTTGTCCATTCTGACTAAAACAACCTTGTTGTGAATGAGTGGAAGGAATGCTTGAAGATCAAGCTAAATAGCCAACAGTTCAAGGTGGTTGATGAGGAGGTCCTTCTGTGCGGGGCGCCACAAGCCCTGGATTGTGTGATCTTGTAGAGCACTATCCATCTGGTGAGCGAGGAGTCTGTGATGATGGTATCCTGCAAAACTGGGTGTAGAAAGGGTGGTCCCTGCAACAGGTGGTTGGCGTCCTATCACTACAGAGAGCGATGTGTGTGGCCCCAAATCAACACTAGATACTCAAATAGACCCTCAGCCTGAGACCACGGTGTCACACTGATACAACTAAAACCCTGGGTGTCCTAGAGACTCACTACCTGCGGCTCTTTCTGCTGCTCAAAGTACTGCGGAGAAGTCTAAACAGTGTGTGGAGGACAGGGTTTCCATCAGGAAATATTCTTCCTCAGACTGAACATAAAACTCAACTCCATGGAAAAGAACTGCTCTGTGTAGGACCTAATGGTAGGAGGTGGTATTGTCAGTGGGAGAGGGTTTGGCGTGGTACAAATCCTGTTGTGTCAGCTGGAGGATCGACAGACAGTCTTCCCAAAGGTCAAGAACCATGGGATCATAAGGTAAATCATGGGGATCATAGAGAGAACCTACCTGTTTTTTCCCATCCCAAGAATATGGAGATCCAGTGGTGAATGTGGTGGAGGGTCTACAAGCAAAAAGGGGGGAGACAAGAATAGGAGAGGACAGAGGAGGAGGTAAGGATGAGGAGCAGGTCTGGAAAGGCCAGGCAGCAGTGGAGAGGTGCCCTCTGTCATGATGCTGAGGGTTTTTGGGTGTCAGACCGGACAAAGGGTGGAGGGCCTCCTCAAAAGTCAGTCTCCTCTTGTTGGGATCCTTGGGTGAACAGGCTTAGCCAGGATCCTGCACGTGTCCTGTTGACCAGAGTCTAGATGGTGTTAGAACCGCTGCAGGACGGGCTGATTGAACTCCTACGAAGTTGGCTAGGATAGAGTTAAAGAGGGTCAGTGTTCAGAATGACCCAAAGTAGATTTCAGCTCCGAAGCTTTCAACTCGGACTGTGGCAGAGTGAGCATCTTCAGATCTGGAACCAAAGCGGTGGTCAATGTCCAAGGGTGAGGCTTTGAGGTGGACTTTGGCATCAAGGGTTGCGAGGGCATTGGTAGTTTGGTGCTGAGTGTTTGATTCAAACGCTTCGTCCATCATCCTCTTTGGTATTGCTTTGTCCCGCCTGAGTTGGCAGGGTATGCCCAGACGTGGGTCCCTTGCTCACTCTGCCACTGGATTCAAGATAGCCTAGCTGATGAGGGTTATCAACCAGAAACCGGTCACAGGATGCTAGTTTCCGGTCCAGGGAAGACATGGCTTGGCAGTTCGGGCTGGACTGTTCCCATGAGGCACAGGGTCAGACTGATTTGCATATGGCCATGTCTGGACTGGGGTATACTCACTGCGTCACTGAAGCAGAGGCAATGAGACGTGCCCTTCGGTTCCAAAGAGTTTTCTTGTAACACATGCACAGTAATTCTCTCGGTGGTTTGAGAACAGGCACAGGTTACAAACTTCGTGCAAGTCTGTTCTGAGATACTTGGCATGGCAAGATGGGCAGAACCGAAAGGAAGGCCTTTCCATCATATAGACATTCTTGACTATCGAAGATGTTTGGAGGCAAAGTGATAAAGCCCTGCTAGTGAGAATTCGTCGACCATGAAAAACAGCATCAAAGTAAACCCCAGGACCTGTAGACCAACAGAAAAGTGGGATTGACCAGACTAACAGGGAACGGTGGCGAAGGCTGGGGGAGAACAACACGCGGCTTCAAACCGAAGCTCCTGTAAACACGTTTGAAAAATTACAGCGGAGAAAAACAATCTAACTATGGAGCCGATGCCCCTGTGCATTGCCTACAATAGGTGGAGTCACCACATCTTGTGTACAGAAATTACTTATTCGAACAAAAACAAGCTGCACTAGTCCAAGCCCAACCCTAGATGACAGGTGTATGTACAGCATGTGTATATACAGTTACACATGCCACGAACATCAGTCTCTCTCTACTGGGGTCTTTAGAGTCTGGAAAACGTTGTCCCAGGTCTGAGACTTTGCTCAAATTATATATGATTCTGAAAAAGCATTAACATTTCTTTCATGATATACCTCTTCCGGTTCTTTCTAATATAATTATTTAAAACATTTATTTCACAAAATGTCTCACCAATAAGGTTGACATACCCAAATGCCAGTTCCAAGCAATCCAAATCATCTGTACAACATGAAGATTTTCGGTTGTGAATTGTTAACTTCAGACTGATCGAAATATCGGATTTGGTTTTTCTTAAGAGTGAGACACACACAATTCACCACATATATGTGAAATTACGATGTGAAAACTGCCTGACGTGTCACTCAACCAGGATACGTATGCCAAATGTCTTGTATGTCATGGCCTTCATTTTATAAATTTCTCATAGTTGTTCAGCCAAATGGTGGAAGCCTCTTGGAAGAGTGAAGCTCACAATTCTTACACCTCATTAGTTCTAGGTAGGGGAGAGTCATCACTACTATTTAAAATGTACAACTCTGATAAGTTAACATTTTGACTTGTACTTCACAATAAAAATATACAAATTTACAACTCAGGATTCCTAGTTTAAAGAAGGGAAATAATGAAAGCATGTGATCCCGTGCTGGAGTCGCACAGTTACCCTTGGTGGAAGAGGAAAAATATGTAATGAGTTCATGAATGTTTTAAAAATAATAATACATTTCTAAAAGACTTTCAGAATCCAGTCAGGTGAAAATACATACAAATTAACAAGTTAAAACCCCTTTTTTAATCATTTGATATTTCATTGCCTTAGGCTTTAACAATGCAAACCTATAAACTTTGCCAACAATTTTACAAAAAGGTTAAAACATGGTTATTGCCAGTTGAACAGAATTGGACGACAAAAGTGGCATAATGTATATGTGTTCACTGGTCATCATGCATGCACATACAGGCGTCAATATGCTACGACAGTCCATCATGATGATAAAAAGGGGCAGGAGAGCAATGCAGGAGCCGTTCGATAGAAAATAAAAGCTGAGTTGCATGGGAAATGTTGGGGCAATGGACAAGCTGGGAGGGGTGGCGTTGGAGGGGTGGAGCCAATTGGAAAAGCTTAGCAGGTCATGGGTAGCAAAGTGGGAAGCAGTACAATAGAGAGAGAGCAAGGAAAACTCATGCACTACCATGGAGTGTCAAAAGCGAACGGAAAAAAAGCATTTGCCTGAATGTAAGGAGAAAGATGCAAATCATCTGATCAACAGGATAGTAAAGAAGCTTTGGTTCAGGGCAACAATAAGAAAAGCCATGGAATAATAAGCATGCTAATGGGGTTGTCAAGAAAGCCAGCCAATGACCTGCACTGAGCTGATCCAAAGCCCGCCATGAGTATCGGAACTGCTCACAATAGATCATTCGGCGCCAAAGCGGTCTGTAGATCAGACCTAAAAACATACCTCTACTACCTCCCCCTGTAAAGGATGATGGGCATATTGTGGTCGACGTCCATAAGGCCTTCGCATGTAGTAAGGTGGATAGCGACGCCTGCGAAATGGGCGTGGCTGTTGAAGACTGCCTTCTTCAGGCGCGCTCTCGGTCCCTTCACTTTTTTCTCCACTTTCACTGTTCTGGTAATTTTGCTGGTAATTACGAGGAGGGCCCCTTCGACGGGGATAGCGTCTGTAATGGTTACGGTCTGCTGCATATTTGCTACCTTGAACTGGAACACCACCAGGACCCGTGACATTAGCTGCCTCTGCACCCTACAAAAGATTGTTTCATTAATACTAAAATCAACAGTTTAATAATGAAGTTACAAAAACCCACAAACTTGCAAAAAAGATATGCACCTTTTCTCCTTCCACCACATCAAACTCCACTATTTCTCCATCCCCTACACTGCGAAGGTACTTCCTGGGATTATTCTTCTTGATGGCAGTCTAGTGAAAAGAAAATGGAGTGATAAACAGCAAAATTGGCCACATTTTCATTAAATACTTACACTGACACTTCCTGCAACACTAGAGATGTTATCTAGCCACAACCAAATGATGAAACTGTTATGGTTCTCTTAGCAACATCCTATTATCTATTGTTGTCTTTTCATTAATCCCCACAGTATTGGTGATCACCTCTACCCTTTTTCCAACAAACTATACAAGCTACAGACTTCAGGCCTGTCAGAAACCTTAGCAAATGCAACTTTAAAAAATATAAAACATTTGTTTTCGTGGAAGAAGTAATCAAAGCCTAAGGCAAAGATTGGAATGCAGGCCCCGTTTGAAGGTAAAGAGGTTTTTCTATTTCATATAACAGAACTTGATTTTGATTCTAATCTAGGTTTGAATCTGAATTTCCACTGGTAATCCTAATGAAACAGAAGTTGGCATGTTCTTGGATGTCGTGGAGAGAACAACAGAAAACGTCTGTGGACGGCTAAAAAAAAAGATACATTTCTAGGTTGGGCCTGGGCAGCATATGAGCTGCTCTGCAAGGCATGCGTTATTTGGTATATGGGCTATCTGGGACTTTCAACACGTCCACCCCTTTTGGTTGGTTAGTTGGGCTGCTTTTTAAAATTCCTTTTCTCTGGTTGGTTATTATTGTGCATCTGTCCCGCCTTTTGGTGCTTGATTCCCTCCCAGCTGACATCACCAATTGATTCTTTTGGTTGGCCAGCTGAGTCCTAGCTCGCCCCCCGCCTCCACGCCCCCCATCACGTGCAAATGAAGCGTCCATCCAGGTCATTATCTGGAAGGGGCACATTTAGGCCCTTTTCTACAGGCCACTTGCCTGATAAGGAGTCATGGGATCCCAGAGGTAACATCAAGCTTAAACAAGCATTTGCAATGCAATAGTTCTCACATTACTGAAAGTTTTACCTATTAGCGTTGCATATAATAATGCAATGCCAATAGCTCAAACTTTTCAATGTGAGTACTATTGCATTGCAAAAGTTAGATTTTTAAAGGTGTCAGTATTTTTGTCCTTTGGGCTTTTCATTCACAACTAACTGATGGGAAAGTGCCTGCGGGGACAAAACACTTCTCAAAGTACAATTTAACTTTTAAAGCGACTTTTTTCTGTTCGCAGTTGTAGACGTTATCTGATGATTTTTTTTTTAACTCAAGGTGATAAATTGCTCCTGGTACTAATTTCCTTTGAAGCTTCAGCTTTATGAATGCCAGAGGTGGGTTCTAGAAGTGGAACATGGCAAAATATTTTTCAATACTAGTTCATCAGCTAAGGGTATGCAATACCTGAAGTCTTTCAGCTACTATAACACCCATAACGGGAACTTTTGACTGGAATCAGCCACATCAAGGCACTTCATTTTCTGGTTTGAGTTGGGAATACGGTTATCCCATTTACTGCCAGAACCGTGGGACCATTTTTGACCAGACTTCCTCCATGCTGGTTTGACCGTTGAATCTAACATAACCTTTGGATCACTCGGATAATAGATTAAACTTTGCAACTCATTCTTTTTCCATGTTACATTAGCTGATATGAAACTGGCAGTGTCCATAGCATCTGCACTCTAGAACTAAATTTGCACTCTATTCTTATCTCAGACCTGCAAGAAGTGACACGGACAGGTAGTTATGGAAAAGGCACTGGATGAGCCTCCCCACCTTAGGCATGCTGCACCTTGGTTGGCTGAGTTTTTGCATCCGAGGCACGTTGCACCTTACCTTGAACTTGAAATGTTACTTACTCTGCATTAAGTGGTAAGGACCAGGCGGTCGAACCTGACGTGCGGTTATAATTCTGGTATCTTAGAATAATTTTGCACTTTACCTCTTTTCCATTTATTCACATTAAGTGAATGTTAAGTTATCATTTATAACCATATCATAGTTTTAAGGTATGTATTACATTGCAACGTCTTTTTTAATGTTATCTATTTTTTATTATTGTGAAGATTTTAATTAATCATACAATAAAGCATTTATATTACAAGTGGAACTGCAGCATCCAATATCTATTGAGCTCATCGCTCAGACGTTACCCTATGTTTCGTGCTGTTACATATCATCTTGTGCTCAAAAATAAAAGAAGAACCTTGTTAGTCTGATTTTTTATTATTTTAAATCTAATTATGCTATACAGCTGCCAAATGAATCTGTCATTTTCATTCCCGTGCACATGGTTGTGAATGACTGGGCTCTGTATGTGGGGTGCATGCATGCTTGTTGAGTATACATGTAAAATGGTGTATGCTTATATGTTGCTTTATGAAGAAGTCAGTGTTTCCTATGTCTGCACATATACCAGCATGCACGTACTACAGAAAACTGGAAAAACTACTAGGTCCAATAATGCTTGTTAAATGGATAGTAGTGGGTAAGAGTTTTACCAAGAAAATGCAAACAAATATTATAAAACAGTGATCCAGTGGATTAGTCGGACAGGCCTGGATCAATATACGCAAGAAACTAGAAAATGGAAATGCATCATAAAGAACCCAGTGGGTCCACAGCAACTGTGCAAAGGAGGCGACAGAAATTACTACCTCTTTGTGGAAGCAGCAGTGATGGTTCAATCCGGGTCTTCTGTTCGAATAGAAGACACTCCAGACCTTCACTAATATTAAGTGTGGGATTTGGACAGTGTGGTGCAGCCAGACGGGACAGCTTGAAAGGGCCTGTGTGAGGGCAGTTGTGTTTGGTTCTTAGATCTGTGACTGGACGGGGCCAAAACTAACAGTACACACAATGGCGCATCTGACTGCCAAACTACCCGAAAGGCAGTCTAACACTGTGAAAGAATGATACACCAACTGATCAATTCCTGCGAAAGAGGTCTGATGAGACAAGTACATTGGTGGTCCAACATCGGTAGAATCTTTTGGGAATGTAGTTAGTCCATACTGTAGCTAATACTAAGACACGAAGATACAAAAGCCGAGGAATATTAGGCATGCAATTCCAACATACACTGTACAAAAGTAGAGGCGTTCTAGCAGCAACAGGCATAGATTTAGGGTTGGCAGGTAGGACGGACCTTTGCACAGGACAATCATGCCTGCTTGGAGAATTCATCTAGGAAAAAAGGAGGAGACTAAAAGGGAAGTAGCACTGGTTTTGGCCAACAGAATCAGAGCCACGGTAAGGAAATTCCCTAATTGCCACAATACAAATGATAGCTGTATGGATTTGTCAACATGAGCTGTTAACAGATCTGATCCAAATGAGGAACAAACTTCCTCTGAAGTGTCAGCAATAGCCTTTCTGCATCCCAGCTACAAAATTCCTGCATGAACTACTTTATTATGTACATGGGCACACTAGAATGATTTGGGGAAAAACGATTATAAAGAGGAGGGGCAGACGGACCAAACCTTAAGCTCGTACTCTCTGCAGTGGTGTTTTAGTCTGATATATAAGTGAGCTGGAGGCTTATTTGGATGAGGATCCATTTAGGTCATTTTTAATTAAACGTTTTAAAGACTGATGGTAATTTTCTATTAATAGGTGTTGAAAATATCCACTTGAACTAGGATGAAAATCTGTTTACCAACTTTCTTTCCTAATTCTATTTTGTAAGGTGAGCGAACCATCTACAAACATCCAAAAATATAAAAATTTCCACAACAAGGAGAGTCAATGGCACAGAAATACTGTAACCATCAGGATGAGGTTGGACACCCTCTAAAAAGGAGCCACGCGTCTTATACTCAACAAAAAGAGGAAAACAATTCCAAGAACCTGTTTCTAAAAACTTTAGACATATATGTTGCTGGCACATCCACAAGAGAAATGGCACAAGCTGCCTGCTGCAACTCCTCACTGCCAAACCAGGAGACCTGGGTTGGTCTCAAGAACTCTGGAGCACTTACAAAACTCAAACGCCAGTTTCCAGCGCACCTCCCCTGCCCCCACCCTAATACGACAAAGGAGAGAGACCGAGAAATACTTAACCACTGCTTTCTTCAAACTAAGTCCCGAGAATGATGGGAGTTTTGAAACAATTGATTCACTGTGATATCAAGTAGGCTTTGCTCCATTTCAGACAGTGTTAGAGAGCTGTGCTCAGATTCAAATGACATCGAAGATTGAGGGCACGATTGAGCAATTAAACACATTAGGTGCACCTTTCTCTTTCTAGAACAATCTTGGAGTAGATGTGGCCTGGTGTCTTCCTAACATCCTGTGATTCTGGGGAAATTACTTAACCTTCATGTGCCAGAAATAAAATTAAAAAAATAAAATGTGACCTTGTGTGATCAAGTGCTCGTTGCAAAGTGCTCTAATGGGATTTCGGGCTGGGCTGTTCGCATGAGGCACAGGCTGATTTGCATATGGCCATGTCTGAACTGGGGAGGCTGAGTGGGCTAAAGAACGGTGATGGATTAAACCCAGATCAGTTGACTGGGGGCGAGTGCTTGTATTGTCAACGCTCCGTCCATCATTTCCTTTGGTTTTTCTAATGGCATTAGGTCACGTTTGTGCTACATAAAACAAGCATTGGCAAAGCAATTAGGTAGCACCTTTACAAGAGCTATTTATTGGCTTTGGCAATGTGGTTTTGCCATGTTGTGAACCAGTGTAGCTGCTGTTCAGCAAGACTTAAAGTTAGTTGCATGGAGTGTCCTAGAGTGGAGTGGGGTGAGGAGGGAAGGGGGGGGGGGGAGTAGAGTGTTGCAGACTGTACAAGTTAGAGTAGTGTCGTAGGGGGGAGTAGAGTATCATAGGGGGAGTAGAATGTCATACAGGCGAGTAGAGTTCAGTAGCAGAATGTTGTAGAGCGCAGTGTCGCAGAGTGGAGGAGACTGGATGAGGTGTAATAGGGTAGAGTGGATTGAGGGAATGAGGTGGACTGACTGGAATAGATTGGATTGGGGTAGAGTGGATTGGGCTATGGTGGGAGGGGATGGGATAGATTGAAATGGGGTGATGTGGACTGGGGTAGATTAGATTGGTTTGGGGTGGAGTGAATTAGAGTAGGGTGGTTTGGAGTGGTGTGAATTAGAGTGGAGTGGATGGCTTGGGGTGGAGTGGAATGGGCTGGAGGGAGAGGAATGGGCTGGAGGGAGAGGAATGGGCTGGAGGGAGTGAAATGGACTGGAGAGGATTGGACTGGAGTGCGGTGGACTGGATTGGATTTTAGCAAGGTGGGCTGGATGGATTGGATTGAGTGGTGCTGACTGAACTGGCTGGGGTGTATTGGGGTAGAGTGGGTGGATTTAATGGGGAGAATAAGATTGCAGTGAGGTGGAATGAAGTGGGGTGGAGTGGAGTGGAGTGGAGTAGACTGGAGTGCAGTGGGATACATTGGATTGAGGTGGATTGGACTGGGGTGGGGTGAACTGCATTGGGGTGGATTCGATTAGATGGAGGATCGAGGTGGGGTAGATGGATTTGGCTGGATTGGGGTGGTGGGACAGGAGTAGGGTGGATTGGACTAGAGTAGGGCTACTGCATTGGGGTGAGGTGGAGCGGACTGTTTTTTATTGGATTTGGGTACATTGTTTTGGATTGGAGTGGGCAGATTATTTTGGATTGGAATGGGGTGGACTGGGTGGATTGGATTTGGGCGAGGTGGATTGGAGTGACTGAGGTAAGGTGGATTGGATTGGGGCGTGTTGAAGTGGGGCAGACTGACTGGAGTGGGGTGGATTGGAGTAGGATGGACTGGAGTGGGGCAGACTTGATTTGGATTGAGGCAGACTGGATTGGGGCAGATTGCTTTGGATTAGAGTGGGGCAGGGTGCTTTGGATTAGAGTGAGGCAGGTTGCTTTGGATTGGAGTGGGGCAGCTTGCTTTGGATTAGAGTGGGGCGGATTGCTTTGGATTAAAGTGGAACAGCTTCTTTAGATTGGAGTGGGGCAGGTTGCTTTGGACTGGAGTGGGGCAGGTTGCCTTGGACTGGAGTGGGGCTTTTGCTTTGGATTAGAATGGGGCAGATTGCTTTGGATTAGAGTGGGGCAGATTGCTTTGGATTGGAGTGGGGCACATTGCTTTGGATTGGAGTGGGGTAGACTGTTTTGGATTGGAGTGGAACAGACTGTTTTGTATTGGATTGGAGCAAACTGTTTTGTATTGGAGTGGGGCAGATTGTTCTGGAGTGGGGCAGATTGTTCTGGACTGGAGCAGGTTGGAGAGGGGTGGGTTGGGAGTATTGGAGTGTGGTGATTTGGTGTGGCCTGGATTTGGGAGAGTGGGCTGGATTGGGGTGGATTGGATTGGGGTGGATTGGACTGAGTGGAACAGATTGGTGTGGGGTGAGTTGGATTGGAGCGGGGTAGTTTGGGAAGTACTGGAGTGTGGTGATTTGGAGTGGCCTGGTTTTGGGTGAGTGGTCTGGATTGGGGTGGGGTGGATTGAATTGGAGTGGTTCGGATTGTTCTGGGGTGGTTTGGACTGAGTGGAGCGGATTGGTGTAGGGTGGGATGGATTGGAGCGGGTGAATTGGGGTGTACTGCATGATTATGTGTTACAGCATAGTTTAAAAGATTATATATAAGAAACAAACAATTTTCATCACTTTATTTGAGAACAGCGCCCACAATCAAAAATAAAAGAAAACATGAATGCAAAGTGAGACCAGAAGACCTGGCAAAATGAAGAAAGTTATCTACAGAAAAATCTTTGCAATTTTGTTTGTTCTGGTAGGAACGTCTTTACAAGTCACATACCTTCTGTTTGCAGGGCACTAAAAGCTAAAACAAAACAAAAAAGAATCTCAATCACGTCGGGAGCAGCGGACGAGCACTGATTACGTTGTATCAATCGATGCTTGGTCCCTGCTCCAAAGACAGGCACGGAAATATTAGGCCTGCCGTGACAAATTACGAGGCTGTAAAGAAGAGTGCCACGAAAGCCAACAAATGGTAAGCAACGGGCAGACTACAAGCCCATTTCTGTATACAAGTGTCTCGTAAGCGGGACACAAGTGCTAGAGCATACTTGTACAGGCTCAACCCCAGTAAAAAGAAAATTAATACAATAATGAGATCACAAATTACCTACAACTACTTTGGGAGCCTGTCTTTGATATGACTGAATGAGAGCTGATGTGGCATTAAAATCCTATAGCATGGGTGCTTATTTTGAGACAGTACTACAAGGGAACTTTGATAAGCTGAACTTCATACTTCCATTTCTGAACACAGTAAAGCCCAACTGAATGTGGAGCAGAAAAAGTCAAAGTCACCCTTATGGTAATGACTATACTCAAAATCCATAGGTCCTTTCTCATGATCACCGTTGTGGCTACCCTTCAACCAAGTGGTGGGATAGGAAGCAGTCTCTACATCTATTAATTTCAGGCCAATGTCATCTGGTATAGTCCACGCATGTGTGCATCATACATGGCAGTCTACTATCCCTGCATACTTACCTCATGGCCAGTCCCTAGTGAAAAAGTCATCAATCAGTGCATTTTTAAAAAAAATAAGCTAAAGGGAGACATGGGTATGTGCTGGAAAGAGCTAAAGAAATGAGAACTGTGGTACCTTTATTCTACTCTTGCATTCACATTTGTGAACAGACTGTAAGAAGCTGAAAATGAGAAAGGGAGGAGTAGAAGGCATAAGGCAGGATAGGCAAAGCAGTTAAAGATCAGTTCCTAACAAAATCTACCATAGCTGAAGTAAGCAGCCTACAGAGAGCAGTTCTCTTCCAGGGGTATCCTCATCAAAGTGATAAGCACTAGAATATTCACGTCCATGCGCCGGACCCCACAATCATTATATATATGTTTCGAAATACCCATTTCTTGTTCACGAGCCTGGCAAGAACATTTGAAGCAACTCAGGTAAGAACATCTGCCTTTCTTTAAAAGAGTCCCGCCCTTGTGGGCCCGTTCTCCCGCCTCTTCCGGCGTATGCCGCACCAGCAGCATTCTGGTATTTGCAATTTCTCCGTGAAGACCCAGTGGGTTTCTATGTTGCTTGTCAGTTCCAAATTAAAATTGTATTTTATTCCGCAGTGGGTTGCTGGCAGTCAAAGGCTGGGGAGGCTGTCATATCGTCAAACACTCCCTTTCGAGCAAGCTCCATCCCAATACCGGCCCTGGATATCCAACTGCCGTGGGTCCGCTGTTACGCGGTGGGCCGATCCCGCGGCACGGACACAGCCGCTAAATATCGAAATAGCCTCGGAAGATGACACCGCAGGAGCGGGCCCGTGATGATCCTAAATGCGGTCATCAACTTTACAGGAAGTATTGCCTAAATGATTTGCGCAATGTGGCAGTGCACGTGTTGCAGGACTGAGTTCTTTCACCCACTGTGGTTTTTAATAATTTTGAACAAAGCGAACTCTTGGCAAGCTCTCTGTAGCAACACTTCAAGTGCAGACTACGTGAACCAGAAGGCCACAGGAGTGGCCACACCCACAATGGGAGGTTCAGGAAATATAAAGAGGAAGCACTTTATTGCCTCGACTTTGCATGCCTGTATGCCTATGAAGAAGGGGAAACCTGAAACGCGTTGGCTGAAGCGGCTAAAAGAATGAAAGCGAGTCGTTTGCCACATGTGTCTGTTGCATTTCATTAAATAAAACGGCAAGATGAACTTACCTGGTGTCTCCTTCTTTGGGGCGAACCTTTTTTGTGGATTAATAGCGGCTTGCTCAGCCGCGGAAGAGGACACACCGCAGGAGCGGGCCCGTGATGATCCTAAATGTGGTCTTCAATTTTACGGGAGGTATTGCCTAAATGATTTGCGCAATGTGGTAGTGCACGTGTTGCAGGACTGAGTTCTTTCATCCACTGTGGTTTTTAATAATTTTGAACAAAGCGAATTCTTGGCAAGCTCACTGTAGCAACACTTCAAGTGCAGACTACGTGAACCAGAAGGCCACAGGAGTGGCCACACCCACAATGGGAGGTTCAGGAAATATAAAGAGGAAGCACTTTATTGCCTCGACTTTGCACGCCTGTATGCCTATGAAGGGGAAACCTGAAATGCGTTGGCTGAAACGGCTAAAAGAATGAAAGCGAGTCGTTTGCCACACGTGTCTGTTGCATTTCATTAAATAAAATGGCAAGATGAACTTACCTCGCGTCTCTTCCTTTGGGGCGAAATTTTTTTGTGGATATATATATATATATATATCATGTGATCAACGGAGGGATCTCCCGAAACGCGTAATGGCGACAATGGCTAAATAAAGAATTGCACGAACTATACCGGGTCCACGCTCGTTTGTTCTACAGGAGTGGGAGTGAAAGCGAGAAACCAAGGAGATATATATATATATATATATATATATATACATATGTGCAACTGCAGCCTCCTACACACCAGAGCTGAATAATGCTGCAAGGACACCCCATTATATAATGAAAACATGTATTATAAACAGGGAAACACAACAATAAAACATGTTTTGAATCTGTTTTAATGCTTAGCCGACAGTAGAAACGCTCAAAGGACTGAAAGCATAGACAGCTCCCAGGCTGCATTGCAAAAACACAGTCTAAAAGACTGAGAAGCTAACTCATAGCAACATAGAGATAAACTGTCACCGTGCCTTTAAGGCACTCATGTCCCCCAGCTTCCCATCATGCCTCAGGGGTGACAGTTAGGTCAGTTGTTCACTGCGGTGACTCAAAAAGCCATGGAACAAAGAGTTGACAATACCTTTAAAAATACAAGAATCCTTTGCCCGGGGAGGCGGGAGGGTTGCTTATGATTTTGATGAGGATACCCCTGGAAGAGAACTAGGATTAGAGGTAAGTAACTAATCCTGCTCTTCCAGGGGATCCTCCTCAATAGTCATAAGCACTAGAATAGAATAGCGAGCCTCACCCCCATCCCCCTGCGGGCAAAGGAACATAACTGTAAATCAACCAATAAGCTTAGATAACCAAGCCTGGACAGATAGAACACTATCCGAAAAGTTTCCTCAAGGAGGATTGGCCCACTTGAGTATTAGCCCTGGAATCGGATTCTAGGCAGTAATGCCTTGTGAAGGTGTGAACCGATCTCCAGGTTGCAGCCTTGCAAATTTCTGACATTGGAACATCATGCAAGAAAGCCACTGTGGCAGCTTTCCCCCTAGTGGAGTGTGCTTTAGGCGACAACAACAAGGGTTTTTTAGCCAGCTGGTAAGCCTATTTTATGCAGGACATGATCCATCAGGAAATGGATCTTTTAGAGGCTGGGAAGCCTGTTCTCATGGCACCATAATTCAAGAATAATGGATCCGTTTTTCTTAAGCACTTGGTACCCTCTAGATAGAATGTAAGCACTCTTTTGAGGTCCAGGGAATGAAGCGACCTCTCCGCAGGGGGTTGGAAAAAGGATGGCAGGGAGATTGACCGATTAATGTGAAACATAGACACAACTTTAGGCTGAAAAGAAGAGTGAGCCCTTAATACAACTCTGTTATGGTGAAAAACGGTATAAGGTTCTTTTACACACAGCGCTTGGATTTCACTTACTTTGCGCGCTGATGTTATTGCTAACAGAAAACCGGCCTTCCACATCAGATGCTGTAAAGAAGCCTTGGGAAAGGGCTCAAAAGGAGGACCCATTAATTTGGACAGCACCAGATTCAACTCCCATGGAGGAGAAGGATTTCGAACAAGGGGATATACTTTCTTCAACCCCTGTAAGAAGTCCTTAACCACCTGCATTTGGAAAAAAAGGAAGGTTGGCTGGGTGACTTTATGTACGCTGTAATGGCTGACAAATGAACCCTGATTGAAGCATATTTCAAACCTGCTTTAGCTAGACACAGAAGGTAAGGAAAAATGACATCTTCCTGCCCCTTCGTAGGGTCAAAGTGATTTTCAACACACCAAAGGAAGAACCTCTTTTACTTGAACGCATATGACGCTCTTGTGGAGGGCCTCTTAGCCTCTTTCAAAATGTGCATGCAATCTTGTGGCAGTTTCAAGTGTCCCTATTGAAGGACCTCAGGAGCCATGCTGCCAAGTTCAGTGAGGGAAGGCTGGGATGGAGAATCTTCCCGTCCATCTTGGTCAGTTGGTCCGCTCTGCAAGGCAGTCTCCTGTGTGGGAGCACCGACAACTGAAGGTGGTCCTGGTACCACCACTGCCGCGGCCAGTTTGGAGCTATCAGAATCATTTTCATGTTGGATCTGATGAGCTTGGCCACCACCTTTGGGATCAGAGACAGAGGAGGAAAGGCGTAGGCAAATGTCCCTGACCAATCCATCAAAAGCACATTCCCCCTTGTCCCTGGACGGTGGAATCTGGATGCGAAGGCGTGGCATCTTTTGTTTTTATCGTCTGCAAACAAATCTATTGATGGACGACCTCATTGATGGAAAAGATCTGCCACTACCTCGTTGTGTAGACCCCAATCTGGCTGATCTTCGAAGTGCCGACTGAGCGCGTATGCTTTGAAATTCTGCTCTCCTGGAAGGTGCACTGCTACTACAGAGAGGTTTCGGGCTAGTAGCCAGTGCCAGATCGCTTGAGACTCCAGGGAGAGAGGGCGAGATCGTGTACCCCCTGCTTGTTTAGATAAAACATGGTGGTCGTGTTGTCTGTTTGGATCAGGACTGAGTTGGACTTGATCAAAGGTAGAAAAGCTTTAAGAGCCAGATGGACTGCTCGTAGCTCCAACATGTTTATGCAGTAGGACTGTTCCTTTATGGACCACCGGCCCAGCATTTGAAGGCACCCCATGTGTGCCCCCCCATCCCTGCAGAGATGCATCCATTACTAACAAATGCACTTGAACTGGCTGGTGAAAGGAGACTCCCACCAACAGATTTTGAGGCAGAGTCCACCATTTGATGGATGATTTTGCTGCTTGGGAGAGCACAATCCGATCCTCCCAGCGACCCGTTGCTTGATCCCATTTGTCTTCTAGATCTTGCTGCAATGGTCGCATTCTCAGCCTGGCGTTGGGGATGAGAAATATGCAGGAGGCCATTGACCGCAGCAGAGATGCAACTTGCCGGACTGCTGGGTGTTCTGTCTGGAGCAGAATCCTGCACTTCTGCTGCATTGAAGAAAGTCTCTCCTCTGAAGGAAACACTCTTACTTTGTTTTTATCCAGAGTAGATCCTAGATAGTGGATCGTCTGAGTGGGCTGATGCACGGACTTCTCCATGTTGACATGAAGGCCCAGGTCGTGTAACTGCTGCAGACAAACTTGGAAGTCGCTCCTTACTTGTCGAGGAGATGGCCCTTTGAGAAGCCAATCGTCGAACAGACCTCTTCTGTGAAGGGCGGCTGCCACCACTGCCATGCACTTGGTAAAGACTCGTGGGGCAGACTTGAGCCCGAAGGGTAAGACTTTGTACTGGTAGTGTCTGTGTCCGACCACAAACCGCAGATACTTGCGATGGCTCAGATGGGTATGTGGAAGTACGCATCTTGGAGGTCCACCGAACACATCCAATCTCCTACTTGCAGATGTGGACATATTTGATGAAGGGCCAGCATGCGAAACTTCTCCTTCACGATAACTCTGTTCAGTAGGCGAACATCCAGGATAGGTCTGAACTTGTGCTCCTGATCTTTTTTGCAAAACAACAGAGGAGGAATGCCAGTACTGATACTATAATTCATATGACAATTTATCAACCCAATAAAGATTTCTATTCGAACCTGGGAAATGCTATTTAATAGCTGTTTATTTTACAAAATATATTGCAAGGTACAATGAATTTGACCTTCGTGCATAATTTCAATGGAAAATTTGTGACAAAGATGAAAAAAGAACACAGAGCAAGATAACACACATTCATACTGAGCTACTTCTCACAGACTAGGGAATCAATACCCCAGTGGGAATAGTAATAAGTCTGCTGTACACTGAAAAACAGGTCAACTCAAGATAATACACTCCTTACAGTTAAATTAAATCAACCTTTTCAAGGTTTTTGACAAAAGTGAGTGTATAGTTATCAGTCCAAGTGTAACACAGTTAGACACTAGGACAACCAAAGGTAGACCAAGAGGAAAAAAGCCCCCCCCTTTTCCCCTTGGTCTTGAAAAAGTTGACTAGTTGACTTAATTTAACTACAAGGAGTGTATTGTCTTGGGTTGACCTGTTTTTCAGTGTACAGCAGACTTATTACTTCTCCCACTGGGGTATTGATTCCCTAGTCTGTGAGAAGTAGCTCAGTATGAATGTGTGAATGGTTGTGGTATGACTGTGATATGTCTGATTTATGACTGTATGGTTGAGATTTTATCTTGCTCTTTGTCCTTTTTTCATCTTTGTCTCAAATTTTCCATTGAAATTATGCACTAAGGTCAAATTCATTGTACCTTGCAATATATTTTGTAAAATAAACAGCTATTAAATAGCATTTCCCAGTTTCGAACAGAAATCTTTATTGGGTTGATAAATGGTCATATGAATTATAGTATCAGTACTGGCCTTTCTCCTCTGTTTTGCTCATCAGGCTCAGCCTTACTGATTAGAGCCAGCCCTAGTTGTTTCTACCTGATCTTTTTTGGGCACAAGAAAGTACCTGGAGTAGACTCCCTCCCCTCGCTGGAAGGGAGGAACCTCTTCTATGGCTTGCTTTTGAAGAAGAGCTTTCACCTCCTGTCGGAGCAACTTTAGTTGGTGAGGACGAGATCTTTTTGGAGGAATGTCCTTTGGAAGCACACGGAAAGATAGTGTGTATCCATTGCGCGGTATATTGAGCACCCAACGATCTTTTGTGATGCTGAAGCATTCTGCCAGATGATGTGAAGCACTTCCTCCCACTGGAGTGGGCAACGGCGCCAGAGAGCCACTGCTCATGATTTCCCTCCTGTTCGAGCCGTGGTAGAAGACTGTTGCTGGTGTCCACCTCTACCTCTGTTCGTGTTTACGGCCCTGATATTGAGACTTGCCCTGGTTTTCCCCTGGGACCATTTAGGGGTTTGAACCCTCTGTTGGGATCGCTTGCGCTGGTTGGGCCAGTATCGACGTTTGAATTCTTTCTTCTTTTCCAAGCCGACGGCCTTGAGAGTGTCAAGCTCTGCTTTCATTCTGCCCATCTCCTCATCTGCATGAGTGCCAAATAGAGAGGAGCCAGCAAATGGGAGATTTATTATTCTCTGTTGCGCGTCAGGCTTGAGACCTGTCAACCTCAACCACGAGGATCTTCTGGCGCAGACTCCATGAGCATAAGAATGCGCCGATAGCGTAGCGCCGTCCGTTGCCGTGCTGATAATTTGGTTTGCAACAAGTGATCCCTCGGTGACGATCTCACCAAAGTCCTTCTGATCCTCTTTTGGTAGCTTCTCTTTGAAGCGGTCCAAGGAGTCCCACAAGGCCCTCTCATAGCGACCTAACAAAGCAGCCGCACTGGAGACCTTTAGGGTTGAAGCCGCCGAGTTGCAAACCTTACGTTCCCAAGAGTCCTGGGACCTGCTTTCCTTATCGGGGGACCGATGAAGACGCAGTGACAGCATGAGTCTTCCCTGCTGCCACAACGATTACTGAATCTGCAGGCGGATCCGCCTTCAAGAAGACGGGGTCTGAAGAAGCCGGCTTGTACTTCTTTTGGATTTGAGCCGGCACCGCCTTGATCGTGGCTGGCGTCAGGAAGGTGTCCATCACAGGGTCTAGAATCCGCGGAACCAAGGGGAGCAATGGACGAGACGCCGCCTACTGATGCAGAGTCTCGAAGATCACCGTTGTCACCACCTGAGGGACGGACATTTCGATGTTGAGCTTCTGAGCCCCTCTCTGAAGCACTTCGTGGTAGGTGTTGATATCATCTATCGGAGACACCCTCGAGATAGGACTGTCCGATAATGTAGGGGAATAATCCCTCTTTGACGAGCGGGTTGAAGAAGTAGATGGTGTCCTCCTACTTCTGCGATGGAAACTATGCCTTCGTCCCCGCAATCTGTCTGTGCGTACCTCTCGTCTGGGGGAACGTGATCTGTCATGCCTTCGTTCCCGGGATCTGCCCGTGCGTTCGCCACGTCTAGGGGAAATCGACCTGTCCACTTCCTGCACCAATCTTTGCAACGGTGACCTATGGATAGCGCTCCAGTATCTTTCCAGTGATGCAGGGGAGAAGCCATCTCGGTGACAAGTGCACAGCAGAGGCAGTCTCCCTTTGATGTGATGGGGACCGATGAGCAGGTCTGCTGGCTTCTGGAGAGGCTGATCTTGTAGAAGGCTGTCCAGAGGAGTGAGAGTAAGAATGGCGCTAAGCTGATACCGTCACCAGAACCACTGATCCTTCCTTAGATCTCACTGAGGTAGGCCTGGACGTCGGGCGTGCGCCCCTCGACGTCGAACCGGACCTTCTCCTTGACGTCGATCTCCGGTCTGATGTGACTTGTCTTGATGGTTCTTTACTCCTCGACGCGGATGACGACGCCTGAACATCCCTTCTGCTCGACGCTGAACGTCAATCCGACGGCGACCGCCACCGCTTAGATCCAGGTGAAGGGTCTCTGTACCTCGACATCAAACGCCAGTTTAAAGACGTTGGCGGAGGGCTCCTCTGCCTCAATGTCGAACATCGTTGTGACGACGGCGGAGGACTTCTTACTCGCCGCTGAACGTCGAGACGACAGCGGAGGGGTGTCTATCTTCGACGTCGAAGGTTGTCGAGACGACGGCGGAGGGGTATCTATCCTCGACATCGGTCGTCGTCGAGAGGACGACAGAGGACTTCCCATCCTCGACGCAGATCGTCGCGGGGTTGACGACGGCGGAGAACTCTCGCCCCTCGACGTCGATGGACTTGAGACGACGGTGGGGAGCCTGCTCTCGACGCCGAACGTCGTGCTGACGACGGCGGAGGGCTTCTACTCTTGGACGCCGAACGTCGCCGGCGGAGGGCTGATACTCCTCGACGCCGATCATTGCCGAGTTGACGATGGGGGAGGGTCAAGAGTCTTCGACGTCGACGATGTACCCGAGTGACGATGTCTTCTCGACGGCGAGTCCGCTGTCGATGGTCTTTTCTTAGACAAATGACCTACCGGTGGTTGATTTTTCAGTGTCGAGCCAGACGCTGATGTAGAAGGGTGAGAGGTCTTGCTTCTTGATGGAGTTCTAGACCTCTTGGAAACCTTCCTCACCGGAGACCTTCCTCGTGAAGATTTTTCTGCCAATCCATACAGACTAATCCTTTCTCTGTCCTTCAAGGCTCTCTTGGACAGGGTTTGGCAATGAGGACAGGTCTTAGGGTCATGGTCTTCAGGCAAACAAATTTTACAGACCTCATGAGGAGAAGCGTGGCTCACTGGTTAGAGCAGGCAGACCCTGAAGCAGAGGTCAGACCCGGGACCAGGGTTCGATTCCCGACGCGGCAGGGTGTTGAGCTCAAATGTCCACGGACTCGATAATTCTCGCTTCGGTGCCTGACCTAATCATGGGTTCACACTATGCAACTCTGGGCATTAAGCTTGCTTAATCTCCACAACGGCCCCCCGCGGCGGGATGCCTGGCTTTCACCTTGGGGATGCCCTGTAGGGGCTATCTCACAGGGAAAAACCAGGACGGGTTCCCAAGGCAAGCGCGGAGATACCCCTTCGGGGGTCGATTCTGGCGCTATATAAGAAATGCAATAATAACAATAATAATAATATAATGAGAGTCTGTCTTGGCCTTCTTTTTACTACAATAAGGACAGGAGTCAAAAGGAGAAGGCTTTTTGAGTGTTAAAAAAATGCCCAAAACTGTCAGAAAATGACAGAGCCTTACTTCAGAAGGTGGAAGACATCGAAGTAAGTTGAATGAATGAATGAATGAAATATTATTTGTAACGCGCAGCTATGCCCAGTGGGCGTCAAGGCGCCTACACCAAAATATAAAGCTGTTAGCAGACAGAAACAGAGCCTACTGGTATGCCTTAATAAAGAGCCAAGTTTTCAATGACTTCCTAAAGAGGTCAAGGGAGGGAAAAAGTTAAAAAAAGTTGTGAAAATCAAAGATTATTTCTGACTAAAATCAGAAAGAAGTGGAGCCGTGTAACCAGGATCCTTCCTGAAGGAGCCGGAAAGAACAACTGACCTGTCAACCCTGAGGCATGATGGGAAGCTGGGGGTCATGAGTGCCTTAAAGGCATGGTGCCAGTTTATCTATATGTTGATATGAGTTAGCTTTTCAGTCTTTTTAGACTGTGTTTTTGCAATGCAGCTTGGGAGCGGTCAATGCTTTTAGTCCTTTATGAGAGTTTCTGCTGTCGGCTAAGCATTAAAACAGATTCAAAACATGTCTTATTGTTGTTTTTCCCCGTTTCTAATGCATGTTTTCATGATGCAATGGGGAGTCCTTGCAGCATTATTCAGCTCTGGTGTGTAGGACGTTGCAGTTATATATATATATTGGGCACATATATGATTGTGTTTCCGGGGTCCCGCGCATGGGCGGGAATATTCGAGTGCTTATTACTATTGATGAGGATCCCCTGGAAGAGAGAGATAGGGTGCCACATTAGTTAGAATCACGCTTAGCACAAGACGCAGGTTCCAAAAGCACAAAAGTGAGCAAAAATAAAAAAATGGAACAGGCAATGATTTGGCATAATAGTGGTAACAGGCACATGACACTCACTCACTCAGGCATTTAACATTCAAATCAGCACTTGGTGACAGGGCACTGGAAAGACGGGCCCATGAATAAGCAACACTTTTAAACACACATTCTGTAATCCTGGTTGCCAAAATCAATGTGGGAAAAAAAGTCCATATTCCAAGCCTTGAGCAGGGAATATTTTAAAACTATCTAATGAAAAAAATGGAAACTGCTGGCCATGACGGAGATGCATTATTTTATGGATGCACTTATGCAGAATCCTCCAAACGACCTGTAATCAAAGTACAGCAAGATCCCATACAAAGGAAGGTTAACCTCTAGCAACAATTCTGTAGAGCAGACAAAAACGTGCATTTTAAATGCTCTAAATCAGTAAGACTGATAGAAAGGAGGTAGTATTGTGATATATAGTTGACGTACCTGGTGTACAAACACATCTTCTTTGGTGTCATTCCTGAAAGAAAAAAAAAACAAGATTTGAAAACTTTGTATATATTTCAAATGCATAAATTCCATCTCTCCGTTAGGAGAAATAATCCAGAACATAATCCATTTAAATACACGAGTTTGCTATTTTTTATCTTTAAAGCCTGCTGGTACACAGTTTGTGGGACAAGGGTAGAGAGGCTTCAGGGCACCAAACGATATATATAGACTTCCAGTTGACAACTGTGTTCCAGTAATTGTCAAACGCCCTGAGACATCCTAAATCGGATATGCCAAATATAATAGTAAGAGGTTTTGCACTGTGAACTCACTGATTAAATAACAGGAAAGGGTTTTACATTGTGATCCTGTAAAACATCACACAAAGGAGTTTTATACTGTCAACTCTGTGAGAAATACAACAGGAAAGTATTTTACATTGTGAATTCACAAATCCTAAAAGGAAAAAGAGAACACTGACAAATACAATTAGGAAAGGTTTTTTACAATGGTATTTTTTTCTGCCAAATAAACAGGAAAAGTGTTTACATTGTCAACCTTATGACAAAATACAACAAAAGAAATTAAGTTACTTACCTGTAACTACAGTTAGCGAGTATTGGTATCTTTCATAGAGTCACATGCCTGAATCATTCACCGTCGTCGAGATGGGGGAATGATTCAGGCATGTGAATCTATGAAAGATACCCCAATACTGGATAATGGTTATTACATTGTGAGCTTCGACAAATGCAAGAGAAAGTGGGTTTATATGCATCAGTTGGTTCATTAAAACGTCTACTTTTTAAAGAAAAAGCAGTGTTTGGATAATAATGGGTGTTATTTTTGTGTGTTGCTCAGTTTTTTAGTTTCTATCCCACACACCTCCCTTAGTCAACCATAGACTGCTCCCCATCAATACCCTTAGAGCCAGGTTTTACACTGTGAAATACTTATAAGCGTAGTAAGTAGGGGGTTTACAATGTGAACACTGACAATGCATTTTAAGGGAGAACATTTTTACACTGAGAATTCTGTAGCAACTGCAATTGTAGCCAGTTCGTGTTGTGAACTCCTTGATGGCAAGCTATACTATGTTTCACACTAAGCAAAGTTTGGACACATACCTCTAGTTCAGGTGGTTTTAATAGGTATTGTTTTCATTGACTACGATTGCAATTGTATTGTAGTGTCGTTCCTATATTCCCAATAGGCTCTGCGCATTGGAATAATATTTTCAGCAGTGTAGACGTAGGACTGAGGTCGACTAGGTCTCTACTGACTATATTAGACTTAAGGTTTGCCAGCTAGCTCAGAGGTCACTAGAAACTTTCTCGAATAAACGAGGAGGAGTTTAACCTCCCTGGATAGACAAGAAGGGATTAGCTTCTGACAACCATATAACATGACAACTTTGCTCCGTCAGAATAAGAGTATCTCTAGAGTCGTGTGAAAACAATACACAGCTATTTCACTCAGTCAAATGTGAGTACTTAGTTTCACCAGAGTGCAGAGAAGAGAGAGACGGGCGTTTTCAATAAAAGGTATAATTTATTGAGCAGTCTTCCTTCTCATGCAAGTGAAATGAATTGCCACAATTGCAATATTTAATGTAAAGTAAAGTGCAACAAGTAAAAGGAGTATTATTAAATAATACTGAAGAGCATTGATATGGTTTCTTAGCCATAAGATACTTAAAATGGATAAAATCTATACATACATAAATACATTGACTAACGTACTCAACTGGTGCTTCTAAATACGCCTACCCCGGTGTACCTGACCTAAGCCTAATACGTGGGAAGGAGTAAGTAAGTTGCAGTTTTAGTTAAGTTGGTTTTGCCAAGAATCTGACTCAAGAATTCTCTTTAAGGGTTTAGTCAGCTCCGTACCTTGGTAATAGAATGTGGGAGGTCTGGTATCTCTTTCCTCAGGACTCGATATTCCAGCAACCCGCAAGGGTAGGCTGGAAACGCCGGAGCTGGATTTTCTCGGCTGGAGAAAAAGACAGCGTCTTTCTCAGCGCGTCAAAGAGGAGGGGCAGCGTCCGTGGGCTCTCGCATCAGCTGGGCTCTCGGGCAAGTAGATAGCTGCTCTGCTCCAAAACCACCACCGTGTGTTTGCTTAAGGCAACGTTGGTATATTTATACCTGAAAGGTGCCGGGTTTGACGTAAGGTTGGACACAAGACGTCAATAAAGATGTCACTAAGAACTGGCCGTTCTTACAGTGCTCGCAGGAGTTCAATGACAAATCAAAACAAAAGCAAATGGGGATTTCCCAGGTTGCTGGAGGTTTGGTGTGTTTAGAGAACTCGTTGTGCTTTCTAGGAGTCCGGGGAAGTAGCCTTGCTTAATGTGACTGCATGGGCTACAGCTATATATGGATATAATTCTTATGCCATTATAGGGACATTATTGATTATAACCGTACAAAGGCATAAAATAGGAATATTGATTTAGGTTCCTAGATAAAAACACAATACCCACTCCACGATCTAATGTCCATCATTACTACAACTAAGCAATATTAAACATTTAAAGGTGCATGTGTATTCCAACCCACCCCAAAATACATTTATTGCATTTGAAATGGTGTATGCGAAATACACGAAAGATTATTGGTACTGTACGCTTATTAAGCAGTGTAATCATTCAGTAAAAAAAGAATGCATATATATTAGCTGAACGATTTGCGAAAATTACACATGAAATGGCTCTTAATACAGAAAAGAAGGTCAAGACCATTCCATCACATATAAATACAGTTTCTGTAAATGTGCTAGAGGCTGAGGTAATATATTGTCTCTAGAGTTACTAAAAATAGAAGCTCTGGTCTTTAAGAATAGTTCTACTTTAAGCAGAGTACATGTGCCAGAAAAAATGTAAAGATTTTGGAGGTTTTTTAAAAATAATTTCGCTTTCAGGGGAAAAAATAGTTCCAAATGTTTTCAGTAGCTTTTGTTTATCAAAGCTGAAGGCCGAATTCAGAGTTCAGGGGAACGCTGTGTGCTCGTTGCTTAAAAAGTATTCTTTCTGTTCAGGGGAGAATATCATTTCAGACAGATGTGCAAAAAAACAGTCTACCGCTTCAGGTGAAAGTTTGACTAAGTTTTAAAATGCCGCAACAGTGCAGTCGTGAGAATGATTGCTATCATCGATGTCAGGATCAGCAATGCTCACAGAAGGTCGTACCTGGGTGATGTTGCTCTCATCTCGTACTTCACTGCCACCTAATCGTAGTGGTGAAGTCTCAACGAATGCCGTCATCAGGATTGGTAACCGCTGGGGACAACACGATGCATGAGCCGTTACAGGACTTAGATAAGTATCGATATCCATTGGTACTGCTGATTGTAGTGTAAGACAGGTGTCCAACACGCATTCTTCTCCACATAGCATACATCGAAGCACTGGTAAGATGCAATTTTGCCAGATTGGTCTGAATGAAAGAAACCAGGTCATATTCAGATCTCTAATCCAAGGACTTTAGTTATGCGGTCCCGGTAGCGTACAGCTAGGATTGTTTCTTCCATCGTTGCTGGAGTCTTGTCTGCAATTTGGCTTGCCATATCGGAGCAGAAGGATCAAAAATAAAATTCCTGCTACGAGTCCCAAAAGTAGTGGTAGACCGCCAAAGACAGAATGGACAAAATTGGGAAAGATGCCCAGAACTGTTTCAAAGGGTGTTAACAGTCCCGAAAAAAATTTCTTAAATACACGTGCGATGCCACTGGTATCTGACATATTTGGCTTAGCATTTCTACAAAATGCAAGGGGCAATTAGTTGATAAAAGTGTAGGTATCTGCTGCTGTCCTTGCAACTTGCAGATCATACGTTTCTTTTGATGATGTTAAAGGCAGGGTTGTCTGTAAAAGGACAGACTTCATTCTGCTTAAAGTATCAATTCGTATAGAAGAGATATTCAAAGAAGGCCAAATCGTCGCCTCCATATCTGGAGAGCCGTTTGGATACAATACTTGCATACAGCAAGTGACCATGGAACTAACGCCTACGAGATAGGCTTTCCCTGGCACCATGCCACTGTTAGGATCTGGGTCTAGTCCTCTCTCAGTGACCATGTACTGACATCACATGACCTGCTAGCAGTGGGATAAAGGTTGGTCCTACCTTTACCTCTTTGCTTGTTATTGCCATTGTGTGGGTTCCTGTTTCCTGGTTTCCTGGTTGCGGTTTGCTGGTTACCTGCTGTCCTGGATTTCTCCTTATATTCCTCACGGGCTCGTGAGACGTATTTCTGATCCCCTGCCTTTAACTCCCCTGACTCATATCCCTTCCCTGCTGTAGTTAGGTAGATTTCCTCGACCCGTTTTTTCTTCCCTTCCCTCCCTTGTATTTTTCCAGTATTTGTTTTTATTATTGGGCTCGAGTGTTCGGGGGCTCCTGTTCACTTACTTTTGCTGGTGTTCGTTTGTGCCCAAGACGGAGGTTGTTGCGAGGAGGAGACGAGATGTTGGTTGCGGGGCGTTATGCTTTGTTTCCTCGCGTTCTCAATTAAACGCCTCTTTGTCTCGTTATACGCGGAAGTGACGTTTTGGGTCATTCCGCGATAGGACTCAGTTTCTCGAATACTGGATCACTCGGTGTTTCCATTGAAACACTACCCGTCCCCTTCCCACGGCTGTTTTGTAAAAGAGAAGGAGGGTTTTTTTCTGGCACATGTCGAATATAGAAACATTTTCTTTTTCCCCTAAATCCTTCAGAATTATACGACGGGCACATTAATCGTAAATCTCCGGTTATTTTGTAATTCAAGAGATACTATCTTGGATGGTTTTCACCTGTTGCCCAGTGCCTTCACGGAGCTGAACCTGCACTATCCACTGGTAAGAGATTCTGTGATTGTTATGGCAGGACATGGTTACTGATTCTGGGGTAGTGGAGATTGGTACATGTATTGTGAAGTGTGTTCCTTTTTGTTTTACATAGGTGCAGAAGCGTGGGGGCGGGAGCTGTGTCCTATCGTTATATCACGGGTGGAGGACTTGGTGTCTCCTCAAATACCACCCTCTTTTCAGGTCCATTGGTACACTCATAGTTGCTAACTTGTGAGTGGCCAGTGGGCAGGGGAAGTGGATTGGTGCATACTTCGTTCCTGCAGTGCGTGGGCTGGGTGGAACCCAACAGCTACAACAGATGTGGTCCGTTATTAGAACGTAACTCCGGTTAGAAAGTTGTCTAAAGAATGGCTCTATCTGTGTTGCAGGTGTGCCGTGCTGGTGGCATGAAAGGTTATTTGAAGACCCTCACAGGCCCCATGCAAATAATACCTTGGCACAGAAGTATACCGCTTAGTGATCGTTTACAATTGTTACCACTAAGAAATACATTCTGTTTCTTGTCACTATAACATGTGTGTGTGTAAGGTAATTTGCATGATGACTTAATGTACCCTTTACCCAACTTTTCATACTGACCTGCTGGTATATACTCTTGGCAATTTTTAAATTGGAAAGTTGTTATCGGAATTGTGATTATTCCGTGTATTATCCATTCAATGACAGGTTTTTCTGACATTGTCAACGGTAATCTCTCAAGTTTTTCAATGCTCAGAATCGTATAGTCTGCTCCTTTTTGTGGCAAACTGATTTGTTTATCAGTAAGGTTAAAGATAGAGAATAATGACGTTGTGTTTATCAAACGCCATGGCACGTATCCTGAACGCAGATTTTGCAACTTCCAGTCTAGCTGTACAATAGAACGTAATTAGGACTGACCGTGTTGTAACATTAGTAAGTCCTGATCTATTATATCGATAGCAGATGATACAATACTGTCCAGTGAATATATTCTGGAGGACAGAGTCATTAACCCATTGTCCACAACAAAGTGATTTTTCCAAATTAATACGATCAATTTCTCGTATTTTCTCTGCTGTCTCAATTTGAGTTTCTTTCCAAGCTTCGTTATACGCAGCGTATATACCGGCCGCTATGAAACGAAATCACGCAAGTCAG
This sequence comes from Lissotriton vulgaris, assembly GCF_964263255.1. Classification (NCBI taxonomy): domain Eukaryota; kingdom Metazoa; phylum Chordata; class Amphibia; order Caudata; family Salamandridae; genus Lissotriton; species Lissotriton vulgaris. Next base: position 765,792,861 of record NC_141693.1, on the reverse strand, counting down.
CACCGTCTTTAAGTAAAGTCAAGTGTTGCTTAATTTCAGCCAGTGTGGATGTTTGTAGCCATTCAAGGCATAGTTTCCCTACACTGTATGTTGTAACTATCCCTGGATGTTGTGTCTGGGAGTATCTAGGGTCTGGTCGGATCATTTTGAACCCCTGTATTTTGTTCAGGAATCTATCTTGACAGTTATTTGTGTCAATTGGCCAGATCAACCATTTTTCCCAATCAGGATGTGTTCTGTTTTGGTGTAAAATATGATGTACGTCTATCTCAACATCTGTAGTGGTATTACTATCAGGTATTGACTTTGGAATAGACTGTTTGTTTAAGTCCTTAATCTTAGCTAGGCCAAGACAAGTAGTCTATTGAATGGTGTCATTCACGAATATTATTTCTTCTGGGATCATGCAGGCTCTAAATAATGCTTCTAAATCTTGGACTTGCCAATTTTTTGTACCCCAGATGCTTTTCATTTCAATGTTATTTTTCCAGAAATCAAAACCGAATGCAATCATTTTTTCATAAAATGTTTCAGAATAAATCAATTTAGTATTTGTCAACATTGTTTTTATACCGGTCTTATTTAATATTTTAAAATAAAACATTTCTGCATCACTTGTGTTAAACCCTGAGAAGTATGGGAATTTCTCGTAGAATGTTTTCGAACTACCTTTTGGTGGAGTTGCAAATTGTTCCCATTGATTATACTTTAAAACATTTCTAGGTTGAGCAGATTTATGTAAATAGTGATGTGCAAATGGTTGTAGCAGTACATTTGTTCATAATTCGACGAACCTTGTAAGTAATCATGTTCTGTAAATTTTGCTGACATTACTAAATCTGACATCATATTATTTATACTTTCAAAGTCCCAATCATCAGAGAATGTACTTGGTTTTACAAAGTCACTTAATGAAACCTTGAACTGATGTGGATATTTCAAGAGTTCAACCGGGCCATAGATTTCGTAATCCGTTTTGTCCCAAGCTACCCCACCGGGTATTGGAATGGCTGTGACATTCACTGATGATAGTTCTCTTTTCTCTATGTGAGATGACTTGTGTGGCTTTAGGACCACGTTGATGTTCTGGCTTGCTGTGTCCATTGTACTGTATTTTCCCTCAATGAATTTTCCCAAACAAAGTACCATGATGAGCCAAAGCACGAGGAAAAGTACACCTAACACAATCCAAAATTCAATCCATGGAGAAATCAGATATGTTTCTTTGAGTTGATGAAAGAGTTCAGTTAATTTGTCTTTGAAGGTTTTTGTTGCTGGCGTTTCTTCAGGTTCACTTGGATCTTCAGAAAAGTTATCGACATTGATGAAGTAGCCAGATGCAGTTCTGTCACTTGTTGGAATTGCTTCCGAATTTTCCTTTGCTTTTTCATTTTTTCTTTCATTAGCATAGTCTGAGGCTACATCGTTGTAGACAGGTGTTTCTTAACGAACTGTTTCAATTTGGGTTTCAAGAGGCACAAGTTCCAAGGCATTGTTGCATAGTCCTTTTTTATTCACTGCAGGTTCATCAAATGTGATTAGTCTCTCAGTTTGAACCTCTTAGATTGTAGCAAATTTTGGTATTCTGCTATTTCTCGGGAGTCCACTGGGCCTACTACTTATTATTGGCCACATGATTCTGGTTTTACCAGGTCAATGGATACAACTCGGTTCTCCTTTTTACTAGCAAGGAGCGGTAGTACAACTGATCTTGTTCCGCTGATAGCTAAGACAGGTACTGCTTTTCTGTAAGAAGGCCCAAATTCCTTCTTCACCGCGATCTTCTCTCTGACCAGATCCCCAATCTTTGGAATCCAGACAGGCCTTGCTGGGACAGGTGGTTTATCTTCAGTGGCTGTTGGCTGCTGTTTTAACTTTATGTTGCTCAGGTCTTTTCTTGTTTCATTTAAGTCCTGTAACACAGCCAAACGATCTTTGATATCAAAGTATTTCTTTTCTACCACTGAAGTCTGACTATCTAAGTCCTGAATATACATTCTAGTTCCGAACTATAGTTCGTACGGGCTGAAACATTTTAGAGAATTTCTTGGCAGGTTATTAAGACTACGTTGGACACTTGATAAATGTTGGACCCACCCATCACCCGAACCTAATACCCTCGCCCTTATAGATTGCTTTAAGTCCCGGTTTTTTCTTTCCACAATCCCATTTCCCTCAGGATGAAGGGACAAGAGTACCGCAATGCAATGCCCATGCTGGTCATGGCCTCCTTATCAGCTCGAGAGCTAAAAGCAGGACCCTGGTCAGAATGTAGCATGCCAATTGCGTATGTGCCGATAAAGACTCGCAAATCTCTTATAACAGTTCTGGCATCAGCCGAGCCCTGGGGTCTGTATTTTTAAGTGAATTTGGTCTTAAAAGGAAATTAATGCGACGCTGGATTTTACGTATAGTTAGCCTTATGCTAACTACAAGAATGGCCATGGCAATACTCCGGTCGGTTCGCTACTGCGATCTCTGTTGCAGTTTGGACAGCTCTTTGTAAATTTGTAATGTTGCAGGCTCATCCCCGGCCACCAATATTCTGATTGTAATTCTTTCAGAGATTCCTTGATCTCATTGTGCCTTGGACCTTCACCCATGTGTGCGTCTGCTATTAATAAGACTCTCCTGTTCGTGTTTGGAATTACTCTATCCCCCACTCCAGGGATTCGAGCAAAAGGAACGGAGTTTGCGTCAATTACGTATGTATAATTGAGTGGATAGTTCACGGGTAGTGCTGCACAGTCGCCTTTTGAAGACGTTTTTACCGCCAGCATGGTTTCCCCGTCTATGTATTTTTCTGAACGCTTTTTTGTGGCTACGGAAGCCGGTTGAGCTGCTTCCGCTGTGGCTGTATTAGCCAATGAATTCCCTGCAACGTGAACGCCATCACGTTGATGACTCAGTGTATGTATCACGTGAGTCTTTCTTAGTTCTTTCTGCAAAACAACTACCTGTTCCCAAAGCGTTTTATGCTTGATTGTGGCACCGGTGTCATCTTTGTAATCGTTTTGAACCCAGTTCTGCTAGTCATTATTGTAAGATTTTACGCAAAAATGCGAATCGCGGGGGCGTGGCTACGAGCCGACCGAGATGGCGGCGTAGTGCGAGAGCTCCGAGGCCGATACAGCTCTAACTTCATTAATCCGCCTGTCCATCCGGCTTATTTCGCCTTCTGAAGCCTGACCGGAACCCCGGAGCGGGGTGGGCACAGACTGTCCCAGTCCCGGGCGAAATCGAGCGACGCCTGCCGGAGATAGATCGTCGAGGCGAGACGGGCCCTGCCTCGTATCCGGACACCGCCCTGCCGCAGCACTGCTACCCAACCGGAAGTGCCCTGTGGTCGGGGTACTACACCGGAAGGTACCGCTGGTCGGCTGCGGACCGTGTTGACGATCGACTCGAGTGAGAGCGGAGGTGGGCCTGTTCTCGTACAATCGCTTGCCCGGCGGTGCCATTGCATCTGAGTGTGAGGAATCTGTACTAGTAAAGGAAGAGACCAGGGCGTGCTTTGCTGACCGCTGGGAGTCTGAAACTGTACCCGGCTGGGCCTACAGTGATCGGTGGGACTGAGTAATAGTAACACCTAGACAATCAATACTGGCGGGCGATAAGGGGAGTGGAGACCGGTGAAATGGATACTGGGACAGCAGAGGTGCTTACACTGCAACACTTCCTCCACGCGTCCGCCATCACCCTGTTCCCCTGGGTGACATACGAGGGGCCCTGAAAGACGACGCCATTTTGGATATCGCCTCCCCACAGCCTAGAACGGCGGTGCTGTAGACACGCTGAGTGACGAAGTCACAGGAGCAAACAGCGAAAAAGACTGCCGATTGAAATGGCGGGAAGGGGACCCAGACATGCTACGGCGCAATCAAAACTGGAGAAGTACGCCTTTGAAAAAGCCGCCGCGCAACATCCGGAGGGCCGCCCATACACGGGAAAGAGCCCAGAGGGAGATGAATCTAACAAAGTGACACTAGAGGACCTAATGAAGACGCTCTCCAGCATTCAGACAACGGTGGGGTCTATTGCTACGGACGTTGGCCTACTGCGGGTTGACCTCCACAAGATGGCGGAGCGTGTGGCGCAGGTGGAAGTCGTTACCAAATCCTTAATGGAAGACACCTCGGAACTGCAGCTCACTACGGAGCGACTGGAGGCAGTCGCAAGAAAACTGCAGGAACGCCTAGATGATCAGGAAGGACGCTCACGGAGGAATAACGTCCGAATTCTAGGTATTCCGGAATCGGAAGGCAAGCAAGCAAGCGATGGATCTATATGTGGAGGACTTAATTAAAACAAAACTGCAACCGAAAGGCCTCTCCCATTTCTTTTTGGTTGAGCGAGCACATAGAGTCCCGGGGGGGGCGGCGAAACCGGGAGCACCGCCGCGACGGTACTGGCCAGACTTTTTAATTTCCATGATCGGGATGCCATACTCCAGACAGCCAGGGTCTCTGAACCTATTAAAATTCTAAACTCCACCATTGCCTTCTTTCCAGACTATACGGCTGAGGTGGCCCGGCGCCGGAAAACCTTCACCGACATAAAAAAAGCTTTGCGGGCCAAAGAATGACCCTACTCCATGCTTTTTCCGGCAAGACTGAGAGTCGTAGAGAATCACAAGGCATGGTTCTTCGACACCCCGGAGGCGGCAAGAGACTGGCTGGATGGTTGGAGACGCACGGAGGCCCCGCGACGAACTGGTAGGGGTCAACGTGACCAAAAGACTGCTCAGACGGATCACCAGGCATCACAAGGACATAGTCAGGACCTATTTGCTGAAGAGGGTGAGCCACTGGAGGAGTGAGCGCTGGACCTAGAGACCCTTGATCGAACTTTATACGACACACTGACTGTGTAACCCTTGGTATCAGGCGGACGAGGCCACACGGAGCTGGTTGTAAGGTCACAGAGCTACTTACCCCTTGCAAGCAAGTACAATGGGTTGGGTTGGGACTATGCGCTCTGCTAAGTTGGGGTGGCGGGCGGTTTCAAGCCTGTGCAGCAGGGAGGCAGGGAGGGGGGAGGGAGGGGGTTGTTTGGATGTTTTTGTTTTTGTAATTTGCGACAAAACACGATATGTTCTGCACAATACGATGGAGACTGGCTTATTGGTAACAGTGCGCGGCAAAGCCCATCCCCTATTGGACTGCACACAACCACGCATGCACTTGAATGGCAGCTCAAGTGATGGATACACCTGACAATCCTACGCCGCATCCCTCTCACACATCGACCTTAACAGTGATGACGTGGAACGTCAGGGGACTGGGAGACAGGGTGAAGAGGAGCCTAGTCCTACAATATCTGAAGCGCTTCAGGCCAGCAATAGTTCTATTGCAGGAAACACACCTTGTCGGCTCGGCCTCGAAGGCGATGGATAGATGGGGGTATAGGTTCATTGCGCATGCAGATTTCTCCTCCGGCTCTAGAGGGACGGGCGTACTTATTCGAAAGAACTTTCAAATGGTGTGTCAACAGACTAAAATAGACAATCAAGGACGCTTTGCAGCAGCGACTATCCTATGGGAGGGCCAACTGTACAACTTTGTGTCCGTGTTCGTCCCTCCTGGGCTGCATGCCACAGCACACACTGCCCTTGCTACTTTCCTCCTGTCATTGCCAGTGGCGACGCTAGTATTGGGGGGCGACTTTAATGACGCTCTAGATCATGAGATGGATAGACACCCATATACTACAACGGCACGGGGAAGCGGGCGACTTGCTGGATTATTAGATGCCTTGGGTCTGACGGACTGCTGGCGACATAAACATCCCCACGACAGGCAATATACTTATTACTCGGCGACACACCACTGCTTATCACGTATAGATTACATTTTAATGTCCGGAGACGGACTGCATGGCATTGAGGAGGTGGACATCCGCCCAGGGGAATCTCTGATCACTCTCAGTTGCGACTCACACTCACGACTCATCGCTCCCGTAGAAGCCGCGTGTTTCCTATCCATGCGGGTTACCTTCAGAGCGCCCCTTTGAGGAAATCCCTTTCCAACACTGCTACACACAACTTTCAGGAGAATTTGGGTACCGTGGGCTCCCACAGTACCCTATGTGAGGCATATAAAACGGTTATACGTGGGCAGGCGATTGCATCCATAGCCGCCCATAGGCGGACTCAGAATCAAGAACTTAGCGCCCTTGAGTGTGCTCTTAAAGATGCCATCTCTGATCACGAGACCCACCCGTCCCCAGGAGCCGCTCAAACAGTCCGGCTGCGGCAGGTTGAATGGAGGGCGTATCAAAGGGAAAGGGTGCAGACTACAATTCAGGCCTCCCGTCATAGGGTGTATGAGCTGGGTGATAAAGCCGGAAAGATGCTGGCTTGGCTCGACAAAAAAGAAAAAGCAGGCAAGGTCATTGCACAACTGCAATTGCCTGAGGGCAATTTGACCTCGGACCCCGGAGTTATAGTTGAACAGCTGGCTGACCACTTTGAGACAATGTATGCTCCCCAAGCGTCATACACGACAGATGAAGCCTATGACTACATTAAGGATTTGACAATCCCCTGCCTCTCACCTGAGGCGGCTCTTTTGTTGGAGGCGGACATTACTGAGGAGGAGGTGCGGGAAGCGACCGACGCACTGGCGTCCGGCAAGGCCCTGGGACCCAACGGACTCCCAGTGGAACTCTACAAGCAAACAGCTTCCATAACGGCCCCCCATTTACTCAGAATATTCGTAGACAGCTTAAAAGTAGGTGAACTCCCTAGAGATCAACGCCTGGCCACGATCATCCCGATCCATAAAACTGGTAAAGCTCCGGAAGCATGCGGCTCTTACCGTCCCATCTCCTTGCTAAACGCCGAGCCAAAAATCCTCGCCAAACTACTATCACAGCGTTTGGCCCCCCACCTTGCCACCTTGGTACACCTGGACCAGTCCGGCTTTATGCCAAATCGTAACACCTCCCATAACCTGCGCCGTCTACAGGCGGTGCTAGCTCGTCGGGAATACATACAGGAACCGGCAGTACTTCTCTCCCTTGATGCCACCATGGCGTTTGACACCGTGGAATGGCCTTACCTCTCGGCGGTGTTTCGTCACATTGGTTTTGGCCCTAAGTTCTGTGCGTGGGTCCGCCTGCTTTATACCGGGCCTCTGGCTCAGATAGCAGCTAATGGTCACATCTCCAGGGACTTCCCGCTTGGACGTGGGACGAGGCAGGGCTGCCCGTTTATCCCCCTTGTTGTTCACGCTAGTCCTTGAGCCGTTGGCGATTTGGGTTCGGTGGGAACCGTCCATCAAAGGTATCAGATGGTCTCCGTCATGGGAGGATCGGATATCTCTCTATGCGGACGACATCCTTCTTTATTTGACTTCCCCTGGAAAAAATAATAATAAATAAATAAATAAATACATACATAAATCGATCCTGGAATTACTTAATGTTTGCGAGAAGTTCGGGAGAGTCTCTGGATACAGAATTAACTGGGCTAAATCAGTCCTGTACGTCCTTGCTGGTTGCCCGCCACCACTCCTGGCTGACTGTCCACTGCGCTACACTGACACCCCCTTCAAATATCTGGAAATCCACGTTTCGTCCAACCCGGACTAGTTCCACGCACTAAATCTGAAACCCCCACTGGAACGTTTCAATCGAGACGTAAAGGTGTGGCGGTCCCTCCCTCTCACCCTCCTGGGCAAAGCCGCGTTGTTCAAAATGATGACATTGCCCCGGTTTCTTTACCTCCGTGAGAATACTCCGTTCCCGGTCCCCTCTTTCTACTTCAAGGCCATCGCAGCAGCAGTCTCTACTTTGCTGTGGGATGGGAAGCCGGCGAGGATTGCACAATGCAAACTGGTGAAAGATTGGTACGATGGGGGCATAGCAATATTGAACTGTATTACTGGGCTGCCCATCTCAAGCAAATCAATTATTGGCTGCACGCCCCACAGACGGAACCCACCTTTATGGTGGACAGGCAGAGTATTGAACCCAGGGGATTGTTAAGAAACCTATATAGTCGTAGCGCCCCAACCGACATTCTGGGTCCGACCCGTCACACGGTTCAGCTTTGGTACAAGGCACATAGACATTTTCAGTGCGCGAACATTGTTACAAAAATGACACCCCTATGGGACTCGCACAAGCTGGGATTCATGGGCAATAGTAAAGGGTTTCAGGCATGGGACTCCATAGGTATATCAGTGGTGGGACACCTCTGGGAAAAAAAACAACAGTGGATTTCACATATCTACAAACCAAACACAATATGGCACAGTCAGAATACTATAGGTACATACAGATACGGCATGCGCTTCTGTCAGCCGTTCCGGTGGGAACGAAACTGCAGGAGTCCACCCCTCTAGAAGACAGGCTACTGACAGAACATATGTCCCACAGAGCGACATCCTACACATACAGGAAACTGGTCAACAACCTCCCTGACATGCTGACCAAACTACGTTTGTCTTGGGTGGGTGATATAGGTGAACTCGATGACTCGGAATGGCAGGAGGCTCTCTCGTCGCCCCGAGAAACTGCAATTCCTTCCAGACTTAAGCTGGTTCAGTTAAAGGTGCTGCACCGCACGTACTACACCAGGACGGTCCTTTACAGAATAGGGAGAGCCTCTCACGAATATTGCCTCCGAGGTTGCGGAGACAGAGGAACGTTCTTCCATACTATTTGGGACTGTAGCCGGGTGGCCATGTACTGGGCAGCGGTGATGCGAACCATTTCCCAGACCATGGCTGTCTCCCTGCTGCCCAACCCACGTCGCTGCCTGTTGAACATCTGGGACGCAGAAGACCTGACCCATCGCCAGCAGGACTGGGCCATGTTAGGAATGCTGGTAGCGAAACGTAACGTTGCGAGACTGTGGGGTTCTCACGTGCTGCCCACATTGCGAGACTGGTGCAAGGACTTGGATGAAGCAATGGTGGCGGAGAAAGCAGTCTTTATACATCGGGGGTGCCCTGCAAAGTGGGGACAAATCTGGGGGGCCTGGAACAATTTTAGAGGGGACATATGCAAGCCTCCACGAGTTGACCCAGATGAGTGTCTTTCAGATTAGGACCTGGGTCTGAGTTACATGTGTGTCGAAAGGTATCTCTTGTTATGGTGAACTCTGTCCTACTGAGTATTTGCCGTCAGAAGGTAGGGGGTGGGTCAAAGGTTGCACTGCCAATGTTTGCTACGTTGTTTACTTGAACATTGTTTTGTCGCTAGGAAAGAAATAAACGTTATTGATTTCTTTTTCATTTAACGTACGGTTTTGTTGCGGGCTTAAAGCAAAAAATCATAGACCTAAGCCATGTCGTATATTTGTATCGTCTGCATTATGGTACAGCATACTCCCATTCGCCGCCGGACCCTCGGGTTGTCGGCTAAACAGCTGTGTAATCCTGATAATATTGCTAAGACTGCATTGCTATCGCGGCCGGCCCAGGAGGTTGTAGGCCCTACATTGTGCTATACTGAAAATGTACAATAAAGGTCTTTTAAATAAAAAAAAAAATGCGAATCGCACACTATTAGTGTCGGGAATTCACAATCGGCATTTTCAAGCGCCATCTTTAAAGATCTGATTTCAGCTCGCTGAGCCGAACAGTTTCTCAGTAATTCAGTTTTTGTTATTTTTGGTCTGAATTTACCACAGAGCCAGCGACCTTTAACAATCGCGCACGCTGCATTGTAGGATTTATTATCAATGTTGTACAAATCTGTCTGTATAGCTTATACAAGAGTAGTGTTGGAGAGGCAGAATTTCGATTGGCAGAGGATATTCTTCTTCATATTTTAGATCTTTTAGTTTTTTCAAGTTCGGGTCAAAATAGTATTTCACGTCTTCTGCAGCAAGAGAATTTTCCCACTGTATCCATTTTGGATCTAGTGCCACCGTTTTTAGATTAACTGGGCTGAATAACGCCTCAAAAGGCTGATTCTGCTGTATAAACAGTTATTCTTTTGCCTTGGGCTTGGGCCCTTTCTTTTGCTACAGCAGTCTGAACCGCATTTACAGTATTTTCTGTAAGACTGAATGTTTTTTCAGCTTGTGTGTATAAATGTGATTTGTAAGCTATTGGTACATTTCTCCCTCCTTAGAGGTCAGGTACGTGAATCTGCATCTTCCTGGGATGACTCGGATTACAAGGTTGCGTGTATTGTCGCGAGTTTCTAATTTTGTTTTAGCTAACATGTCTTTTTGCAATGATCTCAAAATTCCTGTGTGTTTGAGTCCAATTGATTGATTTAAAATCAGGTTTAATTAATTCGTAGAGAGGTTTAACCCTCTCTGCATAATTTAGAATGTAAGTTCTTCCGAAATTCAGAAAACCTAGTATTGATTGTAAGTTCTTCAGCGTTTTTGGTGCTTGGAGTACAGCGCACTTCTCTAAGAAGTTGTCTGCTAGGCTTTTGCCTTCACTTGATAATTCATATCCTAAAAACAGGACAGTTAGATGGGCAATTCGTGACTTTTTAAAGTTGAATTTGTAACCCTCTGCTGCGAACCCAAGTATTATGGTGTTCACTCTTTTCAAGTGAGTATCCAGGTCATCATCTGTGAGATAGATGTCATCGACATAAGATAATGCCTCATCATCATATATTTGTAGTAACTGTTACCCTTGCTGAGAATAATCCTGGGCTATTCTTGAATCCCTGTGGGAGTTGACAGAAATTTTTCTGTGACCCCATTATTGAGAAATCGGTTAAATACCTGCTTTCAGGTGCAATGTTTTGACAAAAGAATCCATTAGAGATGTTTAAGGTTGTTTTGTATTTTTTGCGAACGATGTTATTCATTAGTGCTGCACTGTGCGAATTTTGTCCCGCAAATGTCTTGCAACATGAGTTAAGGTGTCTGTAGTCCAAGACTAGACGATATGAATTGTCTGGTTTGGAGACAGGCAACAAAGGATTGTTCATTTGAGAGGTGCATGTTTCAATCACCCCCTGGTATTCAAGTTGATCTAAGATCTCTCTGACTTGTTTTTTAGCTTCTTGCTTAATTGGGTACTGCCTTTGTGCAGTTGGTTGACATTTTAACTGGATTTTGTGATGAGGAGAGTCCTCATCCCATCCTACATGATTTTTATATAATGCAGGTGCTTGAGCTACTGCCCATTTTCTTGCATATGTGTATTTTCTATGAATTGGAATATGATTAGAGAAGGCAGGCATAATCATTTCTTCGCCATGAGGGGCACTCCCTGACAACCTCTGGTGGCCAGTCTTTCTCAGCTAGAAAGATGTCATAGCCTTTTGAAAGGTTATCCCAAAACAGACCCCTTACTTTCCTAGTCTTATCTCCCTCTATACGCAATGTTATTTCGTATATTTTATGAGATTTGCTAACTCTGGTATCTGCAGTTTCCACCTGAAAGTATTCATTCGTATTCACTGTCTCCAGATGATTCATGAGGATCTTGCGAGCTATTGTCACTTCTGCTGCGCTGTCTAGCATTGTCTGGGCCCACTCTCTGTTTTTCAGCTGTGTCCTCAGTATCCTCTGCATGTTTGATTATTTTAATACTGGCTACCTTCTTTCTTGGAAATTGTAATTTTTTACTTTGAGCAGGTTCCTTGTCTTTGGACTTGACGTGCTCTTCCCTGTGTTCAGACCGTCCTCTTCTTTCCGATTTCTGCGAGGAAGTCTGAAAAGATCGAGAAGGACGTGTATCAATATCTTGATATCTATCAGGTTTTTTCAAATTATCCCTATTTCTAAGGTTGTATCTTTTCAGGGCTCCATCTGGGGAGACTTGTGTCCTTGGTCTGGAGATCTTTCTCTCCGCCGAGGAGACCTTCCTCTGGACTGGAATCTTTTTTCTTTGGGAGTGGATTGTTTATTTCCATCCCAGTTCTTTTTTGGAGTATTTAGATTATTTTTAACAAATGTCTTTTCAGGATTTTCAGTTAGTTGGGGTTTTACCGGTTTCCCAACCAAACTATCTCTACCTAGTTCTTCATAGGATTTTTCTATGATTCTGGCAAGTTCAATTGGTTGGTCTGCTATATCTGTTTCTTTTAATTTCTGGAGGTAAGTTATATCCTCCATCGCCAATTGAACTAACTCTCTATATGCCTTTGTTAATTCTTTTATTTTAACTAAGAGTTCTTTGCTTGCTTATCAATGTCTGGATGTGGTGTGTAGTTGGCTAGAACCGGCCACGTTGCTCCTGGTCTACCTAGTGGACCGAGCCTGGTGATGTGATTATTTGGTTTTAGGGCGCCTTTAAACCAGAGCAGGTGCTCTTGGTAATTTAGTGGGATTTCAACGTCCTCGAAAGGAGTGTATTCATCCGGAGGTTCCTCTATTTTGTAATAGTGGAATTCGTGTGTTACAGCGTTTGCTGCTGGAAAGTTTATCCATGAATAGAATACCTCTGTCTGCCGATATTCATGGGCCTCTACCACGAATATGACGGTACCACCTCGTGATGTCAGTCCGTTTTCTATAAGCTTAAGAGTTATAGTTTTTCTTATGTTGATCGGAATGAGTATAGCATTCAGGTCTTTCTGTAGGAGACTCGTGTCATCCTCTAGGAGTTGAGCTGCTATTCTAGCTGTCTCCGCTTCATCGCCACTTTCCACCATTTTACTGACAGAAAGTTTTTTGTTGCAGATCAAGTTTCAAGGAAACAAAGATTAGGGGCACAATATTTTGGAACACTGTATCCTTCAACGTTGAATAAACCAAAAACTATACATAGGAATCTCTTCCTACTAAGTTCCGGCGGATTTTAACCTTTTACCCACTCCAGATGTCTATTGGAGTATTTACGGGAAAAAGGGTCTGTGTGAAAAAGCACGACTGAGTTACTCTAACGTCTTGCGTAAGTTTTATCGCCTTACCAAACGTTGGGCACCATGTAGTGTAGTTCCTATGTTCCCAATAGGCTCTGCGCATTGGAATAATATATTCAGCAGTGTAGACGTAGGACTGAGGTCGACTAGGTCTCTACTGACTATATTAGACTTAAGGTTTGCCAGCTAGCTCAGAGGTCACTAGAAACTTTCTCGAATAAACGAGGAGGAGTTTAACCTCCCTGGATAGACAAGAAGGGATTAGCTTCTGACAACCATATAACATGACAACTTTGCTCCGTCAGAATAAGAGTATCTCTAGAGTCGTGTGAAAAACAATAGACAGCTATTTCACTCAGTCAAATGTGCGTACTTAGTTTCACCAGAGTGCAGAGAAGAGAGAGATGGGCGTTTTCAATAAAAGGTATAATTTATTGAGCAGTCTTCCTTCTCATGCAAGAGAAATGAATTGCCACAATTGCAATACTTAATGTAAAGTAAAGTGCGTACAGTAAAAAGAGTATTATGAAATTATACTGTAAGAGCATTGATATGGTTTCTTAGCCATAAGGTACTTAAAATGGATAAAATCTATACATACATATATGCATTGACTAACGTACTCAACTGGTACTTGTAAATACGCCTACCCCGGTGTACCTGACCTAAGCCTAATACGTGGGAAGGAGTAAGTAAGTAGCAGTTTTAGTTAAGTTGGTTTTGCCAAGAATCTGACTCAAGAATTCTCTTTAAGGGTTTAGTCAGCTCCGTACCTTGGTAATGGAATGTGGGAGGTCTGATATATCTTTCCTCAGGACTCGATATTCCAGCAACCCGCAAGGGTAGGCTGGAAACGCCGGAGCTGGATTTTCTCGGCTGGAGAAAAAGACAGCGTCTTTCTCAGCGCGTGAAAGAAGAGGGGCAGCGTCCGTGGGCTCTCGCATCAGCTGGGCTCTCGGGCAAGTAGATAGCTGCTCTGCTCCAAAACCACCACCGTGTGTTTGCTTAAGGCAACGTTGGTATAGTTATACCTGACAGGTACCGGGTTTGACGTAAGGTTGGACATAAGACGTCAATAAAGATGTAACTAAGAACTGGCCGTTCTTACAGTGCTCGCAGGAGTTCTATGACAAATCAAAACAAAAGCAAATGGGGATTTCCCAGGTTGCTGGAGGTTTGGTGTGTTTAGAGAACTCGTTGTGCTTTCTAGGAGTCCGGGGAAGTAGCCTTGCTTAATTTGACTGCATGGGCTACAGCTAGATATGGATATAATTTTTATGCCATTATAGGGAATTATTGATTATAACCGTACAAAGGCATAAAATAGGAATATCGATTTAGGTTCCTAGATAAAAACACAATAGTATGTTCAGTACCCAATTTCTTGGGTAGGAAACAATGGCTCCAGGTCAATGCTGCTCAAGTTATACAAAACATCTATAACTTTGACTCTCTAGCAGAAACCAATGCAAGTTCCAAAAGAGATCCGAGTCTTGGGAGGCCAGACTAGCAGACTAAGTATAACAAGGGCCACTATAGTTAACCCTTCCTAGGGTTTAGCAAAGGTGTACATTGGGAGATCCATCTAGACCCAATGGGCACGGTCCCACAACAAAAAACAAGGGCCACAATGGAAGAGTAAAGATGAGTGAATTTCTAGAATCAGAACCGCTTACAAAAAGTTATAAGAAAACACCAAGCAAAGGTGTACAGTATAGCTAATATGGGGAGACAACATATTTCTTGATGGATAGAGCAGCACAAGAACCACAGTTGAGGGCCAGTGTTCCACAGTTCAAACGATCAGGAATAGACTGAACAACTGTAGTTCTGTTTTACTGGGATTCTGAACCGAAAGTATGCACTTCTGCATCAAATGCCGCATAGAGATGCAATAAGACCGTACATCTTCTATCTTCAACCACTCAGAGAACATCCACAGTTGCCGAAGAAGCCCATAACGGGACACTGACAAGATGGCTGTTCCTATGGTGAGCTCCCATTCCTAAAATTCTTCAATTTTTTTTAGATATCCCTAGGGCTCCAATAAAAAAACTATAGCAAGCAAAAAACAGTGCCATTTACATGCAGAACAGCTGAATGTCCCTGAACATGTCCAAACAGGCAAAAAGCAGATGGCTGGAAACAAGCATTATCAATAGTAAAAACTCAGTATTAGAGATAAAGGAGTCCAAATATAGACCTGCACTGGAGAATCTCAAAGTAGTGAGGTGGAGGAGGCCCAAGTCCATCCTCTCTCCTCTGTGGTGATAATAGACCATTGTCTGCCCATGGCTGAAAATACCTGGGTCGCAGCCCATTTAAAAGCGTGATGATCGTATAACCCCCCAACAACGTCACACACAGTGGTTCGTTCTAGAAGTCAATGGAAGGTGGTGGTGGAGTGTGGATCTTCAAGCCTGCAGCAAGCTGGTGACCAACCAGGTGTGCTCCACATTATAGAGGAAGTGAAGGAGAGATGCAACATCCAGTGCCAGAATTCTGAATAACCCAATGCAGAAATAGTGCTACTAACTGAACATCGACATAACCCCCACGAGGGCTCTACGGTGGTGCAGTAGAGATCACTAAATTAAGGGCTGGATGTTTGTGTCGATCACACTAAGGGAAAGGTTGAAGGGACTCAATGTCAGGAGAGACACTGGGAAGATGCAACTCTGCTGACCCACCTCCATCTCCAACCCAGCAGCAAGGGAAAGACTAGATTGCAAATAGAGGATATATGGTCTGCAATGTCCTGCAATAACATGAGGCGATCCTTGGAGAGTAAGGAAGGGTCACAAAAATGAGGAGCTGACGCTAGATAGCTTCTGGGAAAGGAAGGTTCTTAAGTAAAGAATGCATAGGTGACAGGCATGCAAAGCTGTACGAACAGCTATGAAGTGGTTTTCTATAAGTAAGCAGGCAGCCTGTATCCACAGATGGAGTAAATGTAAATGTTTTGTACTTGTATAGCGCACAGCTACCCGGACCGGGTCTCCTGGCACTTGTACTCATACCGCTAAGGAACCCTTCCTGGCTTTTCCCTGTGAAATGTCCACTCCTGGGCATCCCCAAGGTGAAGCCAGGCATCCCAGCGCTGTTGGGGCCGTTGTGGAGATTAAGCAAGCTATTGCCCAGAGTTGCAGCGTGGGACCCATGATTAGAATAGGCACTGAGGCGAGAAATCAGGTCCGAGGAATTTAGAGCTCAAGACCCTGCCAAGGCCGGCCGAGGCGGGAATTGAACCCTGGTCCTGGGCCAGACCTCTGCATCAGGGTCTGCCGCTCTAACCATTGAGCCACACTTCTCTTCACTTCAGTATGTGACAGTGTCAAAATGTAGGAGTACCCAGGTTTTTTTTTCTTTAATAGAGGTTGTGGATTCTATGTCAGGACCGGAAGCGAGGATTATGCTGAACTTTAACTTTATTTTTACAGCAGCCAACTAATAAACTTGAAAATCTCATGATCCATAGTCTATCCAATCAGCATATTGTCCCTTTGTAGTCCCTTGTTTTTTTTATGCATCTGGCATATTATGGCTATAATTGTGCACATCTTGCTGTTTTTTTACTGCTTCCTCATTGCAGGTACTGAGCGGCAGCGGGACGCCTTTGCACTCCTTACATGGTCACCCGAACCCTCTAAGGGCATTCGCAGTGAGAACGGGTGGGGCTGTGCAGTACGGTCTTTTGACCGCTAGAGGGCACCCACGCACTGCTCACCTCTCCCAGAGGTGCATCTGGCCCCGGCAGGCGCACACGCTCATATAGTTTCAAAAATGACATTGGAGTAACCGACTGGCCACACAAGTAACTGCCCTGCTGCCTGAAGTCTTACCCCCCTTCTAAGGGGTCTGTATTTCAAAAGTGCCCGAAGCTCACCAACACGCCCCAGTGAAGGGGTCTCCATTTAGGCTTTCACCTCCTCATTATTTGGTTTGAACGAGGACATGTCCTCCGTATTTGATCTAGAAATCTGACCTGCATATAATGCGCTCACTTACCTGCTGGGGACACTGGCCCAGGCATTCTACTTCCACAGAAGTGGAGTTTAACCATTATGAACCTTTAGGCACTGCATATCTGTATAACTGGTACCCCCTGTAGAAAAGTGCCCCTTTTTGATATGGTCACCTCCACTTTTTGCCTGTTAATTGATGCAAGTTTTGACAGAAGTGGTTAACACTCACTCATGGGGGTGGCCTGTGGCTACTCTCTCTCAGCGCTTAGAGACCTGCCGGTATTAAAAGCTCTACATATCACAATAACATAACATAAAAGTGCACTGGGTTCCTGATGTCCAGATCCACAGTGCCAGATCTCTTTCCCTAAACTATGCAATTGTTTCTCCAATGGGCACTTTCTTTAGCACCACCTGTAAGCCACTAGTAAGTGGTACCCTAGGTACGTAGGGCAAGGGTGCTAAATAATGTCTGTAAGGGCTGCATCATGTCTTGTGCCGCCCTAAGGGACCCCTCACCTAGCTCATGCAGAGTGACATTGAGGCTGCGTGTCTTGGTGCAGATAAAAGTAAAACACAACATGGCACACATCCCTGTGTGCCATGCCTACAGATATTCCATGCAATATTGGTAAGCCACACCTACAGCAGATATGTCCCTGTGATGTGTGAACCAGTACATAGATGTCACAAGTTAACAGGGAAGCCATTTTAAGTACAGGTGTGGGACACTGGTAAAAATGAGTACCACAGCTACATGATGGCTTCACTAAAAACTATGGTGTTTATTATCAAACACCCTGTATTAATAAACCATAATCAATACCAATGGTGGATTTATTAATACATGCACCCAGAGGGCTCCCTGGAGGTGCCCCCTGAAAACCTACCAGTCTCTAGTGTGCTGGCTGACTGCTGTAGACCAGTCTGCCACCAGAAAGGTTTTTATCCCCTGCATGCGAGAGCTTAAGTTCTCTGAGGGCAGAGAAAATGCCTGCTCTAGCCAGATGTGTTGTCACCTCCTCCCAGCAGGTTGGCTCAGTAATCAGCATATGAAGGCAGGAGGCTTCAAAGACCTCTTCCGCCTTTGATATGCAATTATGGCTTCCCCAGACAGGGGAAATGCCAACCCCCTGCCCTGGGCCCATTTGGCACCAGGGCAGGTGGGAAATTAGATATGCAGGGAGGCACTACCAGGCCAGTCACACTCTTAAGATGAGCTGACTGATGTGCCCTTCTTTGGGAAAATTCTTTCATCTTGGTGATGGCAATATTAGGAACTCTGGGACAGGCGTATGCCCACTTCCCACATGAAGTGGTCATATAGGGGGTGTAGTGACCCATTGGCTACCACCCTTACTCCCCTTAACACCCCCAAACTTAGTATTAGGGGAGCCACTAGCATCAGAAAAGCATTCTATCGACCTAAGAAGGACACAGAAGAGCAGTGAATAGCAAAGACAAAGGAGCAGCAAGTGACCTGGTGCAAACCCTACTGGCCTGCCTGCTGTCTCCAATAACTGCACCGAAGAGGACTCGTCCTGCAGCTGCTCTGCCTACAAAAGTCTGGAAGAACTCCCAGAACTTTATGAAGCAACCAGGATCTCCAGCCAACTGGAAAAAGGCTACTGTCAAAGCCCTCCTGAAAAAACCTCACCTAGACCCATCGGACCCCTCCAACTTCAGGCCGATTTCACTCCTACCAGGGATCAGTAAAGTGGCTGAACGAATAGCTAACCAACAGCTATCCTCCTTTTTGGAGTCCAACCACTTACTGCGTGACTCCCAGACCGGCTTCAGACCGGGGCAAGGCACCGACACCGCCCTGCTTGCAGTTGTCGAAGAGGCGAGAGCCATCATAGACGCAGGAGGATCAGTGGCAGTGATCCTCCTCGATCTTAGTGCCGCCTTCGACACGGTGGACCACGCCATCTTGGTCCACCGGCTGAGCCAAGTGGGAATCACTGACTCAGCCCTTGCGTGGATAAAATCCTTCCTCGAGGGAAGATCATTCCAGGTATCAGACGGCTTTTCCACGTCCAAACCCCTGACCATGCAGTGTGGGGTTCCCCAGGGCTCCTCCCTCAGCCCCACACTTTTTAATGTCTATATGTCTCCCCTCGAAGACATTATCACTCCCTTTGGTGTCAAGACAGTGATGTACGCTGATGACACACAGCTGGTGGTGTCCATCAACCACTCTGACACTAGCTTAGGAAACCTCGCCAGTTGTCTCGAAGGGATCTCACAATGGATGTCGGACTCTAGACTTAAGCTCAACGGCGATAAATCCGAGATCCTCCTTCTGGGCAATCAAAACAAATTACCCGCAAACCTTTCTTGGCCACCCTGCATGGGCACCTACCCTACTCCCAAAACTGAAGTTAAAAGCCTAGGTATCTGGCTTGACCAGGAACTAAACTTCAAAACCCAGGCCAGGAAAACATCAGGGACCTGCTTTGGCCTAATCCGTATGGCCCGTAAGATCCTCCACCTGATCCCTTTTCATTCCAGGAAATTACTGATGCAGGGACTGGTCAACTCAAGACTAGATTACGGTAACATCCTGTCCCTGGGAGCCCCTGCATCAGTCATTCAAAAACTTCAGGTGGCCCAAAACGCCGCAGCTAGAGTCCTCACGGGCACCAAGGCACGGAGCTCGGCGAAACCTGCCCTCAAAAGCCTACACTGGCTCCCAGTGAAGGAGCGCATCACATTCAAGACGCTCTGTATAGCGCACAAAATCCTGCACGATAAGGGCCCCCCAATACTCAGATCCCTGATGAAACTACACAAATCCAACAAACACCCAAGATCTGATTCACTTGCCCTGGCCTCCATCCCGAGAATAAAAAAGGCAAGATCCGGCGGTTGCAGGTTCGCCTACAACGCGCCAAAACACTGGAACTCCCTCCCACTAGCCATGAGGAGTGATCAGAATCTACTATCCTTCCGAAAAAAATTAAAAACCTGGCTCTTTCCCTAAATACCTTCCTGCAATGACCCCTTTTGGAATAAACTAGGTCCTCTTAGCGCTGGGATGCCCAAGGGTAGCTATGCGCTCTATAAATCCACTTCCAAATTCCAAAAATTCCAAATCTCCAGTGAAGTAGTGAAGCTGCTCCGCTGCAGCTACCCAAGAAGAACTGCGAGAAATCTGGATCTCCAAAAGCTCGACACCAGAAAACACCACGGCACCAGTGCCCCCAAGTCCCAGTCGAAGTGGGCTAACTATGCCAGTGAGGTCCCGAGACCCTCCAGAGTCGAACTTTAGCTTAGGTTTGCTCAGACTGGACTTCCAGTCGCCACCTGCCGCTTCTTTGAGCAAGCCCCCCTCTGCCGAGAGGGTCTTCTGCAGTGAAAACCTGACTCCTCAAAACACCAATGCACCAGAGCCCTACATCCCAAGGAGAAGTAGACCGAATGTGTCACTACGTGCGTCGAGAAAGCAGAGCCACCCTCTTGGTTCAGCTGGACTCCCCCCCCCCCCCCCCCCTCTCCCCTCCCCACCCCTCCCAAGGTCCCTATGTGCACCCTCTTTGTCCCAGGACCGTTTCACATTTACATCAACAAGCACCCGACGCCGAAAAGCACCACTGCACCCGGACAGCCCAGGACCTCCCGAGGTGACCTGTTGGTGCTGCCTTAGACCTTGCCCCGTACTTACCTTAATGCCAGAAGATTGGTCTTGTAAGTCGCTGCTTAGTACTCGTAGGCAGTATATGTGTTTTTCCCATAGGATGACATTACAGCAATAGAGACAATACAAGTGTACTTAATGGTTTTCTTCAAAACTGCTATTTTAAAAAGTACTTAAAAGTTCTTGGTGTCTAAAAATAAGTGCCATTTTTCTAAATTGATGTGATCTCCTTAGGGAGTGTGTCTGACATTTGTTGCATACACACAGTCAAAATATGATAAACATTCCTACTTGATAAGTCTAAGGCTGCTCAACTGCACAACCACAAAAAGAGCACCTTGGTATTGTTAAAGCAAATCCTGTCCACTAGTATGGGATACCTGAACTCTCTACACAATATACCCCTTCTTGATATATAGTAGTAGTAAAAGCTTTTATTCGACAATTTGTCATAAAGCCATCACATATAAAATACATACATAATCATATTTTTAAAACTAGGTTACATTTGACAAAACATTCATAGTACAAAAAAGTGCAATATGTGCAGGTCCCAGACCATCATCACAAATTATTTGCAGTTTTAGGGTGATGCATTACTTGTTCGCTGTTGATAAACATACAATCGAGCTTTCTTCCATTTAATTACAAGACCAGTTATTAAAAAACAGCTAAATACAGTTATAAATAATTAAAAATGTCAGCAATAAAAACACACTTGAGTTCTATATTTTCATTCCAAATTTCTTTCTAATCAAGCAGACACTATGGAGATACCTGCTCACTCCAAATGTTATCAACCTGGTGGTTGAAGACCTGAGTAACATTTCTGCCTCTTTATACGAACGTGTGCCCAAATTTTTACAAAGGGGTCTAATCCATTTCGTACGTTGTAATTTGTATAACGGACAAAAAAAGAGGATATGAGCCTCGTCTTCTTTTTGTTTCAGATCATACAATTTGCAAAAAGGGTCATTTTTTTTGGAGCTTCCCCACCGACTAGTGTTTGCGTTTATCTGTAGAACCCCATATCTATATTGTAGATATACGGTTTTAGCCAAGGGTGGTTCAACTTCGTCCATAAATTGTTCAAATATGGGGGGTGTCCTTAAATTGCAAAAACTTGTGTGTTAAAGAACCAGTGGCACGTTCATATGCGTTGATATTCACGTAATTCCAGTAAGCAGATTTGACTTGTTCTTTACAGATAGTTAGCGAGGTGATTGACGTGACTAGGGTTTTCCAGAAGTGTGAAAGACCTATTTTTATAAGCCAAATGGATATATGTCTCAGCCACTTGATTGAATTAAAAGTGTCCAGTTTCCTAATTTCCAACAAACCTGCTCTGTAGTCAACGAGTTCCGGGGTAGACCATAATCTTACCCAATAGAGCAATGGCCTCAACCAACACAAATGATCTGTACGTTTTAGGCTAATATATAAGTAAACAGGCACTAAAGGCGTTCTTACTGGTAATTTTAGTAGGCGTCTAAAGAACGCATTCTCGTCGGTATCAAATGTTTTATTTGAATAAGGCCCCCAAATCTCGGCCCCATACAAGGCGGCAGATTGCGCTTTGGCTTTAAACACTTCAATCGCGGGAGTTATAGCTTTTGAGGTACTCCCTCCATGAATTTTTAAGATAGGGAGAGAGTTATGCTTAAGTGTTAGCCTACTTTTTTCTAATTGATTTATCCAAGACATTTTACTGTCAAGCCTGATACCCAGATAATCAAAAAATTCCACGTACTCTAATTTAGTATTATTTAGGGCCAAATTCTTCTTAAAAGTTTTAGGGGGATTAATGGCCATATACTTGGTTTTAGATGAATTAATTTCTAACCCCTTTAGCGCGCAGTAACTATGGAATTGGTTTATTAAATTTTGCAAGCCTTTAGGTGTTTGTGATATTAAAATGGTGTCATCCGCAAATAACAATGCTGTAATTGCCTCATTACACAGTTTGGGGGAATCATGATTACATTGTGCCAGGTAGGGGGGGATATCGTTTACAAATAGGGAAAAAAGGGTTGGGGCCAGCACGCACCCTTGTCGTACCCCCCTTTTTACTGGTATGGCTTGAGTGAGTTCGCCATTTCTTCCCCACCTTACTTTAGCAAAGTTATCAGTTTGAAGCTTTATAAGATTAACCAGCAATTCATCCGGGACACCCATCTTCCTTAAAGTATCCCATAATAGGATACTATTAATATATATAAATAGCCAGTTTCCTACACCTCCTCCAACATAACTGCCCCAACTATGCAGGAGTCATAGTACTCGTTTATGTGAGAGGAGTGCGTCTTCTACCTAGTGATGACAAACTGTGAGATGTCATTGACAGCTCTATTTGTAAGGTGGTCTCCGAAGCAGTAGAGCCCTTAAGAACAGAAACTCAACAATTTAGCAATGGCGGAGAGATCTACATGGGCCATTGACCCCTTTCCATCTAGGGAGCCATTCCTCATAAGTCCAAGGGGAAGCGTGTCAGGGACCTAGGGCTCGACCTAGATGCCTTTATTAGGATTAAACATGCATTCCTTGATACTACTACCCCTTCAGGGTTGGACACCCCCCTCCCCTTTACCTCTGGCTGGGGATCATGCTAAACTCACCTTCAACACAACAAATTCCCTGTCTTCCCAGAGTACTTATGGGGCTATAGAGCCAGACTGACCATGGCATGGTTCTCAGACCACAAGTCGTCTGCGATAACAAAGACGCCCATGGGTTTGACATGCTGAACCCAGATGATCTACTGCACCAGAGATCATCGGATTGGGCGCTGGCATACAAAGTGGCCACATATGTGGCCAGGAAGCTACGCAAGCCCTTAGACAAAGAGGTGTGCAACTGATGTGTGCAAATTTTATATTATACTGAAAGATCTGCTGCCAAATATCCAGCTTTCTCATTTTTGGCTAGGATATTAATCACTAAAGGGGTTCACTGGTCACCGATTTTTAGCAAATCTTGAGACAGGAAACTCCTCCTATATACATGAAGTAGAGGTTAATGTCTCTTCTAGACCAAATCTTCGGTTTATTCCCCATGAACTGTAAGTAACATTTTATTTACTCCTAACCCTTTTCTTCCAGTAAACTGTCCAAATCATAACACTGCTTAAAAACATGTTTAGGTCGTGTAGTTTATAGGGAGTTCTAATACCAAACTGGCCTTTGCCCAAGAGCAAAACGAGCAAGAATACTATGAAAGTCTATAGTCTCTTACTGAATGTTATGTAATCTCCTAAGATTCAAGGGCAGCAAGTTCCAAATCTGTCTACCTATACTGAACCAATAATGTATTGGACAACAGAATTTTAGAGTCGTTGGATTTTAAATTGTATTGACTTTGGACCATGGGCCAAGATTTGTCAGCAAGTGCTCCAAAATTTTGTTATGATAAAACCACACCAGCAAACATCATTCTCATTAAATAGAAAGCCAATCACCTCTTTTGTGTTTTAGAGTGAAGCAAGAGGAATTTAACCACTTGCTGCTGTTTTTATTTGGTCTAAATTGAGATACGAAGGAATGCCATCATTTGCTCATCTTCGAGCATTAAGGTAGAAGCTGCTACAGTACTACAAATGTTCCAAGTCAAGTCAAATGTTCCAATATTTGTAAAATGCAACAACCCAGAACTGCTTGAGAATTTAAGAGCTAAGGTTGTTGTAGAGTAGAATTTCTTACCAGCCAAAACAAATCTCCTGCTTGTGTGGAGTAAAAAACGTAACTAAACCTTCCAGCAAGCCAATGCCACATGACAGCATATGGGAGTTTAAGAATAAACATGTTTCACCATCTATCTGTATGATAATAATAATAATAATAATTATTCCTTTATTTAGATATAAAACATATCTTTAAAAGGTCGCACAAATCACATTATATACAATTTTATGAAGTAAAAGAATGATTAAAAGAGAAGCAAACAATAAAATGTGGCTTAAAGCATGCCAGTTAAAACGTTACAAATTGAAGATTAGCCCTTCCGGTCTTTGCAAGTTCTATTAGAATGCATATTCAGATTTAGCGATGAGCAGAGACCTCAGCAGTGTCCATTTTATCTAGGTTACGGTATACTTGCTGAATAAATTTGGCCAAATTTATGCTTAAAATAATATTATCTAAAGACAAAGCAGCAGTAATGGCATGCCTGCAGGACCGAACCCCCAGCCTGTTCCATTCTGGCTTAAGCAGACGCCTGCGTTGAGAATTAAATGTAGGGCAGAGGCAGACCACGTGCAAAATTGTTTCATTTGCTAACCCGCATCCTCTGCATGTTGTGGCCTTCTTCGTGCGGCGCCAAGTGGGTAGATTTTGAAGAAAGCGCCAATCTCCCATTCTTAGAGCAATCAGACAGCGCTTTAGATGAAGTGAAAATGTCGTGGAGAGGTAGGCAGCAGGGGTTAGTCGTTTGTAGGAATTGACTACTGCCCACGAGTGACTACGTTTTGTGACTAGAGCTTTGTCTGCAGCCAGAGATTTCATTCTTACGCATTTTTTGATTATATTTTTAAAAACGGTCTGACTGGGGTTAAGGGCCCAGAGTTCGGCAACCTACATTTGGAGAATATAGTCATTCAAGAGGCGGCCAAATGTTCCCCCTGGGTTGGTCTCATTGATTTCTTTCCAGGTTAAAGATTCTAGTGTACCTTGATCGGCCTGTCTTAGTTTGTGACACAGCTTAAGATAGGTGCCGACATTGGAGGCTTCATAGTTAGTTAGTCCTAGCTCTAATCTAATCTGGGCCGGGGAGGCGGTGCTCGGCAAGTGAAGTGCCTTTCTGTAGATTTTAGTGGTGTGTTTGTTTAGGGCAGTATTCATTTTACCTTTAAAGATCTCTATGCCGTATGAGAGTGTTGGCTCAATCTTTGCTCTAAGGACTTCTAGTAAGGGGGCAAGGGTTGGGCCTGAGAGTTTCCTTGATAGTTTGGCCAGGGATACCCCTAGAGCCGTAGTTTTGGCTGCGATCGCACTGCTTTGCTTTGTGAAGTTGCCCCTGGAGTCCAAGTGAACGCCTAAATATTTGTATGATTGGTCAATCGTAAGACTTGTTTTATTGATTGACCAGCCACCGCCACTGTAGCGTTTCTTACCAAATGGTACTATCAGGGTTTTCTCCATATTAATTTCTAGATGGTTATCAAACGTGTATTGCGACAGTGCATCAAGAAGCCTTTGTAACCCTACTCTAGTAAGGCTAAACAGGGCCAGGTCATCGGCATATAAAAGGTTGCATAATGCCGCACCTCCTATTTTAGGTGGATGGCTGTTTACCTTATCTAGGGTACTTGACAGGTCGGCTATAAATAGGTTAAAGAGAAGGGGGGCCAGTACGCATCCTTGTTTGACACCACGTGAGGTCATGATTTTTCGCGATAGATGCGAGCCGGACCCTAGCTTCACTCGAACCCAGGTGTCAGAGTAGAGTTGAATGATTGGGTTCAGTATCTTGTTTGGAATACCCCACTGAGTCAGTTTTTTCCAAAGGGCCGCCCTGGGTACTCTATCAAATGCTGCTTTGAAATCAACAAAGCAGCAAAAGACCAGCCTGCGTGTTAGTAAAGCTTTGTCGATGATAGTGGAAACTGCCAGTAAGTTTGTCATGGTACCTGATTTGGCGACAAACCCTGTTTGATTCAGAGGAATCAGATCGTTATCCTTTGCCCATTGCCTCAAGTCCTCCAGAATTAGTCCTGCAAAATGTTTCGCCTCTATATCCAGTAGGGCGATTAATCTGTAGTTGTTCGGCATAGCTCGGGATCCAGCTTTGTGAATGGGATGGATTATTGCGCCCCTCCATGAGTCCGGGATTGTCGATGACCTCAAGGTGTAATTAAAGAGATTTAATAGGACCGTGGACCAGAAAGGGATGTCTGATTTATATAGCCTTTGTGGCAGGCCATTCGGGCCTGGTGCTCCGTCTTGTCTTCCTTTTGTCACTCCTTTGACCACTCGTTCCTCTGTTAGTACAAGTACAGCGTTGGGGCCTGGGGTTGTACTGAGGGCGGTGTTCAATGTTACATCAGCTCCATTCCCGTGTACCCTCGGTGGTCTAGTGCAGTCATGATGGTATTGTGCCTGAAAGTGAGCTGTTAAGTATGTTGCCCATTCTGCTTCCTGGATGTTGGCTGAGCCAGAGTTTGTTAGGTTCAGGTTGGTGTGGTTAACAAGGGACCAGAATTTCCTTGAGTTTTTTTGTTTGCTTTCCCACAGTAATTTTACCCAATATTGGTTTTCCTGAGCCTGTTTCTCTTGGGAAACTGCCCTCCTAAATGCTTTTTGGGCATGGTGGTATGTGGCCAGGAAGGCGCTGTTCCCCGGGAATTTTGAAGCCATCCTCAATGCATTGTTCCTTGCTCTCTTTAGTGGTTTCAAGACGGTGGCGGATGCAACCCCTGCTGGTGGTGAACGATTTGGTCTCTGCGTTGTCGCTGGATATGATTTGATCAGATGAAGGCTCAACTGCGACCATTTCCATATCGGGTTGGCGTCTTTGTCGAGGCTGCCTATTATGAAGTCCTTGCTTGTTTTTAAAACACTCTGGCTATTGGATTCATTCCATTTGAGGCGCTTTAGATTTTCGGTGTAAATACCCATGTAGGTTATAGGTGCCACTTTGTGGAGATCCTGGTGTGTGGTGAGGGTGGTAACCTGCGGCCTGTGGTCACTTTCAGACCGTTGGTGGATACAGAAACTGTTCAATTTAAACAGTAGTTCTGAATTACAGATGGTAAAATCAAGGTAAGACTTTTTTCTTCCGTTCGACCAGGTCCAGTTTGGAGGTGAGTCACTTGTTGACCTACCATTCACTACCAGGTAGCCTGCGTTGTAAAATCTTGTCACAGTGAGCTCACCTAATATATTTGGGGCTTGCTTCAGGGGTTTAGATTGAGTCATGGCCTCGATGATATTAATAGGGTCCAGCCTGTCCATGTCTGCAACATTCCCCTGAAAAAGATTTGTGTTAAAATCTCCCGTAATGATGCGGTCCGAGTTGGGATATGCTATGGCGAGGTCATCCATGATCTCACACAATCGGGCCAGATGGTCTTTTTTTGTACAAGAGCTGGGGTTGATGTACACATTGACGAGAAGGAGTGAGCGCTGCCTCCTCCAAGGATTGATATTTACCCCAAGTAACCAATCTTCTTCAAAGTGGAGTTGATTGAAGGCTCCTTTTAAGTTGTTTGAGATGTATATGGACAGACCGCCTTTGGGGTGACCAAATTGGCTGTGCCTGAGTGCTGATTTTCGGAATTCGATGTATCCTTCTATGGGGTGGTCTGCCGTTGCCCAGGTTTCCTGTAGAGCGATTGCTGCATGTTTACACAAGAAAGCCATGGTATCCACGTTTGAGGTTTTTTGGTGAAGTCCGCTGATGTTCCATGAGCACAGTGAGAATGGTGGCCGCCCTTGGTTGTTGTCTCTTTTGTGCTGTCTGTCCGCCGCTGAGGGGGGTTTCTTGGAGGGATTGTGTGTTTCTGCAAGCATTTGACCAGCTGGCGGTCAGTTTGGGTGTTTTGATGACAGGATTGCTGGCAGCCACCCCCAGCTGTAATTAGATTCCGCATTGTCTTCGCCTTGCTCGGGGCCTTTTGATTCAACGTCGTACCCTGACGCATTTTTTAAGATCGAGTAGGGTCTCATGCGTCTTATTTTGTTTGTTGTTGCCAGGTGGCTAGGTGAAGTCGATCTTGTTAGCAGGGAGGTGGGGTACCCAGGGGTGGAGTAGGGGTGTACTCTAATTCCCCAGTTCCGCAGAATTGGCTTCTGTTCAAGAAAAGCTCCTACCCAACTGGCCGAGAAGAAAGTCACCACTGTAACCTCAGAGGGTTGGTTTCCTCGAGGGGGGAGAAATTCGATGGATTCTATGTTGTTCGAGGTCAGGCCAGTTAGTCCCGGGATTCCTTCTGCTAGTTTTAACAGATTGGATCTGTTAAGAATGTCGTGCCGCCCTTTGGATTTATATTCAGGGGCCAGAAGAATCTGATGGCGCAGTGGGTCATTGTTGATTAATTCCGGAACACTTGTGGGCTTAATGTTGGGATTTTCGGCTGTCCTTTCCAGTTTGGTTTCGTGTAGCTGTTGTGACAGTCGTTGCGAAGCCTTCTTCAAATGTAGATTGAGACTGATCTGAGCTGCAGGGTCGTTGCAGATGGTTTTGCAATAATTAAGTCTTACCCTTGTGTTTTCTTTTCCCGGGGAAGTGAGAGCCGTCGGTGACCTCGATTTTTCTGGTGTCGTCTTTGGCCCGGTTGTACTTGCCGTCACTGGGTTCTCCCTGGTGGTTTCTGTGGGGGCACTGTCCTTGGTTGTTTCTGGGACCGTGGTTTGTTTACTTTGGTCCTGTGGGCTCATCACTGATTCTTGGGTGAGTTTTTCCAAGGTAGCTTCCTTGGGGATAGTCCGTTGCTCTACGGTATTATTTTTGACGGGGGATTTTTTATTTTCGGGTTTTTTGAAGATAGGATAGAGATCGTGATGGACCATGTTGGAGTTTGCCCTAAGTTTGTTTCTGGCTTTGCGCTGACGCTTGCGCTCTCTCTTGCTGCGTGGTGGGACTGGCCCTGGGAGGGCACCCAATGTTGATTCGCTTTGAGAAATGGGACTATTTGTTTGCACAGGCTCAAGCTGATCATGCCTAATTGTATGTCCGGTTGGTGACGAGGGGGGGCCGTTTTCGGCCGTCAGGTTTGATTGTGGTTGCTCGCTCAGGGGATGACCGTTCGGCTTCGTTGGGCCAGCAGTTGTTCCTGTAGTTGGCGCCTCTCTTTCATTTGTATTTGTGTTCTGCTTGGCAAGGGCCTCAGTGGGTTTTAGATGTTCTTGTTGTATAGAGGATATCGGTTTGATGAATACGTTTCCTCCCCTCAACAGCTTTACTTCCCTTATAACAGTGGTTAAGCATTCTGGGAGCAGAGAAAGGGAATCAATAATTGGGGAGCAACAGCAGGTTGGTTGGGCAAGCTTCGTGGAGGCTTGGGCCCGTAGAATTAAGGAATTAAGTTTGTCTAGTTTGCTGTCGATCCCAGATGTAAATAGTGCCAGGGTGTTTAATAGGTCAACCTGCACCTCCAGTTTTAACGAGTGGTAATTAAGTGCATTAACTGTTTGCTGCAGGGTTTGTAGTAGTTGTGGCCAAGCGCTGGTCCCAGGGTTTTCTTTAGTATTTTGTTTTTCATTTGGGGTCGGGCTGGGCCTTGGAGGGCTTTGAGTCGTCTTGAAAAAGAGGGACAGGTCCGTCATAAGCTGGTCGTTCTGGGCAGGCAGTGTTGACTGGCTTTGCAGTGTGGCCTTTGTGTGGCCAGATGGTGAGAATAACATGTACGGGGGGCTCAAGGCAGGGGATGCGGTTAGTGGTACTGTTGTGGTGGTTATTGTTTGAGGGGTTGAAGATTGTTGGCTGCTGTTAGAATACTCGGGGCTGGCTTGCCCGTGAATTTGTGCTGTCGTTTGGTGGAGGGAGGCCACAGGGGGGTTAATCGAAGTGGCTGCGCAAGTTGCAGTGAGTTGGGGCGACATTAGTTGGACCTCTGTTGGAGGTATAATGTTCTCCGGCTGGTTTTGAGGAGTTTGATAAGACCAGTGGTCCTCTGCTGGAGGCACTGGAGACTTGTCCAATGAAAGGTGAACCAGTTGAGGGTTTTTATTGTTGTGATCGATACAGGAGGATCCAAAAATATAGACCTCTGATGGCTCAATTGCCCTCGTGGTTACAGGAGCCCAATGTTGCGCCGGGGCCAGATTAAACGGCTCTAGTTTGGCCAAGGGAGCGATAGTAGTTGTTGCCTCCGGTGATTGTGCTTGAGGATGTGGTGATTCCGTAGGCTTTGATAACGTTTTTTTAAAAGAGTCCCGTATACTTGAGGGTTTTTGTGTTTTTGGGCTCTGGTTGGCGTTGGCCAAGGTCTCTGCAGTGTCAGATCGTATAGCTGTCCTTCTTTTGGGCGCTGTATACTTCCTCACTTTTCCTGATCTCATTATTTCCCGAAGGCCTGGCACTTCTAGTTGCTCACGAGTCCAGCACCACTAGAGCTTTGTTTTCAGCTCTTTTACAGCAGTGGGCTTTTTTGAAATTCCTGAGTTATGGAACTGTACGAACTGTGCTGTGCTGTACTGTACTGTACTGGACTGTACGTAGGCTGTGCAACTCTCTCTCTCGGGGATCGGGGCTCAGACTCTGCCTCTGTCTCGGCCTCGGCTCCAACCCGGATTCACCCGCCAGCCAGCTCCGTGCACCGTCGCTCCAGCACCTCTCCTGACTCGACGACTCGATGCTCTGTGCTCAGTGCTGCTCTGCTCAATAGCGCCTCCAAAGAGTGATGAGTGTGTTGATTTCGGGTAAGTACTTCAAGCACTCCACTCCTTGACGTTTGTGTGTCTGCGTGCCAGACTGAGCTTGCTTGAGGGTGGTTGTGGTGTAAGGATCCTTAGGTGGTTATTTTGTTAGAATGGAGCTTTCGGGGAAAGGCAAAGTTGCAATATGTCTTCCCAGGAACACGGTTGGGTTTGTTTCCCTTTTTAGCGGCTAAAATGCAGCTAAAGCAAGGCTAAAAAGAACGTTTTGGGGAGGGGGTTGGACCAGAGGGCGGGCGCACAGCAGTCACCGGCCGCTTCAGGGCTTGTCAGGCCATTCACACTCGCTGCAACTTGCCACTTACCGCTCCCCTGCTGGATTGCAACTGTGGTCTCCCAAAACGACCCAGATCGGCCTCGGGCAGATCTGCAGTAGCTTTGTGCGTTTTGCGGTGTCCTCCGTGGGGTAAAATAAGGTCCAAGCACTGTTTTTGGGCTGTGTGGTACTTCTGTGTGAGTGCTGGCGCTTGCCCTTCAGCCGCACTTCTGTCGCACTCCTGCCGTGCTCCTGTCTGTCTTGTGTGGAAATTGCGGGGGGCTGCGAGCCAGATGTCTGAAGCTACCGGGCCAAGAGCAGCCGGCGTCTTCCTTGCGCCTTCCTCGCACGCCCAGGCCCAGACGATCAGCGTGAGGACAGGGACGCAGACACGGACATGAGCCTGGAGTCACCGCATGACCCGGACCTGAGCCTGGAGTCACCGCCTGAGGCGCCCCCCTCCGATGTCCCCCTATGTCCGGGGGGTCTCCAAGCTGCCGCGAGGCTCTGGAAGTGCTGTCAAGCGCTGACACGGCCGCTTTGCTGTTCACTCGCAGCTCGCTGCATTAGCTGCTCAAGTCCGAGCCACACGGAGGGGGGGGGGGCGAGGAGGCAGCTACGGCAGTGGCAGCTGATCGGGGGGGGGGCAGCTACGGCAGCACTAGAGCGGCCCTTGAGAGGTGCTCAGACGCTCTCAATCTTGCCCCCGCACCTCTCTGCTCCTCGCCTCACTCGCCTCGCTCGCCGCACTGGCACTGGCTCTGCAGCGTGTCGTTCAAGTTTTCGGCAGACTGGAAAACACGGACCCGACTCATCGACTACCACTGATAGTAGCTAGGCTTCTCATCAGATTATCCTAAACAGAGCAGGTTCCGCTATCAGACACCACCAGAGCAAAACTCTATCTGTATGTCCAGAGCCTGGAAAGCACTACCTAGAACTTTGCTAGCATCTGTAGGAGAGTAGGGTCTGCAATCCTATGATCACCCAGATTTTTTGCTTTTGTTTCACTGGTTTACGACTTTCTCTGGCTGTGGGCCTGCCAATCAGACCCACAGCCTGGCTGTTCTCTTTCTAAATTACGATATGTACCCTAGGTGCAGTTACCAATTGGTACTGGGCCACCTTATCAGACCCTGTAACTCAGGGCATAGGTGTACCCAGGGCCGCCAGGGGCTGCAGCATGTATTATGCCACCCCTGGCTGGCCTCCTAAATTTGACACAACTGGCTGCATGACAGCTGGGGCAAAGTCGTGTAATCACCCTTTGCTTTAGGTATAGTAGCCCTATATCTAACCATACAATGGACACCCGAGTTCCTATCAGTCACTCCTATGGCAGGCCTTGACAATCCTGAAGGCAGAGTGCGTGGGCTCGTGTGAACTAGGTTTTGGCCCGAGCCGAGCCCGGTTGCAGCTTGCGGAATCAAGACCCAATGGCTGTTCCATGATAACGCGTACCACATCGGTAACTTCGGTGTCGCGTTATCAAGGCATGTCGAGTAAGGTGTCATACGAATCGGGATGCTGCCCTCTCACCAATTCTGGCGACGAGGTTAGCATTCCGCCCTTCTAGAGGGACACGACATGTACGTAACTGTGAACCCCGGTTAAAGTTAACTAAAGCCTCAGCTCCACAAAATGGATGCTGCCACCACAGACACGAGTCTGACCTCCTGCTGCTGGGAGTCCTTCCAGCGAGGAGCGCTTGGACAAAGGGTTTCCTGTCAAGGGCGGTGTTCGCACCGTCCCAGACAGGGTTTGTGTATTCTGGGTAGGTAGGGCTTTGCAAGAAGGTGACTGCGGAGTGGCACCCCGGTGCTCACTACGCATCTGCCGGCTAGAACCAGTTCCAGGGGCGCGCAGCCCCTGACCTGGGGAAAGTCCAGCAGGGGGGAGAGGGGTGTAACTACCCCCCTTCCTGGTCCCACCCTTAGGGCAGGACCTAGTCATGTACCCACCCCTTTCTTTAGGATAAAGGCCGGAGTGGGGACCCTTCCAAATTAGATCATCTTTGAATCAAGAACTACTTTCTACGAAAGGACATTCGAGACTCTTCTCAAGATTTCTCCCTTGTGACTAAGGAGTAGTCACCCTGCATCAGCGGGCACCATCTAAGAACTCTGCGGTTTGCTGCAAGTCCTTCCTCAAGGATCCGACGGCCCAGCTCGACGAGAACCGGCTTCCCTGGCACCTCTGACCTCTACCCACGTCATCAGCTCAGCTGTGATCTGTGGGTGCGACGAGACCTCGAGGGACCGGCCACCATCAAAACCTGCACGCTTTCTTAACCAGCACGACCATCGAAGCAATTCTCTGGTGAGTGCTCTGGGGTCCGAGAAGCCCCGACCCTGAGCCGCTCCAGCACCGAAGTGCAGTCTCCCAGCATCTCCACGATCTGGCACCTCTGACCTCTACCCACGTCATCAGCTCAGCTGTGATCTGTGGGTGCGACGAGACCTCGAGGGACCGGCCACCATCAAAACCTGCACGCTTTCTTAACCAGCACGACCATCGAAGCAATTCTCTGGTGAGTGCTCTGGGGTCCGAGAAGCCCCGACCCTGAGCCGCTCCAGCACCGAAGTGCAGTCTCCCAGCATCTCCACGATCTGCGTGGGGCCCTTCTGCTCGCTGCTCAAGCACGTTGTCTGGTCACTAGCCGCTGGCTTGTGCCCTTCCTTGACGAAATCCGACAAACAACACTGCTGGTCTGGTTGCTCCAGATCGGCCCTTGCTCCCTTTTCCGAGAGGAGCACCCCGGACCCATCTGGTCCATTCAAGACGCCATCTTAGGCCTACCACGTGGCCCTGAGATCTGCCAAGGCTTGTTGCCCCAATCCTGGGCCCAGCGACGCCGACAGCATCATCCTTCGTGGGACAGCTCGCACCTCCCTCCTGGTCGCCGACAACGCCTCCTGGTCCGTGAGACTGCAGAGCCTAGCGTCGCCCACTCACCTGGTCGAGGTGACGGCCAACCGGTGCCCTCCTGGTACCCTCTGACTACTGGCTAGTAGTACGAACTTGGTCCCCTCTGCTTTCAGGTGTCATCGATCTCTGATCCAGGCTTGGATCTCTACGAACTATTCATCACTGGTCGCCGGCCAGCAACTCCTTTTCTTCCGGCTCCTGGCTCGTCAGCGAAGACCCCCGACGCCTGTAAGACTTGTGCAGCCGCAGCCCTCGTGGCTAGGTAACTTCGGCATTTCGGTGCCTGCATAGCCTCCTCACTCTAGGGTCCCGAGTCCCTCGCTTCCGACTTGCCTTATCGGGTCCGCCCGAGACCACTAAACCTTCCGTGTCTTCGGACACTTGT
This sequence comes from Lissotriton vulgaris, assembly GCF_964263255.1. Taxonomy (NCBI): domain Eukaryota; kingdom Metazoa; phylum Chordata; class Amphibia; order Caudata; family Salamandridae; genus Lissotriton; species Lissotriton vulgaris. Next base: position 765,758,528 of record NC_141693.1, on the reverse strand, counting down.
TTTAATTGTGCACTTGAAGTATTTTCCTAAGAGATTTGGTTTGTGCTTAGTACCCTGTCCTCATAAAGAGTACAGGGCTGTTGTGATTCTTAATAAATATACTGTTTATTTTCATAACGCTTGTGTGGTGTCCTTTCACTTGGTGTTCAAGGGGTATGTGATGGTATAACAGCTGGCTTAACACGCCCTCTCGAGTCTTTAGCCTTAGACTGCTCGTATCCACGCTACTAGGATAGCTGGTCTATAGGTTGACTTACAACCAATCATCATAAGGGTCGTTTGGAACGATACATAGCGGTCGCTAGAATAGCGAACGCTGCATATCGGGCCAACTTCTCACATTGGTGAGCAGCGGTTGGGATTTGAGCTTGCTGTTGTTTTACCACACGTATCCTAAGAATATCTTGTTGAAAGATCACATAAGTACTGTTAGTACATATAACTAAAGCTTAGAATACTCTGAGTTCTACTGAACCAGCTGTTGTAGCTCCTCAAGGCTTAGCACACCTTGGCTGCAACTCTTAGCAAGGGATCAGTAGGCAAACACATAGTGTAGGTAGGTGCATCACTTACACCACACTAGAAACAGTATGTCGGACAAAGGAGGAAACTCTGAGTCTCCCCTTGTGTCAGCTGACCCTCCACAGGTCATCCCTTCAAGATATACTGTGCTGAGCTTCAAGGAGTTAAGACAAGTGTGTCACTCCAGGAAGATCAAGCAGGGGTCTAACCCCACAACTTCCTTTCGGATTGGTCTCTTGGAGACTTATGATGCCAGAAAAGCTGAGACCCTTCTTAGCTCTTCTAATCCAGAAGGAGGTATGCCTCCCCTTGAGGGAACCAGAGGTGACCCTGACCTCATCCACCTCTCAACTGAGAACGAAGATGTGGAGGATGATGAGGATGAGGATCCCTCTGGGGATGAGGCAGATAAGGGACAGGTAGAAGTCGTTAGACTAAGCAGGTCCAACTTAAGCAAACATGACAGTGGTACTGGGGGACCCCTGGGGCCACTATCAGGTCAGCTTAACATTGGGAATGGACGAGCCAGATCTCTGTCAAGAGACTCTGGCAGATCCCTTCAAACCAATGGCTCTCACAACTCTTCTCAAAGAGGGATGACGTCCCCTCAGAGGAGAGTATACGAAGCTAAAGAAAGGGCAGCTAATCTGAGGATTGAAAGGGAAGAACTTGCCCTGGCCAAAGAGAGGCTTGCCTTTGCTAGAGAGCAACAGTTGAGTGGGGCAGTCCCCACTGGTGGCAGCATTGTACCTAGCAATAGGGAAAGGAGTTTTGATACGAAACACCTTGGTAAGATAGTGCCCCCCTTTAAACAAGGGGACGACATCCACAAATGGATTACTGCTTTGGAGAGAGCCTGCACTGTGCAGGGTGTTCCCCAGAGTCAGTGGGCAGCTATCTTGTGGCTCTCCTTTGAAGGTAAAGGTAGAGACAAGCTCCTCACCACAAGGGTAGAGGATGCTAATAATTACCACGTCTTGAAGAGTACACTGGTTGAAGGGTTTGGCCTAACCACTGAGCAGTACAGGGTGCTGTTCCGGGATACCCAGAAAACGCAGTCTCAAGATTGGTCTGACTTTGTCGATTGTGCCACTAAGGCTTTGGAGGGCTGGTTGCTGGGCAGTAAGGTTACTGATTACGAAGGATTGTATAATTTGATGATGAGAGAACAAATTTTAAACAATTGTCAGAACCAGTTGTTGCATCAGCATCTTGTCGACTTGGATCTGACCTCTCCCCAAGAATTGGGAAAGAAGGCAGACAGATGGGTTCGAACAAGAGTGAAACAGAACCAGGGCCAGAATCAAGGTGGTCAGAAGAAAGCAGACCAGAAGGGTAAAGATTCTAAGGGGGAACAAAATGACCAGAAGTCTTCGACAGGTCCCCAACAACCCAAAGAGGGTGGGGGTCAGGCTCCCCAAAAGAAGAAAGAAGGCCAATCTAAAAGATGGTGCCAATACTGCAAAAGTAAATCTCACTGGTTTAGTGAGTGCACCAAGAAAGGAGGGCAGACTCCTGCCACTGCAGCCCCTAAGGCACCTGTGCCCCCTAGTACAGCCAGCAGTGGTAGTGCACCTCCCAAGGGTTTAGTAGGGTTAACCCTGGGTTCTGAGGGGCGTGACAACTTAGTTGGTACACTCACTCAGGCTGTCCTTGTCAGTACAGGGGATGTGGATATGTCCCCTGACGTAAGCCCCAATACTTTGGGCAAATACAGACAGACACCTTTCATAAATGGAAAAATGGCTCAGGCCTATAGGGACACTTGTGCCAGTGTCACAATGGTGACACCTAACTTTGTGGACCCTGGACAGATCATGCCAGGTACAGAATTCCTGGTGACCAATGCGAGCAATGTCACTACCAATCACAGTATGGCAATTGTAGCTTTCTCCTGGGGAGGGGTAACTGGCCAAAAGAAGGTTGTAGTTAGTTCAGACCTCCCAGTGGATTGTTTGTTGGGCAATGATTTGGAGTCATCACAATGGTCAGAAGTGGAGCACCGGACTCACATGGAAATGTTAGGCTTGCCAGCACATGTGTTCGCCGTGACCAGGTCACAGGTCAGGAAATGCCCCACTGAACAGGTGCTGGATCCTGGAACAACGGACCAGACACCTCCCAAGAAAAAGAGCAGTAGGGTTAAGGCTGCGCCTTCCCCCTTGCCCCAGGTCGTGGATCAAGTCTCCGAGGAGGCTGACCTACAGGAATTGAGGGAAACTGAGCCTAGGGAGTTCGAACTTGATCAAGTTGAATTCTTGGGTTCAGGGGGACCCTCCAGGGAAGACCTGGGGAAGGACCAGTTAGACTGCCCTTCTCTTGAACCCCTCAGACAGCAGGCTGCTGCTGAGGCTGCTGGGAACGCCACAGGTACCCACAAGGTATACTGGGAAGATGGACTCCTGTACACTGAGTCAAGAGACCCCAAGCCTGGCATGACCAGGAGGCTGGTTGTACCCTTGTCTCAGCGAGGTTTCCTACTTACCTTGGCCCACGAGATTCCCTTAGCAGGTCACTTAGGCCAGACGAAGACGTGGGACAGGCTTGTCTCACACTTTCACTGGCCTCATATGAACGAAGATACCAAGGAGTTTTGCCGCTCCTGTGTCACTTGCCAAGCCAGTGGTAAGTCAGGTGGCACGACAAAGGCCCCCCTTATACCAATGCCTGTGGTGGGGGTGCCCTTTGAACGGGTGGGGATTGACATCGTCGGTCCCATGGAACCACCAACAGCATCAGGGCACAAGTTTATACTGGTGGTAGTGGATCATGCCACCAGGTATCCTGAAGCTATTCCCCTTAGGACCACTACAGCGCCTGTTGTGGCAAGAGCCCTAGTTGGAGTGTTCTCCAGAGTGGGCTTCCCTAAGGAGGTCGTCTCCGACAGAGGTGCAAACTTTATGTCGAGCTACTTAACTGCTATGTGGAAGGAATGTGGTGTCAACTACAAGTTCACTACACCCTATCATCCACAATGCAATGGGCTTGTTGAGAGATTCAACAGGACCCTAAAAGGGATGATTCATGGACTACCTGAAAAGCTTGGGCGTAGATGGGACGTCCTGATCCCCTGCCTTTTATTCGCTTACAGAGAAGTCCCACAGAAGGGGGTTGGCTACAGCCCTTTTGAACTTTTGTACGGGCATCCTGTGAGAGGACCCCTGTGTTTGGTAAAGGAAGGATGGGAGAGACCTCTCAAAAAGCCTGCAGCCAACATAGTGGACTTTGTGCTTGGCCTCCGCTCGCGGATGGCTGAATACATGGAAAAGGCATCTGAAAACCTTAAGGCCAGCCAAGAACTCCAAAAAGCTTGGCATGACCAAAAGGCTGTCTTGACTGTTTACCAGCCCGGACAGAAGGTGTGGGTGTTGGAGCCAGTGGCCCCAGCAGCACTCAAGGACAAATGGTCCGGGCCCTACACCATCCTGGAGAAAAAGGGAGAGGTCACCTACCTGGTCGACCTGGGAACTCCCCGGAGCCCCCACAGGGTGCTTCATGTCAACAGGCTCAAGGCATATGTCGACAGGAAGGACATGAGTTTGCTCATGGCCCTGGATGAGGGACAGGAAGAGGAGAGTGACCCTCTCCCCGACCTGCTCACTCAGAATCCTGACGATGGATCGGTCGATGGTGTTGTCTTTTGTGGCAGCCTCTCCGAACATCAACAGAAAGACTGTAAACAGGTTCTTCAGTCTTTCAGACATATGTTCTCTCTAACACCCAGTCAGACCGATTGGTGCACCCATGAGGTTGACACTGGTGACAGCTTGCCCGTCAAGAGTAAAATCTACCGGCAGCCTGATCAAGTTAGAGACTGCATCAAGAGTGAAGTGCAGAAAATGTTGGAGCTGGGAGTCATTGAACCCTCGGATAGCCCTTGGGCTAGTCCCGTAGTTCTAGTGCCGAAACCTCACACCCAGGGCGGTAAGAAGGAGATGAGATTCTGCGTAGACTACAGGGGTCTCAATGCAGTCACTAAGACGGACGCCCACCCAATACCAAGGGCAGACGAGCTTATCGATAGATTGGCTTCGGCCAACTACCTAAGTACGTTTGACCTGACAGCTGGGTATTGGCAAATCAGGTTCGCTGAGGACGCCAAGCCTAAGACCGCATTTTCTACCCCTGGTGGGCATTATCAGTTCGTGGTGATGCCCTTTGGTCTGAAAAATGCACCTGCCACCTTCCAAAGGTTGGTGAATCAAGTCCTTGCTGGGCTGGATGACTTCTGTGCGGCGTATCTAGACGATATTGCTGTCTTTAGCTCCACCTGGGAGGATCACCTGGTCCACCTGCGGAAAGCGTTAGAGGCTCTGCAAGCAGCAGGCCTCACTATCAAGGCCACCAAGTGCCAGATAGGGCAGACACAGGTTGTATACCTGGGCCACCTTGTAGGTGGAGGCCAGGTTCAGCCACTGGAGAGCAAAATACAGTCAATCAGGGACTGGGCTCCTCCAACCACCCAGACTCAGGTTCGAGCTTTCTTGGGCCTGACTGGATACTACCGGAAGTTTGTCAGGAACTATGGTTCCATCGTGACACCATTAAACGAACTGACAAGCAAGAAAATGCCAAAAAAGGTTCAGTGGACAGCGAGCTGTCAAAAAGCATTCGATGACCTAAAACAGGCCATGTGCACGGCGCCTATCCTTAAGAGTCCGGACTACTCCAAACCATTCATTGTCCAAACAGATGCTTCTGAGTTGGGTGTGGGAGCTGTTCTTTCTCAACTGAATTTTGATGGTCAAGACCAGCCCATTGCTTTTATAAGCAGAAGGCTGACCCCTAGAGAGAAGAATTGGTCAGCTATTGAGAGGGAGGCCTTTGCTGTGGTTTGGGCCCTGAAGAAGCTGAGGCCATACTTGTTTGGCACTCACTTCAAGATTCAGACCGACCATAAGCCCCTCTTATGGCTAAATCAGATGAAGGGTGAAAACCCCAAACTGCTTAGGTGGTCCATTTCCCTACAGGGGATGGACTTTACAGTGGAACATAGACCTGGTACTGATCATGGCAATGCCGATGGGCTCTCCAGGTATTTCCACTTAGAACAAGAAGACTCACCTGGTCAAGGTTAGCTTATTGTTCCGACGTTTGGGGGGGGGGGGGTCATGTAGGAGAGTAGGGTCTGCAATCCTATGATCACCCAGATTTTTTGCTTTTGTTTCACTGGTTTACGACTTTCTCTGGCTGTGGGCCTGCCAATCAGACCCACAGCCTGGCTGTTCTCTTTCTAAATTACGATATGTACCCTAGGTGCAGTTACCAATTGGTACTGGGCCACCTTATCAGACCCTGTAACTCAGGGCATAGGTGTACCCAGGGCCGCCAGGGGCTGCAGCATGTATTATGCCACCCCTGGCTGGCCTCCTAAATTTGACACAACTGGCTGCATGACAGCTGGGGCAAAGTCGTGTAATCACCCTTTGCTTTAGGTATAGTAGCCCTATATCTAACCATACAATGGACACCCGAGTTCCTATCAGTCACTCCTATGGCAGGCCTTGACAATCCTGAAGGCAGAGTGCGTGGGCTCGTGTGAACTAGGTTTTGGCCCGAGCCGAGCCCGGTTGCAGCTTGCGGAGTCAAGACCCAATGGCTGTTCCATGATAACGCGTACCACATCGGTAACTTCGGTGTCGCGTTATCAAGGCATGTCGAGTAAGGTGTCATACGAATCGGGATGCTGCCCTCTCACCAATTCTGGCGACGAGGTTAGCATTCCGCCCTTCTAGAGGGACACGACATGTACGTAACTGTGAACCCCGGTTAAAGTTAACTAAAGCCTCAGCTCCACAAAATGGATGCTGCCACCACAGACACGAGTCTGACCTCCTGCTGCTGGGAGTCCTTCCAGCGAGGAGCGCTTGGACAAAGGGTTTCCTGTCAAGGGCGGTGTTCGCACCGTCCCAGACAGGGTTTGTGTATTCTGGGTAGGTAGGGCTTTGCAAGAAGGTGACTGCGGAGTGGCACCCCGGTGCTCACTACGCATCTGCCGGCTAGAACCAGTTCCAGGGGCGCGCAGCCCCTGACCTGGGGAAAGTCCAGCAGGGGGGAGAGGGGTGTAACTACCCCCCTTCCTGGTCCCACCCTTAGGGCAGGACCTAGTCATGTACCCACCCCTTTCTTTAGGATAAAGGCCGGAGTGGGGACCCTTCCAAATTAGATCATCTTTGAATCAAGAACTACTTTCTACGAAAGGACATTCGAGACTCTTCTCAAGATTTCTCCCTTGTGACTAAGGAGTAGTCACCCTGCATCAGCGGGCACCATCTAAGAACTCTGCGGTTTGCTGCAAGTCCTTCCTCAAGGATCCGACGGCCCAGCTCGACGAGAACCGGCTTCCCTGGCACCTCTGACCTCTACCCACGTCATCAGCTCAGCTGTGATCTGTGGGTGAGACGAGACCTCGAGGGACCGGCCACCATCAAAACCTGCACGCTTTCTTAACCAGCACGACCATCGAAGCAATTCTCTGGTGAGTGCTCTGGGGTCCGAGAAGCCCCGACCCTGAGCCGCTCCAGCACCGAAGTGCAGTCTCCCAGCATCTCCACGATCTGCGTGGGGCCCTTCTGCTCGCTGCTCAAGCACGTTGTCTGGTCACTAGCCGCTGGCTTGTGCCCTTCCTTGACGACATCCGACAAACAACACTGCTGGTCTGGTTGCTCCAGATCGGCCCTTGCTCCCTTTTCCGAGAGGAGCACCCCGGACCCTCCTGGTCCATTCAAGACGCCATCTTAGGCCTACCACGTGGCCCTGAGATCTGCCAAGGCTTGTTGCCCCAATCCTGGGCCCAGCGACGCCGACAGCATCATCCTTCGTGGGACAGCTCGCACCTCCCTCCTGGTCGCCGACAACGCCTCCTGGTCCGTGAGACTGCAGAGCCTAGCGTCGCCCACTCACCTGGTCGAGGTGACGGCCAACCGGTGCCCTCCTGGTACCCTCTGACTACTGGCTAGTGGTACGAACTTGGTCCCCTCTGCTTTCAGGTGTCATCGATCTCTGATCCAGGCTTGGATCTCTACGAACTATTCATCACTGGTCGCCGGCCAGCAACTCCTTTTCTTCCGGCTCCTGGCTCGTCAGCGAAGACCCCCGACGCCTGTAAGACTTGTGCAGCCGCAGCCCTCGTGGCTAGGTAACTTCGGCATTTCGGTGCCTGCATAGCCTCCTTACTCTAGGGTCCCGAGTCCCTCGCTTCCGACTTGCCTTATCGGGTCCGCCCGAGACCACTAAACCTTCTGTGTCTTCGGACACTTGTTTTAATTGTGCACTTGAAGTATTTTCCTAAGAGATTTGGTTTGTGCTTAGTACCCTGTCCTCATAAAGAGTACAGGGCTGTTGTGATTCTGTAACGGGGCACCTGGGGCCTGGCACCCCGTTCCGAGTTCGGACTATGAACAGGAGGGAATGTCTAAGAACGAGGCTTGCACTAACCCCTCTTCTGTCACTCAGCAGACGGACTATCGAGGCTCGGGGGAGGACTTTTCCGTGATACCGGAGGATGATGGTGACTGGCCCTTTAACTGCCCCGGAGCTGCTGAGTGGGAGGAGTCCCGAAACGACCGTCCGTCATCAAAAGAGGACGAGAGGAAGGACGAGGTGTGTTTTGTACACCTGGAGCGAGGAAGCAGGGAGAGAACGACGAGAGCGAGACGAGAAGGAGACGAAGGAAAAGCCAGGAAGCGGACGAGGAGCCGTGACGGACCTGGAGACGCCAGGAGGCCAACGACCCCACGTGTCGCCCAGCCACTCACCCGGGGGAGGTGCGTGGCTCGTGCAGGTGCGTAATCGCCTCAGGGGTTGGGTGGGACGCAAGGGAGGTAATCCTGTCCCGTGAAACTTCCCTGGGTCCCGGTTCCCCTTCACTATCACAAGCACCGATCCTATCCCCTCACGCCACTTCCCTGACACTGCAGACTGGGAGCACGCGTGGTTTGAAGTCCTCACTCCCTTTTCCCTGACACGGCGGATTGCCGAACAGAACTCTCACGAGTGCCCTTGTGTTTGTTTTCTTTTGGATACCTGGGAGGAAGCAAGGTCAAGACGGAACCCGAAGCAACCCCGACCCGACGGAGCCTGACAGGTCTTCGGAGGACGACCCTGCTAGAGAACCGACGAAGGCGAAGGTCGAGGAGCCGATCCCCCAGGAGAACACCCGTTTTGAGAAGGACTTGTTCAGATCATTTGTTGAGCTCAATAAAACCCGCAATAACCAAAACCCGCCTGTTGCCCTTCACTGTGAATCCTGCTCGCCCCGAAAAGCCTACAGATTCTTAATAAATATACTGTTTATTTTCAGAACGCTTGTGTGGTGTCCTTTCACTTGGTGTTCAAGGGGTATGTGATGGTATAACAGCTGGCTTAACACGCCCTCTCGAGTCTTTAGCCTTAGACTGCTCGTATCCACGCTACTAGGATAGCTGGTCTATAGGTTGACTTACAACCAATCATCATAAGGGTCGTTTGGAACGATACATAGCGGTCACTAGAATAGCGAACGCTGCATATCGGGCCAACTTCTCACAGCATCTCTACCCAACTCCCCCCAGTGTAGCTTACAACAACAATCATGCTATTTTGCATGACCTGCAAACTGCAATATTTACTATAATGGCGGCACAATTACTTTACGTTAGTAGACTTTTACCAACCTGTGATTACCCAGACATGTGGGACAGTGAACTGTTACCAAACACTGTTAATACATTGTTTTATGGACAGGTGGCATAATGAGTGTGCAAATATACAGCGTGGCAGCCCATTCTCTATACCCAGAAGTGTTTTCTTTTTGTTGTAAACGGAGGCCATCAGTGTAGTGTAGCGAGAATTCCGTTCTCCTACAGAACTGTGCATAGAGACCTGGAACCTCGGTAAATTAGGATGGCCCAAAACTCACCTCAGTACCCAAAATCCCCTTACCGAGCTAGCTACAGTGTCTCATTGGTCATAACAAACTCCCAATGCTTAGACAGACCAGAATATGAACTTAGAGTACCTCAGGAATCGTGGAACACATGAACACTCTTTCGCTATATAATCATCACAAACCAGAACGAGGAGTAAGAGGACACGTGCACGTTTGAAATATTTATTTACTTATGCAAGGTTCTCAAACGCAATATCTTGTATAATACTAGCAAACATATTATAAGCAACAAAGTTATCAGCATAGTTATCAGTCCATAAAAGGTGAATGGTGAGAGCATACTAATATGCTGAAATGAATAGAAATTACCAATGTCTAATTCACACTCTCCCTATTTAGCATAGTATATTATATCTATGAAGGTCTCATTTGGGTTTTAGCAGGGCGGGCCCATACCTTAAAATCTCAGTGGCAGGACGATCACATCACCTCCCACCAGCTCTCTGCATGCGAAGCATATCAAGTGTGTTTTTGTGCGTTCAGCATCACAATATAAAACTCGCCTAGAGCCAGATTTTGGCAGCAGCATGTGTGTTATGTCTATAGGGGTGCGAAGATCAGACCTTACAACAACACTGGGTTAAGTTATCCATGTAGCCTTCAGCACTCGCTGTGTAGACAGAGTGTAGAACAAAACTGATATCAGAGCAATAACATTATTTCTCTAGTAAATCATGAAGCTCTTCTGGGTTGAAAGCAAAAACAACAATTATGTGTTGTGTGCAAAAGTGAAGCAAGAATGAAAACGGCGTGCAATCATTTAATAAACTCATGCTAACTTAACACAGTATGTAGAAAAGAAGTAGCTATATGACAGTAGAATATCTGGAAAGTGGCAGTAGGTGAAAAGATTTTGGCTATCAAACTGAAATTGAATCATGTGAAAGAATTCGAAGTAAAAAAAGCACTGGGTATCTATCTACCCTTCCTCGGTCTCCTGTTCCCAGGATGTAGGTCTGGCATCTTGTTATGGGCACCACAACAAAAATTTCCAGTTACTGACAGCCAGTCAGATCGTCCTAATCCTGAACTAAGAAGTCTGTATTGGATTAAGGAAAAAATGCTTTCTCCTTGACAATGATCGGTTAGATTTTCAAATGTAGTACTCTGGAAGGAGTCAAGGATCCGGCTACTTCAAGAATCCATTAATTAACAGCTATACTATATAAAAGTGCTCTCTCAGTAACCCTTTAAATCCCACTAAAAATCGTTCTGTAACATAAATTTCTCAAAAACTACATACACAATACCCATAATCTCTTTCACAACAATATTTTAGGTTGATACATAGTCGCCACAGTTTATCATTCATCCTATTTGTTGAACTTGTGTGGTGAATATCGAATAAAATACTACTGTAACAAATGTGATGGAACTCTTTGAAATTCATAAATTCAATTGAGCATTATACTAATAGATTTGGGTTATCTATTACTTCTATTTTGGGTACATTTAAAAATCAACCTTTTATGAGCACTGCATATTTTTAACAAATGATGTTGTATATGATGATGCGATGTATCAAAGTTGAATGGTGTAAAGTATTTGGCCAAAACAAATATGCCTGGAACTAGGGACGAAATAAGAATTAGCCGCAATGGTGTCTGTTTGGGAAATTGAAGACTGAGGTAGCTTAATTGTGCATTTCACATGCTTTTTGCAGTACTAAAGCCGGGGGATAAGTTGGAGAAAAATATTTAGCAAATCTTAAAGTACATAAAATAAAACACTGCCGTGCTACTAGGTAAGTTGCACCACCTAGAGCAATACAAATAAAAAGTATATGTTCCATCATGATCGTTATCTCCAAAAACAAAATATATATGCTTCTAAAGACATAGGGACACGAGATAAAAAAGCAAAACATCATTTAATTTATGAAACTTTGATATTCAGCTCACCTATTGATGAAACCGTACCCATTTCGTACATTAAACCATTTAACGGTCCCCAAAACCTTTGTTGCTGAAAGGAAACAGATTAAAATCAGTTGCAGTAACTCCAAAAATTAGCGCCACATGTTTTCTCAGCCACACAATTAACAGCAAAAAAATCCATCATTTGCGTGAATGCAGTCATGTATACCTGACCATTTTACAGTAGTAATTCACATTCAAAACACGACGACAACATAGAGAAGAAATCTTGGAGTGATCAAAAACAAAGTTTATGGTGCATTACTGTTACAGAAAACACACTTGTTTAATGCATCGCTCATGAAACTGACGGTTGCACTGATTAGCCTGTCTGCGTCAGTCCTTTGCGTCCACCTGCCCAGGGCGGGTTTTGCATAAAAGGGAGCATGAACACCAAGCAAATAGGGAAATACAGTAATCAAGCCAGAATTGACTGGCCCCATCACCAGCAGCATCCATTGGCCCAAGTCTTTAAGAAAACAAAAAGAAAATTCAAATTCAGCAATGAAGGAACTTTGAGGCCAGAGATGCAAATGCCCATATGCAAACTAAAGCCCGCCAATCGAAAGGGCTAGAATGGTTAGCAAACTACTCGATGCCTCTCATCTGCAAGTGGAAGTAGCATTGGAATTTGAAAGTCATCCTATACTAGAATGATGCCACAGAAAACAAGTATTGGCATAGCCAATAGGTCTCACCTTTGGGACCTTAAAAGTATTTAGTTATGCAGCACAATATCATTGGTGCAACAACATCAACAGTTGCATGGGTAAACATTCTAAGGTCCCAAAGGTGAGACCTATAGGCTATGCCAATGTATGTTGCTCTCGCCCTCAGGGTGGAATACAAATTCTTAATTCTGCGGCAGTACCACTGCTCGAAGTCTTGAATGTAACTTTAAAGAGACTATTTAGTTCGTTCACGCATTTTCAATGTTATACACAACATATTTAGAGGAGTGTAAGCGATAGCTGGACATTACCCCCAGATTCAAGAAGAACAGATTTTACGATTCCTTAATAGCGAAAAATACTGATTCGCTATTAATGAATTGCAAAATGCTATTCATCAAGAAATCCATTTAAAAATAGCGATTTTTAATGATTCCTTTATTGCGACTCGCAATTGCGACTCGCAATTAAGGAATATCTCCCCATTCATTCCTATGGGCCTAGAGGCTCATAGGAATGAATGGGAAAACCATCCCAATTTGCTAATCGCAATTAGCGATTCGCAAATTGAGATTGCGATTTCAAGGGTGCAGGGGTATCCAAAGGACACCCTGTTGCACCCATGAAATTGATGTGTGCACATATGTTGCGCACACACATGCCCTTAGGGCATGTGTGTGCGCAACATGAAACTTTGAAAAATGCACTTTGAAAAATGCACCAAAGTTTTTGCTATTTACCACGTCGTTTAACTTAGCAGTAAATAGCGGCCCCAGATTGCGAATTCGCAATTTTTAAATGGTTCATGAATTGCATTTAAGGAATCTCAAATTGAGATTCCTTAAATGCAATTCATCGCAATTTAGCGATTTCTATAATTGCGATTTTTGCATTTGGGATGATGAATCCCAAATACAAAAATAGCACTCGCAAAGGGCCAGATTCTCAGAATCTGGCCCTTTGCGAGCCGAATTTCCTTTGATGAATCTGGCTGTAAGAACCATGTGGAGTCTGTGCATGACATCCACTACTGTGTGAAGGTATGCTGTGCTGTGTGGGTTTCTAAGGGCAGCGCATTCTGGGCATGGCGTGTTAGGCAAGCTGTGCTGTGTGGGTCATCTGGGGCAATGGCGTCTTGCTCGAATGTGTGAAAAAAGGATGTTTGTTGGAATTGTTTCTGAGGTGCGGGTGTATCAAATCCGAGTGTGCTAAATGTTATTTTGTAGGGCGGGAGAGGTGCGTGTTTAGTTCAGCGTTTATTTCTTAGGGCGGGGGCAGCACAATCGGAGTTTGTGTGAATGTTTAAGGCAGGATGCTTTTGAAATCTTTTGGACGGACGAGAGAAAGCAGGTTGGAGGAGTGCAGTGGCCAAAAATCCGTTGTTCTGCACTTGGATTGCCTTTAGGTGCTACTGGATTTCTGGGGGGCTGTTGCATGAGGTGTGAATCTTTGGGGGAGATGAATGCGAGTAAGCGACCCTTGGGCTGTTGAGGGCGTGCGCTGGGGCCGCGAGGCTTGGATGGGTGTGTACCTTTGTGTGGAGATGGCAGTGGGTGCCTTGTACATGGTGGGCAAGGCCCAGGTCTCTGGTCCGAGTGAAGGGAGAGGTAGGTGGGGGTGATTGGGTGTGAAGGATGTGCAAGTTGCCCACAGTGTGACAGCAGTCTGACATTCATTAGGATCAGCTAGTTGACTTGAGTTAAGGAGGAGCACCAGGTGATGGCGATTCACGCTCACTTAGCCATGCTTAGCCAGTCCATGTACCTGTGGTGCTGCCGCGTTGTATGTTGGCATGAAGCACACCCTATCTCCCGTATTGAGTAGGCCTGACTCACAATGTGCTGCGACGGCGTTGTAGCGCGGTGGGGCCCAGGTTGGGTAGGCCGCAGGCTATGCTATAAAGATGACGCAAGAGTCGGCACTTTCACTCTCGGCCGGAAGACCACGAGCGGTCTCCGGCCCCTTTATTTACACCCTCGGAACGAGCCCACCCGAGGAGTGTATGGATGCGTGAGTGTATCGCAACATTGTCTGAGAGAGTCCGGGTAGTTCTCTACATCCCTCCTTTCTTTTGGTTCTTGACCATCAAGTTCTCTCAGTTCAGGGTGAGGTATATACAAAGTCCCTCAGCCGTTGACTCTGCATTGGATAAGGCCAGAGACCATACTTCTGGCTCCGGGCACAGGGAGATGTTGCAACCCCAGCCGGGGTCCCCTCAGCCGACTCAGCAGCAGCGTTCTAGCCGGTCAAACGGGCACTACCAGCACTTCCTTGACTGGCTTGTCTCGGCGACTCCGGCAAGGCGTTCCTCACATTGGGAGACACAGGGGGAGAGAAGTTCGGCAAAGAGTCCTGATACCCAGAGACCTTGGGGTCTTTTCCGCCTCCGTTGTCTTCTTTAAACTGGATACATTCCTTGTGACTGTTGGTGTCCCTTTTGAGCGTTTTTCCATGGTCCCTTGGACACTTACAACGACCCAGGCTTCTGGCTTGTAGGGAGTACGGAACCGCCACCTGGGGTGTCGGTCTTTGATCACCACCTGGTCTCCCACTCTTAGCTGAGGTTCCTGGGCTCTTCGGGCCTCACTTGCCTTCCGGTTCGTTGTCTCCCTCCTCAACTGGACGGCTGCATCATCCCGCTCCACGGGCACCCACGTCGGGTCAGACGGGATACGGTTGCGTGGGGCTCGCTTGAACAGGAGATGAGCCGGAGCACTCTTGGTGGTGCTATGAGGAGTCTGACGGTACGCACCAAGGAATTGGTCGAGGGCTGCTTCAGGATCTTCCCTGTCATCCACTGCAATGCGTAATGCATGGTTAATTGTCCTCATCAGTCTTTCTACTTTCCCATTCGCTTGAGGCCATAGCGGGGTGATCTTCCTGTGACGCACCACTAGGTTCTCAAGATACTGCTGGAACTCCCGCCCCTGGAAGGGGGGGGGGGGGGGGGGGGGGTCCATTGTCAGACTTAACTTCTTCGGGCAGCCCCATCATTGCGAAGGCTCGATCCAGGACTCTCTTCACGTGTGGAAAGGCTGTTGATGCGACAACTTCAACGATGGGAAACCTCGAGAATGAATCAAACATGACCAGCATGTGAAGTCTGTCCGGGAAGCTCCCAAAGTCGGAGTCTTGTACGGTTCTTCCATGATCACCGGTGCTGGCACTGGGTTTCCCCCGGTGATCATGCAGGCATGGCACAGCCGTACCATCTCCTCTACCATGGAGTCCATGGTCGGGAACCAAACCTTGTCCCTCAACCTTGCTTTGGTCTTGGCCATTCCCTGGTGACAAACATGGGCCAGCGTGAGGATCCTCATCTGTAGGCTTTCTGGGATCACTACGAGATGTCCCCTCAGGACGACGACTCCTTCCCCCACACTGTGTTTGCACCGAACATGCCACAGTTGTTGACAGGCATGGCTGAGCTCCGGCTGGAAGGTGCGAGCACCGTCCATGAAGTGGGCCCAGCCGTTGTTCTCAAAGGCTCCTCGAACTCAAGGGAGTGGGGTCTTCTTGGGTGGCTTGGCCAATTTCTCGAGTGTCACGGCCTTGGGACATGCCCCTTGAGAAACCATGTGAACCAACGCCTCCGTGCTGCAGGCATCTGCAGACTGGTTGACTGGTGTCGGGAATTCCACGTGTCGAGACAGGTAGTCGGCAGGGTTGTGCGCCCCTGGGCGGAAAACCACCTTGAAGTTGTATCCTTGCAGCTGTACGGCCCATATTTCGATCCTCGGGGCGCTAGTCGGGATGAGCCGGTAAACAGCGGGAGTAACGGCTTGTGGTCTGTCACAACACTGAATTCTTGGCCGCATAGATACAAGTGAAAATGCTGGCAGGCCCACTTGATAGCCAACGCCTCCCTCTCGATTTGGCCGTATCTGGTCTCGGTGAGAGCTTTGCTGGCGTAGGTAACAGGCTTCCACACTTCCAGGACATGTTCCTGAAGAAGGACCGCCCAGAGGCCCACAGGGCTGGCGTCGAAGACCAGTTCCGTTCTGTGTCGTGGATGGAAGTAGGCCATCACGGTCTTGTCCAACAGTCCGGCATTGATGTCTTGGAAAGCCTTGTTGGCCAACAGCATCCATTCCCACTTGTGGTCTTGAAGCGCGAGGGCACGC
This sequence comes from Lissotriton vulgaris, assembly GCF_964263255.1. Classification (NCBI taxonomy): domain Eukaryota; kingdom Metazoa; phylum Chordata; class Amphibia; order Caudata; family Salamandridae; genus Lissotriton; species Lissotriton vulgaris. The sequence continues at coordinate 765,742,366 of NC_141693.1, read as the reverse complement.
AGTGGTTTGGATATGGCTGCCAGATTGGGAATAAACGGTCCACAGTACGTGACCATGCCGAGGAAGCTCCTCACCTCAGTGGGGTTGCGAGGGGGGCTGGCCGCTCGGATGGCTTCTGCTTTCTTCGGATCCACCAGGAGTCCCTAACGGGTGAACGTGTAGCCGCAGAAGTCAATGCTCTCCTGATAGAATGATTTACAAAAAGGGGGGGGGTGGTGATGAACAGAGTGTCTGAGTTAAACAGACCACTCTTACCCAGTCCAAAGATCAGGGCTTGATCCATCACCGTTATTTATCTCACTGCCCCATCCCAGCTCAGAACCTGGCTATATGCAAATCAGTCTGTCCCTGGCCCAGTGCATCATGGGAACAGGGCAGACTAAACTACCAAGCCAATTCTTCACCAGAAAGGAGACAAGCTACTGGGGACCGGTTTCTGGCATTTCAGCCTTCTTCGGCCCGGCTTGCTTGAATCCTGATGGAGCAGTGAGAAAGGGACTCATGTCTGAGTATACCCTGCCACACCTATAGTGGCCAAAAACGATTTACAAAAAGGGGGTGGTGATGAACGGAGTGTCTGAGTTAAACAGACCACTCTTACCCAGTCCAAAGATCAGGGCTTGATCCATCACCGTTATTTATCTCACTGCCCCATCCCAGCTCAGAACCTGGCTATATGCAAATCAGTCTGTCCCTGGCCCAGTGCATCATGGGAACAGGGCAGACTAAACTACCAAGCCAATTCTTCACCAGAAAGGAGACAAGCTACCGGGGACCGGTTTCTGGCATTTCAGCCTTCTTCGGCCCGGCTTGCTTGAATCCTAATGGAGCAGTGAGAAAGGGACTCATGTCTGAGTATACCCTGCCACACCTTGTCTGTCCCTCACCACCCCTTGTTGTAAATATTTTTGTCCACCCTAAGCGTGGAAGGGTATTCTCAGATGTGAGACCCTTGCTCATTGCACCATCAGGATTCAAGCAAACCGGGCCGAAGACGGCTGTAATGCCAGAAACCGGTCCCCGGGAGCTTGTTTCCTTCCCAGTGTAAGAATTGGCTTTTGTAGTTTGGTTTGCCCTGTTCCAATTATGCACTGGGACAGGAACAGACTAATTTGCATACAGCCAGGTTCTGAAACTGGGATGGTGCAGTGAGCTAAAAAACGGTGTTGGATCTAGCCCTGATCTCTTGACTGGGTGAGAGCTTTCTGCTTAATTCAGAGACTCTGTCCCTCACCACCCCTTGTTGTAAATATTTTTGTCCACCCTAAGCGTGGAAGGGTATTCTCAGATGTGAGACCCTTGCTCATTGCACCATCAGGATTCAAGCAAACCGGGCCGAAGACGGCTGTAATGCCAGAAACCGGTCCCCGGGAGCTTGTTTCCTTCCCAGTGTAAGAATTGGCTTTTGTAGTTTGGTTTGCCCTGTTCCCATTATGCACTGGGACAGGAACAGACTAATTTGCATACAGCCAGGTTCTGAAACTGGGATTGTGCAGTGAGCTAAAAAACGGTGTTGGATCTAGCCCTGATCTCTTGACTGGGTGAGAGCTTTCTGCTTAATTCAGAGACTCTTTCCCTCACCACCCCTTGTTGTAAATACTCCTGATAGAATGAGCACTTAAATTTGTGAATAGTCAGCCCGAAATCCACTAACCTTTTCAGCGCGGCCCTGAGGTGTGAGTGATGTTCCTCGAGCGTGGGGGGGGAGTACACAAGGATATCATCGCTCAGGTTGATCACTCCCTGTAGCCCCGACAGTGCTTCCCGGATGGCATTTTGGAAGACTTCAGCGGCTGAGGACACTCCGAAGCTGAGCCTCTTGTACCTGCGTAGGCCCACATGCGTTGAAAAAGTGGTAATGTATTGGCTCTCCGGCTCCAGTTCCAGTTGATGATAGCCGGCGTTCAGGTCTAGTTTGGAGAACCACTTTGATGGAAACTGAGCACATGGGAGGTGGCCTTAGACGAGTCCCCGCCCGGCTGACGTACGACACCACGAACACTTAGTCGTTGTCCTCATCCTCATACATGGGGCGTCGCTCCTGGGGCTGGTCATCCGGCACCGGCGGTGGGTCGTCAAGGGAGATTTGGCGAAGGCGTGGGGACACATTTCTGGGCCTTGACACAGTCGATCAGAACCGCCCACCGCGTAACACTCTGGGGTAATGGTTTAGCCGTCCGCAGCGAGAGCATATTTTTCCTTTTGCCCTGAAGACAGCAGCCGCGGGTGATCCTCGCCACAGTATCCACACGGTCCACCTGGTGGCGGTCTAGGCGCCTGGCGAGGCATCGGGGGCGTCTCTGGATTGCATCCACCTTTTCCTCCTTAATTGGAGGGTGCCTGGGTGTCTAGGACCAGGATCTCGTCCAGCGAGATTCCAGGTTGCCAGAGGATTAGCTTCCGATGGGGTTTTGAGCGGCATCCTAGGATGATCTGGCCCTGGATTTCGTCCCTCTGGTCCGTGAAGGGGCACGTGCTAGCCAGCCGGCGTAGTCGCGCATAGAACATATTGACAGATTCGGTCTCGGTCTGCCACGCCCTCTTAAACTTCTCAAAATCATGATTGAGCTGTGGGTCGAAAGTGTCTGTTGAGCGCGGCAAACGCCGCCTCGTAGTTATCATTGGTTCCTATGTTGGGGAGTGTCTCGAACAGATCATAGATCTCTGCACCGCCGTAGATGAGGAGTGACCGCTTGACAGTCTCATAGGTTTCGCTGGTCCCTTTGAAGTAGTGGTTGAGCCATCCGACCCAGGCCTGACATCTTGGCGCAGCGGTTGCGGGGTCCGCGGCTTCACTATGGGGGTAGTGGTGCGACTGCCGTGTGGGTGTGCACTGGTGGTGGAGGATTGGCAGCGACCGCTGGATTGCGCCCTCCATCTTGCTGGGCGGCAGCCCCTGTCGCCGGCAGGTTGCTCATCGCGGCTGGGCACGGGTGCGTGTGCGCAAAGGCGTGGCTTGCGTGCTGACGTGTGGCTTCTAGGCGTGTGCTTCAGCACGTGTTCCTGTGCCGCCGACAGTGTGGTAGTTCTGTGTGTGCCGGTGGGGGGCGCGAGTGGCCCTTTGGCGCAGCCACGTGAGATGGCAGGTGCTTGCGTTGGTTAGGCTTATACACTGTTAACCCAACACTTGAAGATTGGTCCTCCCTCCTTGCCCCAGTGGCGTGCTCTTTCCGGTATGGTCTGTGGCACAGGGCAGTCCACACTCTACCCCTCCTTTATCCACTTTTTTTTCCAGCTGCCAATGCTTGATGTGCTCCTCAGGGTCTGCTCTACATGCAGCTATACACACGGCCCCTCACATGAGGAGTCCTGGGGTGTGTGTGTTGCAGTCTGTATTCACGCCACTATTTTTTGAGCAGATGCTGTCACGTACCCCCACGTACACCCCACTGAGCGCTGTCCCAGCAAGCTCTGCCTGCTGAACACGTCCCGATGGCTGGGGAGACGCGTGGGCGGGCTCAAGCTGGACTGCGCGGGCAGGAAGCACAGCTGCAGACGCCGCTGTCGGGCTCAGAGCCACAGGTGCCGGCTGATGCTGGTGGGCTCCGCAGTCTCTTCCAAGCACTTCACCGGGCACCCTCGAGAGCAGGGCAACGCGGGTGGGCACCGCAAGCTCTCCGACAGGAACCACCAGAGTTAGGCGGGTCCGACCGGCCTAGTCGCACCCCTCGCGTGGCCCGGGTAGGCCGCAGGCTACGCTATAAAGATGACGCAAGAGTCGGTACTTTCACTCTCGGCCAGAAGACCACGAGCGGTCTCCGCACCCTTTTTTTATACCCTCGGGACGAGCCCACCCAGAGGGGTGTATGGATGCGTGAGTGTATCGCAACATTGTCTGGGAGAGTCCGGGTGGCTCTCTACAAACGTCTCTGCGCATTCCTAAGTGACAAGGAAAGACTCCCGTGCTGTGAGAGGAGCAGCAGCGTGTCTGCTGCTAGTCATCCCTGCTGATAAGAATGCATTGAGCTGTACGTGTGAACGATGGCAGCGATCGTGGGAGGTGCCGAGCCATGGTGGGGCATCGCTGCTGAGAACTCCTGCTTCCCCGGTGCCTGCTATCTTTATCCTGTTCAATGGGTGAAACTTCTGCCACTTTTTCAACTCTCTTCCAGAGTTTTTCACGTGTTGAGAAAAAAAGAGCAGAACACATGCGCACTAGTAAAATCTGGCTTATCAAGCAGACTTAAGCCCCCTCTTCCAGAGTACTGTTCGAAGTGCAGCACTTCACATGCATGCATTTCCATATCAGACTATGAAGCCATACTAGCCACGAGCCCCCCAAATAAACGGTATTGGAAACAAATGACATATGTTCAGTTTAGTATGGATAGCTATCGTCTGCTTCCCTCCATACTCACAATTTTGTACTTTGGAAGAAATTGTTCTTGGGTGAAAATGCCTATGTGCTTGAAAATTCGGTGTGCAGATTGGCAGAGATTATATCCAGCTTGAATTGTTTGTTCCTAAATTCTAAAAGTGGTAGAGGGTTAGAGTTTTTAAAGGTTTTGCGGTTGTCTAAAAGAATCTGTGATATCCTGGAAACCAAACCAAACACTTGTAGCGCCACCATAGGAATTTGTGTCCGAAGAGCACAGAGCAGCAGCCCAGTGCCTCAAACTGCTAAACTCACAGTGCAATTAAAATCTGCTGTTCCTTGGTGTTTACTTTTATTGGCAGCAGCGTTTTGACTTTTGTCTTCTCTGCATCTTTTGTTTCCTCTGTCGAATGAGCAGATTGGTATTAACGCACGATAAGAAAGGGGAACACACATTGAACCTGACGAACAGCATAAACGAGGGTGATCGCTTCAGACTGCAATCGAGAGGCACATAGTGCAACCAAGGGAATTATTGCGAGACTAAAAACAAGCATTGGCTGCGCAGCCGTGAAAGTGACACGGCCACGCGGGCCTGAAACTGAAAGTAAGACGCCAAAATGGAAAAATCAGGGGTGAGTGCGCACGAGGGCAAACACGCGAGTGGTGCACGAGCAGCAGGTGGCAAAAGTGAAAGTAATCACGCTCCAGAGGGCACCTCGGGTGCTGAAAGCTGGCGGCTGCACGTGTGACCGCAAGCGCTAGGCCAGCAGAAGTCTGGGGCAGCACTTTTAAAAGCACACTACTAAATGTCTCGAAGAGCAGCGCATGCCCCGGCTCAGCGAGACCTAAAAGTAGCTTTACACACTTACCACTTGTGTTTTTACCTAGCAGATCGGACCATCAAATTCCCTCTAAATCCACCAACATTGAAATGGCTCCCACTAAGAGTACAACTAGTTGAATGAGACTTATACTGGTAGATGTACTTAAAGCATCACTGGAGGTATTTCTGGTAGAAGTATCAAGAGTAGTTGTATTCTTGAAAGCAGTATAAATAATAGTAGGGCTAGTGTCAACGCGATATTAGAGGCAACAATAGTATTATTATTTCCTATGTACTAAAACAAGGTGCTGCCCTGTTAAAAGAAGTGCTGGACATTACTTTAGTTGGAATTGTTACAGAGGTATAAACTCGATGTGTAATGCTTTGAGAAAGGAGAATCAAGGTACGTCAAACATTCAAAGTAAAATAGGATAAGAAATGGAAGCACATACTTTCAACAAATGTCAAGTCAGAGAATGTATATAGCGCACTACATACCCGGAGGGTCTCAAGGCGCTTAGGGAGGGGAGGAGGATTACTTGTCAAATATCCACGTTTTAAGTTGCTTTCTAAATGCTAGGTGGTTCTGGGTAAGACGAAGGTAGTTGGGGAGTGAGTTCCATGTTTTAGCTGCCAGGTATGAGAAGGATCTGCCTCCCATGGTGGTCTTGTTGATGCGGGGTACAGTGGCGAGGGCTTGGCTGGAAGAACGTAGTTGGCGGGAGGGGGTGTAGAAGGACAGTCGTGAGTTGAGGCATTCTGGTCCGATGTCGTAGAGTGATTTGTGTGCGTGGGTTAGCAGTCGGAAAGTGATCCTCTTATTGACGGGTAGCCAGTGGAGGTCTTTCAGGTGGTCAGAGATGTGTTCGTTGCGCGGGATGTCGAATATGATCCTGGCTGAGGCGTTTTGGATTCGTTGGAGTTGCTTCTGGAGTTTAGCGGTAGTACCTGCGTAGAGGGTGTTTCCGTAGTCCAGTCGGCTCGTGACCAGAGCATGGGTGACTGTTTTTCTGGTTTCGGTGGGGATCCAGCGAAATGTTTTTTTGAGCATGCGAAGAATGTTGAAGCAGGATGAGGATACGGCGTTGACTTGTCTGTTCATTGAGAGTGAAGAGTCCAGGATAACGCCTAGGTTCCGTGCGTGGTCTGTCGGGATGGGTGCTTTTCCAAGGGCTTCCAGCCACCAAGAGTCGTCCCATGCAGAGGGGGATGTACCTAAGATGAGGACTTCTGTTTTATCTGAGTTCAGTTTCAGACGGCTTTGTTTCATCCATTCGGCAACTTCTTTCATTCCTTCGTGTAGGTTTGTTTTGGCGGTGCTGGGGTCATTGGTGAGAGAAAGGATCAGTTGAGTGTCATCCGCGTAGGAGATGATGTTGAGGTTGTGTTGGCGAGCGATGGCCGCAAGGGGGCTCATGTATACGTTGAAGAGGGTGGGACTGAGTGAGGATCCTTGTGGTACGCCACAGATGACTTCAGTGGCCTCGGACTTGAATGGTGGAAGGCGGACTCTCTGGGTTCTTCCGGTGAGGAACGAGGTGATCCATTCAAGTGCTTTTCCTTGGATTCCGACGTTTTTGAGGCGCTGTAGAAGGGTGCTATGGCAGACTGTGTCGAAGGCTGCGGAGAGGTCGAGGAGGATGGACTGTGTCTCCATTGTCCAGTAGAGTTCGAATGTCGTCTGTAGCTGCGATGAGGGCGGTCTCAGTGCTGTGTTTTGCTCGGAAGCCAGATTGTGAGGAGTCGAGGGATGTGTTGGCTTCGAGGAAAGCGGCGAGTTGGTTGTTGACAGCTTTCTCGATGACTTTGGCTGGGAAAGGAAGGAGCGATATGGGGCGGTAATTTTTGAGTTCGGTGGGGTCCGCTGTGGGTTTTTTCAGAATGTACACTTACACTGTCTGCACTGGTGCCAGGGGCAGTACAGTTTATTAGAATAATATTTTCAGATTAAGTAGATGGCATTGAAGAAGGCACACAAAGTTCGAGATTGAGTGCGTAGTTAATTAATATTTTCCACTAACTTTTTTAGGACAAATAGATTCATTTAAAAATGTCAAAATACTGAAAGAGATAATTATTCAAAATAGAAATAATTTAAATGTACAGTACCCTGTGTGTATAACAGTAAAATACAACAGTTCTAATAATTGTAAAGTCAATACTGAAGTTTCACAACATAAAGCTCCATGGCTGGTTTCTTCTCTGCTAGATAATAGACTGTAGTTTGGCCAAACACCGCAATTAATCAGTTTAAAAGTGCTATATGTGCCAATGCTTTTTTGTACTAAAAAACAGTAGCAGTAAGGGTCTTGAACAAATATTAGGCGCAAAAAAAAAAGGCAGTACGGACATAGTGTTGCACGTAGGAGGTCGAGCTGTCCTCTCAACCACTCGATGCGGGTCATCCATTTAAAATGATTGCCCACATGCGCTTCCATCAGCTGGTTATTGGCCTAATTAGTCCAGTTTTGTTCATCTAAAGTGGCAGAGGTGAGGTAGACTTGTACATGAAAAGAGTTCAAAAGTACCTAATCCGCACAGATACAACACTGTCCACCTGGGGAGAAGGGGCAGAAAGCAGACTAGGCACCAGGATTTTTTTTTTTACGTCAATAGGGGTGAGGGCTGCCCAAATGGGCATGCCAATGTCTTCGCCCCAAAAACGTCCCAGTCTTTCTGCCCCAGGTGTTCGGTTTTATTTTTTTATAGGTAGGGAGGAGTGGGGGCTGCTGAGAATGCATTTTTGGGGGGGGTGAGGGGCATGCTAATGCCCCTCACCCCCCAAAAGTCTTTCTCCCCCCAGTAGGTAAATCGGGGAAATATCCCCTTATCTGCCTCCCCCTGCCGGAGTGACAGAAAGTCCACTAGGCACCAGGGATATGTTAATGGTCATAGGCAAGGGTCGCTCCCCTTTTTTTAGGCATACATTTTGGTTGCTTAAGTGATATTTTGTGTCATCTGCCTCCAAGGAGGGGAAGAAACCACTAGAAACCAGGGAGAGGTTATGTGTGTGTGAACTTGAGTTTGGCTGACAGTCTGTGTTTACTGACCTTTGGCTGCCATTTTGCTGACGGTGTGTGTGGATCTGCACTTGGCTAATGATGTGTGTGGACTCACAGTTGAAGACTGGGTGTTAGAATGGCGCTTGCCTGGTGCTGTGCGTGGTGGTGATTGGCTGGCAGTGTACGTGAACTGGCGATTGGCTGACTGTGTGCATGGATGGTGCTTGGCTGCACCGGGAGTTTCCCCGGTGGGCTGGAGGGGTGGGGGTCGGTTTTCTGGCCGTGGAGGCCGGTTTTGAAGCAGTGGTGCAATATCGGCCCCTAGTAACAAAAGCAGGAGTGGTGCTTTTTACTAGAAATTTGTGCTGTGATCCTACAACTTTCCCACACAGGTATTAGAGGAAAATGTGACTTTTTAGCTTACTTTGAGGTTTGCAGCGGATTCCGGGATAGAAAATGTTGGGGGATCAACGAGAGCCACACCTCCCTGGACTCCAACGGGTGACTAGCTTTCAGAAATGTCTGGGTTTTTAGGTTCCCCTAGATGTCTGCAAGCCCAGGACCAAAACCACAGGTGCCCAACTATCAATCACAAAACAACCTGGTTTTTCAAGAAGGTCAACTACGTTTTGGTCCTGGGCTCAGCGGCCATCTAGGGAAATCTACTAAACCCAGACATTTCTAAAACTAGACACCTAGGGGAATCCACGGATGTGCAGCTTGCATGGATCTCCCAACATTTTTCTACCCAGAATCCCCTGCATACCTCAAATCTAGCTAATAAAATCTAATTTTCCTCACGTTTCTGTGTAGGAAAGTTGTGGGATCACCGAGCTGACACTAATTTCCTACCAACCAGCGTTCTCCCAGGTCTCCTGATAAAAATGGTACCTCACTTGTTTGGGTGGGTCAAGTACCAGTCACAGGCAATGGTCCAAAACCTATTGTGGAGACATCAAAATTACCAATTACTAAAACGACCAGGTTTCGCAAGGGGGCAATGCCGTTTTTGGTCCCGGATCAGCAGCCATCGAGGGAAACCAACTAAACTCACACAATTCTGAAAACTAGACAGGAAAAATAAAATCACATTTTCCTCACATTTCTGTGTAGGATCACCTTGCAGGCACAAATGTCCTATCACACAACGTTCCCCTTGGTCTACCGATAAAAATTATACAGTCGAACTTGGGTTATAAAAATTTTAAATCAAAACATTGGCTCACTTATTAGAAGTTTTTGGCCTTTCAAAGACAATTTTCTTTTTCTAAAATGAAGCTAAAAAAATGTATTTTTTTTTTTTTAAAACATCGCATTGCCACTAGCATGCCCAAGGGGTTAAAATATTCACATATTGTGTTTTTGCAAGTCCTTCTGTTTAAAAGTTTACATCAAGGTATTAAAATGTCCGCTGCTCTTCCACACGACCTTTACAGCAGCAAAGTACATGAGCCAGGGATTAGTCTTGTATGAACAGAAGCAGTAACTGTTGGTGGACCTGGAAAGCTTCCAGGTCTGCTTTGTTTCGCCTGCAAAAAACAGCCTGAATCTCCGTTTTTACAGTTCCCTTTTAAATTTAAACAAGAATGCCTCTGTCAGGTAAAGTTGGAAAGAATTTTGTTTGTAAAGGTGTAATAAAGCACTGACGTGCTTGGGGGCAAGGAAGGAGGTGTGGAGTGCAAAGCAGCAGAAGAGCTGTTGGTTTTGGAATAGCAATTTCAGATGATACCAGAGTACAGCTGGGTCCCAAAGTTCTGTCATACTGAGCCTTTTAATTGGATTTTTTAAGGGTGCTAGACGGGGGCGCGGCTTGCGCCCGACTGTGATGGCGGCTCTTCCGTGACTCTCCCACGGCGGTCGGGGATCGAATGGAGCGGACACCACGCATTCGTCGCACCCTGTCCTGAATTTGGAGGACAAGCTGTGCGAAACAAAGGAGCATTAGGAGATACCTTCTGGATGACTTCTCCTCTCTCGTGAACGGAGCTTCAGGCAATATCCTCCGTGACGCAGCTCACTCATTTTGTGTTCTTTATGACGCTGATGGAGTTCTTTCACCAAGCTGCATTTTAATTAACAATTTTGCCTCCAAACATATTTCCACAGTCTACATGCAACTTTACAGGTACTGAGGGCTCTGACATTCATTTATCAACTTATTTCGTCATGCCTGAATTTCGGTGATTCCCGGTTCACCTCAATACCGCCATTTTGTGGCTCTACTTTGCATTGGGCTCCTCATATTATATTTCATTGAAAGTATGCCGCTTTCATTCTTCAGACTCTGCCACATGATTTTTAAATGACTGCAACAACCTTTATATCTATTAATCCTTGAACATATTGCAGCAGACTCATCTGAAAGCCATTCTTGGTACATCGATTGTTTTAAGTATATGCTTGGTCTTCTCTGGTTCTCATGCTTTGTGTTTCATATTATAGTGGCACTGCTTAATGTAATACATCTTTCTGGTCACACCTATGTTGTGTTTTGCTTTGCTTTTTATCAAAGGCAGAGAATGTTGCTAATTTTTGACTTTTCTCCACAATTGTATGTATTAGTCATAACATAATTTTCCTGATACTATCATATTATTGAGTTTGGCTCTCTTTACTACAACGTTTAAATTCTCGGTCTTTATTTGCCAGTGATACAATACTTACCTGTCTAATTTTCTGTTTCTTGATATACAACTTTCTCATTGCACTACGCTGATGAGGCACCTATTCCAGGTTTATGGGACGATTATCTAAGGGTTCCTCAGCGCCTCAGGCTACGTCTCGTAAATTTCAAATACATACTAGCTCTTGCTTTAACTGTTTATCCATGGAGAACTCAGACATTTCCCCACCTACGGACGCCTCAACGTCTCATAATACCTACAGCTCTGTTGTCACTAAAGCTTCTACGAAAAGACTGAAAAAGGACCCTCCTTCTCCATCCAAAGAATCGACTTCCGTAACAATGGATTTATTACTTGAAGAAATTAGGGCCTTGAGGCCATTTACAGAGGACACGAAATCCACGCTTCAAATGCTCTCTGATAAATGGTCCATCATAGATCAAAGGGTCACTGTATTAGAACAAAACTTTGACTATCTCCTCATCTACTTCCAAAGTAGACTCTTTGTTCACAGGTCTTAGTACTTCACAAACAGATTGAAAATTTGGAAATTAGAAACAGAAGAAATAATCTTCGCATTTATGGTCTTCCTGAAGGTACGGAGGGTGCATACCCACCCACTTTCTTTAAAACATTTCTTTCCAATCTCCTTGAATTGCCTGAAAATACTACTTTGAACATTCAGCGGGCACATCGACTGGGACCACCTGCACGTTCCATAACTCCGTCTTCAACTCAAAAACCAAGAGGAGTGATCTTGTATTTTCTTGACTACACTGATCTATTAAAGGTCCTGTCAGCAGCTAGAGCAATGAATCGCATTACGTGGTCAGGATATTCCTTATTTTTCTCTCAGAATTACGCTAAATCGACTGCTGATCGGCGTAAGGAATTTCTGCCCTTAAGACCGCAACTACGTTCAATAAATGCAAGATAAGGTCTTTTTCACCCTTGCCTGTTCAAAGTGACTATTAATAACAAAACCACAACTTATGAAGATCCACTAAAGCTGAAGAGCTTTTTATACTCTTATCACGCTGAAACAATGGAGTCTGCCTCATCAATGAGTTCTTAGATAGTATGAGCTGTATTATGGGAGTTGTGTCTTCATGGCTTCTGCCATAGCGGTTACTTTTCTTGTTTGCATTAGAATGTCAATATGTTAATGACAATTACTTTACATTGTTATTTTTTCTTTTGCACTTATTTATTTCTTCTTTTTTGTTTTAAGAGGTTGTATTTACGTGTTATTTTTTCCCTCCACTCCTGAAGTTAGTTTGTCCCGTTCTTCTCCCCGCCTCCCCCTGTGGGTCCTGGAGGTGTCGTTTGTTCAGTGTGGACTTCCATCCCTCCATCTGTTTTGGATTTTCTGTGAATCTCTTCTTTTGACTATCTTCTGTCTTTTGTCTATTAATCTTCCCTTCTTTCTCCTTTTCTCCAACTGTTCTATCATCTCATGCATCCATTTCATTTCTTCTTTCCTTTCTTCTTCAAGGATCATTTCTTTACCTTTTTTCTTTTCCTTCCTGCCCCTACTTTCTCACTTCTCTTTTTCAATTAATATTCGGTTGGTAGGATGTTCATTTTATTCTCATTAGTTCAAGATGCTCTTCTTATTGGAAGTGTGTATATCTTTGTAAACTTTTACTATGCCTTTAAAGATTGTTTTGTGGAATGTCAGAGGTTTACATTCACCCATTAAGCGCCAGAGAGTTTTAACGCATTTGGCTAAACTAGATACAGATATCGCATGCATACAAGAATCCCATTTATCGGATGTGAAATCTGCAAAGTTGAAAAGAGGGTGGGTGGGTGAAGCGCTCTTCTCCCCAGGTGATGGTAAACGTATTGGGGTCGTTATCCTTTTTCGCAAATCCCTATCTGTTAAAATATTATCACATTGTCATGATCAGTCAGGTAGATGAGTGTTTGTTAATTTTATGTTAGACAACGTTCCAGTTTCTTTATTGAACATCTATGCTCCTACAATTGGTGACACCTCCTTTTGGACCTCTTTATCCCAATAAATTACGCAATGTTATGACGACAATTTCATTCTTGCAGGTGACTAACGATATTTTCGATCCATTTTTGGATCGAAACTCACTGAGCTCCTTTATACCCCACAAATCCCACAAATCATTATTACAAACTACAAAACAACACAAACTCATTGATGTCTGGAGACTCTGTAACCCCTCGTTAAGGGAATATTCCTTTTATTCCCCAGTACATCACACACAGTCCCGTTTAAACTACATTTTTGTTTCTCATAACATTTCCCAATCGCTGATGAGAGCGGATATTGGTTCCATCTTGATCTCTGATCACGCCCCAATTACCATCCATCTTGATGTTTTACAAAAACTTAAGTATCCTTGTAAATGACGTTTTAATAATGCTCTTTTCTTGGACCCTGTTTTTACTTCGTCTTTCACCTCCTTTTTCAAAGAATATTTCATTTTTAATAAAACAGATGATTTGCCCTATCATACAATTTGGGACGCATTTAAAGCTTCAGCCAGAGACTTTATTATCCGTTTTGTCTCCAATAGGCGTAAACAATCACGCCAAAAAACTAATGCTCTTCTCACCAAAATTAAAACATTGGAACATGCCTATTATTCCTCCAAATCAAAAGAGTGTTTATCTGAACTTTTTAAATTCAAATTTCAATTTAATCAGGACACCACAGACAATGCTTCTAATTATTTATTAAAATCGAGCACGAAATTCTATGGAGATCAAAATAAAGCCGGGAAGTTGTTGGCCAATAATCTAAAAACCAAACACAATAAGCTCACTGTAGAATCTGTTTTTGGTTCTGACAACTCATTAAAATTTAAAGACGAGGATATTTTGAACTAATTTCTTCAATTTTACAAAACACTATATACACATCTGAAACCTTGTCATCTGACCACTCCATTTCTTTCTAAAATTCATTTTCCTCCTGATTCACATCCGGATCTCTCCTTTTTAGAATTTGATATTACTCAGAAAGAACTTCATGCTGCTCTTAAAATTCTTTAAAAAGATACGGCTCCGGGACCGGACAGTTTCACCGTAGAATTTTTACTCATTTTGCTTCCTTATTGATCCCCAAACTACATACCCTTATCCTTACCTTTTTACAATCTGGTGGATCTACTGGTTCTTTTTCTGATGCACTTATTTGCCTCATTCTTCAAGATGGTAAGGATTCTCAGTACTGCAAACATTATAGACCCATCTCTCTAGTTAATATAGATTATAAAAAAAATTTGAAAGCTTTGGCATTACGACTGGAATCTCAGATGCCCGATTTGTTAGGGACTGAACAATCCGGCTTCGTTAAAGGGAGACTTATTACAGACAACACTCGTCTATTTTTTGATATCCTCTCCAAAGCTTCACATATATCTCACCCTTTTGGCTGCCATAGCTTTGGACGTAGAAAAGGCATTCGATAAGAGTTGAATGGCCTTATCTCTTCCGTACACTTAAATGGTTTGGTTTTGGTCCTAAAATTATTGCTTTAATATTTATTTGGTACTCTAACCCGAGAGCCGCTGTCACCGCCAATGGGAGTATTTCTTCCTACGTTAATCTCGCAAGGGGAGTTAGACAAGGGTGTCCTCTCTACCCATTTCTTTTTAATATTGCCTTGGTACCTTTTTTACTCAGGATTCGACAAACCGCAGAAATCCATGGCTTCATTTTCCAAGACTCAAACATTAAATTGGCAGCTTATGCTGATGACATTCTTTTATTTCTATCAAAACCCCAAGCTTCTCTACCTGCTTTTCTGGAAGAGGTGGAATCCTTTGCGTCGGTTTCTGGTTATAAATTAAATAAGGATGAATGTGAAATTTTACCCATGACAAAATATTCTTTCAGTGCTGACTTTACTGCTTTAGGGTTTTTATGGAGTCCCCAATCCATTAAATATTTAGGCTTACTCTTTACTCCATCCATTGCATGAACAGTGTCACGTTGCATGCAAAAATATATTGATAGACTATCTTCTCTGACAGCTAAGTGGCATCCCTTATATTTATCCAGGTGGGGTTGTTTAGATACCATTAAAATGATGCTCTCTCCCATAGTTTTACATACTATTTCTAATATCCCGTTACCGATTCTCCTCAAATATTTAAAAAAAAATTAATACCATTTTATCAGCTTTCTTATGAGGAAACAAGAAGTCACGCATGTCTATCCGCAAACTAACTCGTCCAAAATCAGAAGGTGGGACTAACTTTCCGGATTTTCCTCTTTATCATAAATCTTTTATACTAGCACAGTCCTCACATTGGCTCTCCGACTCTTCTCCGATTTGTCCTCTTTGGGCAAAGCTGAAACGATCTTTTATTTTCCCTTTCTCCTTTCATGAATATTTATCCTTCATGCGTAAGCCACAGATTGTTTCTTCTCCTATTCTTAAGTATACATCTAAAATTATTCCCGCCCCTTCCCTTATATCTTTTAGGGATTCTCCTATATGGCAAAATGTGCATATTTTAATAAATATTAAACCCTTCTTTTGGAAATATTGGCGATGTCGGGGGATAATATGGGTTCATCAACTATATTGTCAGAATACACGTATGTCCTTTACACAAGCGAGTGCTGCTCTAGGCCTTCCTCCCTCTTTTCGCTCCAAATACTCCCTTTTAGCACAGGCCATTCAATCTGCCTATTTGCAATATACAATGTCCACGTCCACTGTATCTTCTACATCTACTCCTGTAGATAACTTACGGACTTTGTTACTTCATAATTCTAATCATTCAAACAGTGGTCCCATGCATTCCATAATGTATGACCAATAAATATAGACAAAGTCAGATCTATATTCAGAGTGACATGTCCAGCCGGACAGCGGTCATTCAAGTTTACTTAATAGACAGTAATTCCAATAAAACGAAGATACCTTCCACAGTACACCCGTGTGGTACACAAGCCTGTGCCCAACACTCGCGGGGTGGTTACAGATGGAATAGAAATAGAAGGGTTTTTAAGGCAAACAAGCGTTTTTCTGTTTACATTCAAATTATGCAGAAAATGTCAAAAAGCACCATTACAGTAGTTAGCAGTTAAGTATTTGTATAGGGTGCTAGACAAGTCGACGGCGTTTCGGCCCCCCTAAAGGGTCATGGGAACCATCATCAGGACAATCAAAAATTGCCTTAATCGCTAAAACCTCAAAATGCCGAGGAAGCGTAATGATATTATTTTGCCGTAAGGATAAGCAAAAAGTCCCGGACCAGCAGCCCTACATAGGGAAAGTAATATTAAGGTTAACATGATTGAAACCAAGTCACGGCAAGGAACGAGTGCCATGCAATAATTCTTACCCAAATAAGCCGTGGGTTGCTGCGTTACACAATCGTAATCGGGCGACGCCAGGTTAAGCCGTTTTAGTCGGTCTTGGAAGTGTTCCCTGGCGTCATAATTCTAAAGCTTCTATCATTTATAAATGTTTACATTCACCATCTATTCCACGAGATAAAACTAAGACAGAAGTATCCTGGGAAAGAGACCTGGATATTTCCTGGACTGTAGATTTATGGAATAAAATTTGGCTTAAGCTCAGGAAATCGTCTAGAGCTGCAAACACGACACAGACACTCTTTTTCTATATATAACCGACTCCAAATCACTCCCTCCAACCTTAATGCATATTGCTCAGATGCTTCACACACTTGTTGGTCTTGTTCGTTATCACCTGCTAATTTGTTTCACATGCTTTTTACCTGCAAATTTGTTCGAGATTTTTGGTAAATGGTTTGGTCATAACTCAATTCGATTTTTCACTCCAATCACCCTTTTTCTGTTTTACATATCTTTTTAGGTAGTTTATCTCCTATTTGGGATCACACTCGCATGAATATCAGAATCATTGATTTATTATTAGCAGTTGCTTTCCAGCAAATAACTAAGAATTGGAAAGATTTTACCAAACTTTCATATCAAGCATGGTGGTATGCGGTTTATTATTACCACTACTTTTGTATATCCTCAACATTTACAATCCAAACGTTTATATTTGTGGGAACCGGTTATATTGTTCATTGATACTAGTGCCAGGCGCCTTCCCTCTCCTGTACCTTTGCAACAAGAAGTGGCTAAACCTCCATGACTTCCTCTAGGTTATATTATTATATGACTTTATTCATATTTCCTATACGTTATAAGATTTCACCAATTTTGTAACTTTTTCTTGTTCACCTTAATGTGATATAAGATAACATTGTTTTTATTGTTTGGATAATATTAGATTGCTCTTTTGTTCTTCCACCCTTGTATGCTTTCTATTCCAATTGATATAATATGCATATTCTTCTTATTTTTTATACAATTGTACTTACTGTATTCTTTTATCTTAATAAATATCTTTTTGAACGTAAAAAAGGGTGCTAGACGAGTGTTTTAGCTCCAGGAAGGCCCATAGTTCTCTCCTGAGAAATGATCTTAGCGAGCTGTTTGGCCCTCTTGCAGTTTTGCTAGTGGGAAAATTACCAATCCACCCTATACACGGATAGCTTTTACAAATCAAATGGTGTCTGCCTGGTGTGTTGACAATCGTAAGATAAATAGCCTTCTTCTTAAAAGAGTGCACTCTTATTTCCAACTTGTCGAACTCAGAGGTAGACAGCATTTTGCAGAAGCACAACAAGGAAGCCGAGGACTGATTATTATAGGCCTCAAACATTCCACGATCCTATTCTGATAATTACGTCTCTTGATTTTTGTGCATTAGGGCCGCATTCCAATTCATCATTTTTAGCCCACGGGTGTCCAAACTGGGGTGGTATCTTGGGCGAAAAACGATGGCTTGGGATACGGACCAAGGATTGCCAGTGGTTACGACTAATTCAAGCTTCCATCCATTACCTTGTTTTTGATGCGCTCTCTTGATTTGTGGCTTTAACATGAAGTTTTAAGGAGACTGAGCAAACCGTGATAAATGCAGATACTGTTCTGGTCATTTGCTTTGAAAGCCTCTTTTTCTGGGAGGAAGCATGATCTATGTGAACCGGAGTTCTACCCGACCTTCATATCTGGGTAAATGTTGAGAAGGCTATTTGGGTCACATGTTGCCTGCTTCTGCCACTAGGTGCTAAAATTACATCTGGAGGAATCTGGATCCCAATCATGTTCATGGGTTGGGCATGCAGCAATGTAGGAATCCGTTTTGGTTTGGTGTGAGAGAAGTTGTTGCTGATTGGTCATGCGAGATTGGAGTTGAAACATACTGAATGTGCCCGACTAGAGCACTTTTCTATCTACTGGGATGCTTATGGTGGTTGGTCAGTATTGCCTTCTGCCTTTTTTTCTGGAATAAGCGCAGGTCCAAAGTGAGGATTGTTGCTCCCAGTGGTGTTGCTGCTGCTTGAGGCGACAGTTAATGCTGGAGACAGTTTGGGATCTTGGTTGCTTGCAGTTTTTTGGCAGTGTTGGGTTGACAGAACTTCTGTTTTGCAAACGTTTAGGACAATGAGTGAAACTGCCCGAGAAGAATGTGTAGCTGCTTTAATTTGAGGCTCTTTTGAGGGCACAGTGAATAAATGGTCCAACCGGTGATTGGTGAGCCAGAATCAGCCATTAATCTTTAGTATATGACTCCAATATGAGCATACACTAAAGGTTCCTTGAATTTATCACTACCATGATACCCTGTGGTACTCTCAATGGTTAACACATTGTATAACTCACAATGCTAAACACTCATTTATATTCAACCTGCTTTTCAAAATTCCAGTAACTTTGACACTACTAAATGCATTCTGAAAATGGGCAAATCTTTTTGCTTGTAACAGTTTCCCAATCTTAGGACATTGAGGACTGTTGCAGATATGACTTTTAGAACGACGTCTGAAGTATCTTCACCAAAACTTTAGCTGAGGGATATTGTTCAATACTTTTTGCAACATCTAAAACTTTATCAAGAGTAGGTTTACTGTATGCAAGTAAACAAACGTTCTTGTATTTTTGGGGAAATGCAATTGAGAACAAACCGGTCTCTGAGATGACAAGCAATGATTACACTCGTAAAAGAAGCCAGGATTCCTAATGTTGTTACATATTCTTCCCTAGGCTCTACAAATGATTGTTCTCTTTCTTTATTTTTTAAATACAAGTTCAAGCATTGCGCTGCTAGTTTCTTCTGTGAAATACTTCTCCTGTCCTTTAAATGTGTCATATACACATTCCAACATAAAAATTAAGACGCAGGGGCTCCTACCTTGGCTAGGTTATCAAAAGTCTTCTATCCAGCATCAGTAAACAAAACAATAACACCTTTTTCCCAGTGTGAATGACTTGCCATCAATTGCCAGCAGGTAATTCTCAAAAGAGTGGTGCGATTGTTTCAACTTAAGCAAGATTTACAAGCATTTTTGCAAAAACAAATTGGGTTGGTTGGGAAACTGGCCCGCTACATGTAATTAAAATACACACTTTTCCAAACGATAAATTGTGAAGGTTCAAAAATTCAAACAAAGGCTTCTGGGTAGATTAAACAAGGAATGTTACCCCAGAAAAAAATGATCCATTACTTGCACTTACAATGCTCCGCATTTAATGGAAACACGTCCCAGGCACACACTAACATGTATATGTGCTCACAAATCACTGAAGAAAGTACAGAGCATGCTTTGAAACTTCCATCAGCAGAAAACACGCCCTCACAAAAGCAGTAGAGGCTGCACACCATATTGTTTGTTCTCCTTTATGAACGTGTGTGTACAGTGAGCATTCTCTTGGGTAGCACGAGCTGGAAGAATGCGACAGCAAAGAATCTCAGCGGATCGAACAAGAGTTGAAAACGGTTAGACCACTGAAAAGCTAGCAAAGCAAGATGAATGAAACAAAACTACGCAGTAAGGTGAAAAGTGTGTACGTTTGTGCAGTAATACACAATGGTGAAGACTTGAAGGAAAACAGTAGAGTTAACTTGTCACCATATTGTGGAAGAGAGAGACAGAGAGACTGACCAGTGGAGAACTAACTTTTCGGGTCTTTATTAGAAGAGTTGAAATGTGGATACTTAGATGGTCAAGAAGGATTTTAAGGAACTAACTGCGCCAGGTGCTGCACAACGGACTGACAGAAAGAAACTGTCACAGTCAGCAAATGGAATACACAGACATCACAGAAATACAGTAATGAAAAGCCTGTATAATAACCGAAAAAAAAATACAGTGCATAATAGTATACAACAGCAGGTTAAATAGTTTTACGGTATTGCCGCATGACAAGGATACCATTCACACTAAATCACAAACAGTGCTGTTGCGTTTAATCTGGGCGAGGCAACTAGCTAGTAATAGGAAGGAGATCCTGAGAAGATGAATGTAGATTGGCGGCATAGATGTACCGGACGTTTATGTCCACTCATCAGCAGAAGCTCATTTAGAGGCTTTCTGGTTACACACTCTGGCATGTATTAAACAGCTCATTATTTAACAATTGCTGGATCAATATATTCGTCATTGCATGCTGCTCTGAATTGCACGTTCCATCTGTATCGAATTGTATGGGTTGTCCTGATCTCTTGGCCTACTGTTCTATTGCCTCTAAAATGTCAATACTTGAAGATATGTTCCCAAGTGGCAGCATTGATTAAGGACTGAGATGGTGACACCGCATGGACCACTCCTGCTACACATCAAGTTGAAACATGCAGCTCAATCTATATAAACTTGTTTCATAATCTTTCAGAAGAATGTGTTGTTTTTCCAAACAGACTATGACAACAGATACTATGCACAGTACCATTTCCAAAAGAAGAAGGAAGAAAGAGAGAAATAGCCAAGACGAGAATATTCTAAATATACTGTTGCTGTGGCTTATTGGGAGGCGGACATAGACTGTGAACTGACAAATGAGTAAAAACATTTTCTCCTGTGGTCGATCTAAAGTGCTACACTTTACAATGTGAACACTCAATTATATACTATTGACACTGAAACGGTTAGGAATAGGGCTCTTGCAGATGTATTCTGCCTTTGGTTTCGCAAAGTCCAGTAATATATTTGAGGGCCCATGCATCAAAGGTTTTTACGAGTCCAAACAATGCGATTCGCAAAAATCAGCCGTTTGCGCACACAAAAAGGCTTTTTGCAATGCATTAAAGTGTTGGGCACTCGCATTTAAGAAATTGCACTTTATTGTGATTTCTTAAATTGCACAATTGCATTTAAGTAATTGTAATTTGCAATTCCTTAAATGCAACAAGAAGCACTTCCACATAGCGATTTTGCTATTTGGGGCAGCAAAATACAGAGGAATTACTCTGGTCTGTATTTTGCAAAAAACGTTTCAGGTCACACACACACACATGCCCTTGGGGCATGTGTGTGCACTGCGCAACATGGATGCACATCACAATTTCAGGGGTGCAACCGGTTGACCTTTTGACACCTTTGCACCATTAATTGTGATTCCTTAATAATCGCAATTAAGGACTCACAAAAGCTTTTCTTGATGCATGTGCCTGTTGATTGCGGTTGCATTTGCTACCCGAAATTACACGACTACCTTGGCGCTGTGCTCTCTCATCCTTCTCACAGCTTTGTTGGGTTATGTGCTTAAGTCCATAATGGAAACCTGGGGCTTGAAAATATATATAGTTGAAAATAGGACTTCCCTCGTGACTTATTAGGATGTGTTGCTCCCGCCCACAGTACAGGAGGTTCTCTTCGTTAGGCAGGGCAAGATAGAATGAGCAGTGATAAAAATTCCCCGTTCAGATCTTTACTTCTACTGAAAGAAATTACTGCATGGTCAAATTTGAGCCACTGGTTGCACATGGTGAGCACAAAACTAATCTAGGAGCCAGGCCACGTTTTCTAAGCATTATACTTTGACATAGCGAAAGAAAGAGAACAGAGAGAAAGAACGGTGAACAGAAAAGTAAGAAACTGTGGCAAAGTTAAGCAAGCGAGAATAGATAAAACGCGAAAGAAGCAAAAACCATCGCGAGATGGTAAAAGTGTGTAGGATGCGGCGGAATGGGCAAAACTAGCCCGCCTGCCTTGGTATTCGGTAATTACAGCATCGTGCGGGGTGAGGCAGGGAGGTCCCAATTAAAAGTTAAAGCAGTGCCCTTCATTTTTTTAACAAATTGTCCTCTGCCCACACACACAAATGCCAGTCGCACTTCATCAAGTTTCAAGGGCTGAGCTCTCATTTGAAAACGTCATTCTGGGAAACGTAGTTCAAGTTCACTGCCGCTCAGGGGCGCAGGCTAGGTGGCAGCCCCATCCAATTCGGAGGCGCAGTTCAAAGCGACTTAAGTGCTCAGTGATGCCTACTGCACTCATGTCCAGGCTTCACTATTAGCTTGGCACGCGCTCCAAAGAGCCTGCTGGGAAACACATGATCACTGATGTGCAGCGGGTGTACACTAAGAGGACCCCCTTCCTCCCCAACACACTCACAGGGAAGAAGGACCACTCGCTCTAGGGCTGCTACTACGTGCACTCAGAGGAGGAGAACCGCCTCTTTGCTGGCACCGTGCACTGTATATAAAACAGCCCGCATCCACGGAGAAAGAGGGAACAGCATTAAACTCCCTGCACACAAAAGGCTGGTGTGGGGGTGGCGGACATTTTGTCTCGTACGAGGGTCCTTTTAAGCCCCCACCTCCTCGTGTCGCGCGCTTTTCTAGCCGCTTGCAGGGCGCGCTCACCTGTCAGTACGGAAGGACCAGAGGCTGCAGGTGGGCGCGCACTGACCCAGCGCACATCCAACACTTCACTTTCTAAAGGTGTTCGCTCCCAGCAGCTGTACCCCCATGATATATGTCACCCCAATCCTACCGATGACCTTCTTGTCCCCCGCGGGGGCCGCCGGAGCCAGGCCGGGCTTGATCTCCACAGCCTCGGTCTGCTGCTGGGTGTCGACCTCGCTGCTCATGCTGGTGTCCGCGGTGGTGACTTGACTCCTTCCCCGGGGGTTGATGGTATCAGGCCGGCGGTGGCTGCTGCCTTCGGGCTCCCTGGCGTCCGCTCCCGCTGCCGATCGAACTACCTTCAGATTCCAGCAGTGGGCGGGTTGGAGCCCTGCAGACAGCACGCCCACTTGCCGACCAACGATTGGACGCGAGGGAAATCAATCGGAGAATTCCATTGCCAATTCGACACGCGTTATATCAATCAGCATGCGATGCCTGGTTTCATTGGATGGAGTGACAGTGCTGCCATCTCGTACGGGGAGGCTAACGCCGCGTGATGGGCAGTGGCCGTTGGATGCTCTAAGACTGGACCGTATCAGGCGCGCTCTCACCGGTGCCGGTGTCTATGACCGAACAATGGGTGCTCCTTCCAGCTCTGGTCAAAGATTTGTGACGGCACGAAACGTCACCGAAGGCCGTGACCCCCTCCCCTACAGTCTAGCCATCGGGAGGAGGAAAGGAGAAACCGCACCGGACAGACTCGGTGCCAGGCCTAATCATTTTCTCCGAGTAAACTGTCTTAAAAACTGAAACAATTCCCTCCTCCCAGGACCGACAGGACGTGTTTCCAATACGGTGCGGCTCCGATCCCATTGTGCTTCATTTCGCCCGTCTCACATCTGCAGCCAGGGCCGGCTTTATGTCGGGGCTGCCGCACTAGGCGCTGATCTGGAAGGGGGTACTTACCTGGGTTCTGTGTTCAGTAATAATTTACTATATTTAAAAACATCTGCTGCAGAGTTCCTTGTGCGCCCAGCTTTCAGGCAGTAAGGAAAATGTCAAGATAACTCTGCCATAAATTAGCAGGGTATGCTCAGACGTGAGTCCCTTGCTCACTTTGCCACTGGATTCAAGCAAGCCTGGCTGAAGATGGCTGTAATGCCAGAAAACGGTCCTAGGAAGCTTGATTCCGGTCCAGGGAAGGCATGGCTTGGCAGTTCGTGCTGGACTGTTCCCATGAGGCACAGAGTCAGACTGATTTGCATATGACCATGTCTGAACTGGGGTGGCAGAGTGGGCTAAAGAACAGTGATGGATTAAACCCAGATCTGTTGACTGGGTGTGAGTGTTTGATTGGTTCAGATGCTCCGTCCATCACCACCCCCTTTTGTACTGCTGTGTTTGCCATAAGTTGGCAGGGTATACCCAGACGTGAGTCCCTTGTTTACTTTGCCACTGGATTCAAGCAAGCCGGGCTGACGACGGCTGTAAGAAACCGGTCCTAGGAAGCTTGTTTACGGTCTAGGGAAGGCATGGCTTGGCAGTTCGGGCTGTAATGTTCCCATGAGGCACAGGGTCAGACTGATTTGCATATGGCCATGTCTGAACTGGGGTGGCAGAGTGGGCTAAAGAACAGTGATGGATTAAACCCAGATCTGTTGACTGGGTGTGACTGTTTAATTGTTTCAGATGCTCCCTCCATCACCACCCCCTTTTGTACCGCTCTGTTCTACCAAGGCACTAGATGGTTGCTAAAACTTACTGGTTTGGAGTGTTGACAGACAGTTTTCAGCCAATTAGCATGCAGCTCATGCTCGTAATGGTACGTGTAAAAGACTCGGGCAGTACGCATACGGTACAACTTCGGATATATATCTTTGATTTTACTTTTGATTTTCTCAGGAACTACTGAACAGATTCACACCATTTAACAAAAAGCACAATCTACGGACCAAACTCTACCTTTTTGCCAAATTTAGTGTAATTCCGTTCAGCAGTTCGGGCTGTAGCCGTGTCTAACGGTCCCTATGGAAAATTGCAGGGGGAAAACACATTTTGGGACCCTATTTTTTCTCGGCCCCCGCTTTATGAATCACCCCCAAACTTTCAGGGAAGGAGCGGAACTGAGCAGGTCATCTTCTTGGAGAATTTCACGAAGATTCGTCAATCGGCGCCAACGTTATTCCAAATAGAATGTTGTGGATTTCCTATGGAAACTAGGTCCTAACTAGAACTACCTACTGGCGACCGCAAGTAGATAAAAAAAAATATATATATATATTCACTGAAAAAAACATTGGTTATAGACTATATATAGTTAGGAATTAGCATTTTCAAAACCTTAATTTACTTGCACAAAACCATAGAAATTCGAATATATTCTTAGTTGCAATAACTATATATCACGCACCCGCAATCCACTGCTGATGATGTCACATATTACATCATTCATGACATGGTCAGTGACATCACTGATGACATCACTGATGACAACATCCAGTGACTGTAAGTTTCTGTTAAGTTGAAATATGTCTTACATATTGAAGAATGAGTGGATGTATAAGTGTCTGGATGAAGGATTTAGTAGGTGCATGACTGACTGTATGAGAGAATGATTAAATGTGTCTCACTGAGTGCATGGGTTAGTGACTAAACTGTCTTAATTTGTGCATCATTATATCTGTTGTTCTGTAAACTGCATGTGTTGATCAGTAGCTATATGAGTAACTATATGGGTTATTGATTGGTTGCCCAAGTATTTGTATGGGAGAGTGTGTGTGTGTGGGGGGGTGGCTGGGAGGTGTGTGACTCTGTGCATAGATGTGTGAGCAGTTGATTCACTAGATGTATGGGTTCAAACGTGCATGTGGAAACAGCTGTATGGGCAGTTGACTGTGTGCATTAGTGTATTGGTGAGTGAATGGATATCTCAGTGCTACATGTCAAAGTAAGTACATATGTAAAACACAGTACATGTGAGAGTTGACATATATAAATAACTGTGCATAAGAGCCAGTGAATGTGAGAGTGGCTGTATGAATCATTGTGAACTTGTATCAGGGATTGTATAAGAGAGTAAATATATGTTAGAATATGTTTGAATAAGTAAAGTGTGTATAACTGTATAGTTGAGGAAATGGAGGTGTGATTGATTCTTTGCATGACTGACTAGGTGTGTGAGTAACTCCATGGATGAGTGGCAGTCTGTGAGTGTCTGTTTACACTGATTGTATCTAAGGTTATATTAGAATCTGAAGAGGTTCATCGTATTATCACATGAATGATGTCATCAGTGATGTGATAAGTAATGTCAAATGAGATGTCATCAGTGATGTCATTTGAGATGTCTTCAGTGATGTCAACAGTGATGTCATCAGTGATGTCATCAGTGATGTCACTGACATGTCATGAATGATGTAATATGTGACATCATCAGCAGTGGATTGCGGGTGCGCGATATATAGTTATTGCAACTAACTATATATTCGAATTTCTATGGTTTTGTGCGAGTAAATTAAGGTTTTGAAAATGCTAATTCCTAACTATATATGGTCTATAACCAATGGTTTTTTCAGTGAATTTTCTTGGTTTTGTAAATGCTAATCCCTAACTATATATGGTCTATAGCCTATGGTTTTTTCAGTGAATTTCATTGTTTTTTTAAAAGCTAATATCTATAGCTGTAACATATATTTTTATTCTAATTCACAAATATATTTTATATATATTTGTATTATATTTTTGTAATTCAATTTATATTCTAGTTTAAATTATTTTTTCTTGTTTCGCTGCCGATCCGCGAACCGGTAAACGTTCCGTTAGTGCAAATACCACGTTAGAAAGGCACATCGTGACGCGTCCCGTAAACGCAACATATCGCGTTACTACGTAATGCCCCTTATGACGTGCTGCGTTAGCGCACCCGGAAGCGTTCTGGAACGCGAAACGTAAATCCCCGGATTCGATCCGAGGCGCGGCGCGGAACGCGGAACGTAAGCATAACAGGTCATTTGACTAGTTAATAAAACTTTTCATTGATTGATTTTACTTTTAGTTTCCTAATGATGGAACGCTTGATCATATGACGTAAAACAAACACTTTTCATTGGTTTAGAACATTTTCTTTTCTCAAATGATGAAAGTCCCACCTTTTTTCCTCACTCCGACTTTCATTTTTATGAGAGAAAGACCTGTTTTTGTTTGCTAAGACATGGCATTTGTATTAGCTGCAGCTGGTGGATCTCCACCACCACCAAATAAGAGAGGACCGACTAGCCAGGTCATCTTCGACCAGGAAGAAGAAGAAGACGAAGACGAGGAACAGGAGCAAGGGACAAGTGGCTTTCTGAAAGAAATGCCAAGAACGTATCATGTGAAAGTGAATTTTATCTGACAATTTTTTTCTTTTCCTTCTCATGAAAAGAAAGTTAATGCCAGGTTCGTTACCTGCCTCATCTGCAAAAAAAAACTCTTGAGAGGGACCGAAAAAAAATATAGCTATGGTAATCATACCATGCATCGGCACATGGAGAGGTGGCACCCTCTTAATTATTCTAAAGCGCAACTTCGAGATATGGTGAATAACCCCCGACCGGCAAAAACATCCACCAATGACTTAGCAATAAGTGAGTCAGAGGCAAGGGAAACGGTCCCAAATCTGAAAAAGAACTTTGGGCAGATGAGATTCACTTGTGTAGCATGTGGAAAATTAATTTCATGCGGAGAGATGAGTATTACTTTAATAAATAGATCATATGAAAATCATCAATGTCCAAAACGTCCTAGAAAGTACATTTTTTTTTTGTTGCTCCTGTTGAGCCCTTTGAAGCAAATCAGTTTTTGTTTCCCCTTCCTCAAAAAAAATATAAAACATCAAAAATAATTAAAAAAAGTTCTTTTCAGAACTACCTTCCCTTTTTAAAAAAATTGCTAGAATGTTTAGCACTCTAGCATCCTCTATTTCTTTTGGTACGCTTCCCGGTTTGCGTTCCGGTACGCAAACCGGGAGCGAACTAAAAAAAAATATTTTAAAAAAAAGACGAGTTAATAAACAGAGAGTAATGTGAAAAGAAAGACAAATAGAAGGAGTAACACACAGTTACTGTTGAAAGAGGGACTGATAAAAGAAGTGAAAAGAGTAGTATAAATAAGTAATAGAAAAAGAAATGAAGGAACTAGCAAAGACAGTAACTAAGGGTTATAAAAAAGAAGCAGAGAAACTAATAAAAGTTAAATCTGATAGACATGTAACGTAAAGAGTACTAAACGCTTACCTTATAATTGTCATTACCGTACTGTATTATCATTTTTATACTTTTAATCTGTGTAAGAAAGAACAAAAAAAAATTAAATTAATACAAGGTGTTAAAAAAAGAGTAAGCATGAGACAAAATGAATGTTAAATGTTAAATGTGGTATACTAGTAATGCGTACAGCTGCCCCAGCAAAGAAGCGTCCCGGCGCTGTATACCGCTGGGGAACCCATCCTGGCTTTCCCTGTGAGATGGTCCCTCCTGGGCATCCCCAAGGTGAAGCCAGGCATCCCCGGCGCTGATGGGGCTGTTAGTTGAGATTAAGCAAGCTATTGCCCAGAGTTGCTGAGTGGGACCCAAGGTTGCAGTAGGCACCGAAGTGAGAATTATCGAGTCCGCTCACCATGGCCCAAGATCCTGCCACGTCAGGAATCGAACCCTGGTTCCGGCCCGACTTCTGCTTCTGGGTCTGCCGCCTCTAACCAGTGAGCCACACCAATCCATATACATATTAGAAATCACAATTCAAAGTAGAAAATTAATTAAACATATTTAATGGTTTATTTTTGCTGTTATCAGAAAATATCAAATTTCACTGAAAACAGTGAGTTGAAGGTATTCATCATATAACAGCGGGGGAAAAAAAACACAATCAAAATGATTGTGTTTAAAAAACCCAAATAATATAAATAAGCAGAAATAGGAACTTCTCCAAAGTAACTTACTTTCTATGACGTCAAAGGATATCCTATGAACAGCTTATACTCTGTTCTGCTGTTACTATTTTCTGCCCGCCACTTTCTGAAAGATAAACTCAATTGTTTTAAGAAAACTGAGACATACAAAGCAATTTGAAACAGCACACTAAGTTACAGCAACACCTAGAATCATTATAGTCCAATTACCTACCCTAAATTATGACTTCAAAAAACAAGTCAAAAGGCAACATTGCTTCATACTCAATTAGTAATGTTTGCTGAAAGACTAGCCATTTTATAAATTTTAAATAAGCTGTGTAATATCCAGATGTTGTCAAAGGACCAGTATATTATATAATAGCTGCAGTTGCAAATGTTCTTCCTGAAATCGATGACTATGTAGCCAAAACATTTTTAATTAGACTGGACAACTTATTTTCTTCCAGTTTATGTAGTTGAAATTGTAAAATGACATTTCATCCATAAGTTTCCATAAATAATGTGGACAGCATTGCAGACTTACATTTCCTCTACTCCTTATTTTGATCTGCTGCTTGACTTTGCTTATAAAAACAATCAGTTTTCGCTCTGTACTACAATTTTCCACAAGGCCATATAGAGTAGGAGCCATTAGAACATCTTGAAATTCCTCTGAACAAATCCCAAGCTTTTTTTCCTAAAATTTTGGTTGTAAGAACACCAGGTAAGAATTTTGAAGGTGGAAAGGCAATCTTTTTTGGAAAGTTAAAACAGAATCATTGCAGAATGACCAACCGTTTCCAGATTTCAAATAAGCTGTATAATGTCCTGAATTAGTTGAAGGACCATTATAATATATAATTGCAGTAGTTTTAAAAGTCCTTCCTGATATTGACAACTGCAAAGCCACAAAATTATTAATTAAAGTTGTCAATTTAGTTCCATCAGGCCTACATCGTTGGAACATTAAAATGACATACCGGCCATAACTTCGTAAAATTAACGTGGACAGCATTCCAGACTTACATTGGCTGCACTCCATATTTTGATCGGCTGCCTTTACTAGCTTATTGAAGGATACTGATTTACTGTCAGGCAAAGTTAAATATATAAATCTTTCTGAGTCTACAGTATTAGTACTTGATAGCCTACAGTTCTTGCAGTCATGCTGCCATTGATAAGAAAGGCCAAATAGATAATCTACATCTACACCCTCATCTTGCAATACATCAAGCATATACATTAAAAACTCCTGACAATCCTGCTGAATATTTTCAGAGAATTCTGTTTGACCTGAACATTCGTCTAACAGAAAACGAATTTCAGACACACTTTCTACTCTCGTTTTATCAGCACTACATTTCTCTAAAACAGAATTCAACAAACAGCATAAACTTTGTTCCGAATTGATCACAATCTGTTCTTTGAAAGTCTCTAGTGAAAAGAGAACATTAACAACTACATTAGCATAGCAGTTGACACCAGAACTATTTTCAAATTTAAAACCAACAACATTTTCAACAGAATTCATTTTATTCCTGCTTCCACTTTTGGGTTCATCGACTTTTGGTCTTTTTGCATCAACCTCCCTACTATTACTGATATTTCTTCGTTTCCGGCCTACCACACGTTTCTCAAACAAAGGATATTGAGGCAAATGTGGCGCATACTCTCTTCTTAACCTATTGTATTCCTTAACACAATCTAGATCTGCACAAATGTTTGTGACATCACAGTCAATCAAGTACAAACCCGATAAAGTTTTGACTCGTGACAATGCTACATAAGCCATACCCTCTTTGAATACAGAACTGCCAATATTCACTAAAGCAGTGTCTACACTTAAACCTTGCGATTTATGAATTGTCACTGCATATGCCAAGCAAACAGGAAACTGCTTACGGCGAACATATAAGTCTTTAACAAGCAAAAACCTAGCAGAGCAACAACCAATTAGCTGTACTTCCTCAATGCCATCAAATTTAATTTTTAAAAATTAAATTCCATCTCTATTTCTGTATTTCTCAAAATCAACAACATTACCCATTGATCCATTTACCAGACCTCTTTCAACATGTAAATTCCTTCTCAAAATGATTCGGCAATTTAAGCACACATTCAAAGTCTTTTCAAAACCCGCAGTTTTAGATATAGTCTTCTCTAATGAATCCAATTTAGATTTCAAATTCTCTGACAAAATAATTGTTGCTCCCATATGCTCTATTTTGTCAATAGCTTCAAGTTTCACAATCTCTTGTTTTTCTAAATTTAACATTTTGATGTTGAAGATGGAACATTCTGCAAGAGTTGGCTTCAAACATATTCCAGATTTCTTCACAGTAATTTTCTGAAAAATATCCTCTGGCAAAACGTCTTCTTCTGGATATAAATTTGACAGTAAGCGTGCATGTAAAGCTTCTTTACCACGCTCAGTCACTCTCCCGATTCTAATATCTTGTAGAATATTCTTGTAATCTTCGTCCTTCGCCTGACGCATATTTTCACGCAGCTCAGCATAACTGAAGTTTAACCATATGTTAACGTTGTCAATGCTCCCTAGGCACTTCTTGGTATCTTCATGTGTAAGCAGTTTAAACACTGGTTGTCCTTTCACTGGTGTCAGCTGCAGAAGATCACCAAAAACAATGATGTGTTTGCCACCGAATAACACATCATACTCTGTTTTAAGAACTTCCTGCATTCTTAAATGCACAAAAGCAAGCATGAGATTGGAAACCATGCTTACTTCGTCAATGATAAGAAGTTTCATCTTCTTCAAAACTCGAGATACTTCACAACAAGCATGTCCAGATAACTTGTAGTATTGTAATTTGTTATCATGCTCCACTGGCAGCATCAGTAACCGATGCAAAGTAATCCCTTTAATGTTATGAGCTGCCAGTCCAGTTGGAGCGGTCACAACACAAGACAGCGATGAATCAGTCCTTTTCTGCATATAACATGAAATTGCTTTAATAAGGAAACTTTTTCCCGTTCCTGCTTCTCCACTCACGTACAGTCGGACAGGCTTCAACGACGTACATGAGCACTCTTCCTTCTCATGACTTAATCCATGCTCAATTTGGTTGGTAACTTCGACATATATTTTCCTGTGCTCAACGTTAAGTTGTCTTTCCAATTCTTCTAAGTTAACCGCATCCTTCTGAGCATGTGCCATGGCTCTTTCCACTTCAATCATGGCAGTGGCAGCTTCATTTTCAATAACTGGTTCTCCTAGTGGATCCTGACTCAATGAAACAGAACTCTGACTGTCCTGAGAACTGTCTCTAGCAATCCCGGCTGCAATTGTTGCTTCCTGCTCAATTTCTGCATTCAACATTTGTAGATATTTTGGAAAAACAGGACATTCTATGGACTCCTTGGCTGCATTGAAAGAGTCTTCGTAACAGAGGAAATCCCCAAGCAGTTCCTCTTCTGCACGCCAAGGCTTGAAAAGTTGCAAAAGAGCTAAATAGAAAAACTATTTTCTTTCGGGAGATTCGCAATCCAATTTTCGATGATTTATCAATTGACATTTTTTTTGCTTGACCAGACATCCCTCACTTCCAATTACAGCATACACTCCTTTATCAATATCTTCTTTGATGTTCCTCTTGAAAACGTAATTTTGAAGAACTTCATACAGACAAGCATTCTCCAGGTGACTGCTTCTATTTGGATAATATGTATCCAACATGTTGCTCTTCAAAATATCTGTACTGTTTGTCTCCTTCTCCGCCAAATACTCAATTTCCCGTACAGGTTTCAGAACTCGATTACGCGTTGTAGCAAGACCAAGACTCGCCCAAATGATACTCCTAGATTTGGCATAGAGACTTGCTGAAGATAACCGGTCAGAACATTCGTAAGCTCCCATTTCTCGATGCGACAACATCTTCAGACTGAAACTGTACAACTTCTTACTGAGGCTCTTTTCATGGGAAATATCCTCCCACATATCCTTCAATTTTGTCTTTTCTTTTTTAGTGATGTAAGACGTCACATACCGAGCCGCAGCCATACAGTTGTCAGCCACAAACTGTATATCCATGTTAGCATTCCACATTGACAAAATCACTGGGTTGTAGTCTTTGATGTACTTGGACTCTTCGTTTCTTTTCAAATTGTATGTGTTTTTGGGTGATTTCCTCGTCACATTATGTCGCAGCGATGACATCAAATTGTTAACTCTTCCTTTTGATAACACCGACCGTGGAAATGCAAAACGACATTTGGTGTAGTATTTGTCCTTGTTTCTGAATTTATGACGACAGTACTTTCCACAACGATGGCTTTGAAACCGTAAAACTTGTTCTCTTAGACTTTTGTCTTCGTTTGTCTTTGGAACAGCACATGTAGCATACTGTTCTATGAAACTCATCACTAAGTCATCCGGATCTGTTCCAAATTTGGGTGCATCTTTGATCCATAGTAGCATATGTATATGAGGAGCACCTCTTGCTTGATACTGCTTTCTCCAGAAGAAATCCAACACCTCTCCAAGAGGTGGATTTTTCTTGTTCGTGATGAAAGACATCATAGCTTCAAATCTATGATTGAAGTACCTGCATACATTCACAGGATCCAAAGAGCACAGTTCTCCGGGTGTCTTAAATTCAATATTTTCAATGTTTCCATTTACCTCTCGTAGAAATTCAAGTAAGTCTTCCCAGCCATACTCAGCACAGCTGAGAGTGAGGAACCATGTGGGAGTTCCTAAGTTCCTCAGCATACATTTTAAGTCACCATGACGGCGGTACCAATACTCATTAGTACCACGCTGACAAGCCATGAGATTAATCGGGTGAGAATCCAAAATACTGTCTTGCACATTGACTTTATCCATAAACTCCCTTGCCGAGATATTTCGCAGTTGTATATCACTTTTCAAGATGTGGTTCACTGCATAAGACAATCCAGAGAGATCACTTTCAAACAATAGATGAAATAAATAGGGAATGCATTGTCGAAATCTAGGATCTTCTGTATACAATCGTAAAGTCCGGTATTCTGAAGCAGGAATTTGAACAGGTCGCTCATCATAACGTCCTCCTCGACCTGTGGGAAATAACTGTGGGAAACACCGAGCTTCCAAACTTTCCTCCCAAACACTAATGGGACTCCCTTTGGCTTGTTTCATTTGAAACAACTCAATAGCATTCCCCATGACTTCCTTGGAATGCAAAGGATGAACACTATAATGTTCATATATTTCTTCCTTTTTAGAGGCTTCTACTTTCTCAATTTGACCAGGACACAAATCGCTGTCCTCTTCTTCACTTACTTCCTCTTCTGCAACACATACATTCTTGTAGTACTTATTATTTTTTATCAAATACAATGTTGCCTTTTTAACTTTCCTAACATCCACTAAATCTTGCCAGATTTTCTTACTCTTTGTCGGAACACCATTAACTATAATAACAAGAGGTTCCTCTTCCACTTTCTCTACTCCAATTGTATTAATGCTTTTCTTCAAATCCAAAGGCAAATAAACAACCCTTCCCTTTAATCCTCTCTGTAAATCTGATGAAGGCAACTTCCCTGTCTTTGGCTCCATTCGTACAATAGCCTGGAAGGGATGGACACTTTGAATCAAAATAGATTCATAAGTATTTAAATCCTTCAATTCATAAGGAATGTCATCTAATTCCAGATTATTATAAACCGCTCTAACAGGCATCTGGTTTTGGTTTAATTTGTTATAGCAATAAGTACACATACGTTGGTCTGCTCCCAAATCAAAACAATTTTCTACCATCAAGTATGTGGCAAAATCCTTCCATTCACTATTGTTTTCCATATCACTCTTTGCATATATATCCACTAACTTAGTCTGATTCTTATAATAAGTCCCTCGACAACACACACAAGTGAAATTAGGCCTCTCACTTGATTTCACCATAAACGTGGAAATTTCCTTGTGAAACTTATCTGTACTGAAAATCTGTTCACTGTCTTCCACATTACCATCTTCTAGTGGTTCAATATCAACATTGTTCTCTTTACCAGCAAAATAACAGAACTCAATTTCTTGACAAATATTCTTCACATCTACTTCAGAACCATGCAAAAGAGCTCTGCTTAATTTTTTAAGCATAATTGCTGGACTCTTAGCATAATACAACATTCTAACTAATTTCCTCACTTTATTATGATGCACTGCTAGCATCCTGAAATGATGAAATACACTCTGGCATACTCTCCTAGAAAGACAAGCCAGTGAATGACCAGGCAAACCTGTCACTTGTCTCACTCTGCAAGGATCTAATTCTTGCAACAACTTTATTTTTTGCTTTACACTTTTCTTATGAAATGTCCGTATAAAATCACAAAGCAAATTGATGGAATCCTGTCGCACACTGCAAATAGAACTACACTTCCAGGTGTACACTGGTCCCTTAGGACGTCTCCCTAAAATCTCATCACTTAGCGCCTCTTCTGCATCTGCAGACACAAGTATTTCTTTTTCAACCGGATGACCATCTTTTACCTCATATGGTCGACCACTGCTGTCAACTGCATGCACCAAAACATTGTCCTGAAAATAACTCTCCTCATTAAAAAATGCCTCACTATTTGAACTATGCATCCATTCTCCTAAGAAAACTTCACAAAAACTACTTCGATTAACTTCTCTTTTCCATCTACTATTAGATTTGAAAACATAGATTACCTTGTTTAGTTTCCTAATTCTATTAATTACCAAAATAAATAACTTTTGCTTGATTTCGAAAGCCTGATCAATAATTTTCTCTACATTTTTCTTTTTCTTATAAAATGACACTTTCTGTTGACCTTTTTAAAATTGTTTTAGCAAATTGACAATTACCCTGTTGCGGAACATTCGCTTACGAATGTCCCTGAAAATATTTGCCCTTCTACTGCCATGCACAGAGTTATCTCCTGCACAAACTTTTTTCACGGGCCTTTCCTTTCCATTTAAATTGGCTCTCTTTTTCTGGACTAAAACTTGTTCTGTAGTTATACTTTTGTTTCTACAAATGTTTTTAAGGAATGATTTCATTCTCTTACCCGGTGTTCTCTTCGTCCGTTGAGGTAATACTAATGTAGAGGACTGCTGCAAAATGTTAGGTAACTGCTGTTTTTGACGTTTCGTAGCCTTTCAAATTCTATCCTTATACGGCATTGTCTAATTTCCAAATAATCTGCAGTTAAATCTGTGGTGAAATATAATAAAAAATGTTATTAACCACTATTACCAAACAGTAAATCAATAACAGTAAGAACTAGATTCAACAATGCCATAAAAATAAATAAAATAAAAGTATTCACAAGGGTGCAGGGGGTATCACTTTGACGCCCTCTGGCACCCTCAAAACAGGCACAGGTGCCATGTGGCAGGCAAACCAGCCCTAAGGGCAGGTCTGCCTTTCACATGACATAGGTGTGCGAGCACACATGTGCATGCACACCGGAATCGGTATTTTACCATGAAGTTTGATTTCATGCTTTTACCGAACCAATAATTTTTCCGATTCTGTAAATGAAGAATGCAAAATCGCTTTTGAAAGCAGAATGCAAACACTTGACGCAAAACATCATTTTAAATACACAGCTGACTTTATTTACGCAAAAAAGCATACTACTCTTTAACTAAAATATATAAACGATAACTCACCGTTACAAATTCTTTTTGAAATTGAAAACAGTCTCAGAAACACACCAATTATTCTGTACCAGAATTAAAGGTATGCACTCCAGAGGCTGGAACCAACAAAGGCACCGAAACGCTGATATTCAACACACATATCTCTCATGTCAGCCAATCAAAACTCTTCCCTCACTTTTTTCAAATCAACACCCTTCCCCCCTCTGCCCTTTCTACCTCTTTTCCAAAGCAACTACCGCCTGCCTGACCTGTCATGGTCACAAGTTCACACAACAATGTTTCAAATGAACTCTGAACTCTCAGTACACCTGCTAATCCACTGCAATCTTTCATAACAACATTTTTAAATAACCATTCAAAATACATCTTTCAAAGAACACATCCATGCACCCTAACTTTCTGTTTTCAGCAATGGAAATACACCAATCACTGCTAATGAATCATTTGCACTTAAACTCCACAGTTTTTTACATTACAAACATCACTATTTCAACTGCCATTTCATTCCCACACTTCATCTGACTGCAGCAAAAACTCCTCTAGCCATGTTTTCAGTCTGGATTCTTGGACATAGCTACATCCACTGGGCTCACAGGTATGCTGATAACAGAAATTTACACAACCTCGATTTACAAAATGTGGAAATCAAATGGATTGGTCGAAGAGGATTGAAATGTCACCAATTGATACCATTGGTGAAAACCTTTTTACAATTGCCAACCCCTGACCTCATAATAGTGCACTGTGGAGGAAACAATTTGGGCACTTTGACTGGGGTAGGTCTGGAAATGCTTTTAAAGGACACCTTTGAGCAATTGATGACACTTTTTCCTCAAACTGCCAAAAATGGAGGTGGTCCAATCAATTTTGTCCACAAATTGAGAAATCGAGGAAGCATGTAAATAAGTCTGTTTCAGCTTACATGAGGGACCATGGAATGGGCTGCATCTACAACAATAACTTGCGTTACTACATGCAAGATATCTACAGAGGAGATGGCGTGCATTTCTCAGATGAGGGAAACAGAGTTTTCATACTAAATTTAAGAATGTGTATTGGTTCCTACTTATAAGTTTCTAGAACATACACAGAACCCAAAAGCTCTTTTCAGAGCTACCTTAACTTAGTGTACTCTTTTGAAATTTCGAATGTACCTTTTTTCACTGATTTTCACCTATATTCGCTTCCCGATACGCTACCCAGTTCGCGTACCGGCAGCTAACCACGCGAAAAAAAACAATTTTTTTTATCGACATATATGAGCCTCCTCAGCCACCCTCAGAAAACTTAGGGAAACAGCATACGTCTAAAGTACCCCAATCTACCCATTCTGAACATTATTTACCCTCCATCTTATATCTCAATTCTACCGAAACACAAAATGGAGGACTCCCGTAACACTGCAAGTTCGCGTACCGGGAAACGCACTGACAAGCACTCGTTTAAAAAAGGTGGGAAAGTAATTTACAGAAAAACCACTGGAGACACTTTCACCAATTAAACAGTAGCTCATACTACATACCAATCCCTACCATTTTCACAAATTTAGTTGGAATACCATTTAGCATGTAGAACTCTCTAAAATCCCTGAGGTAAATTACTTCACAAAACATATCGGAAGCATTGGAAATGACAACCAATTAAAATATTACTTTCAATTTCTACTATTATATCATGACATTTGATTGGTTATGTACCTGAATATATATAAACAAAGAGAGAGAAACACAGCCATTTTGACTACTACTTCGTGAAGTGCAGAACAACAAAAAATCAACTGATAACTTCAAGTTATATTTAAAAGGTAAGATATTATTTTTAAAACTGAAGTATGTTCTGTACTGAAAGCTAATTAGAAAAATATTTTCAGACCGTTTTATTCTTTCACTCTGTAATACTTATAGAATAAAATAGACTTCTCTGTTTTAGTTATGGCAGGGCCAGTCCAAGGACTTGCGAGGTCCTGGGCTAAAAGGGAATGTGCGCAAGGCCCCCTCCAAATTACATAACTGGCCACTTACAAGGAGAACATGCACAGACACTGTGGGGGCCCCATTGTCCAGCATTTTGACGCCCCCACAGTTTTAACTTTTAATCCACACGCATTTCTCACACCTTCATAGGTGTGAGAATTGATTGTGGTCTAAAAGTTAAAACTGAGGGTGCGCCAACATGCTGGACAATGGGCCCCCCACAGTGTCTGTGAATGGTCTCCTTGCAATTGAGGGAGCGTCTCCTTCTTCCTCCCCTATACCTCCTGACACCATCCATGAGAGGCCCAAGGAGGGGGCCCCCGCCAATGGACCTTAATTGCAGGCGACACCTTTCTTTGTGATAGATCTCCAGGAAAACAAAAGGACACATCACCAGTGCGTGGTCCCATGCTGCTGGGCTGAGAGCGAGGTCCTGAACGGCAGCCCACGCTGCCCATGCCTAGCGCCGGCCCTGAATTAAGGATAGAGTTAGACTTCTCTAGTATAATTCAGAATTGACTAAGAGTTTATTTGATCATTTTCTTCATATTTCTACTTCCAATTTGATACCATACACTGCCCAAAGAAAAAAACACTGTTTAAATAACCAAACTGCCTGTCTGTACTGAAACCCAACAGTGCCCTATCTGTACTGATATATTTATTTTTTATGCAATTTACAGCAAGAAAATGGAAGGACAACAAAATGAAATTAATATTTCATTTGAAATTAATATGGAAAACAATCCTAAGGAAGACAAGGAGAAAATAGACTTTATGGATCACTCTCTGGACCAAGGCTTAATTAATTGTGTAGAAGAAATTGAATCATGAAATGAAAAGGAGGACATACCTGATGAATTAATGTTGGAAATTCTTTTGTATTTTGAAAAATCACAACAATAAATTGTTATTTAAAAATTAAAAATAGTTTGAGACATTGTTCTTTTTTATATGTAAATTATGAAATAGTACCAAAATAGATATAATATAAAGTGAGACTTAAAATATACTGTGCAACTTTTTTGTGTTACATACTAACTTTGTTCATAGTTACTTCCTTTCTCCCACTATATATTCCCCAATGTGTATTTAGCATCTCTTTATCATCTCCTGCTACCATGTTGTTTCGGCTTTCCAGACAGACTATGGTATGAATTCCATATACCACAATAACTTCTTTAACAACAAGCAAGATATCTACAAAGGAGACGGCGTTTATTAAATTATAGACTCTACATTGATACCTACATGTAGCTACGTAAATAAAAAAATAAAAAACGAACAATCAATAAACATACAATAAGTTAAGTCAATCATTCTTGTTTCCTTATAGTACGCTCCCCAGACCGCTTTCCGGTACGCGAACCGGGCGCACCCCACGAAAAAAACAAATTTTTTTTTTGGCCCCGCGGGGCACTTTAATATCCCCCTCATCAATCCTAGGGGGTCAGAAGGGGTCTACCTTGCCCCCTTTCCTTCATTTCCCCCTTCGTTTTGGCCTCCTCTTGTCTCTCGATCCTACCGAGAGACAAGATGGCGGCCTCTACGGACTGTTTAGAATGTTGACAGACACCGGAGAGCCAATCAGCCTCGCCTCGCAAAGCTCCGTTACGCGAAAAGTACGCAAACTGGTGCGCTATCCGGGACGCTGTCACAGATATATCTTTTTTTTTTTTTTTAAAGTTTATTTTTGTTGTTGCTATCACATGGTATACAATAACAGTCAATCGTTCTGTAGAGCAGCGTCAACATTCAGCTGTCTACGATTAATAGAGCAACTTTTTATTTTCCCCCCCCCAACTTAAAACTTGCTACTTCAAGGGTTAAAGCACACGATCCTGAACTTTAGTCTATTGCAACATTGGTGTGTATCTAGGCGTTCAGCAGCCCTAAAGACAGTCTCTGTTAATAACATTCTCGCCTCCATTTACATTCCCCAGGTCCCTGTGCCATGCTTTGCACCTGGGCCTCCCTCCTCCCCCCTCCCATTACTCCAGATCCTCATCGTCCCCCGAGCTGTCCCCATCCTCCTCTTCGGGCAAAGGCTCACAAATGTCCCCCCTGTATGTATTCCATGGTGTCCAAATTCTGTTCCATTTACGTGGATTATGTCTCTGTTGATACACTGCCCTCTCTGTCACCATGAGCACGTCCATATTCCTGCACCATTGCGCCAGTGTCGGTGCCTCTAGTGCCCCCCAATTTTTCGCGATATCACGCTTTGCCATCATTACGCCAATGACCACCCAGCCCTTTGCATGCAGTGATAAATCTGTTGGGCCCCATACATTCAAGAGACAAATTCTGGGGTCAGGCGTGAACGGGTTCTGGAGGGCTTGACTGATCGTGCGTGTGACAGGCCTCCAGTAGTCCTGTATGATTGGGCAGGTCCATATAGTGTGGAACAGTGTACCCTCCTCCCCACAGTTTCTCAGGCAATACGGGTGTTCTGCTCTGTGGATTTTATATAGTGTAGTGCGGGTGTAGTAGACCCTATGTAGCACTTTGAGTTGGACCAGCCTGAATCGGGTGGAAATACCCGCCTCCCTGGGCGATGCCAGGGCTGCGTTCCAGTCTGCCTCATCCAGGTCTCCTATCTCATCCTCCCAATATTCCTTCAGCTTTCCAAGGGGATCCGGTAGGTTGTTCATCAGTTTGCGGTAAGTGAGGGAGGTTGCACTGGAC
The DNA here is from genome assembly GCF_964263255.1 of Lissotriton vulgaris. Taxonomy (NCBI): domain Eukaryota; kingdom Metazoa; phylum Chordata; class Amphibia; order Caudata; family Salamandridae; genus Lissotriton; species Lissotriton vulgaris. The sequence continues at coordinate 765,701,711 of NC_141693.1, read as the reverse complement.
TCCATGTAGTCCGTAAGCAATCGGTCCTCTAACGGAGCTGATTCCGGAAGCGTCACACCTGGTTCCAACACTGACAAGAGTGCGTGCCTAATTTGTATGTATCTGTATGTTTCGGTCACCTCTAGGTTATATTGCTCCCGCAGGGTCGCAAAGGAGAGCACGCCATCCCTTGTCCATAGGTCGCCCACCGTGGAGATCCCAATGGTATCCCATTGATCAAACCCTTTTGAACTGCGCAGGTTGCCGAGGGCTTTGGTGTCCCATAGTGGCGTGAGAGATATATCTGTTTTTTTTAAACGTTAATTTCTCAAAATCCACTGGAGCAGATATATTGAGACCCAGCAAAGGCACATCGGGCTAACAGTCCCTACAATTTTGCCAAGTTTCGTGCAAATCCATTCAGCCTTTCGAGCTAAAAGGGAGGCCAAACGCCCTATGGAAAAATGAATGGGAAAAACGCGTTTTGGGACCCCCTTTTTTCTCGGCCCCCCCTTGACGAAACCCCCCAAAATTTTCAGGGGCTGATCAGAAACAAAATGTGCCATTTTCCTGACAATTTCAGCCGATTCCGTCCACAAACGCCAAAGTTATTAGACATAGAATTTTCAAAAGTTCCATAGAGAAAAAATCCTAACTATATATACCTACTGGCGACCGCCAGTAGGTATTATATATATACACACAAGGAGTATTGAAGAATGAGTGGGTGTATGAGTGTCTGGATGATTTACTAGGTGCGCGACTAACTGTATGAGAGTGATTAAACAGGTTTTACTGAATGCATGGGTTAGTGACTAAACTGTGTGAATGTCTGTATCAATGGGTGCGCAAATCCATGCCGCCATATTGGTAAAGTTGTGTAGGATGCGCTCTCGGTAAGAGACGGGTGCGCGAATTTCGATCCAGCATAAGGATACGTACGTAATTCTAGAGATCGCGCAGGGTACGCAAATCCACCGTAAATTTTTAAGTTTTAAAACTATATATATATATATATGTTTAATATGTGTATTATAGCATGAGATTATTTAATTTATTTATAAAAATCATATATTTGTAACTGGAATAAAGATAAATTATTGTTAAATATATTTTTACGGATTCGCGACGGGTGCACGCTGGTTGTGTGCTCTGTGCGCGAATCCAAGTGACTTTTAAAGAAAGAATTTCTTTGGTTAAGAACCTTTTCATTCTAGAAGTTAAAGCACCCCACCCAATTTTCTCATTCCTTCAAGAACATTGCTAGGAGACACACCTATTGTGTTTTCTTCTCGTTCAATTTTTTTGGGTGTATTTTTGGGGGTAAAACACAACAAAAATTGTATCTTCTAATGCACCTGAAAACATCCATGGTGAAGAAGATGAGTTGGAGGAACCAACAAGAAAAAGGAAGGAGAGTGTTGTGTGGGCCTTTTTAACTTTTCTGGAAGGAAAAAAAAAAGTGAATTCGAGGAAGGTCCCTCGCAGCATCTGCAAACATGTCTTATCTCAGGGCTCCAAGAAGAAATACTCATGTGGTACTTCCTCCATGCTAAAACATCTGCAGACAATACATCTTCGTCAGCTAGCACAGGAGCAACGCAGATGAGAGCAGGAAGAACAAGTCCAGCAAGGGGACCAGCAACAAGGACCAAGTAGTTCTACTGGTTCTGGAACTTCAAACAGAGGACCTGATATTAGGGCAGAATTTGCTGGTCTGGAACTTCAAACAGAGTACCTGATATTAGGACAGAATTTGCTGGTCTGGAGGAAAGGTGCATCAAGTGCAAGAAGGTTCCCTGTTATGGCGAACAGTCTATCGAAGTCCATTGTTATTGCTGCACGAAGCCACCACTGCAAACATTTTTTTTACAATGTTTTTTAAATTGCTAAAATTTAGACAACAGTTTATTCTGTTATTTTTTTTTTAGACATCACATTTGTTTTAAAAAGTTAGAAAAACACAAAAATATATAATAAAACAAAAAAGAAGAACAAAGTGGGTCTTGTTAGAAGTGCCTAGTTGGTTAAAAAAAAGACAAATTTGTATGTGTTGCATGAAGAAGTGCATGGATAATATCTGGATGATTGCATGGGGAGTGCCTGGATGATTGGAGGACTGCAAGGATAGTGCCCGAGTGATTGGAAGAGTGCATGGGTAGTGCCTCAGTGATTGCACGAGTAGTGCCTGGGCCATAAGAGAAGTGCATGGCTACTGGCTGGGTAATCAAATGAGTAGTATCTGGGTGTCTAGGGACGCGTGCAGACAACAGGCTTTCCCTGAATTCTGTGTCCATAGCTACATTGCCTATGTTTTAATTCGCCGTTTGTGCTTTTAACTTTGTTCACTGCTATTTAGGAATTCCTTTATTTTACTTGAACCCTCGCTCACCTACCTGTTTCAACACGCTCTATTCTCTATTGCAAGCGCCACGGTCCACCGCGGGTCTCCCGATTGTTGTGGAGGGCGCCTGGCAAAATATCAGTTAACCCGTTCCGTGCTTGTGATGGAACCACTCCGCCACGAGCCACGGGCGCACTGTGCTAATGACAGAGTGGTTCCGTCAAGCCGCGTCCGCTCTGCCTACGCTGCATCAATTCCACGGCTGAATTGATGAGCGGGCGGGCAGGGCCGTGACGGAACCACTCCGTCATTAGCACAGCGCACCCGTGACGGAGTGGTTCCGTCACGAGCATGGCGGTGCCGCGCGACCCCTCTCCCCCTCAGCGGCGCGGCAGAATTACCACCAAGGGGTTATTTTCCAGCTGGTCCTGGGGGCGGAGCATCAGGGTCAGCGCTCTAAGCTCTGCGCTATAAATTTCGCTTGTCACACTGGGCGCGAAGCAGACGCTCGCAGACAGCAGGCTTTCCCTGAATTCTGTGTTCATAGCTGCATTGCCTATGTTTTAATTCACCCTTTGTGCTTTTAACTTTGTACACTGCTATTTAGGAATTCCTTTATTTTACTTGAACCCTCGCTCACCTACCTGTCTCAGCACGCTCTCGTCTCTATGGCCAGCGCCCCCGTTCCACCGCAAGTCTCCCGATTGTTGTGGAGGGCGCCTGGCAAAACCTCAAATCTTTTCCGGCTGGTCCTGGGGGCGGAGCATCGGGGTCAGCGCTCTAAGCTCTGTGCTATATTCAAATTCAAATTGTTTTATTATGATAACGGAACTCAATTGAGATCCACATAAAAGTTCACGAAAACAAACAACAATTTTCATAAGAATACAAAAGAAATTTACATAATATTAAGTAATCAATATAATGTTAAAAAACATTTGAAGAAATAAAATAATTTAAAACAAAACATTTCGTCAGGGGGATTAAGCATTGCTTCAATAAAATCAAAGGCAGTACAAATACCCAGTTGGAGGCACATAGGTCTTAACCATTTGCGTCTAAATGGCATGAGGACCGGACAAACGAAAACAACATGGTACATATCCTGGGTATTAAGATTGCAATGATTACAGATATCTGAACAACCATATCATTTGGACAAAAGGCAATTTAACGGGAGTAAGTTATACCTTAACAAAAGCATAAATCGCCTAATTCCATGGGGAAGATTCCAGCATATGTATGGTTGGGGAGTTTTTATTTCACAAAATTTACCAATGGGGAACATTCCTCTCACCGCTTTTCTTGTCCCACTATCAACTCTAAAGCTCAGCTCCCAAGAAGCAGATTTTAAAGATAACTTCAATTGGGTGTCAGATAATGTGAAGAGACTTTGTTCATCTAGCTGTAATAGCGTAACAGCCTGCCGGAAATTCCTTACAATGGAGGAATAAGCATTAAAGGAACCCAACAGCTCACTTTTTATTAGATATCTCAATGTGCCAGGCATTCCTCTTGCAATGTTGAAAACCCAACGCACCACACTCGCAGCTGCCTGAGCCCAAGAGCTACACAAGCTAAATTCTCGTCTTAACGAAGACGTAGAATTTGCGGTATTGACAGAAGCTAAATTGCGTAATATTTGTCCTTCGGTAGAATCCAAAAAATTCCAACATGCCATATCCACTATTTCTAATCCGTAGATTAGGGATGCAGGGATTTTTGCTCGGAAAACCTCGAGCAATATGGAAAAATGCCTTCTGCCAGTTGCTTTGTAAAGGGAAATAAGACTCTTCCCTTGAACGAGGGCTTTTCTGCTGTTGTTCTCAGAGTGGGCTTTTTCACTTAAATTGCTCATGACAATCTTTCCAAGGAAGGGATAAGATTTCACTACTTCTAATCTTTCACCCCCAATCGACCAATAATAATTTTCATATTTGGATTTTCTCTTTCTCTGAAAGCACATTATTTTACTCTTTGAGATATTTATTTTTAAAAAGTGAGCCTCAGCGTAGGAGGACAGAGCTTGTAAGCGGTCATTCAGACCTTTTGGGGTGAGGTCCAAGATTAAAATATCATCTGCGTACATTAAGCACGATATTGGCGCTCTCCCCAAGAGTGGAGCAATACCATTACTAGTTGATAATATAGCTTTAGGGAGGTCGGCGATATATAGGGAGAACAACAGGGGGGCCAATAGACAGCCCTGTTTCAGACCATTATTTGTGGGTATAACCCTAGATAGTCCTCGCTCACCACCCATTAAGACTCTGCACCAAGTGTCTGTGTGTAGTGCGATAACTAATTTTAATAAACTAGACGGCATCTTAAGTTTGATTAACTTACTCCACAGCAAGGACCTGTCCACCTTATCAAAAGCCGTAGAGAAGTCGATGAAAGCCCCAAATACACCCCCTCTACGAACTGTAATATATTTTTCCACCAGGATTTGAAGAGCAGTGAGATTGTCCAAAGTACCATGTTGTTTCCTAAAACCAGTCTGTTCTAACGGAAGAATTGCAGATTCTGTTACCCAGTCATTTAAACTATTCAATAAACATTTGGCAAAAACCTTGCCTATGGCATCCAAGAGGGCTATTTGTCTATAGTTTTGAGGTAAGTCTCTGGCCCCCTTTTTGTAGAGCGGGATTAATAGACTCCCCTTCCAGGAATATGGAACGGTGCCATTAATAAAGCAAAATTTAAAAACTGGGTATAAAATTTTCCCCCATAACGTGCTATAGGATTTTAGTACTGAAATTGGAATTTCATCTGGGCCTAGTGCACCAGAAGAGCGTAAAGCTTTGATTGCTGCAACTATTTCCAATTCAGATGGAGGGTCGTATGGAAATGAATCCTCCTGCAGTTTATCAGAACAAAACTTCTCACCATTACTGTTATATAGTTGCTGCATAAAATCAACCCATTAAAAAAGTTAGAAAAACACAAAAATATATAATAAAACAAAAAAGAAGAACAAAGTGGGTCTTGTTAGAAGTGCCTAGTTGGTTAAAAAAAAAGACAAATTTGTATGTGTTGCATGAAGAAGTGCATGGATAATATCTGGATGATTGCATGGGGAGTGCCTGGATGATTGGAGGACTGCAAGGATAGTGCCCGAGTGATTGGAAGAGTGCATGGGTAGTGCCTCAGTGATTGCACGAGTAGTGCCTGGGCCATAAGAGAAGTGCATGGCTACTGGCTGGGTAATCAAATGAGTAGTATCTGGGTGTCTAGGGACGCGTGCAGACAACAGGCTTTCCCTGAATTCTGTGTCCATAGCTACATTGCCTATGTTTTAATTCGCCGTTTGTGCTTTTAACTTTGTTCACTGCTATTTAGGAATTCCTTTGTTTTACTTGAACCCTCGCTCACCTACCTGTTTCAGCACGCTCTATTCTCTATTGCAAGCGCCACGGTCCACCGCGGGTCTCCCGATTGTTGTGGAGGGCGCCTGGCAAAATCTCAGTTAACCCGTTCCGTGCTTGTGATGGAACCACTCCGTCACAAGCCACGGGCGCACTGTGCTAATGACAGAGTGGTTCCGTCAAGCCGCGTCCGCTCTGCCCACGCTGCATCAATTCCACGGCTGAATTGATGAGCAGGCGGGCAGGGCCGTGACGGAACCACTCAGTCATTAGCACAGCGCACCCGTGACGGAGTGGTTCCGTCACGAGCATGGCGGTGCCGCGCGACCCCTCTCCCCCTCAGCGGCGCGGCAGAATTACCACCAAGGGGTTAATTTCCAGCTGGTCCTGGGGGCGGAGCATCAGGGTCAGCGCTCTAAGCTCTGCGCTATAAATTTCGCTTGTCACACTGGGCGCGAAGCAGACGCTCGCAGACAGCAGGCTTTCCCTGAATTCTGTGTTCATAGCTGCATTGTCTATGTTTTAATTCACCCTTTGTGCTTTTAACTTTGTTCACTGCTATTTAGGAATTCCTTTATTTTACTTGAACCCTCGCTCACCTACCTGTCTCAGCACGCTCTCGTCTCTATGGCCAGCGCCCCCGGTCCACCGCAAGTCTCCCGATTGTTGTGGAGGGCGCCTGGCAAAACCTCAAATCTTTTCCGGCTGGTCCTGGGGGCGGAGCATCGGGGTCAGCGCTCTAAGCTCTGTGCTATAAATTTCGCATGTCACACTGGGCTCGAAGCGGACGCGCGCAGCTGTCGCGCCAAAGGCAAGCCCTTCTGCGCCGCTCTGTGCCGAGATCGCGCCCAGTTCCGGGAACGCTGTTCCGCTAGCCATGACACAGCGGGAAATGGTGAGTTACACTAGATCAGCACTTTTAGATCTACGACCTGCTTGGTCCTCTTGTTTTCACTTAATGGCACTGGAACACTCACCTAAGATGCAGTATCTGGTCTGCAATGGTCTTGCTTTGGTGTTCTGTAATACTTCCAATAAGGATCAGATCCATAGGTCGCTTCGGCAAGAACATAAGGCTTTAGGTTACCTGATCAATGTTAGATCTTTGACAAAAAATAAGGTAGCCTTTAGGGACTTTGTCTCATTGAGGAAGCCTACATGGGTTTTTATCACTGAAACTTGGGCCACGGATGCTTCCGGTCATAACCTTGTGGACGCCATACCCACTGGCTAATTCCTTGTTAGATTAGACAGGGTTGATAGGCGGGGAGGGGGACTTGGCATCCTTCATAGAGAAGATCTATCATGTCGGACCTTAACTCTCTCTACTTCATCCCACCCCTTTCAGGCTCTCTATTTTTCTATCAATCTGAACCCCACTGAGAGTTTTTCAGGAGTGTTATGCTATCCGCAACCAGGCCCTAGGGCCTCTTCTAGCCATGATTTTAGTAACCTAGAACGATTTTTGGATAGAGCTAATCTCACCCTTCTGGGAGATTTTAACTTTCACTTATACAACACGCACTGTAAGGACACTCAAAATTTGGTAGATACTTTGAGGGGCTGTGGATTCTTTCAGCTGACTAGGGGTGCTACTCATAGTGCGGGGCACACTTTGGACGGGGTCTTTTCCAATGATACCAGTATCACGGTCGGAGAATCTATCCCCCTGGCCTGGTCTAACAACTTTGCCCTTCCCTTCGACTTTTTGACATCAGGGTTGCCTTCTTCTGGTCTCAGAAAGGTGGCGGAAAAGAGGAATCTTAGCCTCATTAGCGAACATTTGTTTTTGAACTTTTTCAAAGATTTTGAACTGGATAAATATCTTGATGTTAATATAGTAGCTGCCGAGTTCTCACAACACCTGTTAACAGCAATGGATTCCCTTGCCCCTGTTAGCAGCCATTATTCAGCAAGAAAAATACCCTCTGCCCCCCTGGTTTACGGAAAGACTCAGAAAAATGAGACAGGACTGCCGTAGACAGAAGATGTCAGGAGTCGGATTCTCCTTCAGGAACAATTTTTGTTACCACGAACTACAAGTCCCAGAAACCCTGTGATCAGGGAGGAGTATATAAGGGCGGAACCTATGGAGAAAGGCGTTGGATATTTTCGTACCTGACCCGGTGTTGGAGTAGGAGGTTCGTCTTTTGGAGTGCTTGTTCCTTGTGTTTCCTCGTCCTGGTTCTCGCTGTTCCTTCCTGCCGATTTTGTATGATTCCCCGTTGGCTGAGCCTTATTGCACCGGCTCGTGCGGGGAACATTTCTTTCGTTTCCGTGCTCGCCAATCCACGGCGTGTTTCCCAAGTCCTGGAGGTGTTCTCCGTTGGCTGAGCCTTCTTTCACCGGCTCGTGCGGAGTACGCCCGGGGCTGTTGTCTGTTTGCTATTACTCGTCCCCGTTGGCTGAGCCTTCATTCTTCGGCTCGTGCGGTGGACGTGTAGAGTTTCCTGTTCTCGGTGCTCTCCGTTGGCTGAGCCTTCTTTCAACGGCTCGTGCGGAGTAGCACTGCTGGCGGTTTTCACGTCTTGTGGGAACCTTCCTTCGGACCCAGACCTGTGGGCTCTTCGACCAGGTACTGTACTTATATCTTCCAGGGGTGACGTAACCCCAACCTTTTACTTTGGTTTGGTTCTAATGCATAACTTGGTCCTTGCTTTGATATGGTGAAACGTGATCTCGGCCAATCATCTGTTCTGTCATGGTATGTACTATTGAGTAGTATTGTCATTTGGTAAAGAGGGAAAAGGTCTACCCTAGCTAAGTCACGGCTGATTGTGTATTTCAGGTGGAGAACCTACACGCTTCATACACATATCCAGGACCAGTTAGTAGGGGAAGAGAATTATCTTCAGGGCCTCTCTTATTTACGTTACAGGTATAGGGAACCGCTATATTGAGTATTTGCATGTATACATCCTTCACTTTAAAGAGAGATACGATCATTATTGTTATTTTGTCGTTCCAGATCTCCCTCCCTGCTGTCCCCTTCCTTTCCTTCCTGTTTCCTTCCCCCTGCCCTCACTTGATCCTTCTTCGACCCAGGCTATCATAGCTTTCTGGGTCCGGTTAGATCAGGAGGTGGCTTTAATTTCATCATCCCGCTGATCCCGAGGACTTGGAGGATAACAGAATATCCGACCCACTAATTATCGTCCTCTTGATCAGTGGGCTGCGGAAATGGCCACTTTGGACGATGTTTTAGCTGCTCTAGTGTTAGTACAAAACGAATTACATGCTTCCAAACAGGAGAGAGCAGATTTACGCACACGGTTGGATACCATGCAAAGAAATCCTTTCAGCGCAGGGCCATCAGGGACGGCTTCTCCCAGTCCAGTGGTGGTAGAAATGCCGACTATTATCCCGTTGGCTAACCCAGAACGGTTCAAGGGGGATGCTGGCTCCATTCAGGTATTCCTTACGCAAGTTACCTTACACTTTTCGTGTAAGCCGAGATCCTTCCCCACTAATCAGGCCAAGGTATCTTTTCTAGTATCGTATTTGGCAGGGGATGCTGCACAGTGGGCAGTCCCATTAATTCAAAGAGATGACCCCATCATACATGATTGGGAGGCATTTAGGGATGAATTCATAAAGATCTTTGACAGACGGGCAGACACTTATACGGCTGATAGGGAGTTGTTGAAACTGAGACAGGGGAATCAAGACCTGTTAACCTATCTGAATTCCTTTAGAAGGCTGGTCACTGAAACTAAGTGGCCAGAAGCTAAGCAGGCTTCTTTGTTTCATCAGGGACTGAATGAAGAGTTGAAGGATGTCATTGCCCAAATAGATCATCAACCTGCAACCTGTGAGGATTTAATTAATTTAGTCATGCGTTTGGATCATAGGTTGAGGGCACGTAAGGGAGATCATAAAGACAAAGGCAGAACGATACCTTCTTTTGTTCCCTCCAAGCCCGCCGATAACGCTACATCTTCTGGGGTGGAGCCTATGGAATAGGGGCCGTAAGAGCAGCGTTAACCACGTCAGAAAAAGAGCAGAGAAGAAAGAATGGGCTCTGTCTATACTGCGGCAAGGAAGGGCATTTCGTTCGAGAGTGTCCTGTTAAGCCCAAGGTGTCCAGATTTCGCTTAAATAAAGGGCCGTCTGCTGTAATGGAAAAGTCGACGGAAAACTAGAGGGCTATGAGGTGAACGAAGGGGTTCCTTGGAGTCAGTCAGTCATCCCTTCATTGCTTAAGGATATTGTTGGAGCGCAGCATTTGTTTATTAAGATTTTGTTATCCATACAAACGGAATGGATCACAGTGCATGCCATGGTGGACTCAGGGGCCACAGGGATGTTTATGGATTTGACTGAGGCTAGAAGAATAAGGATCCCGCTCCGACCCAGGGCCTTTCATGAAGAGGTGTATGCTGTTGATGGGAGAAGGTTAGACATTGGCCCTATCAGTTATCAGACTGGAGAGACAGAAATGGCTTTTGGTGATCATAGCGAGAGGGTCACGTTTAGTATCATTAAGGCACCTCATTATGGCATAATTTTGGGGATTCCATGGTTGAAGCTACATAACCCTGATATTAATTGGGAAACAGGACTCATTACATTGAACTCCCCATTTTGTAAGAGCCATTGTTATGAAGACGTTGAGAGTCCCTCATTCTCGTTAGCGAGCAGTGTTCAGGTGGCCACCGCAGCAGAAAAGGACGTGTTGTTGCCTGAAGAATACAAAGAGGTTTCGGGGGTTTTCGATGAAGTTAAGGGTTAAGTACTCCCTCCCCATCGGCAGTACGACTGACAAATCGATCTAGTCCCTGGAGCAGTCGTACCTAGTGGTCGCTTATATGCCTTGACCGAACCCGAAAACATACATTTGAGGTCTTATCTGGACAAATTGATAGACTTGGGCTTCATCAGGCCTTCTAAGTCTCCCGCTGTGTCCCCTCTTTTCTTTATACCCAAGGCCAATGGAGAACTGAGGGCTACTGTAGATTTTTGGGCCTTGAATGCTGTCACCATAAAGAACCGCTACCCCCTTCCTCTTATCCATGTGCTATTGGAACAGGTGAAGAAGGCCACCATCTATACCAAGCTTGACCTTAAGGGGGCCTATCACCTTGTAAGAATGAGGAAGGGGGATGAGTGGAAAACAGCCTTTAAGACCAGATATGGGCTGTATGAGTACTTGGTTATCCCCTTTGGGCTCTGCAATGCCCCTGCTGCGTTTCAATACTCCCTGAACGATGTTTTGCGGGAGATTTTGGACAGATACGTCGTCGTCTATATAGACGACATACTGATATACTCCGATTCTGTGGTCTCCCACGTGCAGCATGTCAAGGAAGTATTGAACAGATTACAAAGACATAGCCTCTTCTGCAAATTGAGCAAATGCGATTTTCATGTAACCACAGTTGAATTTTTGGGTGTAATCCTCAGTCCACAGGGGCAAGAGATGGCAGAAAGAAAGATCCGAGCAGTCAAGGAGTGGCCTGTTCCCCAAAACATAAGGGATATTCAGTGCTTTATTGGCTTCGCCAATTTCTACAGGCGTTTTATCAAACAATTCTCCCAGGTGGTGGCTCCCATTACGCATCTCCTACGGAAGACTCAACCCTTTCTATGGACTCAGGAGGCGGATGAAGCTTTCAAGACATTGAAAGCCGCATTTGTGTCGGCCCCGGTGCTGGCACATCCTGATCCTGAAAGACCCTTCATCGTAGAGGCGGATGCCTCCGATGTTGCTGTTGGGGCCATTCTATCGCAAAGACACGAGTCTACAGGGCAGATGCATCCTGTCGCATACATGTCCAGAAAGTTGAATGGGGCAGAATCCAATTATTGTATCGCCGAAAAAGAATTGTTAGCGATCAAGGTGGCATTTAAGGAATGGAGGCATTTCTTGATGGGAGCAAGACATATGGTTACTGTATATACTGACCACAGGAACCTACAGTACATGACGGCTGCTAGACACCTCACGCCTCGTCAACTCAGATGGATGTTGTTCTTTTCGGGGTTCCATTTCACCATCACCTTCTGCCCAGGAGTAGAGAATAGAAAGGCTGATGCCTTAACCCGCCAGTCCTCTCTCAGAGTTCCCGAGAACAGGATGGAATCGGCCATTATAGATCCGGCTAAGGTGGTATGTGTTATACAGCCAGACGCGTTCCTGCAGGGAATCCTCAAGGGAATCAATACCTTCTACTGGAGGGATTGGATACGCATGCATCCTGAATGGCAAATCAAGGATGGGTATCCAGTGAACAATGGGCGGTTGCTGATTCCCACGGAACCTCTCCGTAAACAGGTTTACAAATGGTGCCATGAGTCTCCGAGTGCGGGTCACATGGGGGTGGACAAAACAATCGATCAAGTCCTTCGGAATTGTTGGTGGCCATCCTTGAGACTAGACGTCAAGGGATGGATATCCCAGTGTGAGGTGTGTGCAACGAGAAAGGCGGATCATAGACGCCCGGCCGGGCCTCTACAACCGCTGCCCACTCCGTCTGTCCCCTGGGAACGCATTTCTTTGGATTTTGTAGTGGGTCTGCCTAAGGACCAGGGATGCACGGCCGTGTTGGTGGTCATAGACTATCTGACCAAGGTGGGCCATTTCATTGCATGCCCCCAAGTACCGTCTGCCGGTCATCTAGCAGAACTGCTAATGATACATGTGGTACTGTTACATGGCCTTCCGACTGATATTGTCTCTGATAGAGGTGCCCAATTCACTGCACGTTTCTGGAAATCGTGGTGTTCATCGTTGCACATTGAGACTGCTCTATCAACCAGCTTTCACCCTCAAACTGATGGGCAGACGGAGCGCCTCAATCAAACTTTGAAACAGTGTCTGAGGAGTTATGTAGATCAGGGAAAGGACAACTGGGTGAAGTATTTGTGGCTCGCGGAGGTGGCGTATAACAATGCCACTCATAGTGCCACTCGGGTCTCTCCTTTCAATTGCACTTATGGACGCCATCCACGCTTCATACCATTTCTCCATCCCATTGGTGTGAATTCAGTGCCTGAGGCGGCCAAGAGGGTTTCTCACATCAAGGACACGTTGGTGAAAGCCCAAGCTCAGCTAGAGGCATCCAAGGAGGCTTATAAACGTACGGCGGATAAGCACAGAAGACCGGGGCCGCTGTATCAGGTGGGGGATCGAGTGTGGTTATCAACACGGAATATCAGATTCCGGAAGTACAGTGTGTTCAACCCAAAGTACATTGGCCCTTTTTCCCATCCTACGGCGTGTCAATCCTGTGGCTATGAAACTCAAATTGCCACATCATTTGAAATTGCATCCGGTGTTTCATGTGTCACTTTTGAAACCCTCCTTATCACCGGTGCGCACGCTACCCCCACCTGTTGTGGTCCAGGAGGGGCACAAGTATGAGGTGGATGGCATTCTTGATTCACGATGGAGAGGTAGAGGCCTGCGGTATCTGGTCTCATGGAAAGGGTATGGACCGGAAGAAAACTCATGGGAACCGGCGTCTGGGGTTCATGCACCTCGCCTGGTGGCGGCTTATCATAGGAGATTCCCCTTGCGTCCTGGCCCAGGGAGGCGCGCTTAGTGAGGGGGGATGTACTGTCAGGAGTCGGATTCTCCTTCAGGAACAATTTTTGTTACCACGAACTACAAGTCCCAGAAACCCTGTGATCAGGGAGGAGTATATATGGGCGGAACCTATGGAGAAAGGCGTCGGATATTTTCGTACCTGACCCGGTGTTGGAGTAGGAGGTTCGTCTTTTGGAGTGCTTTCTCCTTGTGTTTCCTCGTCCTGGTTCTCGCTGTTCCTTCCTGCCGATTTTGTATGATTCCCCGTTGGCTGAGCCTTATTGCACCGGCTCGTGCGGGGAACATTTCTTTCGTTTCCGTGCTCGCCAATCCACGGCGTGTTTCCCAAGTCCTGGAGGTGTTCTCCGTTGGCTGAGCCTTCTTTCACCGGCTCGTGCGGAGTACGCCCGGGGCTGTTGTCTGTTTGCTATTACTCGTCCCCGTTGGCTGAGCCTTCTTTCTTCGGCTCGTGCGGTGGACGTGTAGAGTTTCCTGTTCTCGGTGCTCTCCGTTGGCTGAGCCTTCTTTCAACGGCTCGTGTGGAGTAGCACTGTTGGTGGTTTTCACGTCTTGTGGGAACCTTCCTTCGGACCCAGACCTGTGGGCTCTTCGACCAGGTACTGTACTTATATCTTCCAGGGGTGACGTAACCCCAATCTTTTACTTTGGTTTGGTTCTAATGCATAACTTGGTCCTTGCTTTGATATGGTGAAACGTGATCTCGGCCAATCATCTGTTCTGTCATGGTATGTACTATTGAGTAGTATTGTCATTTGGTAAAGAGGGAAAAGGTCTACCCTAGCTAAGTCACAGCTGATTGTGTATTTCAGGTGGAGAACCTACACGCTTCATACACATATCCAGGACCAGTTAGTAGGGGAAGAGAATTATCTTCAGGGCCTCTCTTATTTTTGTTACAGGTATAGGGAACCGCTATATTGAGTATTTGCATGTATACATCCTTCACCTTAAAGAGAGATACGATCATTATTATTATTTTGTCGTTCCAGATCTCCCTCCCTGCTGTCCCCTTCCTTTCCTTCCTGTTTCCTTCCCCCTGCCCTCACTTGATCCTTCCTCGACCCAGGCTATCATAGCTTTCTGGGTCCGGTTAGATCAGTAGGTGGCTTTAATTTCATCATCCCGCTGATCCCGAGGACTTGGAGGACAACAGGAGAGACGTTGGCATGCTAATCTTGAGCCATCACGCTGGAAGCTGCATAAACAATGCCTTAAGGATTATAAGGCAGCCATCGCAGAGGAAAAAGGAAAATACTATTCAAAGATCACAGGGTCCTTGAAATATTTTAGGGATCTGTTTCAAATAATTAACTCCCTTATCTCTCCTCATGTGGCAGACCCATCTGAATTCTCTCAAGAGTTCTGTAATAAATTATCTGTTTTCTTCCTATCCAAGATTACAGACATTTATTCGCTGTTGGAAGCCTCCAAACCTAGGGTTGGCTCCTCTGTTCAGATCGCTCTCCATTCTAGCGATGTCTGTCTGTTGGAGGATTTTTCTAGGATCCTCACGTTGCCTAGTCTGCTGCCGGAGGAGACTGCCTCCTAGATTTAGTCAAATCAGGCTCTCCATTGGATCCGTGTCCCCTTAAGGTGTTAAAAATTGCCCTCAGAGTCATTCTTCCAAACCTAACGGCTGTTCTCAATATGGCCATCTCTGAAGGGTGTACCCCACCTTATCGAAGTTAGTGAAGCCATTGTTAAAAAAGCCTTCCTTAAACCCGGGAGAATTGAAAAACTATCGACCGATCTCTCTCCTGCCGGTCCCTGCGAAGATGCAGGAGACCCATTTAAATGCCCATCTTAGTACTTTTCTTAAGGATCATTCTTTGCTTGATGCTGCTCAGCACGGATTTAGAAGCCATCACAGTACGGAAACTGCACTTACTACCGTCTTCAATACTATCTGTACTAAAATGGATGAAGGAAACTCAACCTTGCTCGTTCTCCTTGACCTCACTACAGCCTTTGATACCCTGTCCCCCCAGAGGATGGGTCAACGCCTCAGGGAGATTGAGATCGGAGGCTCGGCTTTGAGGCTGCTTTCCTCCTTTCTTAGTGACAGGGCTTAAACTGTGAAATTTGGCCCTTTCTACTGTGCTTCTAAAACCTTGTCTTGTGGTGTGCCTTAGGGTTCTTCCCTGAGCCCAACACTTTTTTACATTTATGTGGCACCCTTGGCAAAGGTTGTTAGATCATTTGGGCTGGTGGCGTTGTCCTATGCGGACGACACCCAAATTATGGTCTCCATATCCCATAACATCAGGGACTCTGCCCTTAACTTTAAACTTTGTATGCAGGCCGTTTCCTCCTGGATGGTGGAAAATTACATAAAACTAAACGGATACAAATTTCTTCTCTAGTGATCAGGATGTCCGGAACACGGATTGGTGGCCTGCTAGCCTAGGTGCCTGTCCTTGTCTGCTTTCTCATGGAATTAACCTAGGTGTCATTGTTGACAATGCCCTTTCCATGGAGCGCCAGGTTATTAAGACATCCCTACTTGTTTTGGCATTATTAGGGTCCTTCCAAATTTTTTTCACTTTCTCTCCTTTGAAGCACGCAAGCAGGCTGTGATAGCATTGGTAACGTCCAGATTGGACTATTGTAATGCCCTATATTTTGGCATTGACAAGGGTCTTGTGCAACGTTTGCATCTGGTGAAGAGGGCTGCGGCTAGACTGGGGATGAATCTTCCAAACTTTCATCCAGTCAATGCCACAATCAGGTCACTGCACTGGTTGTCCCTTGATCAAAGAATCCTTTTCAAGTCCCTCTGCCTGACTCATTTACATTTATTTTTTTTTAACTTGATTTTCCGCTTTTATGTAAGGAATGTATAATGCTTCAGTACTAACACAAAGAAATAGATGGATAACTGGGGTCGATAAACAGAAAACACAGCAAAAATACAATAACAATTATGGCAACAGAAGCAAGAAAAAAAAGAGAAGACAAAGAGCATCTTAAGCTAAGAGAAATGAACAGTAGCTAACAAAACTTCATGTTTTAAATCCAATCAGTCACGGGAGCCCAGATCTTTGCTCCCAATACCCTCTTCCTTCTCCCCTTGGTCTTATAGGTGGCTGCTTCAAGGTTATACATCACCAGTGCCCACATGCATCAAACAGAATTGCATTCGCAAACGGTGCGAATCGCAGATTTCGGACGTTTGCGAATGCAAATCCTGTTTTTGAGATGCATCATACAAAATGGTATTTTTCTCAATCTGCGAATTCGCAAATGCGTTTGCGATTCCTTATATTCTCGCAATTTTAAGGAATCGCAAAAAAACCTCAAAAATGTGTATGCATCAAAATTCGCACATTGCGTTTTTTCAAAGGATTCGCATTTAGGAATCTCTAAAATTAGAAGTACTGGGAGCAGTCGGTAAAATTTTTTTTTTTTGAGGACACATGTGAAAGCAATTATTTGGGTACTTAAGGGGTTGTCAATGAGCAGCACACCTCTTTGAGGATGGCAGCAGTCATTTTTCTTGCCCGTCGCTGGAGGTTGAGAGCAGCAGGAAGGAGAAGGAGGATGCTCAGTGAAAGGATATTTAGATTGCGCATCACTTTGTTTGGACAGACACAGGCCGAAATCTATGACAAGTATAGGTTGAATGGTGACTCCATAATAGATCTCATTGCGGAATTAGACCCAATATTACGCAGACAAACACGTAGGACCCAAGCCATACCTACCCATGTGCAGGTCTTATGTTGTCTACACCTGTTAGCCTCAGGTTCCTTCCAGGGAGTAATAGCAATTGCTGGGGGGGTTTCACAGAGTGCACTTTCTAGATTTTTCAAAGAATTCCTAAATGCAATGCTGACAAGGATACAGCATCACATCTATTTGCCTAGAAATCAACAAGAGTTGTTGGAAACCAAGTTGGACCTCTACAACATGGCCAATTTCCCACATGTCATTGGTTGCATAGATGGAACCCATATTCCCATATGTCCTCCATCTACCAATGAGTATATTTTTTTCGGAACAGAAAAAACTACCACTCTTTAAACATCCAAGTAACTTGCAATTCCAAAACAATAATCACTGACCTAGTTGCAAGTTTTCCTGGGAGTGCCCATGACTCATATATATTCAAACATAGTGCAATCCATGGGCGACTGTTGTCTGGTGAATTCGGAGATGGATATTTGCTAGGTAAGTCATGCATTACTACTCAAATTACATTGCTCTTACTGTTACATGAAGACTTAACTGTAATTCCAATATTTGCAACTCTCATAGGAGACAGTGCATATGGTGTGAGAACATATATACTAACTCCATACCTGAATCCATCAACCCAGAAGCAGCAGAACTACAACCATGCCCATATTTCAACTAGAAATGTTGTGGAGCGGACCTTTGGGGTCATGAAGTCTAGGTTCAGGATACTTCACAAAACTGGGGGAGCATTGCAATATCGCCCAGATGTATGCTGCAAAATTGTAGCGACATGTGCCATCCTCCACAACATTGCCACACGGAGAGGCTTGGAACTGGATGCAGAAGACATTCTACCAAATAATGACAACCAGCCTCAACAACCTCATGCAAGAATGCGTGGACCTGATGCTGCAGAAGGAAGGCGAAGACGAGCAGAAATCACAGAGCATTATTTTTAAAAAAAAAGGTAAGAAACCAGATAATGTCATGTGTTCATAATGATTTTAATTGTAGAAGAAATTAGCAATAATGTCAAACCAATGTTACATGAACGCAAAAGAAGTTGTGAATTAAAGAACATCTAGCTTTCAATTTTCAGCTGCTTAAACCCACTATTGCCAAGTTGTGATGCATTCATCATTTATCACATTCATTTTCGTCCTCTCACACCTAAAGCCTTGCATTTACTACTCTTGACAGATGTAGATGTAGATGAGTGGCCCTGCAGTGTCACATGTCTGGCACTACGTCGGCCAACCACCGTTTCAGTTTTTGATGCTGTAATCACTTCTGCACCATCATTTGCATTGCACCCTTTTGTTGATGGAAACACAGTCACGTTTTCCTGCATCACCTCCTTGGCATTACTTTTGGCAGCCATTTTAACTGACAGGGCCTTGCAGCATTTCTTTAAGTCCTTTTGCATAGACATTGCTGTTGTAATTAGTGTGGTGTTCGTGTTGCATATACGATGTATTGCTCTGGTGTACGTGTGTATACTAGAGTACATCCTCAGGTGCCTATTCGCATTTGCAATGTTCTGTGCCTCCATGGCATCAGACATTCTCTCCATGGCTGTTGCCATGCGCTCAAATTGTGAAGTATTGGCCAAATGTGCATTTTCAAAAACAGAAACCATTCTGACAAGGCTGTCACTCATGGTGCTAATATTGCTTTTGATGTGGCTAAGTTGCCCCTTCATAACCCTGATGTCTTTGCCTTGCAGCCTTTGAACTTTGAGGAGCTTTTTCTCCACCGCACTGGCCTGGCTGTCATCTGGTGTGGACATTGCCTGGTGATCATGACGTGCTCTTCTCCTGTAAAATTGTCTGAGTCTACTGCGTTGATTTATTATTTTCGTTGCATTACTTCCAACAGGTTCTTGAAAATTGTCCTGTGTATTGATATTTTCATCAGTGTCAGACTCTTCCAGTTGTCGTATCCTTTTACATTTTTTCTTTAGAGATACTGTTGGAGAAGGAACATTTTGACTACGGACTGGCATGTCCTCTATGTCTGCATTGACAGTGTTCTCCAAATCTGTGATTTCCATCTCTTGAAATAAATCTACGAAGTAAAAAAAAAAAAAATGTTTGTTTCACATTATTGCAGTTATGTCAATTACCTTCTAACTCAAATAAAATGCTTTTCTTCAATAAAATAAGCGTGTTCTTTATGTAGCAATTCGACTACTCTTCAGTCCTCTGACTTCGTAAGTCATTTGTGAATGTTTCATTCAAACAAATGTTAAGATTAAACTTCATGCGAACTACATCTCCCACAATGCACTGATGCATTGCAGACTCCCATTTATTCCTATGACTCTTTTAGTGTGTGTTTCTGAGAACATGCTGTAATTTAATAATAAATTTCAGATTTTCTAAGTAGGCAAATGTCTGTGACATATGTTAAGTAATAAAATTTACAGTTACACACTTACCTTGCGAAGTACCAGGCTTTTCAGATGTATCTATGTTGGTCACTCCAACCACTGCTTCAGTAAGCAGGGTCCCCTCAACCATCTCCTCCAGTGGGGTGTTTGGTTTATCCTTTGGGGGTCCACCACCTGTCTTGTTTGCATATTTTATCCTGGATGCAATTTTGTCCTTAGCACGGCTGCGCAAGTCATACCAGCGTTTTTGTAAGTTTGTAATATCTCTGTGGGCAACCCCCACCGCATTCACTTTCGATTGAATGGCCAGCCACAGTTTCCTCTTCACTCCTTCTGGAACCTTCAAGGAATCCTTACCAAAAAGCTGGTCATGCCTCAGAGTGACCTCTTCAATTAAGATTTCAAGTTCCTGGTCACTAAACTTTAATTTTCGCTTCCTTGCTTGCACGTCTTCAACGGCACTTTCCGCAGCCATCTCTCCGTCAAGGGCACACCAAACACACTCCTCCAGTAGCTGAAAGCAGAGCTTCAACTGCCAACCGCCACTCCCAGTTTAAACTGAACTTCAGCTGTGTCTAATCTGTGTACTGGTTTCCTGGGTGTGTCCTCATTGGTATGCATGAAAATGCGAATTCGCATTTTGCGATTTCGCAATGTGCGAAGTCGCACCGGAAAAAATCGCATTTTTCTTGCGATTCGGAGAAAAATGCAAATTTTACCGAATCGCAAAAAAAATGCGAAAAAAATGATGCATACCATTATGCGATTCCTAATCTGCGTTTCGCTAATTTTCGCAAATTAGAGAACGCAAAAAATAACTTTGATGCATGTGGGCACAGAAGTCTAGCCCACCAACTAATAAATGACGGAGGGTCAGGGGCAATCCTATCTTTCGTAATACATGCGTGCACCACCGCCATGCAGATGAACACAAAAGAGGTCATTGCTGTAGATCTAGTTTGTACAGCAGTACCTGAATTAACCCCTGTCAACACCAGTTCTCCATTAATACACACTGGTGATTCCAATATTAAAGCTAAGAAACGCTCGATAGACAGGAATAGGTCAGCCAATTTAGGGCACGCATAGAACATGTGAACAGCATCTGCCGGGAAAAGGCCAAATCTATGACATTTAGTTCCGGCTCCTGTCCCCATTTAGAGATTTTCCTAGGAGTATAGGCCATATAATGTTGTGCGGGGATCCTACCCGTGAGCAAGACTTCATTTGCCAGGCAAAAGGAGCTACTAAGATCGATTCCCTCTAAATTTAGCATCCTTGCCCACTTCTCTTGACAATGCTCTAAATCATCTGGCAACACCCCTATCAAGTCGGAATAGAACAGACCCTTGGACGTTTTTTTCCCATCCTCTCAGTTAAAGGAAATTTTCTAAGTTGATGCCCTAAGCCCGGGCCTAGCGCATTAAAAAAACTGCAAATTTGCAGATTTTTAAAAAAAACATGTTTTGGCAGGCCATATAGTATTTGTAACTCTGTGAAAGCAGGCAGTTGTCCATCCGGACATAGATCTCCCATGCAATTAATGCCCTTCTGCCGCCATCTAAATACAGTTTGATCCTGAAAGATCAAAGGGAGCACGCCAGCAGCATCATATAGAGTATAGGCGTTTAAATTCGGCAAACCCAGATGCCGTTTTACCCGCCTCCACACTGTGTAGGCAGCTTTAAGAATTTGAAATTTTGTTTTTTTAAAGTAACTAGGTTCCAGTATTTTTACAAAGCAGCCATTGGCCGCTTCCCCCAATCCGAACTCAAAAATCGAGGGGCTATGACAAGGCAGGCACTTAGCCCTATCCCCCACAACCAAAGGGCAAATAAATTGCAAAGCTGCCGCCCAATAGTAGACCAGAAAATACGGAATACCTCAGCCACCACAAATTCTGGGCAGGACCATCTTTTTATACGCCTTCTCTGTCTTTTATAACCCCACAAAAATCTAGATGTAATTCTCTCCAGTCTTTTAAAGCAAGCATGATACTGGGAATTTAAGTGGGATTGTTCTAAACATATGAAAAAGTTTGGGGAGCTCAAGCATCTTTAAGACATTCGACCTCCCGTGCAAAGATAAATGTAAATGGTCTAATCTCTCGAGCATTGAATTCCCTTTATTAAGTACAGGATTCATATTTGTTTCCGGGATCTTATTGACTGGTGAAGATATCTTAATTCCCAAGTAGTTGGCTTCCGAGAGAATAGTTAAACCATCAGGAGGGTTGCCTCCAATACATAAGGTTTGTGTCTTGGATACATTTAACTTGAGGAACAAGAAAAGCCCAAAATCTGATGCCAAACATCGATTATTGGCAGTGCGGAGGCCAAATCGCTGGTAATGACAACAATATCGCCCGCATAAGCCGGAGCTCTATACTGAGTATCACATAGTTTAGCTGGCTTTATGTCAATAGATTGGTTTAATTTAGACAAAAAAGAATCAATATATAGGGCAAATAATAAGGGAGAGCACGGGCAACCTTGTCGTGTACCTCGGCTGATTGTGAACAAATCCGATTCTCTGCCTGCCAAGCGTATGCAAGCAGTGGGGAACTGATATAGAGACTCCAAAGCCTGAAGCATCCCAGGTCAAAACCCCTTCAGCCGGAAGACCTCCCACATATATGACCAAGACACCCTGTTGAATGCCTTCTTGGCATCCAACAGGGTGATTCCAATAGTAGTCTTTGTGTGTCTGCCCAATCCATCAGAGCTATCACACGCCAAACATGATCAGCAGTATCCCGGCTGGGAATAAACCCATGCTGAAATTGTGAGACCAAAATTGAAATTATCCTTGATAAGCGCACAGCTAAGATTTTAGAGTATATTTTACTGTTGGCGTTGATTAACGAATAGGTCTATAAGATGATGGTGAGAGGGGAGGTTTATCTTTTTTTTTTAATACCGTGATGATAGATTTCTGCCAAGACAGTGGGGCAGTTCCCTTTTGTGCAGACAAAAAAGTCACCAACATTTGTTCTTTCAAAACCGACCGAAAAGTTCTAAAAAATTCCAGTGGAATCCCGTCCGGTCCCACCACCTTACGGACAGCCAGAGATATTATTGCTGCCTCCACTTCCACCCAGGTAATGTCAGCATCTAGCTCTTCCTTTTGATCAGTAATTAGTTTAGAAATCGCACTATCCACACAGAACTCTGCTACTTTCCCTTCTATTTCCAGGGCATCCTCATTCATATACAGTTGACTATAGAATTTGCTCAAAACCTCTAAAACTTCTGTGGGCTATGCATGAATTTGTCCCTGCTCACCCTGGATGGACTGGTTGTAGGGGTGGGTAACCCAATATACCCTTGCGGGCTTGGGCAGTCAATATGTTTAAAGTAAAAGGTGCCAGCAAGGGATTTGTTTACAAATCAAAGTTAAAACAGTGTAGTGAAGTCTATATTATTTAGACTTATCAGCTGAACAGAACAGCAACTGTTCTTCGTATTTATTGTCTGTTTATGGACCTTAAAGAAGCTACCACACTAGCCCCAAATAAGTCAAACAAATTAAACAGATAACCAGCACTATTTGTGATTTTGCTCAATAAATGAACTATTAGAACCAAAAAGGAAGATAAAGCAACACGGACAAGTTTGTTCTTCAAAGAAAATTATTATTTATATTCTTTTAAGTTCAAAATTGACGAATTGTGTAGGGTACACAATCAATGGAAATTGCATATATATCTTAAGTAAATGGAAATGACAAAACAAACCATTAATACATAAGAAAACAATCCAGTCTAACAAAATATATAGAATTGACTTCTTTTAAAAATAATAAATAGAAAGTCAAATGCAGGATGTTGACTTGGACTGGTGTGTCGACGTTTCGGTCTCAAAGGTGAAATCCAAAGACCATCATCAGGACAGTGAATTTAATGCAATGTAGTTGACCCTTATGGATGAAAATTAGGACAAGCTGTGAATAATCAGAGCTGATCTCGAAAGTCAAGGCGTCGACCGCGAGGAGCGCTACGTCGAGCCCGGACCTTTGGATTAACTTTGCCTCGATGTCGTGTAACTCCCGTGTGGGTTACATTGTTGCTAAGAACTGTGTTGCCAAGAAGAAGAGTTGTTTTGATACGAAAAGACTTTGTGCTAAAGAAGAAACTACATTGGAACTATTATTTTTCCTTCCAAGAGTACTTATTAAGATTGTGTATATTTTTGTCGTTATTTGGTCTTGTGCTAAGCCTTATATAAAAATCCTTATTTTTATAATACTACTGTGTCGTGTCCATTTGTAGTGTATTCACTTTATTACTGTATGTGGTCATAAATGCTTAACACACAGCCTCTGAGATAAGCCTGTCTGCTCTGCCAAGCTACCAAGGGGGTGAGCAGGGGTTATCAAAGGGTGTGATCCCCTTGCCCTGACTAGAAAAAGTGTGTCCCTATTTGTCAGAAGTGTATACCTCTGCCAACTAGAGACAGCCGGTTCTAACATTGGACGCAGCGGTGAGGATTTGAACCTTGCATTTATGACCCATGTGCAGTAGTTAGTGTGCGCTACATAGCGAAAGCAGACCATAGCGCAGCCACAATCTACTTGGAAGGATCCTATTTTTGGTTCTCCGCTTTTCTGAAACTTGATTTTTTGAACACTGCCAGTTTTGACCATGAGTGACACCGGAGTCACTACCCCTGTTGTTGTTGTGGAGGAATTCGACAGAGCGAAGATAAACGACTACGGCTTGAAGGAGCTGAAATCCTTTTGCAAGCAGTTGAAAGTGCCTACCAAAGGCATCTCAAGAAAAGAGGAATATCTCAAAGCATTGCAGGCCTGGTTGGAGGCCAGAGATCCCACGGATCCGGTGGTAGAACAGCCAGTGGAAGGGGATGAGGAGGCGCCAGTGAATGGGCCGGTGTCCTCTCCCGGAAGCCGTGTTTCCTCCAAAGGTCTTTCTCCTGAAGAAAGAGAAGAAAGGGCGAAAGAACGTGCATACAACATGGAAATGGCAAAGCTAAAGATAAATGGGCAGTTGGAGTTAGAAAATGCAAGAGGTAGAAGAGAAGCTGATTTGGAGACCAAAAGGTTGGATTTTGAAAGAGAGAAGTTAGCTTTGGAGCGTGATACCAAGTTGAGGGAGTTGGACATCCAAGCTAAGAAGTTAGAATTGAATCCCTCTGGTGGCAGCATCCCATCTGGGCCTGCAGAAAGTAGGTTTTATTTCCCTAAAGATGTGATAAAAGATTATCATAGGAATGAAGATATTGGTCAATGGTTTAAAGCAAATGAGTTAGCATTGTTGGCCCACCGGGTCCCTGAGAAGGATTGGGGAGCGGGGTTGTGGGGCCGCTTTGTGAATGAGGGGAGAGATACCCTGTTAGACATGCCTGTTGAGGATAGGATGTCGTATGCTCATATGAAAGATGCTTTAATGTTGCGGTATGGCCCAACCCCCGAGAAGTACAGACAAGCTTTTAGAGAATGTAAGAAGTTGCCTGGTACGACGTGGGTTGAATATGTGTCTTATTTTTGCAGAGCCATGGATGGTTGGGTAAAGGGCAGCAAAGTGGAAAGTTATGAAGCTCTTTATGATTTGTTTGCTTGGGAGCATTTGTCTAATAACTGTTTTCCAGAGCTGCGCCAGCACCTTATTGATAGCAAGATATCTAACCCTAGAAAACTTGCTGAGGAGGCGGACCGCTGGGTCAGTACCAGGGTCCAAAAGGGTCCAGTGGGAGACTCAGCCAAAGGTGGGCAGGGTCCCCAGCAGAAGAGTGGGGGGGACAAGGGTAAACAGAAGGAGTCCCAGAAAGGGCCCCAAAGTAATCCCCAAGGGAACCAAGGGAAAGGTTCCCAGCCTCCCCCTGAGAAGAAGCCAGGGGCCCCGATGGGTAAACCTGTTCATAGGGGCCCCCTAACCTGCTACGTTTGTGGGCAGGTGGGACACCGGTATTATGACCCCCAGTGTCCCATGAAGAATTCGAATGCACCGCCGCGTGCACCCCCGTCAGTTGGCGAGTGTAGCCCTGGGAGGGGAGGAGATGGTTGTCCTTGGTGGGAGGGGTCCCGCAGAAATGTCCCTGGTCTCGCTAGGAGACATGCAAATGGTCCCCCCACCCCCTCTGCCTAGTAACATTAGTAAATATAGGCAGTGGGTGACCATTAATGGCCATAGAGTGGAAGCTCTCAGAGACACCGGAGCAAGTGTGACAGCTGTCAAGTGTCACTTGGTGTCCAGAGAGCAGGTGGTTCCACACGCATTCTACCCCTTGATAGCTGCTGACAACTCCCAGAAAGAGTGTGAGGTAGCTCAAGTTTCCTTTGAGTGGGGGGAGTTTCAGGTACTCTTCAGTTTGCTGTGAGGCCCGCCATGCCTGTCGATTGTCTCCTGGGCAATGATTTGGAAGACTCCCCTTGGGCTAAGGTGGAGAGGGAGACACATTTGAGAATGTTGGGTGTGCCAGAGTGGGTGTGTGCAACCACTCGATCGCTGACAGCAAGTAAGGGTGTTGATGGGGTCCCGGAGCCTGAAAATACGGCCCAGGACCCAGCCGTGAAGAGAAGAGTCAGGAGGCGCGGGAAACCGGCCCCCGTAGTTCCCGTGGTCCAGGAGGAGGTAGACCCTGAGGGGAACAAATTGCTGAACTGGGAGACCTGCCCGAGCTAACCCATTGGCAGCAGGATGGTGGTCCCTCCAGGGAGGAATTCTGTGCGGAACAGAAAGTGTGCCCTTCTCTTGTGGGTATGAGGCAGCAGGCCTCAGCCCAAACCTCAGGTGATCAGTCAGGGTCACATTTTGTTTACTGGGAGAACGACCTCCTGTATAGCGAGCCTAAGGCTGCTGAGCCTGGGTCAGCCCGTGTGCTGGTGGTACCCCAGCGCTTCAGAGCCTTCCTACTGGGTTTGGCTCATGACGTTCCGTTAGCTGGACATCTGGGGCAGGACAAGACCTATGACAGGCTTGTCACCCATTTTTATTGGCCTCAGATGCGAAGGGATGTAGACATCCATTGTAAGACTCGTCACACTTGCCAGGCAAGTGGGAAAAGCGGAAGGAAGCAGAAGGCTCCCCTCCAACCTTTTCCAGTGGTCAGTACCCCCTTTGACCGGGTGGGGATTGACATTGTTGGGCCCCTGGACCCCAAGACAGCCCTGGGCAACAGGTTTATCCTGGTCTTGGTGGACCATGCCACGCGGTACCCGGAAGCCATCCCTCTCCGAACAGTGACGGCCCCCGTGGTGGGACGGGCACTGATGGGTGTTTTCTACCGGATGGGGTTCCCCAGAGAGGTGGTGTCAGACCGGGGCGCCAACTTCATTTCCAATTACATGAAGTCTCTGTGGAAGGAGTGTGGGGTAACCTACAAGTTCACCACTCCTTACCACCCTCAAGGTAACAGGCTGGTTGAGAGATTCAACCGGACCCTTAAAGGCATGATCATGGGTCTTGAAGAACCAATGAGGCAGAAATGGGACGTCCTCTTGCCATGCCTGTTGTTTGCTTACCGAGAGGTGCCACAGAAGTCTCTAGGGTTCAGTCCCTTTGAGCTTTTGTATGGTCACCCGGTAAGAGGGCCTTTGAGTCTGGTCAAAGAAGGCTGGGAGCAATCTCCCAGGAAACCTCCCCAGGAGGTATACAGTTCCATGCTGGCCTTTAGGAACCAGACTCGGCGCTTCAGAGATCTTGCTCAGGCAAATCTGGAGGCCAGCCTGGAAGAGATGAAGCGGTGGTACGACCGGAATGCCACTCTGGTTGAGCTTCAGCCTGGTCAGGAAGTGTGGGTCATGTCCCCTGTGGAACCTTGTGCGCTCAAGGACAGGTGGACTGGGCCGTTTAAGGTTGTGGAGAAGAAGAGCGATGTCACCTACCTGGTGGACTTGAAATCTCCCAGGAACCCCTTGCGGGTCCTGCATGTCAACCGTTTGAAGCCCCACTTAGAAAGGTCCAAAGTGGGCATGCTCCTAGCTACAGATGCTGGAATGGAGGAGGAGAGTGAGCCTCTTCCTGACCTCCTGTGTGCTAAAGAGCAAGATGGGTCAGTGGATGGTGTGGTCCTCTCTGACACACTGACCCTTGAGCAGAAGCAGGATTGTCGCCAACTGTTGGGACAATTCCCTGATCTGTTTTCCTTGGTTCCGGGTGTCACTCATTGGTGTGTCCATGACGTTGACACCGGAGACAGCCCTCCTGTGAGGCACAAGGCTTACAGGGTGACTGACAAGGTCAGAGCATACATTAAGGAGGAGGTCTCCAAAATGTTTGCGTTAGGGGTGGTTGAGTCCTCTAGCAGTCCTTGGGCCAGCCCAGTGGTCTTGGTCCCTAAGGCTGCCGCGCCTGGTGCTTCACCAGAACTTCGGTTCTGCGTGGATTACAGAGGACTCAATTCAGTCACGAAGACTGACGCGCACCCCATCCCCAGAGCTGATGAGCTCATAGATCGGTTGGGGGCTGCCCGGTACCTTAGCACATTTGATCTGACGTCTGGGTCCTGGCAGATAGCCTTAACCGATGGGGCAAAGGAGAGGTCAGCATTCTCCACACCAGATGGGCTCTACCAGTTCCGGGTGATGCCCTTTGGGATGAAGAATGCCCCTGCCACCTTCCAGAGGTTGGTCAACCAGGTCTTGGCTGGACTGGAGGATTTCAGTGCCGCCTACCTGGACGACATTGCAGTGTTCAGCGCCAGCTGGGAGGAACACGTGCACCACCTCCAGGAAGTGTTGTTGGCCCTGCGCAGAGCAGGCCTCACAATCAAAGCCAGTAAGTGCCAGATTGGGCAGGGTTCTGTGGTGTACTTGGGGCATCAAGTAGGGAGCGGCAAGGTTGCCCCCCTGCAACCCAAGATTGATACCATCCTGGCTTGGGCGCCGCCCAAAACCCAAACTCAGGTGAGAGCCTTCTTAGGTCTCACGGGTTACTACCGGAGGTTTGTCAAGGATTACGGTAATATTGTGCACCCCTTGACTTCGCTGACTTCCAGGAAGCAGCCACGAAATGTGATCTGGACTGATGCCTGTCAGACGGCCTTTGACACCCTGAAAACTGCAATGTGCACAGCACCCATACTCCAGGCACCTGACTTTTCGAAAGAAATTATTGTCCAGACGGATGCTTTAGAGCATGGCGTGGGGGCTGTTCTAGCTCAGGTGAATGAAGAGGGCCGAGACTTGCCGGTAGCCTTCATCAGTCGGAGGTTACTTCCCAGGGAAACGAGGTGGAGTGCGATAGAGAGAGAAGCATTTGCTGTGGTCTGGGCGCTGAAGAAGCTAAGACCCTACCTGTTTGGGACTCACTTCCGGGTTCAGACAGACCACAGGCCCCTCAGATGGTTGATGCAAATGAGGGGTGAGAATCCGAAACTGTTGAGGTGGTCCATTTCCCTACAGGGGATGGACTTCACGGTGGAAAACCGTCCTGGTACAGATCACGCCAATGCTGATGGTCTGTCCAGATTTTTCCGCCTTAGTGAAGAGGACTCCCTAGGTCAAGGGTAGTTCTCCCCACATTTCAGCTGGAGGGGACACGTGTTAGACCTGACATCATTGGCTTGAGTCTCTCCTCCATTTTTTCAGTTTGCCTCCACTGTTTTACGATGTTTTGCTGGTATATGCTTTGGGCGCTGTGCCACTGCTGATCAGTGCCACCGCGCAAGTGCTCCCGATGTTAAATTGATGTATCGATTGAATTCCATGTTTGGCTTGTTTGGGTTACTGTCAGTCCCTCGTCTAGTGCACCAGGAGTGCCGGGGCTTGTAAATCCAAATGCCGCTCGTGGGCTTGCAGCACGTGTTGTGCCACCCACAAGAGCTGCCTCGTAAAAGAATGTCTACGGGTTGGTCATTGCGAGACCTACGTGCAGTCTGGTACTGTCATGCGGACTGCGCAAGTATACCTACTTGCCAGTCCCTCCAACCTTCCCTTAACTTCATGTTAGCCACCCCTATGGTAGGCCCACGGGTAGGGTGCGCTGTAAGTATAAGGTAGGACACGCCTGACCAAGTTGGCATGTCCTAATAGTGAATTACAGCCATCTTCGTTCTTCACTATTGCGAGGTAACCTGCTCTCCCTTAGTTAGAATGGGCCGCCGAGATTATTAATGCTATGATCCTAGCTGGCTCGGGGAGCATGGTGCAATGTCGAGTTTGGTATCCCTGAACTCGGGGTTTAATTACGCATCCGTTGGTGTGGATGGTTTTTGGACTCTGGGTTTGAAAATAGCACTTTTAGAAAGTGTCTATTTTCTTGTCTAACCATTTCTGGTTTCTGCTGGTTTTGCGTGTGTATGACAGGAGCTGGGTGGCTCCAGAGGTCTGGATGAGTCAGTGTGGGATGAGTGGGACATTTGCGTTGAGAGTAGGGGGAGAGTAGTTGCTGATAGCCTGCCCTGCCTGATACAATGCTGGCTCCACCTCCTGCCAAGCGGCAAATGGCTCTGTGCCTGCCATGGACGATCCTAGCCCCACCTCCTACCAGGAGGCCGATAGCTCTGCTCCTGCCAGTGACAATGCTGGCTCCACCTCCTGCTGGGCGTCTGAGGACCCAGTCCTACTCAGTGAATAGGCCAGGTGCTTCTGCCTGGCTCCACCCACAACAGACCCAGGATGTTGGGAAATTCCCCTGCATGGACAAAGGGATCAAAGCCAAAAAGGGGTATAAGAGAAGGACCCCTGAACCAAGAATTTAGATCACTTCTGACAAGGAGCCCTGAAACCAAGGACAAGAGGCCTGCTGATCTAAGGACTTGCCTACCCCTTCTGCCGGGGTGCTGTTTGCTGGGGGGAATCCTGCAGTGCTTCTTTATTTTTGCCAAGGAACCAGGAGAGAGGAACTGTGTGTGTACTCTCACGCTTGCTAAGAAAATCTCCAAGGACTGGAAGAGTGCCAGTCTCCTGTTGAAGTCACAGGGCTAAAGGACTTCACCTGCAACAAGTGCTATTTGCTGGAACCTGTGAATCCAGCACCTCTGAAAGACACCAGCAATCTCGACGCCGACGGACGTCGCCGACTCCAGCTCGACACAGTGAGTGACGGCTCAAGTGTCCCGCTTCCTCGACGCCGGCCGTCGAGCCTGATCGACGCCAGCAGCAACGCCAGTGAGTAGCGAGTTCGGCTCCAGCTCCAAGGGACCTCGTGTCTGCACCGCTGCTGATCGCATCGACCTCGTGCCCTCTCGACGCCGTGAGCGCTGCTCACACTGTGCAACTGCATCATCGACAACGACGCCTGCTGAGGCATGATCGACACCGAAGACGCGACGCCGGATTGCTCGACGCCGCTGATCATCGTGTGCTTCATTTTCCTAAGGTACTGTGTTAGGGGTCCGTGTGACTCTGGGCTCGACGTAGGGCTCCTCGCGGTCGACGCCGAACCTTTGGATTAACTTTGCCTCGACGTCGTGTAACTCCTGTGTGGGTAACATTGTTGCTAAGAACTGTGTTGCCAAGAAGAAAAGTTGTTTTTATACGAAAAGACTTTGTGCTAAAGAAGAAACTACATTGGAACTATTATTTTTCCTTCCAAGAGTATTTATTAGGATTGTGTATATTTTTGTCGTTATTTGGTCTTGTGCTAAGCCTTATATAAAAATCCTTATTTTTATAATACTACTGTGTCGTGTCCATTTGTAGTGTATTCACTTTATTACTGTATGTGGTCATAAATGCTTAACACACAGCCTCTGAGATAAGCCTGTCTGCTCTGCCAAGCTGCCAAGGGGGTGAGCAGGGGTTATCAAAGGGTGTGATCCCCTTGCCCTGACTAGAAAAGGTGTGTCCCTATTTGTCAGAAGTGTATACCTCTGCCAACTAGAGACAGTCTGTTCTAACAGGTCCCAATTCCGATGATCCTGACATTTTGAATGACCTTAGAATTGAGCTTGCTACTTGGCCATCTGCCTTAATCCTATGTGATTCAGAAAAGGGGGGTGGTGATGGACAGAGTATCTGAATTAAACAGAACACTCCTACCCAGTCAACAGATCAGGGCTTGCTCCATCACCGTTTTTAGCTCACAGCACCATCCCAGCTCAGAACCTGGCTACATGCAAATTAGTCTGTTCCTGGCCCAGTGCATCATGGGAACAGGGCAGACCAAACTACCAAGCCAATTCTTTAACTGGAAAGGAAACAAGCTTCCGGGGACCGGTTTCTGGCATTACAGCCGTCTTCGGCCCGGCTTGCTTGAATCCTGATGGTGCAGTGAGCAAGGGACTCACATCTGAGTATACCCTTCCACGCTTATGGCGGACAAAATTATTCAGAAAAGTGGGGTGGTGATGGACAGAGTATCTGAATTAAACAGAACACTCCTACCCAGTCAACAGATCAGGGCTTGCTCCATCACCGTTTTTAGCTCACTGCACCATCCCAGCTCAGAACCTGGCTACATGCAAATTAGTCTGTCCCTGGCCCAGTGCATCATGGGAACAGGGCAGACCAAACTACCAAGCCAATTCTTTAACTGGAAAGGAAACAAGCTTCCGGGGACCGGTTTCTGGCATTACAGCCGTCTTCGGCCCGGCTTGCTTGAATCCTGATGGTGCAGTGAGCAAGGGACTCACATCTGAGTATACCCTTCCACGCTTATGGTGGACAAAATGATTCAGAAAAGGGGGGTGGTGATGGACAGAGTATCTGAATTAAACAGAACACTCCTACCCAGTCAACAGATCAGGGCTTGCTCCATCACAGTTTTTTAGCTCACTGCACCATCCCAGCTCAGATCCTGGCTACATGCAAATTAGTCTGTCCCTGGCCCAGTGCATCATGGGAACAGGGCAGACCAAACTACCAAGCCAATTCTTTAACTGGAAAGGAAACAAGCTTCCGGGGACCGGTTTCTGGCATTACAGCCGTCTTCGGCCCGGCTTGCTTGAATCCTGATGGTGCAGTGAGCAAGGGACTCACATCTGAGTATACCCTTCCACGCTTATGGTGGACAAAATGATTCAGAAAAGGGGGGTGGTGATGGACAGAGTATCTGAATTAAACAGAACACTCCTACCCAGTCAACAGATCAGGGCTTGCACCATCACCGTTTTTTAGCTCACTGCACCATCCCAGCTCAGAACCTGGCTACATGCAAATTAGTCTGTCCCTGGCCCAGTGCATCATGGGAACAGGGCAGACCAAACTACCAAGCCAATTCTTTAACTGGAAAGGAAACAAGCTTCCGGGGACCGGTTTCTGGCATTACAGCCGTCTTCGGCCCGGCTTGCTTGAATCGTGATGGTGCAGTGAGCAAGGGACTCACATCTGAGTATACCCTTCCACGCTTATGGTGGACAAAATGATTCAGAAAAGGGGGGTGGTGATGGACAGAGTATCTGAATTAAACAGAACACTCCTACCCAGTCAACAGATCAGGGCTTGCTCCATCACCGTTAATTAGCTCACTGCACCATCCCAGCTCAGAACCTGGCTACATGCAAATTAGTCTGTCCCTGGCCCAGTGCATCATGGGAACAGGGCAGACCAAACTACCAAGCCAATTCTTTAACTGGAAAGGAAACAAGCTTCTGGGGACCGGTTTCTGGCATTACAGCTGTCTTCGGCCCGGCTTGCTTGAATCCTGATGGTGCAGTGAGCAAGGGACTCACATCTGAGTATACCCTTCCACGCTTATGGTGGACAAAATGATTCAGAAAAGGGGGGTGGTGATGGACAGGGTATCTGAATTAAACAGAACACTCCTACCCAGTCAACAGATCAGGGCTTGCTCCATCACCGTTTGGGTGGGTCTATGGGTGGGTGTGGGGGTCAGGGGGTAGAAGTGGGAGGGGGGTGTTGGGCAAGGAATACAATGGTGGGGTCTTTGTACTTGAATGATAGTAAGGTGGGGGTGAATAAACGTATTACAGCAGCTTCCTTCTTTTCTGAGTTTCTAGTACCAGATAGTGTGTTGGGATGGCAATGGCGGAGTTTTTCAGCTATGATGAAACCATTTTTATTTAAGGATGGGTAAATTCGCTGTCTGCTCGTGGAACATATGTGGCTTGAACAATAGGAAAAAAAGAGGGATCATGGCTGTTTCTTAAAACAATGAGGGTTGAATTGTGTGTCCAGGAAACACATATTTCATGGCATAATAGGGGATGGTTAAGAGATCTGGGCCTGGAACTTGTGTGTTGTACACGGCAAGGGTCGACCACAAAAGGGGTTGCCATTTTGAAGAAATTTGGGTGGGGGGAGTGCAAGCGCGTCAAAGCAGACTCTTATGGTCGGTGGGTGATTATTGAGCTGAGGATAGATGGCCTTGTGGTGACTATTTGTTCATTATATGGTCCCAATTCTGATGATCCTGACATTTTGAATGACCTTAGAATTGAGCTTGCTACTTGACCATCTGCCTTAATCCTATGTGGGGATTTTAACCTATACGTAGGAAGAAATATAGACATACTGGGTAATTACGTGTATGATGGGAAGAAAAACAAAGTCTTCAAAGCTACCAGGGATCTACTCAAGGATATTGGATTAATAGATGTTTGGCGGTTGAAAGGATCAGGTGCCCCCGGCATACCTTTTACTCTGCCCCTCATCAAAAGCACGTACGGCTAGACTATTTTTTTATAATGGCAGAGTTATCAACCAATGCTAGGATTGACATCCAACCTAAAATAATGTCTGATCATAACCCGATTATATTAGAAATAGAAACCTTGTATAGATCCCCTGCTAAACCTTGGACATTCGAGCGTCAACTACTAGTTGACCCTGGGTATTGTGAACAAATGTCTAAGTGGATAGCCGATTTCTTAGAAATTAATTGTGGGTCCGCTCCAGTATGTATGGTTTGGGATGCGTTTAAGTCAGGAGTGTGGGGAGAGACCTTAAGTTACTCCATTAATAAACAACCCTCTGCCTGACTCATAAGGCCTACTATGGCTTAGGTCCGGAGGGCATCAAGTCAATATTTCAGCGATATGTCCCTAGCAGGTCTCTCCGCTCCTCCAATAAAAATATGTTAGCACTCCCCAAGTTTAGAAAATCCAGGTGTGGAAGGAGAGTCTTCTCGTTGACTGCGGCAAGGCTGTGGAACTCGCTCCCGGAAGAGCTCTCTGGTCAATCTTCTCACTCCATCTTCCGTAGGAGGTTAAAAACCTGGCTTTTCTCACATACTTCAGTATGAGCGTGTTGTCTAGTCCGCTGCCTCCTTTTAGTTGCATTAGCGCCTTGACGCCCTTGGCCTTAGTTCGCGCTGTACAAGTCCAATACTTACTTACTTACTTACTTATTAGAGGAGTGCATGGGTAGTGCACTGGTGATTGGAGCAGTGATTGGGTAGTGTCTGGGTTATTGCATGAGTGAATGAGTAGAGCCTGGGTGATTGGAGGAGTGCAAGGCTACTGGCTGGGTAATTGAAGTAGTGAAAGTAATTTTGTGTGTGGGTGATTACAGAAGTGCATGGGTAGCGCACAGGTGATTGGAGCAGTGCATGCATAGTGCACAGGTTATTGCGTGAGTGGATGAGTAGTGCCTGGGTGATTGGAGGGGTACATGGCTAGTGCCTGGGTGATTTTGTATGTGCATGGGTAAAGCCTGGTTTATTGCATGAGTTTATAGGTAGTGCCTGGATGATTGTTTGAATGCATGATTAGTGCCTGGGTAATTGCATGGGTGGTGACTGGAGGAGTGCAAGAATAGTGCATGATGATTTTATAAGAGCATGGATAGTGGCTGATTGATTAGAAGAGTGCATGGTTACTGGCTGGGTAACTGAAGGATTAAATGAGTAGCATCTGGGTTATTAGAGGAGTGCATGTGTAGTGCCTGGGTTATTACATGAGTGGATGAATACTGCCTGAGTGATTGGAGGAGTGCATGGCTACTGGCTGGGTAATTGCAGGAGTGAATGAGTAGCGTCTGGGTGATTAGTGGAGTGCATGGGTAGTTCACGGGTGATTGGAGCAGTGCATGAGTAGTGCCTGGATTATTGCATGAGTGGATGAGTAGTGCCGGGGTGATTGGACACGCTAATTTGAGATAATTACAGGTGGTGGAAAACTCCTTCATGAAATATCTTTTAGCTGTTCCAGAAAGTGTATCTATATACGTTTGCCATACTGAACTTGGGGAACCATATTTAGAAGATACAATAAAGGTTGCATTGGTTCTGTTATGGCATAGGGCCTGGACCACTGAAGAATGTAAATTAAACCGCTCCATCTTGAACGATGTGATGAGGTTAGACAACGGTGGCAGGGTTGCATGGCTAAGTTATGTAAGGAACTTTCTGGTTTGGAAAACAATTTTTTTGAACCATTATCTATGTGTAATATTTCCAGACAAGCACTGAAGGAAAGTGCATGAGTTATCTGGAAAAGCGTAGAACAACCAACGAGATGTTGAAACAAACAGTGGTTGCTCAGTTGATAATAATTATACCAAAAATGGAGCCATATGTAAAATTGCAAATCAGTGATTACAAAAGGTTTTCTCTAACTCGTTTTAGATTAAATTTTATATTCAAGTCGTTTAGCTTCCCCAACATGAATGATTGGATAAAAGTTTTACCTGAATGCCAATGTGACGAAACTTCTGAACAATCAGACATTCATATCCTTTTCTTTTGTAAATTTTATTCGATTCCAAGACGAAGATGGATTGTTCAGTTGTTGAAGACTATGGAAATAAATCGCTGCCGTCCTGCTTTTTTAGCTGTTCAATGTTTGGATATTATTTTAACTGTCGCATCTATTTCAGCGTTTTTTTAAAATGTTTTTATATCACGGAAATCTATTATATCCTGATTGGTGATGAATCACTTGTATCTTATGATGAGATTCTGTAAATTGTGATTTTATTGTACTTTTATGGTTGTTCTCTTTTAATAACCGAATAAAGATTTGATGAATGATTGGAGGAGTACATGGGTAGTGCCCGGGTGATTTTGTAAGTGTATGGATATTGCTTTAGTGATTTTGTAAGTGCATGTGTAAAGACTGGTTGATTGCATGAGTTTATAGGTAAAGCCTGGATGAGTGCATGATTAGTGCCTGGGTAATTGCATGAGTGCATGGGTACTGCCTGGGTGATTGGAGGAGTGCAAGAATAGTGCACAATGATTTTATAAGAGCATGGATAGTGTTTGAGTGATTAGAAGAGTGCATGGCTACTGGCTGGGTAATTGAAGGAGTAAATGAGTAGCGTCTGGGTGATTAGAGGAGTGCATGGGTAGTGCACGGGTGATTAGATGAGTACCTGTGTAGTGCCTGGGTTATTACATGAGTACATGAATACTGCCTGGGTGATTGGAGGAGTGCATGGCTACTGGCTGGGTAATTGCAGGAGTGAATGAGTAGCATCTGGGTGATTAGTGGAGTGCATGGGTAGTGCACGGGTGATTGGGGTAGTGCACAGGTGATTGGAGCAGTGCATGGGTAGTGCCTGGATTATTGCATGGGTGGATGAGTTGTGCGGGGGTGAATGGAGGAGTACATGGGTAGTGCCTGGGTGATTTTGTAAGTGCATGGGTATTGCTTTAGTGATTTTGTAAGTGCATGTGTAAAGACTGGTTGATTGCATGAGTTTATAGGTAATGCCTGGATGAGTGCATGATTAGTGCCTGGGTAATTGCATGAGTGCATGGGTACTGCCTGGCTAATTGGAGGAGTGCAAGAATAGTGCACAATGATTTTATAAGAGCATGGATAGTGGTTGAGTGATTAGAAGAGGGCATGGCTACTGGCTAGGTAATTGAAAGAGTAAATGAGTAGTGTCTGGGTGATTAGAGGAGTTAATGGGTAGCGCACGGGTGATTAGATGAGTGCCTGTGTAGTGCCTGGGTTATTACATGAGTAGATGAATACTGCCTGGGTGATTGGAGGAGTGCATTGCTACTGGCTGGTTAATTGAAGGAGTGAATGAGTAGCGTCTGAGTGATTAGAAGAGTGCATGGATAGTGCCTGGATTAATGCATGAGTGGATGAATAGTGCCTGGGTGATTTTGTAAGTGCATGAGTATTGCTTTGGTGATTTTGTAAGTAATTGTGTATTGCCTGGTTGATTGCATGAGTTTATAGGTAATGCCTGGATGCTTGCATGAGTACTTGGGTACTCCCTGGATGATTGGAGGAGTGCACGGATCGTGCATGGTGATTTTATAAGTGCCTGGGTAGTGACTGGGTGATTGGAGGAGTGCATGGCTACTGGCTGGCTAATCAAAGGAGTGAAGGAGTAGTGTCAGGGTGATTAGAGGAGTGCATGGGTGGTGCATGGGTGATTGGAGCAGTGCATGGGTAGTGCCTGGGTGATTGCATGAGTGGATGAGAAGTGCCTGGGTGATTAGAGAAGTACATGGGTAGTGCCTTGGTGATTTTGTAAGTGCTTGTTTACTGCCTGAATGATTGCATGAGTGCACAGGTAATGTATGGATGATTGGAAGAGTGCATGGGTAATGCTTGACTGATTTCATTAGTTTATGGGTAATATTTGGATTATTGGAAACCAATGCGGGAGCACACTGCTTCACCTCCCAGCGGGATCGCCCCTGAGCATTGTGGTCAATGCGGTTCACCAAGCGTGTGTGCTTTTAGGAAAGTCTTGAGTAATTACACAGTTGTGTTGGCCATATCTGGACACGTGTTTCTGGATCTTTATCTGTCATCAGCAGAGATTAGGCATCAAGTATTCGGGGTTGCTGAGCAGGCTGCCAAAATGTTCTCGGTCACAGTACCTCTCAAGGCGCGCAGGTGCATCTCCACAAGTTCGTCAGCTCAACAGGCTCGAAGGAGCCTTTTAAACAGGAAACTAATGCAGGAGCACACTGCTTCACCTCCCAGCGGGATCGCCACTGAACATTTTGGTCAATTCGGTTCATCAAGCGTGTGTGCTTTTAGTAAAGTCTCGAGTAATTACACAGTTGTGCTGGCCATCTCTGGACACGTGTTTCTGGATCTTTATCCGTCATCAGCAGAGATTAGGCATCAAGTATCCAGGGTTGCTGAGCAGGCTGCCAAAATGTTCTCGGGTCACAGTGTAGGAAGGTGGATATCTGACTATGGTTACCCCCAAACTTTTTGCCTGGTGCTTAGCTGGTTTTTGACATAGTTGGCCTGGGATCCTGCTATTAGGGCCCCAGGCTAATTGCTCTCTCCTTAAAATGGACTCCATGTACCTTAGGTGCATACCCAATTGGAACTGGTTCACCTTGTAACAGTGTACTCCAGGTACCCAGGGCACAGGTGTAGCCAAGGCCTACCAGGGGCTGCAGCATGTATTGTGCCACCCCTGCCTGGCCTCCATATTTGACACAACTGGCTGATCACTCAGCTGGGGTAAGTTGGTGTAATCACCTCTTACTTAGATATAATATCCCTATATCTAACCTTAACTGGACACATGTTAACCTATAAGCCACTCCTATAGAAGGCCTCTGCAATCCTGGAGGCAGAGTGCGTGGTTTCATGTGAGATGGTGCTCTAGCATGAGCTGAGCCTGTCTGCAGCTGTCGGGAACTACTCCCTTTGCTGTTCCGGGATATTGCCACACCATATACTCTTAAGTGCATTATAATCCTTGCGGTTATATGCTAACTTTGGTTTGGCTTTATCAAAACATGTCGAGTAAGGTGTCATACGAATTGGAATACTATCCCCTCGACAGTTCTGTCGACGGGGATAGCATTCCACCCTTCTAGAGGGACACGACATGTACATAACCTGAACCCCGGTTAAAGTTAAACTCGAGCCTCAGCATCACAAAATGGATGCTGCCACCACAGACACAAATCTGACCTCCTGCTGCTGGGAGCCCTTCCAGCGAGGGAGGCTTGGACAAAGAGTTTCCTGCCTTGGGAGGTGCGAGCACCACCCCAGACAGGATTTTGTGTATTGGGTAGGACAGGGCTGAATAGAATCAGACATGCCCGGGGCACACAAGGTGTCCTCGTGCATAAGCCAGTCCAAACCGGTCCTGGGACTTTCCAGACCCAGGCCTGGTGAGGAGCTGGACAAAGGAAAGGGGGTGTAACCGCCTCCTTCCTGGTCCCACCCAGAGGAGGGACCTAGCAGGTGATCCACCCCTCAGATTGAGAATAAGAGTGGGAGCAGTGCCACAGCACCTCAGATCATCCTGAATCAACTTGAAAATTAGAAGACGACTGGACTTCGACATTCTGCTGCACAGAAGACTGAAGAGCATCTCCCTTGTGGCCTAGGAGTGGCCACCCTGTGAACACAGGCACCATCCAGCAACTCAACGTCTGCTTTGCCGCCGCCTCCTGCCGGAGCCCGAGCCCAGAGCCTGACGAGACCAAGACTCCCAGACTTCTCACCGCCCGATCCACAGTCCCTGCAACGATGGGACCCGTGGAGGCACCGAGAGACGTGGGACCGGACATCTCGAAAGATCCCCGAGAAGCTGACTGCGCAGCACCCGAGGTACCCTCAACGCTGTGCTTTGGGGACTGAGAAGCCCCACAACCGAGCAGCCCTTGCAGCGATTATCAGCCCCCAGCATCTCCACGATCTGCATGGGGCCCTTTTGCATTGTGCCACTCGACGCGCCATCCTTGCCACTTGCCACGGGGTCATAGGCCATCTTGGCAACGAAACCTACAATCTACACTGCAGGTCTGGTTGCTCCAGACTTGCCCTCGCTCCTGTAAAAAGGAGCACCCGCTCTGACCTTGCTGGTCCGAGTGATAAGCTTTTTCCATTTCCTGCGTGGCTTGCATTAGCCAAGGCCTGGTTGCTCCAATCAAGTTGCCGACACCGCCATCAGCTAGAGACTTTGTGGGACAGCTCATGATTGACTCCTGGACGTCCTCGACCTCTTCGTGTCCACGTGGCTTTAGAGAGAAGCTACATCTCATCACCTGTTTGCACCCGACATCGCCTGGTTCCTTCCTGGTTCCACGGTAGTCACTGGCTAGTGACTTTGAACATTGTCCCCTCTGCTTTCAGGTCTTCACCACTTCAGATGCACCCTTGGGTTCACCGGAACTCTTCACATCGAGCCGCCTGCAGCATCTTCAGCTCCAAGCACCATCGACCTGCGTGACGAAACCCGACACTACTTCGCACCTGTGCACCCGCTTCCTGTGGGTGAGGTAACTCAGCAACGCCGGTGTTCCTACACTGGTACACACCTCTAGTGTCTGTGTCTAAAGTTTCATTCTTCTAGGTCACTCGGAAGGTTCCTTAATAACTAACTTTGTAACTTTTATGCACCACTTGACTTAACATTGGTAAATGCGTGCACTTTCCGCACTGCACCCGAGTCCCGCGGGCCTTTCCCGACTTCATCACTGTTAGTCCCGAACAGCTCCAGCGATGCCCCAGGCCCTAGGCCTACTTCCTTTCAGGTAGGTGGTTCTTATACCGCTATTTTAGTATATTGGTTAGGTGGCCCCTAAGGCTCATCCATATTGTGCAACTTTTGTATATTTAAACTGTGTTTTGTTTTAACGCATTTGCTTCTGTGCTCATAAAGAGTATAGGGGATTTTGTAGTAAATAAATATATATATATTTTCAATATATATCTGTGTGGTGTCCTTTCATTTGGTATTCAAGTTGATTGTGTATGGTAAAACAGCTTGCTTCACATGCCTTTACAGAGTTTAGCCTAAGACTGCTTTGTCCAGGCTACTAGGATAGCTGGTCTATAAGGTTGACTTACAACCAATCATCATAAGGGTTGCTTGGCATGGTACAAGGTGATCACTAGAATTATTGAGCATCACATGCCAGGCCAACTTCTCACATTGTTTAGCAGCGGTTGGGATTTGAGCTTGCTGTTTGTTTTACCATTACAATCTTTGAGAGTATCATTTGAAAGATCATACAGGTACCTGATAGGTACATATAAAACAAGACTAGTATACTTAAGTTCTACTGAACATAGTTGTTGTAGAGGATAGGGAGTAGCACACCCTGACTACAACTACTAGATAGGTTTAGTAGGAAAACACCAGTGTAGGTAGATTGCAACATATCAATCAATCAATCAATCAGTGACTTGTAGAGCGCGCTACATACCCGTAGGGTCTCAAGGCGCTGGGGGGGGGGGGGGAGGGGGGGGGGCGGGGGCATGCCGCTACTGCTCGAACAGCCAGGTCTTCAGCTTCTTCCTGAAGGAGAGGTGGTCTTGGGTCAGGCGCAGGTCGGTCGGGAGGGAGTTCCAGGTCTTGGCTGCCAGGTAGGAGAAGGACCTTCCTCCCGTAGTCGCTCTTCGGATGCGGGGGACGGCGGCGAGGGCGTGGTTGGTTGATCGGAGGTGGCGTTTGGGTGCGTAGAAGTTGGTCCGGCTGTTGAGTTAGCTCGGGCCCTGGTCGTGTAGGGCTTTGTGTGCGTGGGTGAGGAGGCGGAAGGTGATTCTCTTGTTGACGGGGAGCCAGTGAAGGTCTCTCAGATGTCCGGTGATGTGGCTGGTTCGTGGGATGTCGAGGATGAGTCTGGCTGAGGCGTTCTGGATCCGCTGGAGTCTCTTCTGGAGCTTGGCGGTGGTACCGGCGTAGAGGGCGTTGCCGTAGTCCAGTCGGCTGGTGACGAGGGCCTGGGTGACGGTCTTCCTGGTCTCGGTGGGGATCCATCGGAAAATCTTCCGTAGCATGCGTATCCACCCACCCTAGAGTAATGTCTGGAGCAGAGGGTTCCACTGGGAATGTCTCTGTTGAGAGTGACCCTCCAAGGGCACCATCCAAATTTGCTACGCTTAATTTTAAGGAATTGAGGCAGCTTTGTGCCTCAAGAGGTCTCAAGACAGGGCCAACCCCTACTACAGACCACCTTAGAGAGCTTTTAGACCTGTCTGAAGCTCAAAAGACCTCTAAAGCAGACCCCACAGGGAATGCTGAAGGAGGCTCTCCCACTGAAGATGACAATACTGATACCCCTGTCCCCATAGTCCAGGTAGATGAGGATGACCAAGTCACTGGAGATATTCAGCCTGATAAGGAGGAAGATGAAGAGGAGACAGAAGGGGAGAGCAGTGACTCTGATGATGGTAGAAATAGTCAGGTGCCAGCCAGCCGGCTTACCCAGGCTAACTTAAGTGTATTTGGGAATGAAGTAAGGATGACCTCGGATTGGTGGCCACCCTCCCTCGGAACCTGCCCCTTGCCGTCCTTAGTTGCCAGAAACTTGGGGGTCACCTTTGACGTCCCACTGGCATTTGATAAACAAGTTGGCAAAACCGTATCAACTTGTTGTGTGGTCCTGAGGATCCGCAGGAAACTAGTACACTATCTCTCCCCCGATGCCCGGAAACAGATGGTTATTGCTCTTATCTCACCCCGCCTGGACTATTGCAATGCCCTCTATCTTGGTATCTGCAAAAAACTCATCCTCCACTTACAGACTATTCAGAACGCTGCAGCCAGGTTCGTGGTGAATGCCCCCAGACGTGCTTCTGCTACAGAAATCAGAAAAGACCTCCATTGGCTACCTGTTCAGGCAAGGATCAACTTTAAGGTTCTGGTTCTGACTGTTCAGGTCCTCTATGGCCTGTGTGCCGAGGACATCAGGTCTCTCGTATCCTTCTATACCCCGGGGAGAGCCCTGAGATCTGCTCACAAAAATCTTCTTGCGACCCCCCCGGATCGCCAAGGCCAGATGGGGTGGGAGGGCTTTTTTCTCCCTCGTCCCCAAGCTATGGAACTCGCTTCCTACCAACCTTAAAACTCAGCCATCACTTGCCCTCTTCCGGAAGAATCTTAAAACCTGGCTATTCGCTCAATCATATGTTTAAGTGCTGCCTCTCCCGGTTGCCTCCGTCCACTCAGTTGCTTTGTTTTCTATCCATCCTCTGTGCCTTGATGCCTCCGGGTTAAGTTGCGCTCATACAAATCGCGAATTCATTCATTCATTCATTCACCTTACCCAGACACCCACGTGGACTTAACCAGGAGCATAGGAGGAGGAGGAATCACTTAGGTGAATCCAATACCTCCCAGGCTTCTAGAGGTTCTCATGGTCACCCCAGAAGGGGGTTGACTAGCCCTCAGAGAAGGGAACATGAGGCCAAAATGAGAGAGGCTGAACTTAGGATCCAGAAGCAAGAATTAGAGGTTGCCCTGGCCCAAGAGAAACTTGCTAGAGCAAGGCAGTCTAGAGAGAGCAGGTTAGTACCCACTGGTGGCAGCACTATCCCTGAGGATAAAGACAGGTCTTTTGATACAAGAAACCTGAGTAAGATTGTGCCCCCCTACAAAGCTGGGGATGATATCCACAAATGGATGACTGCACTTGAGAGAGCCTGCAGAGTACA
Source organism: Lissotriton vulgaris (assembly GCF_964263255.1). NCBI lineage: Eukaryota > Metazoa > Chordata > Amphibia > Caudata > Salamandridae > Lissotriton > Lissotriton vulgaris. The sequence continues at coordinate 765,658,216 of NC_141693.1, read as the reverse complement.
GCAGATCCCTCAGGAGCAGTGGGTAGCAATCTTGTGGCTCTCCTTTGAAGGTACAGGCCGAGACAGACTCATCACAGTTAGTGATGGGGATTCTAGAAACTACCTGGTCCTGAAGAGTGCTCTGATTGATGGGTTAGGCTTAACCACTGAACAGTACAGGTTAATGTTCAGAGATACCCAGAAGACACAGACTCAGGACTGGTCTGAATTTGTTGAATGTGCCGCTAAGTCTCTGGAGGGCTGGTTGCTGGGAAGTAAGGTTACAGACTATACAGGATTGTATAATTTAATTATGAGAGAGCAAATCTTAAGTAATTGTCAAAATCAGCTTCTACATCAGCACCTGGTTGACTATGATCTAACCTCTCCACAAGAATTGGGTAAGAGGGCAGACAAAAGGATCAGAACCAGGATCAGGCCTGAAAACCAGGGTGGTGACCAAAAGAAAGAGACTACCAAGCCTCAAGAGAAGGGTGGGTATAAATCCAAAGAGAAGACTCCCCCAGGGCCCCAAAACTCCAATGGAAAGGGTGGGCCACAGAACACTTCCTCTACAGAGAAAAAGCCTTACTGCCATGCCTGTTAACAGGTTGGACATTGGAAATCAGACAGCTGTTGTCCCAAGAATGGTAATAAGGAAAATATACCTCCAAGTAAGGCTCCGACACCTCCTGTCACTGTTAGCAGTGGTCCCCCAGGTGGTGGGAGCACCCCCAAGAATTTGGATGGGTTTACTTTTGGAAATCAGATGGATTCTGGCCTAACCAGGTCCCCTACCTCAGATACTCTTGTCTATGAAACTGGCATGGGGTTTGCCAATTTCACTGCTTGCCCAAACACTTTGAGCAAGTATAGACAGGAGCCCCTCATCAATGGCTTGAAAGTTGAGGGCTTCAGAGACACAGGGGCTAGCATCACCATGGTGGCTGAATGTCTAGTCTCCTCAAGGCAACTTTTACCTGATGCCACATATCAGGTGATAAACATTGATGGAATAGAAACCAAACATCCCATGGCAGTAGTCAATCTTAGCTGGGGAGGTGTCACTGGCCCAAAGAGAGTGGCAGTGTCAGCAAATTTGCCTGTAGATTGCCTACTTGGTAATGATTTGGAAATCTCAGCCTGGGCTGAAGTTGAACAGCAAACCCATTCTAGAATGGTAAATCTCCGTGGAAAGGTTAGTGGGGCTGTGATGGCTACAGCCCCCATCCAAGATGTCCTTCCTGAAAAGGTTGGTAGGGTTGAGCAAACCTCAGCCCCATCTTTAGCTAACTTCCCTCCTGAAAAGATTAGCAGGGCTGTGATGGTAACAGCCCATACCCAAACTGAGTCTCCTACTGAAAAGGTTGGTGGGGCTGTGATGGCCACAGCCCAAACTCAAACTGATACCTGTGTTGTGAAGCCTAAACTGATGGATCACTCCACACAAACAGAGAGCATGGAGGAGGAAGAGAAATCTCCCCCTCACCAGACTCTAGGAAAGGATCAGCCTCCTCAGGAAACTGATCTTACCCCTGATGAAGGAACTGTCCAAGAGGTTGTTAGGCCTGGCCTAACAGAGCCTCTGATGGCAGTGGACCCTTCTCAGGTGGGACCCAGTCTGTAGCAGGTAACCTGCCCCTCTCTACCTTGCCTTCATCAGCCCTGGGGTGCAGAGGACAAGAAGGACAGTGAGCCTCAATGGGCTCCCTGTCAAATAAAGCCCCCCCATCAACAGATTAGGGGCACCAAAACTAGTAGCCCTAGTGAGGTGAAAACTTTAAAAACTCGTGAGGGAGCCCCCTTAAAAGTAGTTAGGGACCTCCCACAGATGGATTCTGTTAGGCACAGCCAAACCTGGGACCCCAAGGCCCCAAACCTGACCTGTCCCTCCAGTAAACCAACCAAAGGGACCCAGCATCCAGCTTTAGTTAACCAGAGGTTGACCCTGAGAGCACAGTGCAACTCAGTCAAAGAAAGAAAGGCACACATGGTGGAGAGTGATTGGAGGAGGCTGAGTCCTATAGAGGCATCTCACTTCAGTACTCCATCTCAACATCAGCCTTTAACTTTACCAAGACACACCACAGGTAGAGATTCCCTATGGTGGAGACCCTCAGATACCCTTAGGGTGAGGGGTTGCTTAGTGGACCATGAGACAGGGGGTAACCAAGCCAGTGCTGGTACTTCCTTATATGGCCACTTAGGCAATATTGGCTTACCTAGTCAAGGATAGCCTTATCTCCTTTCGTTTGGGGGCGGGGGGGTGTGTAGGAAGGTGGATATCTGACTATGGTTACCCCCAAACATTTTGCCTGGTGTTTAGCTGGTTTTTGACATAGTTGGCCTGGGATCCTGCTATTCAGGGCCCCAGGCTAATTGCTCTCTCCTTAAAATGGACTCCATGTACCTTAGGTGCATACCCAATTGGAACTGGTTCACCTTATAAGCCCCTGTAACAGTGTTCCCCCGGGTACCCAGGGCATAGGTGTAGCCAAGGCCTACCAGGGGCTGCAGCATGTATTGTGCCACCCCTGGCCTGGCCTCCATATTTGACACAACTGGCTGATCACTCAGCTGGGGTAAGTTGGTGTAATAACCTCTTACTTAGATATAGTATCCCTATATCTAACCTTAACTGGACACATGTTAACCTATAAGCCACTCCTATGGAAGGCCTCTGCAATCCTGGAGGCAGAGTGCTGGTTTCATGTGAGATGGCGCTCTAGCATGAGCTGAGCCTGTCTGCAGCTGTCGGGAACAACTCCCTTAGCTGTTCCGGGATATTGCCATACCATATACTCTTAAGTGCATTATAATCCTCGCGGTTATATGCTAACTTTGGTTTGGCTTTATCAAAACATGTCTAGTAAGGTGTCATACGAATTGGAATACTATCCCCTCGACAGTTCTGTCAAAAGGGATAGCATTCCACCCTTCTAGAGGGACAGGACATGTACATAACCTGAACCCCGGTTAAAGTTAAACTCGAGCCTCAGCATCACAAAATGGATGCTACCACCACAGACACAAGTCTGACCTCCTGCTGCTGGGAGTCCTTCCAGCGAGGGAGGCTTGGACAAAGGGTTTCCTGCCTTGGGAGGTGCGAGCACCACCCCAGACAGGATTTTGTGTATTGGGTAGGACTGGGCTGAATAGAATCAGACATGCCTGGGACACACAAGGTGTCCTTGTGCATAAGCCAGTCCAAACCGGTCCTGGGACTTTCCAGACCCAGACCTGGCGAGGAGCTGGACAAAGGAAAGGGGGTGTAACCGCCCCCCTTCCTGGTCCCTCCCAGAGGAGGCACCTAGCAGGTGACCCACCCCTCAGATTGGGAATAAGAGTGAGGGCAGTGCCATAGCACCTCAGATCATCCTGAATCAACTTGAAAATAAGAAGACGACTGGACTTCGACATTCTGCTGGACAGAAGACTGAAGGAGCATCTCCCTTGTGGCCTAGGAGTGGCTACCCAGTGAACACAGGCACCATCCAGCAACTCAACGTCTGCTTTGCCGCAGCCTCCTGCCAGAGCCCGAGCCCAGAGCCTGACGAGACTGAGACCCAGACTCCCAGACTTCTCACCGCCCAATCCACAATCCCTGCAAAGAAGGGACCCGTGGAGGCACCGAGAGACGTGGGACCGGACATCTCGAAAGACCCCCGAGGTACCCTCAATGCTGTGTTTTGGGGATTGAGAAGCCCCACAACGAGCAGCCCTTGCACCGAAGATCAGCCCCCCAGCATCTCCACGATCTGCTTGAGGCCCTTTTGCATCGTGCCACTCGACGCGCCATCCCGACCACTTGCAACGTGGTCAGCGGCCATCTTGGTGACAAAACCTACAATCTACACTGCGGCTCTGGTTGCTCCAGACTTGTCCTCGCTCCTGTAAAAAGGAGCACCCGCTCTGACCTTGCTGGTCCGAGTGATAAGCTTTTTCCACTTCCTGCGTGGCTTGCATTAGCCAAGGCCTGGTTGCTCCAATCAAGTTGCCGACACCGCCATCAGCTAGAGCCTTTGTGGGACAGCTCGTGATCGACTCCTGGACATCCTCGACCTCTACGTGTCCACGTGGCTGTAGAGAGAAGCTACACCTCATCGCCTGTTTGCACCCGATATCGCCTGGTTCCATACTGGTTCCACGGTAGTCACTGGCTAGTGACTTTGAACATTGTCCCCTCTGCTTTCAGGTCTTCACCACTTCAGATCCACCCTTGGGTCCACCGGAACTCTTCACATCGAGCCGCCTGCAGCATCTTCAGCTCCAAGCACCATCGACCTGCGTGACGAAACCCGACACTACTTCGCACCTGTGCACCCGCTTCCTGTGGGTGAGGTAACTCAGCAACGCCGGTGTTCCTACACTGGTACACACCTCTAGTGTCTGTGTCTAAAGTTTCATTCTTCTAGGTCACTCGGAAGGTTCCTTAATAACTAACTTTGTAACTTTTACGCACCATTGACTTAACATTGGTATATGCGTGCACTTTCCGCACTGCACCTGAGTCCCGCGGGCCTTTCCCGACTTCATCACTGTTAGTCCCGAACAGCTCCAGCGATTCCCCAGGCCCTAGGCCTACTTCCTTTCAGGTAGGTGGTTCTTATACCACTATTTTAGTATATGGTTTAGGTGGCCCCTAGGGCTCATCCATATTGTGCAACTTTTGTATATTGTAAATGTAAATGTACAGGAATTTATATAGCGCAAATCACCGAGCGGTTTCTAAGTGCTTGCTTAGGGAACCCGTCCTGGTATTCCCCTGTGAGATAACCCCGGCAGGGTATCCACAAGGTGAAAGCCAGGCATCCCGCCACGAGGGGCCATTGTGGAGATTAAGCAAGCTATTGCCCAGAGTCGCAGAGTGTGAACCCGTGAATCGAGTAGGCACCGGAGCGAGAATTGTCGAGTCCATGGACATTTTAGGACTCAAGACCCCGCCGAGCCGGGAATTGAACCCTGGTCCCGGGCTGACCTCTGCTTCCAGGTCTGCCTCCTCTAACCAGTGAGCCACACTTCTCCACTATTTAAACTGTGTTTTGTTTTAACGCATTTGCTTCTGTGCTCATAAAGAGTATAGGGGATTTTGTAGTAAATAAATATATATATATTTTCAATATATATCTGTGTGGTGTCCTTTCATTTGGTATTCAAGGGGATTGTGTATGGTAAAACAGCTTGCTTCACATGCCTTTACAGAGTTTAGCCTAAGACTGCTTTGTCCACGCTACTAGGATAGCTGCTCTATAAGGTTGACTTACAACCAATCATCATAAGGGTTGCTTGGCATGGTACAAGGTGATCACTAGAATTAGTGAGCGTCACATACCAGGCCAAATTCTCACACACAGTACCTCTCAAGGCGCGCAGGTGCATATCCACGAGCTCGTCAGCTCAACAGGCTCGAGGGAGCCTTTTAAACAGGAAACCAATGCGGGAGCACACTGCTTCATCTCCACGCGGGATCGCCCCTGAGTATTGTGGTCAATGCGGTTCACCCAGCGTGTGTGCTTTTAGGAAAGTCTTGAGTAATTACACAGTTGTGCTGGCCATCTCTGGACACGTGCTTCTGGATCTTTATCCGTCATCAGTAGAGATTAGGCATCAAGTATTCGGTGTTGCTGAGCAGGCTGCCAAAATGTTCTCGGGTCACAGTACCTCTCAAGGTGCGCAGGTGCTTCTCCATAAGCTCTTCAGCTCAACAGGCTCGAGGGAGCCTTTTAAACAGGAAACCAATGCGGGAGCACACTGCTTCACTTTCTAGCGGGATCTCCCCTCAGCATTGTGTTCAATGCGGTTCACCAAGTGTGTGTGCTTTTAGGAAAGTCTTGAGTAATTACACAGTTGTGCTGGCCATCTCTGGACACATGTTTCTGGATCTTTGTCCGTCATCACAGAGATTAGGCATCAAGTATTCTGGGTTGCTGAGCAGGCTGCCAAAATGTTCTCTGGTCACAGTACCTCTCATGGCACGCAGGTGCATCTCCACAAGCTCGTCAGCTCAACAGGCTTGAGGGAGCCTTTTAAACAGGAAACCAATGCGGGAGCACACTGCTTCACCTCCACACGGGATCGCCCCTGAGTATTGTGGTCAATGCGGTTCACCCAGCGTGTGTGCTTTTAGGAAAGTCTCGAGTAATTACACAGTTGTGCTGGCCATCTCTGGACACGTGTTTCTGGATCTTTATCCATCATCAGCAGAGAATAGGCATCAAGTATCCGGGGTTGCTGAGCAAGCTGCCAAAATGTTATCGGGTAACAGTACCTCTCAAGGTGCGCAGGTGCATCTCCACGAGCTCGTCAGCTCAACAGGCTCGAGTGAGCCTTTTAAACAGGAAACCAATGCGGGAGCATACTGCTTCACCTCCCAGCAGGATCGCCCCTGAGCATTGTGGTCAATGCAGTTCACCAAGCGTGTGTGCTTTTAGGAAAGTCTCGAGTAATTACACAGTTGTGCTGGCCATCTCTGTGAATCCTGAATCGTATGAACTGCATGTACCAGAATGCGAAGGGGCGACCCGGCCAGGAGGTCAGGAGTGTGCTTCCTCCCTGTTTCCTGTTTGGGGCTCCCATGAGCCTCCGTAGCTGACGAGCTATAGGCGAAGCACCTCCGCGCCCGAGAGGCAACGAAGCCTGGATTGTTTGGCAGCCTCTTAGCCACCCCAAACTGATCTCTACTGATGAAGGATACTATCCTGAAACACAAGCCATGTCTTGTGTCTAGAGATACCTTGTACCAAGCACCTGCTTGCACCAACCTTGGTGTAATACTTACGAACTTTGTCCTGAATCGTATGAACTGCATGTACCAGAATGCGAAGGGGCGACCCGGCTGGGACGTCAGGAGTGTGCTCCCTCTCTGTTTCCTGTTTGGGGCTCCCGTGAGCCTTCGTAGCTGATGAGCTATAGGCGAAGCACCTCCGCGCCGAGAAGCAACGAAGCCTGGATTGTTTGGCAGCCTCTTAGCCACCCCAAACTGATCTCTACTGATAAAGGATACTATCCTGAAACACGAGCCATGTCTCGTGTCTAGAGATACCTTGTACTAAGAACCTGCTTGCACCAACCTTGGGGTAATACTTACGAACTTTGTCCTGAATTGTATGAACTGCATGTACCAGAATGCAAAGGGGCGACCTGGCTGGGAGGTTAAGAGTGTGCTCCCTCCCTGTTTCCTGTTTGGGGCTCGCGTGAGCCTCCATAGCTGACGAGCTATAGGCGAAGCACCTCCGTGCCTGAGAGGCAACGAAGCCTGGATTGTTTGGCAGCCTCTTAGCCACCCCAAACTGATCTCTACTGATGAAGGATACTATCCTGAAACACGAGCCATGTCTCGCGTCTAGAGATACTTTGTACCAAGAACCTGCTTGCACCAACCTTGGTGTAATACTTACAAACTTTGTCCTGAATCGTTTGAACTGCATGTACCAGAATGCGAAAGGGCGACCCGGCTGGGAGGTCAGGATTGTGCTCCCTCCCTTTTTCCAATATTTGGATGATTGCATGAGTGCATCGGTAGTGCCCGGGTGATTGTAAGAGTGCAAGGGTGTTGCGTGGTGATTTTATATGTGCTTGGGTATTAGCTGAGTGATTGGATAAGTGCATGGCTACTGGCTGGGTGATTGGAGAAATGCATGGGTATTGCTCATGTGATTGGAACAGTGCATGGGTGGTGCCTGGGTTATTGCATCAGTGGATGAGTAGTGCCTGGGTGATTGCAGGAGTGCATTTGTAATGCCTGTGTGATTTTGTAAGTGCATGGGTATTGCTTGGGTGATTTTGTAAGTGCATGGGCAGTGCCTGGGTGATTGTAAGAGTGCAAGGGTAGTGCTTGTAGAATTTATAAGTGCTTGGGTATTGGCGGAGTGATTGGAAAAGTGCATGGGTACTGGCTAGGTGATTGGAGGAGGGTATGGGTAGTGCACGGGTGATTGGAGCAGTGCATGAGTAGTGCCTGGGTGATTGCAGAAGTGCATCAGTAGTGCCTGGGTGATTTTGTATGTGCATAGGTATTGTTTGGATGATTTTGTAAGAGCATAGGTAATGCCTGGGGGATTGCATGAGTGCATGGGTGATTCTACCATTAGAAGAGTAATGTATGGATGATGGAAGGAGTGCATAGGTAATACTTGGGTGATTGCAAGACTGTAGAAGTAATGTCTGGGTGATTGCACAAGTGTATGGGTACTGCCAGAGCGATTAAAGGTGTGGATTAGTAATCCCTGGGTGATTTTGTAAGTACAAAGGTTATGCTTCAGTGATTGAAGGAGAGCATGGGTACTGCTGAGGTGATTTGAGGAGTGAGATGATTGTCTTTGAAAAAAAGAGTAACCGCAATAAAAGTGACTGTAAACATTATTTCATATTATTATGTTTATTACATTATTTCATCTTACCTTTTTTTATTGAAGTAGATATCAAACTCATTGAAACCATTTTACAGTTGTTTCATTGTAAACTAAATTTAAAATATTTCCAAACTTTAGTATTACTTTTTGTAAAATAGAAGACAAAATACTGTTATTGCATATAATAATATAGTTTTAAGGACACAACATAATTTTAGAATTACATAACATATTCAGTTTCTCTTTTTTGCTGTTTTCAAATACTATTGAATTTCACCATACACAGTGATTTCAATGTTGATCATCATATAACAGCGGGCAAAAAAATACAATCAATAAGATTGTAAAAAAACAAACAAATCTGTGTTCAAAATATTTACAAGTTCAACTATCTGTTTACATTTTCAAAATATACACTCTCATTTACATTGCATATAATATAAAGATGAATTATATGAACTACTTGTTTGAAACACAATTTCCCAAATGCAATATCCATTAACACAAAAGATAATCCAAACACTAATTGTTCACATCTTCCTAATAGGCCGAATTATGTTTCCGAATGTATTTGCATTGAACATATCCAAAACAAACTCGTTAATTCATGTTCACATCTTCCCAACAGGCCGAATAATGTTTTAAAAACATTGGCATCAAAATATCAGATATGAATTTGGAAATTCATAAGGCAACCGACATTTGAATTCCAAATGGGCATCATTACAATGTGTCCATCCTTTATTGCATTTTAAATACACAGTATAGTGTCCAGATGTTGTAGTAGGTCCATCATGGAAAATAATAGCCACTGCTTTAAAAGTTCTTCATGAAATTGACACTTGACTTGCCACAACATTTTTAATTTTGGTTTCCAATTTTCTTCCATCTGCTCTATAACGTTGTAGCATTAAAATGACATATTGTCCAAATCTTTCTATAAATAATGTTGACAAAACTTCTGATTTACAATGAGAACATTTCATATCTTAATTAGCAGTTTTTTTTACTAATTTGTTAAAAGAGACTGATTTACAATCTGGTATTATCAAATATATGAATCGTTCAGTGTCTATTTCAGTGGTAGAAGAAAATTAGCACTTTTTACGTTTATTATTCAAACTGTAACTAAGTGAAAACACATTTTCAATTTCAATTCCTTCATCTTCCAATACTGCAAGCGTAAACATAAGAAACTCTTGTGCATCTTGTTGTATATGTAAATGTAAATGTACAGGAATTTATATAGCGCAAATCACCACTGGTTTCTAAGCGCTTGCTTAGGGAACCCGTCCTGGTATTCCCCTGTGAGATAACCCCGGCAGGGTATTCGCAAGGTGAAAGCCAGGCATCCAGCCGCGAGGGGCCGTTGTGGAGATTAAGCAAGCTATTGCCCAGAGTCGCAGAGTGTGAACCCATGAATGGAGTAGGCACCGGAGCGAGAATTGTCGAGTCCATGGACATTTTAGTACTCAAGACCCGCTGAGCCGGGAATTGAACCCTGGTCCCGGGCTGACCTCTGCTTCCAGGTCTGCCTGCTCTAACCAGTGAGCCACACTTCTCCAGTATCAGTACATATATCCAATGATGCCGAATGCCAGAAGCTGTTTGGATTTTAGTTCTACCAGTTAATAACTTTTGAAAAATATGATGTAATAAAGAGCAGAATCTTTTTTCTTGATTTTCCATAATTTCATGATGAAGATCTTCTAGATAAAAGAACACATTTAGAATTACATTAGCATAGCAGTTGATACCTGTAGTATTTTCTAACTACTATCCTACAATATCATCAACAGTGTCCACTTTCATTTTCTTTGTAGCCTCATCATTCTCTTAAATTGTTTTCTTTTTTCCAACCTCACTAGAATGTTTGTCATATTTTCGTTTGAACATACTACACATTTTTTATATATCGGATATTCATATAAGTTAGGAGCATACTGTCGTCTTAACCAATTATACTCTCTTACACAATTTGCATCTGCACTAACCCTTTTCTCATCAAAATCATTCAAATACAATCCATATAATGTTCTTACTTCAGTCAATGCAACATATGCAATACCCTCTTTAAACACTGTACTTCCAATACTTACCAAAGCACTGTCTACACTTAAACCTTGAGATTTATGAATGGTCACTAGATATGCTAAAGAAAGAGGAAACCTTTCTACGAACATACAAATATTTTACAAGCAAAAAACGAACAGCACAATGTCCAATCTGTTTTACCTCTTCTAACTGATAAAATTTAATCTTCAAAAATTCAATTCCATCTCTGTTCTGAAAATTTACATAATCAACAACTTTTCCCATTGCTCCATTCACTAAACCTTTTTCAACATCTAAATTACACCGTAATATTACCCGACAGTTTACACATACATATAAAGTCTTCTCCAAACCAGCAGTCTTAGATACAGATTTTTCCATAGAATCCAATATTGACTGTACTTTCTCTGAGAGAAGAATAGTAACTCCTTCATGTTCCATTTTATCAATGGCTTCCATTTTCACTATTGGTTGTTTCTCCAGTTTCAAAAGTTGTAGATTGAATGTAAAGCACTCTTGCAGTGTTGGCATTAGACAAACTATAGACTTCTTCTCTCCAATTTCTTCGTACATTGTTTCAGGTGCAACATTTTCATTTGGAAACAAGTTCGTTAGTAGTCGACTTTGTAAAGCTTATTTACAATCTTTTGTCAAAACTTCAATTCTAGCTGTGAGGCCCGGGTCAAGCCACGCCCACGAGGAACATGGCGGCGGGCTGAGAGCCGGTCGCGGCAGCACCGAGGCGTTCCCCGATGACCGAAATGAATGCGGTGCAGTAGCGAGAGGTCGCGAGCTTCCCCATGTTCAGGTGTGCGGTAGATGCACTTTTTCCCCGTAACTGTCGAACGTCAGGCTAAGCCGGCTCCTCTGTTTCTTCTCTCCGAGGTTAACGGCCGTCTTAGTGGGTGTTGCAGCAGGCGGCGCTAGGACCAGCGCTAGGACCAGCGCATACTCGGTTTCAGACTCGGACTCGTATCCGGACCTGCTCGGCGCGAGAGGAAACACTTTCACCGGGAGAACGCCGGCGGAGTCTACAGGCCAGGTCATGCATCCCACAAATCTCAATTTTGCTTCGGAGATCAGCGAGCGGTGAAATTAAGAATGCCGTATCGGAGAGCAGTAAATCTACGGTAAGGTGGCGCGCAGGGGGGAATAATAGTAAGTCCCCTGCGTATCATATCATTGCAAGTCAGAAATCTACAACCCGCTCCGCTTTACTTTTCCCTTGAGGCTGCGCCTGGCTAAGGCCGGTCTGACTACTGGACCACGCACAGAAAAAAGACGGCGCTAGGACCTTCACGGACCAGCGCTCATTAGTATTCACGCTGGAAGAACGCCGACGGTGCCTATGGAGCAGATTTCGCTCCGCACTATTTAAACTTAAACTTGGAAGCCTGGTGACACACACACTTGAGCAACAGCCCCACAAAACGGACTTTGAGAGAAAGAAGCTTTACTCTCTTGTGGTAAGGTGTGGGGAGAAGGGGTGTAAAGTGGTAGCGACTCACGGATTTACTACTGGGAGGTGGGGTTGCATGGATGAAACGCAGCCTGGTCTCCCAGTTTACAAGTACAGTGACGTTTCAGTACAAGAGTCGGCTCTGTTGAAATGTACTGAGTCAGGAGGGCAAAAATTGACGGAAGCTGTTATACCTAAGACTATCGAGTCAGTTAATGTTGAGATAAGCTCAAATCCTGTAAAACAGGGAAATATCCTTCCAATAAGAAGAAACAGGTATCAGCTGAGATCTAGGGTAGAATTAAAAGAGAAAGGGGCTTTAGAATTTGAAGAGAGGGAGCGACCTATGCCATTAACCCCTTGCAAAAGCAAAAAGAAAAAGACTACCTTAGTTAAAAAACTTAAAGGAGTATCCCGCGAGGGCCAAGTGGTGAAAAGTACCCCATCCCTCAAATCTTTTTTTAAGGTCCTAGATCAGGCTAGGCGTTCCTCAGTGCTGTTGGAGGACAACATTGGCACTACACCCTTAAAAAACCGTTACGGGGCTCTAGAAAATTTGGGAAACATGGAAAATGCAGATGAGGGAGCAGAAACGCTAAATTCAGTGAGCTCAGGGCAGCATAAGGTTCAGCTAAATCTCCCTGAGACTGAAAGTGCAAAGGTACCTCCTGCATTAGGTGCTCCGGCTAATCTAAATAAAGCACCCCCCAGTAGACAAAGTGCGAGGAAAACAAGACACTAGACCCAAGAGTCAGGCTGGAACGGCCAAACCTGCACAAAGCAGCTCTAAGGAGGCAGAAGAGGGGACTAGGAGAAAGGACACAAGCAAAGATAATCAATCAGATTCTGCTCAAATAATTTCAGGAATAAGGAGAAGGTCTGAGGATTCAAGCGAGCGTGAGAGTGACCGGCTAGGGGATCTTTTTCGATCCTTGAGAGGCGATATGATGTCGAAATTTGAGATATCGGAAACTAACCAAAAAACAATACAGGACAGATTTGATGTGTTAGAATCTAAGCTAGAGGAGGTCACTTTGCGCACAGGGAACCTTTAAACAGAAGCAGCTGCTCTGAACAAAACTGTACATGGAAATCAAAAGGACATAGAACATCTTAAAGCCCAGAATAGATCACTGGTTATGGACATTGAGCGGCTGGAGACCCAAGCTAGGAGGAATAACTTAAGGATCTTGAAAATACCAGAAGGGGAAGAGTTGGAGGACTTAAAGGGATTTGTCTGTAAACTCCTGAGAGACGGTGTTTTAAAAGATTGCCCGGATATAGATTTGGAGGCAGAAATCCAAAGGGTACATAGAGACCCTTACAAGAGGCGTACGGACAGGAAAACACCTAGGAAAATACTAGTAAATTTCCAAACATACAGTGTCAAGGAGCTCATCCTAGGGAGATCCCTTTCGAAAACAGATCTCCGTTATAAGTCCAGTCCTTATCTTATCAGGTCCGATATTGGCGCAAGAACGGCAGAACGACAACGGGAGCTGGGCACTAGAATGCCGGATCTAAGGTCACTGGGAGCACATGTTCAGATGAGATTCCCGGCCATGCTCAGGATTATGTGGAAGAATAAGACATATAGCTTCACACAGCCAGAAGAGGTCGACAATCTCTTCGACCGAATAAGAAGTGAGCAGGAGGAATAGTACTGGGCAGATCTGGTGATTACTTTAAGGAAGAAAATAATAAAATAAAATAAAATAAGATAAAAAAAAAAATTATAACAGAAAACCCCCCCCCCAAAAAAAATATACAAAAAAGGAATGGTAGGGGGGAATTTGAGAAGGTAAATCATTGTATAAGTATGCTGTATGACAAAACAGAGGGACATGATGATTTATTTGTGATTTAATTTGTCTCGCTAGAATACAGTAAACCGGTCATGGGCACCACTCGGTTGCTCCGAAAGGTGAAGTCATCGCCAGGTATGTCGAGGGGGTTCCTCAGGGGGGAGGGGTTCAATGGGTGGGGGGAGCTAGGGGGAAAAATAAAAAATCTTCATATATAAACAAACGTTTGTTGTCTAAAGGTATGGATGGGTACGAGCGCATATTAGACTCATGATTAATCCATATAAGCTTAAGGTCCTGTCATGGAATATTAATGGTATAGGGGAAAAAATAAAACAGAATAGAATTTGTGAATTTTTAAGAAATTCAGACGCTCAAATTAAAATGTTACAAGAAACACACTTAGAGGCAGCATTATGTGACTCTCTCTTTAAGAAGTCAAGGTGGGTTCAAGACATAATTAGCTCCAGGCAATCAGGCGTGACAAGGGGAGTTTCTATCATAATTCGAGCGAACAGAGGGATAAGCTTGAGAAGCTTTGAGACAGATCAATCGGGAAGATGGTTAGCTGCAGAAGTATTTATTCAAAACATCCCCTATACAATCGCAGTGTACTATGGTCCAAACGAGGACAATCCGGTTCCGCTGTCCAAACTCGAATTAGCATTATTTACGACAACTGGCCCTCTAATTTTAGGTGGTGATTTTCATCTGGTCTTCGACCAAAAATTAGATAGAACCTCTAGGGCTAAATACCATGCTCCCTTAAAATCACTTGCCATTTTAGATGCCTTAATGAAAGACTTTACACTAGTAGATGTCTGGAGAAAAAACTATAGAACTCAACCAGGCTTCACTTTTTATAGCAAAAAATATAAGAACTATTCTAGAATAGATCACCTTTTAGTTGATCAACACCTTCTCAAGGATATCAACTACCTTTCCTTCACGCCTACAGGATTATCGGACCACGCTGTTCTGGAAATGGTAATTGAACTGAATATAACTCCACTAAAACCAAGGAGGACACTGGAGAGATCACTTTTATTAGATAATCAAATAAAAGTAGAAGTTAAAGATAAAACATTAGAATTCTTCATAACAAACTCAGGATCTTCCTCCCCCCAGGTAGTATGGGAAACTTACAAGGCTTACTTGAGGGGAGTCTTAAGCTATCTAATGAATTATAAGAGAAAGAGTATAAAAATAAAAAGAAGGGAAGACTTGGCAGCAATAACAAGAAAGGATCTCGAATTACAAAATGCAATTCTAACGAACTCCAGTAGAGTACATTTGCTAGAGAAGGAACTTATTGATTTACAGCTTCAGTTAAAAGTTTCGGATGAGAGAACTCTTAAAGAAAAATGGGAGTCTAGTAGATTAAAACATTTTGAGTATGGAGAGAAGTGTGGAGCCCTCCTAGCCTGGAAAGCTAGAGAAGAGAGAACGAGAAATAACATCAAAGCCCTATTACAAAGGCAGACAGGAGATCTGATGGAAACAGACGCAGAGATAAGAGAAGAAGCAAGGTCCTTTATGAGAAGTCTTTACACGGAAGATAAAGATCCTAAGGGGGAGGATTTAGAATCCTGGCTGGTAACAAAACATCTGCCGCAAATGTCCGAAACGGATAAAGTATACTTGGAAAGTGAGATAACAGAAGGGGAAATTCTGGGTCAACTGAAGAAAATGAAAAGAGGGAAAGCTGCAGGTTCAGATGGGTTGCCAGTGGAGATCTATTTGGACAACACAGATCAATTAATATCTTCATTAAGGGAACTCTTCAACCTTTTATTGATCCATGGCTATTGTACACCTCCCTCATGGGGAGAAGCCATTATAACGCTCATACTAAAACCAAATAAAGACTTAAAAAGAATAGAGTCTTATAGACCCATCTCATTGCTGAACACAGATATGAAGATTTACTCTGGTATCCTAGCCACTAGACTATCGAAGGTCATAAAATTTATAATCCACCCTGACCAGAGAGGCTTTATCCCAGGGAGACAGTTAAATGAATTAACATTTCAAGCAATAGGGGCCATAGACTACGCCAACGCTAAAAATCTCCCACTGGCCCTGGCCGCCATAGATGCGGCTAAGGCCTTCGATCAGGTCAATTGGAAGTATCTATGGGCCACAATGGCGGCATTTGGGTTCCCTCAAATCTCCATAGAGGCGGTCAGATCATTATACCACAATCCAAAGGCAAAGGTCTTAGTCAACGGAATCTTATCTGAGTGGTTCGATATATCCCGAGGTACTAGGCAGGGTTGTCCTTTATCTCCCCTTTTGTTTGATGTTTATATGGAGCCTTTTGTTTGCGGGATTAGAGAGGACAATATCATTCAACCATTACAGCTCGGAAATCTGCCCCTGAAGGTGGCGTTGTACACAGATGACCTTCTTTTATATACCTCTGATCACTCTGTAGCAATTCCGAGGCTATTTCTTTTATCGGAAGAATTTGGGAAACTGTCAGGTTACCAGATTAATAAGGAGAAAACGGAGATTATGGGATGGAATAATAACACACACATATCGGGCGCAAAACAGAAAATGAGGTACCTGGGAATTTACCTAACCCAATCATTAAAAGATATTACATCACTCAGTTGGCAAATGGTGGTTAAAGATATTAATAAAACCTTAATAAGATGGGGGAACTTGCCTTTGAACATATATGGTCGGGTCAACCTCATTAAAATGACAATTCTTCCAAAATTGACTTTTCTATTTAACTGTATCCCCTTATCATTCTCACTGAAAGACATTAATACTCTACAGGGTAAAATCGGATCTTTTATGTGGGCCTGTAAGTCAACAAGAATCGCATGGAAGAAATTGAGGAGGGGTTTAAAAATAGGAGGGTTAGCCCTCCCTGATCTTTTGTCATACTGTCATGCATTTCATTTTAAAAACTTTAGGCTTCTTGCAAATAAGTTAGATGCATCATCACAGGGCCGCCTGTTTCAAGCTCTATTAACTGATTTACCTTATGACCACGATTACTTTATATTTAAGTTTGGAGACCAGAATTTTTTTAAAAAAATTCGCCTTAAAATTTTACAGACTGCATTAAAAAATTGGGGGTTCATCAGGAAGACATTTGATATTCCTTACTACCACACACACACCCCAATATGGGACTCTCCTGGTACACCTCAATGCCTCCAGGATCAACTGTCACAACCCTTGAAAACAGCTGGGTTAAAAAAATGGGGGGATCTCTGGGCAGATTCGGGCCTAGTGAGTTGGAACTCTTTAGTACAACTTACTGATGGACAGTTGACTAGGTTTAAATACTATCAATTATCTGCCTGGTGGTCCAGTCAAAATATGCAAAGGGAGAAAGATACAGACATTCTTGATGCAATTGGCAGAGGGGGGAAATGGGTAAAAGAACTTTCATTTTGGTACAATTTGATGATCAAAGAAGAGGAGAGTAAACTGCACTTGGAGATAATAAAGTTATGGGGAAATTGCATATCTGATCCCCATGAAGAAGTCAGTAAAGTATGGTTAGATTCCTTTTCTCTCTCACAGAGGCTAATTAAACCAGCCAATTTAAGACGCAACCACCTGTTTACGGCTTATAGAGTCTATTGGACTCTGGCTAAATTGTATAAGATTACACGAAACAACTATTATTGTCCCCGATGTAACCATAACGCAGCTGATGATATTCATATCTTTTTGGAATGTCCAGTTATTCAAGACTACTGGAAAGGGATAATGGATTTTTTGGCTGATGTACTTTCAATAACCATTATTTGTTCTCGCAGACTTGTCTTCTTTGGTCTATTGAAAGACTATAATATCAATAGTTTGGATACTCAGTTCATCTTTTACATAACAGCTATTGCAAGGAGACACATTTGCATGGAGTGGAAGTCAGCGTCTCCTCCTAGATTTGCAGTATGCCTGAAGTATATAATGGAAGTATGTAAAATGGATCTGGCTGGCCGTAGTGAGAATACTGAGACTGTCTGGTCTAAATTGGTGGTCTGGATAAATAGGTGAGCGGTCCTGTGATTATGCCAGAGGTTGTGTCGGTCCTGTCCTCCACCAGGCCTAGGGTGCCTAAAATAGGCCTGGAGGAGTAGGATAAGGAAAGCAGCCTACCTCTGGGACATCTCTGTCTGCTATGATACTGTCTCCAGGGCGGACTCGAAAAACAACAGTATAAGAGACAACAGTGAGACCCATCTAGAGCATACGTATTCTGGTGGCATATATGAGGACAAAAAAAAAAAAAAATCCAATTCTAATATCTTGAAGAATGTTTCCATAATGTTCATCACTTGCTTGTCGCATATTCTTAATAAGTTCTATATATTCCAAAATAGACCAAATGTTCACATTTCCAATACTTCCCATAGATTTCTTAATGTCTTCATTGATAAGTGTTTTAAAAACTGGTTGTCCATTCACAGGAGTAAGTTGTAATAGATCGCCAAATACAATTACATATTTTCCTCCAAATAAACATCATAATCTGTTTTTAAAATCTGTTGCATTCTTAAATGTACAAAGGCAAGCATTAAGTTTGAGACCATGGTCACCTCATCAATGATCACAAGTTTCATTTTCTTTAGTGCTCTTGAAACTTCATAACAAGCTTCTCTAGATAGCTTGTGATATTCCAACTTATTTTCATGTTCAACTGGTAGTAATGGATGTAATGTAACCCCTTTAATGTTATGTGCTGGTAACTAGGGGGTCGATTAGGATCGCAGATTTTCCGCATCCTCCGGGCCGGAGGAAGCCACCGCCGGCCCGGAGGATGCGGAAAATCCGCTGCGGACCCACCAAAGACCCACCGCCACATTAGGATGGCTGGTGGGTCTTGGTTTCAATCCGCCGCTTTTCCGCCGCGGTCGGCTTACAACCGCGGCGGAAAAGCTCTAATATGGTGGCGGTGTCTCTCAGACACCGCCAGACATATTAGGATGGCATCCCAGACATGCTTTTCCGCGGCAGGTTCTCCGCCGTGGAAAAGCATATGGATCTTCACTTTGGGGGCCCGGTGCGGGCCCCCTGGGTGAAGGGGGGGTGGGGGTGCACATGGGGGGTACCTATGGTACCCTCCTGCATTTACAGGCACAAAGCGGCAGGCACCGCGCAGTGCCAGCCGCTTTGTGCATGTAAATGCAATGCATGCGTTTTTAACATTGCGGCGGGTGCAGCTTGAAGCCGCACCCGCCGCAATGTTAAAAATAGAGGATGTGACCGCCAGGGTGGCCGTCACATCCTAATTGCACAGGAGGGAACGCCCCAGCACATGCGTTCCCTCCTACTCAGGGCTCGATCGTAATGTGCCCCCTAGTTGGAGCAGTTATAACACAAGATAAATGTGAATCAGTGGTTTTGTGTAGATAACTAGTCAAAACTTTAATTAAGAAACTTTTTCCTGTTCCAGATTGCCCACTGATATACATTCAAATAGGTTTAAATGATGTGCATTGGCATTTGTTCAATATTTAGTTGTTCTTCCAAGTTTCCCAACTCAATAACATCCTGTTGTGCCTGTTGCATTGATGTTTCTACTTCATTCATAGCGAATGCTGCTTCCTTTTCACAAATTGGTTGTCCTAGTGGATCTTGACTCAGTGAGGCAGAACTTTGACTATTCGATTTCAGCTGCAATACTAGTTTCTTGTTCAATCTCTTCAGTCAACATTTGTAGCTTATTTGGAAAAACTGTACATTCAATGCTATCTTTACATGCATTAAAAGACTCTTCATAGCACTCAAAATCTCCAAGTAATTCCATTTCAGTACGCCAAGGCTTAAAGAGTTGCAGAAGTGCTAAATAGAAAAAATCTCTTTTATCTGGAGTATCAGATCTGAGTTTACTGTGATTAATAAGATTTCCTTTGGTATGTTTTACCAAACATCCATCACATCCAATTACAGCATATGTTTCTTCATTTATATTTTCTGTAACATTTCTCTTAAAGCAGTAATATTGCAGTACTTTATAGAGACATATGTTTTTCAGATGAGGACTTCTTTTTGGATAGTACGTACCCATCATATTTGTTTTAACAATATCTGTACTTTCCGGTTCATCTAACGCTAAGTATTCAATTTCATGTACAGATTTCAATACTCAATTTCGTTTTACAACAAGACCTAGACTTACCCAAATGATTCCTTTTTTTTGTGGCATTTTAACAATGCTGATAAGACCATACGATACAATGCCATGTACAAATAGCACATTAGGGAACAATTCAGATATCATCCGGGAGTTGCACATCAGGAAATCACAAATGTCTTTCATCAATACAATTTGACTATTCCTCCACAAGGGCACCTGCTTCTCTGTATTTGCGCCATGGCGCCCATATTTTCTTCAATTTTTTCATGCAGCCCCTGCTTTTATATACCGTTTCTTCCGCTCTTTGACACCAGTCTAGGTCCCGCTGCCAATCTTCTCATAAAGGGGGCACCCGCACCCCCAGGCCCTAGCAATATTCTGTTTCGCTAACCCCGCCGCTAGGGCCAGCCATAGCTCAACATACCTCAACCAGTCACTGTCCCCTTTGATCAGCAGGAGGAGCCACTTCGGGTTCATCAGGACTGGCACTCCCGCTACCCTTGACCTAGTGCCCGTAACTTTCAATGTACTGATCACCGGACACTCCAAAATGATATGAAAGAAGGAGCCCTCTTGTTGACAGCCCCGCACACAGAGTGTCAACAGACACCTTCCCCATGTATAAAGGTGGGTGCGAGGATAGTATGAGCGATGGAGGACTTTGAATTGAACGAGTCGAAACCTAGATTGGATAGCGATTTTCCTGGGCCCCTGGAGCGCATCCTGCCAGTCCTCCTCATCGAGGCTCACAAGGTCCGGAATCCAGGCTGCTCTGAGACTGACCAAGGGATCTGGTATATTGTTTATCAATTTCCGGTAGATGGTGGATGTGGGTTTGTCCTCGATAGGGTAAAGTAACAGCAAATGATTCCTTTTGACTTTGAATATAAACTTGCAGATGTCAACCGATGTGAACATTCGTACGATCCAATCTCTCTATGGGAAAACATCTTCACACTAAAGCTGTACAATTTGTTACTAAGAGTCTTCTCTTGTGAAATTTCTTCCCACAATTCTTTCAACTCTATTTTTTCAGATTTTGTTATATATGATGTAACATATTTTATTTATTTAACGACTTGTAGAGCGCCTGGTGACCCGAGGGCATCCCCGCGCTATAATGATTTGTTATCCAGATGAGAGGGAGTAAAAGGGGGGGGGGGGGACGTTATTTAGGGAATAGAAGTGTTTTCAGTTTTTTTCTGAAAATCAAATAACTGGGTTCCAGTCTGAGGGTGCGTGGGAGGGAGTTCCATCCGGTGGAAGCTTTCACGGAGAAGCGTCGGCCTCCGGTGCGTGTCTTTTTAAATTTGGGGATGTTGGCTAGGTGCTCATTCTCGGACCGCAGGGATCTGGGTGCTTTATAGGGAGTAACCAGGCCGCTGAGGATCGAAGGGCCAACTCCATTGATCAGTTTGTATGCCGTGCACATGGCTTTGAATTCCACCCTTTGGCGCACAGGGAGCCAGTGCAGGGCCTTGATGGCAGGTTTAGCTGACACTCTGGAGGGAAGGTTCATGAGTAGACGGGCTGCTGCATTCTGTGTTCGTTGCAGTTTCGCCAGGGTGGCCTCAGGGGCTCCCAGGTAGACCATGTTGCTGTAGTCCAACCGTGACAGTATGAGCCCTTGGACTAGTAGTTTCCTGGATGCGGGTGGGAGTAAGGGAAGAATCCTGCGGGTGGTACGCATAAGCCCAAAACAGGTTCCTGCAGTTTTGGCCGCTTGCGTTTTCATTGAGAGCTCAGGTTCTAGCCAGACTCCTAGGGTCTTAATTTCATGTTTCGGGGTGGGAATTTCCCCGAACACGTCTGGCCAGACCGCTGGGGGGATGGTCACCCATTGCTTTCCCATGAGCATCACTTCGGTCTTCGACCCGTTTAATTTTAGTGATGATTCACACATCCAACCGTGGATTTCCGTAAGGCAGTTTGCCAGGTTGTCTGGGTGGTCGTCTAGTTGGGATAGGGAGACGACCAGCTGTGTGTCATCGGCGTAGCTCAATATTTTTATACCGAATGGTGTCACCACGTCTTCAAGGGGGGCCATATAAGCACTAAAAAGCGTAGGGCTCAGGGACGATCCCTGAGGGACCCCGCTCTTGAGGGGGAGGGTGGACGAGTGGTGATTGCCGTCCCATACCTGGAACGTGCGCCCGGCAAGGAAGGACTCTATCCACCTGAGTGCCGTCCCGGTGAGCCCTGCTGCCGCCAGCCGATGGAGAAGGACACGATGGTTGACTGTGTCGAAGGCTGCACTAAGATCCAGGAGGATCACTGCCACTGACCCTCCTGAATCCAAAATGCGCCTTGCCTCCTCAATGACGGCAAGAAGGGCGGTATCTGTGCCATGGCCCGGGCGAAACCCAGTTTGGGATTGCCGTAAGATGTTATTTGCCTTGAGAAACTGAGACAATTGTCCGTTGACCAATTTCTCGGCTACCTTGCTAATGCCAGGGAGGAGTGAGATTGGCCGGTAGTTTGCCATATCTGCTGGGTCCAGCTGGGGTTTTTTAAGGAGTGCTTTCACCACTGCGCTCTTCCAGCTAGCGGGAACAGATCCCTGGGCAAGTGAGCTGTTAATAAGCTCCGTGATCGTGGGAACGATGACGGGGGCTACGGTTTTGAGGAATCTAATGGGCGCAGGGTCCAGAGGTGATCCGCTTTTCATTTTGGCCATGGTTATTTCTACCTCGTTGCAGTTTACTGGCCTAAATGTCGCAAGTTGGGGGCGTATGCTGCTTCCAATCTGGCTGGGGGGTGAATCATTGTCCATGTGGCTAGAGGGACAGGGAGGGGGAAGGGATGCTAAGATGCGGGCAATTTTGTCATTGAAATAGGTGGCTAATTCGTTGCTTCGGTCCACAGGGGGGGTGTTGGAGGAAGGAGTGGTAGGTACTTTCAGTAGCTCTTTTACGATTAGGAAAGATTCCCTGGCTGAGTTGGTGGATTCTTTTATCCGAGTATCGTAATGGGAGGCTTTAGAGCGCCTAATGGCAGTTTTGTATAATCTAACTGAGTTTTGGTAGGCTTCCTTGCTGGCGTGCTGCCAGTCTTTCCTCCATAGCCGTTCGGCTCTCTTGCAATTTTTGCGTAGTAGTCGAAGTTCCGGGGTGTACCACGGGGCGGAACCTGGTTTCCCAACATAGCGAGCAACAGCAATTGAATTATCCGTAGTGCAGGTTTAATACCTTAATCCACCACTAATGGAGGGAGATTTATCCTACCTAGCCAACATAAACCGTGCACAACATAGATTTATACTGTTATTTTGATTCCTCTAATGCTTGGCTATCCTGAAAAAGCCTATAGCCCCTCCAATCTAAGCATGTGCCCGTGTGATAATGTATCACCCCAAATTGAACTGCACTTGTTTTTATTCTGTAGGCTCTATGAGAGCGAAAGGAACGCCTATCTGATACCGATTAAAAAAAATGGGCTTTAAGCATTGTCGTGTATCACAACATTGCCCGATCCTTTGGTTTGCTACTCTGTAGCAACATTCTTATGGGCTTGCATGAGGAAAAGGAAGGGGATGACATGTGGCCCACTGAGTATGATCAATAATCAAAATGTAACTAGACCCACAATATGAAATGTTTTATTTATTATATTTTTTTACGCATTTTCATCTTATTCCAGGACTGGGAAGAAATATTTGTAATTTTAAAGGGGATAATAATTTTGTAATAACATCTTTTTATTGATGTATTTATATGTGCATTTATGGTCATTTTTAACATGATCGAATAAAGATGATGATGATGAATTATCTGCAACATACTGGATATTTGCATTCCACATCGTTAAAATCACTGGATTGTAATCATTATTACGCTTCTTTTTATATTGTAAGTATTCTTAGGAGATTTTCGAGTTACAGTATGCCTCACTGCTGATATGAAACTGTTGACTCTTTCTTAGGAAATTACTGGATGTGGGAAACCAAAACAACATTTTGTATAAAAGTTTTCCTTTGACTTGTATTTCCGTCAACAATATTTCCCACATCGATGACTTTGAAACCGTAAAACTTGTTGTCTTAAGGTATTTTCTCCTCCAGTTTTTGGAATAGCACAGGTAACATAGTAAAGAAAGATAAAACAGTCTCATCAGAATCGCTTTCAAATTTAGGTTTATCCCAAAAGAAATTAATAACTTCTCCAAGAGGTTGGTTATTTTTATTGCAGATAAAACACATCATAGCTTGAAACCTATGATTAAAATATCTGCACACATTTACAGAGTCCAAGGAACACAGCTCTCCAGCTGTCTTCAATTCAATGTTTTTAATATTTGAATTTGCTTCTCGTAGAATTTCAAGTAAATTGTTGCATGCATTTTTAGCACAGCTAAGCGGAACAAACCACATAGGTGTTCCTAAGTTCCCCAACATATATTTAAGTTCTCCGTGACGATGATACCAATACTCATTAGTACCATGTTGACACACCATCAAATTAAATAACTGAGATTCTAAATGATCGTATATTTGTTGTACTTTGTCCATGACTCCTTTACAGAAATGTGTAAGATGAACTCCTGCTTTTAATATGTGGTTCACTGCATATGAAAGTCCAGATAAGTTACTTTCAAACAGAAGATGAAATATATATGGATTACAGTGTCCAAATATTGGATCTTCTGAGTACAATCTTGTTGTACGATATTCTGCAGCTGTAATCTGCACGGGTCTTTCATCATATCGTCCACCTTTTCCAGTGGGGGAGAGCTGTGGAAAACGACGGGCTTCTAAACTTCTTTCCCAAACACTCATGGGAATTCCCTTCGCTTTCTTCATTTGGAATAATTCAATAGTATTTCCAATCACTTCTTTTGAATGTAAAGGATGTATACTATAATGTTCATAAATTTCTTCACTCTTGGAGTTGTCCACTTTTTCGATTTGGCCAGTTGAAATTTCTCTATCATCTCCTAAAGATATTTTTAGTTCTTCCAGATATACATTTTTATAATAAATAATAGCCTTTTGAACTTTGGTGACATCTACTAACTCTTAATCTGAGGAAGGTTTATGTTAAAACCGAAATGCATTGGGTGAAATCAAAGTGTACTGAATGGAATGGCGTTTATTTACATGCCAGTGAATAGGCCCGGATGGGCAATTCCTAAGCAATTTAAAAGTGGAAAATTTCTGGACTTCATTTCTTCGACGTGATGGATTAAAAATGGTTGTAATAAGAGAATAAAATTGAGATGAACTTTTGGCAATACTAAGGAGTACGAGTGATTATGTTTCTCAAATGTGCATATAGCTGTGCAACTCTTTTGTGGCATGGGACACGCGTGCCGCAATTCAGCAATGATATACTAACTCTGGCCATATTTTCCGACTCTTTGTTGGTACACTATTAACTAGAATAACTACAGGTTCAGTTTCTTCTTTCTCCACACCAATAGTTTATAGTAAATACACAACTCTTCCTTTTAATCCTCTTTGTAAATCTGAGGACGCCAACTTACCCATTTTAGGCTCCATATGAATTATAGCCTGAAACGGGTGTACAGATTGAATAAGAATAGATTCATATGTATTTAAATCCACCAGTTTCAGAGGAATAGCTACCAACTCTAGGATATTATGTACAGATCTAGCTGGCATTTTGTTCTCTTCTAATTTGCTGTAATAATATTTACAAATACATTGATCACTACCCAACTCAAAACAACATTCCACCAACAAATAAGGGCCTGTTGTGAATGTATCTAGGACCCTAATTAAATATTCCAGATTTATGCCCTTATATGGTTATAACAAATCATGTCCATATAAAGGCATGAGTCATACCCATATTTAGTCATAGCCTATGCAGCCCAAATACGGCAAGGCTACTTCCTTAGATTCCTAGAGAGCGCAACGAGTTCTTTCAACAAACCAAACCTCCAACAACCTAGGAATTCCCCATGCCTTTGTTTTGATTTGTCATAGAACTCCTGCGAGCACTAAAAGAACGGCCCGTTCTTAGTGACATCTTTTATTGACGTCTTATGTCCAACCTTACGTCAAACACGGCACCTTCCAGGTATAAATATACCAACACTTGCCTTAAGCAACACACGGTGGTGTGGAGCAGAGCGGCTATCTACTTATCCGAAGCCCAGCTGATGCGAGAGCCGAAGGAAGCCGTCCCTCCCTTTGACACACCGGGAAAGAGCTGCCTTTTCTCACGCCGAGAAATCCAGCTCCGGTGTTTCCGGTCACCCTTAAAGGTTACTTTAAGATCGAGTCCTGAGAACGAGATACAAGACCTCCTTCATTCTATAACCAAGGTACGGAGCTGATTCATACCTTAAAAAGAATTCTTGATTCAGATTCTTGGCAAAAACCCAACTTAACTTAAAACTGCAACTTACTTACTCCTTCCCACATATTAGGCTTAGGTCAGGTACACCTGGGTAGGCGTATCTTAAAAGCACCAGTTGAGTTCGTTAGTCAATGTTTTTATGTATGTAAATATTTTTCCGTTTTAAAGTATCGTATGGTAAAGAAATCATATCAATGCTTTTACAGTATTATTTCATAATACTCCTTTTGCTGTACGCACTTTACTTCATGATAAGTATTGCAATTGTGGCAATTAATTTCTCTTGCATGAGAAAGAAGACTGCCCAATAAAATAACACCTTTTATTGAAAACGCCCGTCTCTCTATTTTTCTGCACCCTGGTGAAATTAAGCATGCACGATTGACTGAGTGAAATAGCTGTCTATTGTTTTCACACGACTCTGGAGATTTACTCCTTATTCTGGGAGAGCAAAGTTATCATGTTATATGGTTGTCAGAAGCTAATCCCTTCTTGTCTAAATCAGGGAAGCTAACCCCTCCCTATTCATTCGAGAAAGTTTCTAGTGACCTCTGAGCTAGCTGGCAAAACTAATTAAGTCTAACATAGTCAGTAGAGACTTAGATGACCTCAGTCCTACGTCTACACTGCTGTTTATGTTATTCCAATGCGCAGAGCCTATTGGGAATGTAGGAACTACACTACAGGCCAAATTGCTTCCACTTATCATTGTTTTCCTTTTCACTTTTTAAATACAAATCAAAATTTCTAGTTTGACTTTTATAGTGAGAACGTCGACAACAAATATAAAAATAGTTTGGTTTTCACAACAAATTACCTTAAACTTTGTAATTTCTTGTACAAACTTCTCAGTAGTACTATCTTCCACCTCTTCTGTAACACCTACACTTACCAAACTCTCACTTTTTCTACAATCTTCTTCAGTACTAAAGAAACTAAACTCTTTATCATCACAAACTTTTTTTACATCCGAAACTGAACCATGCAAAAGAAAAGTGTTTATTTCACTTAAAAACAAAGCAGGACTTTTTACATAGTATAATCTTCCTACTAACTTCTGCATTGCAGAGTGATGTATTGCTAACAATCTCAAATGAGGAAAAGTACTTTGACATACTTTTCTAGAAAGACAAGCCAGAGAATGACCCTGCAAGCCAGTATTTTTTCTCACTTTACAAGGATCCTTGCAACATCTTAATCTTTTGTTTAATACTTTTTTTAGTATACGGTTGTAAGATATTTCATAAAATATCAATAGATTCCTGTTGTATGCTACAAATACTACTACAATCCCACGTATACACTGGAGCTTTTTTCAAATGGACAACCGTTTCTAACCTCAAAAGAGCAACCACTGGTATCAACTGTGTGAACTAATGTATTTCGTTGAAAGTAGCTTTCTTCATTAAAAAAAGGTTCTGAACTAGAAGTGGGCTTCCATTCACCCGATTTTTTTTATTACAAAAGTTAGTTCTATTAGCCAGTCTTTTACTTTTCTCTTTCATGAATGCATTGTTTTATTCAACTTCTTCATTCTCTTTATTACTAATATAAACTGTCTTCTTTTCAATTCAAAAGCCTTTTTATCAACACTTTCAATCTGTTGTTTTTTCTTGTAAAATGCAGATTTTTTATATTTCTTGCAATCCTTTAATACATTTTGTAGCACTCTAGTTTTATACATTTGTTTCCTAAGGTCCTTATATTGTTTCATCCTTTTTTCACCATAGATTGTTTTCCCATAACCTGATTTTCCATTAATTTGTCCTTTTTTAATTTCATTCTCCTTGGTTCTACAACTTTTCTTTCTGTTTTCCTCGTTTTCAAGATTCTTTCCAGTACTTAAAAGTCTTTTAACAAATTCTTTAGTTTTCTTACCAGAAGAATTTTTCTTCAATGTCACATGTTGTACTTTATCTAATTTCTGCTTTTCTCTCTCCTTTAAATAGTACTTTTTTTTGGTTCTCTTTTCTTTTGCGCTTTTCTTGTCACACTGAATATTTCTTAATAATAATGGAGAATATCTAAAAAAAATCTTTTTTAAATTAATTTAATATTATTAAAATAATTATATACAAATATTCTTATCTATTACTAAAGAAACACCTTCTATTTGAAAGGTACAAACAAATACATATATGGTTTTCGGAATATGATGAGGTCATACACCTGAGACATGTTATAGGCTTTTTTTATATTTGCCTAGGCCCAACACTTTGAGCATTACTAAAATAGTAAAGCAGGACAAGTGTGACGTATAAGTCATGTTAGAAAATGGACTGCAACAGAGGTGCCGAAAGAAGCAAGAACACTGCAGTGAGCAACAACAGAGGTACAGAAGAAGGGAAGAGATGTGTAGAAAGAGCCAAGAGCACTACAGAAAGAACCAATACACGTACAGGAAAACGCAAAAAGGATGGACAAAGAGGCACAAGGGG
Source organism: Lissotriton vulgaris (assembly GCF_964263255.1). Classification (NCBI taxonomy): domain Eukaryota; kingdom Metazoa; phylum Chordata; class Amphibia; order Caudata; family Salamandridae; genus Lissotriton; species Lissotriton vulgaris. The sequence goes on along the minus strand of NC_141693.1, from coordinate 765,629,697 downwards.
TACAGTATGAAGACAAAGAAGTGCATACAGAAGCAAAAGGGGTGCAGAAAAAGGGAAGAGCACTGCAGAAAGAACTAAGAGTTGTGCCGAAAGAAGCAACATGCGTGCTGAAAGAACCATGAGATGTGCAGTAAAAGGGGAATAAAGTACAGAAAGAGGAGAGTGAAATGCTGAAAGAGGAAAGAGGGTTGCAGAAAGAGGCAAGAGAGGTACAGAAAGAAGCACGTGTGGTGCACAAAGAAGCAACAGAGATGTAGAAAGATGCAAGACAGCTGCACAAAGAGGCAACCGAATGCTGAAAGAGGAAAGAGGGTTGCAGAAAGAGGCAAGAGAGGTACAAAAAGTCACAAGAGAATTGCAGAAAGAGGCAAGAGGTATGTAAAAAAGGAAAGAAGAATGCGAAAGAAACAAAAAAAAGTTCAGAAAGAAGGAACACAGCAACAAAATAAAGGAAGATGGGTGCAGAAACAGAGAAGAGTGCAGAAAGAAGTAAAAGAGGTACACAAAGTAAAAAAAGGAGTACACAAAAAGAACAGAGGTAAACAAATAGGCAATAGGGGTACAGAAAGAGGCAAGAGGGATGCAGAAATTGGGAACAGATGAGACGGATGAAGCCAGAGCAGTGCAGAAAGAACCAACAGAGGTGCACAAAGAGAGAATAGATGGGCAGACTGAGGCAACAGAGGTAAAGAAAGAGGAACAGGGCTCCAGAAAAAGGCAAGAGGAATGAAGACATTTGGAACAGAAGAGCAGGAAGAAGACGGAGCAGTGCAGAAAGAACCAAGAGAGGTGCACAAAGAGTCAAGAGGGGTACACAAAGAGGCAAGTGAACTATAGAATGAACCAAAAGAGGTGCAGAAAGAAACAAAAGAACTGCAGAAAGAAGGAACAGAGGTGCAGAAAGAGGCAACAGGGACGCAGAAATTGGGAAGAGAAGTGCAGAAAGACGTAAAAGGGGTGCAAAAAGAAGCAACAGATGCAGAAAGACACACAAAAAATCCTGAAAGAAGGAACAGAGGTGCAGAGTCCATGCGTACTACCTAAGTAATTGAAAGAGTGTATGGGTAATTGCTGGGTGATTGTATAACTGCAGGGGTAATGTTTGGGATATTAGTGGAGTGTATTAGTACAGTGTGGGCAATTGTATGAGAGCAAAAGTAATGTGTGGGAGGTTGTATGAGTATAGTGGTAGTGCATCTGAAATGAAATGAAATGAAATGAAAAAAATATTTAATAAAGCGCACTGCGGCCAAGCGGCTTCCTGGCGCTAGGGACCTGTTCAGAGCTCACAGCGGGAAACCAGGAAAACTAAGAGGGAAAAGCCTGAGAAAAAAGGAAAGTTTTAAGGGCCTTACGAAAGTGAGTGTAGATGGGAATGGAGCGAATAGAAAGTGGGAGGCTATTCCAGAACTGGGGGGCCAGGACAGAGAACCGAGTACCGCCAGTTCTGGATTTGCGAAAACGGGGGATGTGCAAGAGAGAGAGGGAGGAAGATCGAAGAGTGCGACTAGGGGCGTGAGAAGAGATGAGAGAAGTGATGAAAGAGGGGGCAGAACGGGAATGAGCTCGAAAAGCTAAGCAAGCCAGTTTGAAAAAGGATCTGAATCGTATAGGAAGCCAATGAAGAGATTTGAGAACGGGGGTGATATGGGAGGATTTGGGGAGAGACAAAATGAGGCGAGCGGCCTGATTTTGAATGGCCTGGAGCCGGCGAGTTTTGTAAGCAGGTATGCCCACGTACAGGCCATTCCCATAGTCGAGGCGGGAGATGATTAAAGCCACGACTATGGTTTTGAGTGCGTCGGTGGAAAAGAAACGCGAGATTTTCCGGATGAGACGGAGGGACAGAAAACAGGAGGACACGACAGAACTGATCTGGTTGTGCATGGATAAGTCATGACTGACTTTAATACCAAGAGTGCGAACGGAGGAAACGGGTGAGGGAGGGGGTCCAAAAGATGGGGGCCAGTGTGCAGGGGACCAAGGGTTAGAGGGACCACCAGTGAGGACAAGTTCCGTTTTGTCAGGATTGAGCTTAAGATGATTAGCGCTCATCCACTCGGAAATGAAAATTAAAGTGGAACAAAATTTAGGAAGAGAGTCTGGAGAAGAAGAGAGATCAAAGACGAGCTGGAGGTCATCTGCGTAATTGTACACAGAGACCCCCAGCTCGAGAAGGGAAGAGATGAGAGGACAGATATAAAGATTGAAAAGGAGGGGGGAAAGGGAGGAGCCTTGGGGAACACCACAAGAGACCGAGCGGGGAGGGGCAGAGAAACCGGAGAGGTGAACAGCCTGGGACCTATCCCGAAGGAAGGACGCGAGCCAAGAAAAGGCCGCGCCCCGAATGCCCGCTGCGCTGACACGGTCGAGAAGAATGGAGATTGAAGGACTGCCACAGTATTGTCTGGGTGAATATATAAGTGCATGAGTAGTGGCTACATGATTGAAAGAGTGCATGGGTAATACTTTGGTGATTGCATATATAGTGCCTTGATGATTGCATCCATGCAGCAGTAATGCCTGAGTGATTACAGCACTGCATATGTAGTGCCTGTATCATTGGAAGACTGCATGGCGAGTACTTGGGTGTTTTTATAACTGCATGAATGTTGAGCCTAGCCAAATATAAGGCAGCAGACTATTACATGACTCAACTATAAGTCTCTCCATATTGTTACAAGCACACATACTTATGTCTCTACTTTTCAAATCATCATGATATCTAAAACAAATATGTATACAATATTTCTGGAATATAGTGAAACCTTGAAACTGATATGTTGAAAGTAAATACCTCACCAGAGTCCAGGTGGTTATTCCAAGAAGTATATTTATTCAAGTCGAGGTACAAAGGTGGTAGGTAAGTAGTACAAGGTAGATAGTAGGCCAAGATGTAAGATGGTAATAAGAGCCCCACCAGGAGCTGTTTCCTTGAGCTCAGCCAGGAGTCAACTGTCCCAGATCAGTCACACCAAATTCCGTGAATTCAATGAACATTCTAAGTGTTCCTAGGCTGAACATGACAGGACGACAAGAAACAGTATGGGGGCTGTGTTATTATCAATTTTAAGCACCCCCAACACGTTGCTACAGTTTTGCTTAGAGCAGCTTCCCTACAGGTTGCTGACAACAGTGTGTGTGCACGTCCGCTCGGCTTTTTTTATAGTCACCTCAGTAATGCATCACCTGAAGATATTAACCAGCCAAAGCCATTCCCACCTTTCTCTAGGCCAGGTCTAGCCATTCCACTACTAAATCGTTTTCATGCCTTAAATAGCTTGGATTCTAATGATTGACTTATCTTGGATAGTCCATCCCCCCTGTGTGAGGATATTAATACCCCGGTAATTGGAATAATCGAAAGCCCTACAGTCTCTTTGGTAACTAGGCTGGAGAATACCAACCAGATAAATGATTGTGAGGGCCCGCCTATTGGAAATCTAAGGGAAATAGATAGACCCAATGTAACCTTGCCATCGGATAGGGTTAGTACAGGGGGTAATGGGATAATTATTACTAGTTGGAACGTTGCAGGACTGAAATCTAAGGGGAATGTTTTGGGCTGGTCGAATTTTATTAATAGCTATGACATCCACTGTTTCCAGGAAACATGGTGTAGGGAAGAAGTTAATTATGAAGGGTTTGTTTCTTATAATTTACCGGCGCAGGGTACTGGGCCAGGAAGAGCCAAAGGTGGTCTTCTGATTTTAGTATCTATCCACCGCCCGATTATAGTAAAAAAGTATATAACTGTAGGAGCACATGCCCAGATCCTATGGTTATTAGAGGGGCGAGACCATAATATTCTTCTGGTAAATTATTACAATATTATTCTCGATAGCTCCAGGGTAGTAGTTGTTGATGACCGGGCTAGCACTGTCGAAAATCTAATTCCAGATGTAAATGTTTCTTTTGATTTTATCTGGGTTGGTGACTTTAATATCCCATTATATGAACTGCCGATGGGGAAAGTATGTGGGTTTATTAATGATACCGGGTTGGATTATCTACATTTTGGACATAACCGATATGGAGAGGCTCTAAACAATTTCTTGGGATGTTATGATCTGGAAATTTTGGGGTTTCTAAAAGATGAAAATGGTCAAATTATCCCTACTTTTAAGAACCGGCACACCAGCTCAGTTATTGATCATGTGATTGTCTCTTCTAATATTACATCCTGTTGTGCTCTCCCTAGGATTGAATCATCTACCCTAAGTGACCACAATTGTATTATCTTGGAAACTACTTTTTGGGGTGAATGTTTTGTTACCGTGGGTACTACAGTTTCTAATCTGGAACCCCATAGACCAAACGGAGTTCGTTTAAGATGGGTAGGGGAAAAAGCTACTGAATTAATTGGCTCTATTGTCAGGGATTGTATGGGAGATATCACTCTCATACTTGACAACAGTGCCGACCATAAACAGGTTTTATCTGCATGTAATGATATTAATAAATCTATTGATGCCAGGTTCACCAAACCTAAAGGGGGTCAGCGTAAAAATGAACTGGCCTGGTTTGACCACTCATGTACTAGGCCAGTGGTTCCCAAACTTTTTTAACCAGTGACTCCCTTGACCTAATTGGCAGTTGGCCATGGCTCCCCAACATTTTTTTACCGGTGGGCGGGTGGGGGGGGGGGGGGGATGTAAGCAAGACCAGCCTCCAATCTTTCTTGCACTTTGTCTGTCGTTTCCCAATCATCTCAATCTCGCGCTTTCACTCTCCTGTCCTCTATGTCTTGCCTCCACTCTTTCTTTCACTTTTTTTGTTGTTTCTCCCTCATTTCAAGCTCCCCCTTAACTCTCCTTTTGTGTCTTTCCTCCATTTTTACCCTCATCTTAATCCCCCCCTTTCACTCCCCTGTGTCCTGTGTCATTCCTCCAATCTTTCCTGCACTTCTTTTGTTGTTTCCCAATCTTTTCAAGCTCCCCCTTCACTCTTCTTCTGTGTCTTTCCTCAGTTTTTCACTCGTTTTTTACCCTCATCTCAATCTCCCCCTTTCACTCCCCTGTGTCCTGTGTCATTCCTCCAATCTTTCCTGCACTTCTTTTGTTGTTTCCCAATCTTTTCAAGCTCCCCCTTCACTCTTCTTCTGTGTCTTTCCTCCGTTTTTCACTCGTTTTTTTACCCTCATCTCAATCTCCCCCTTTCACTCTCCTGTGTCCTCTGTGTCATTCCTCCAATCTTTCCTGCACTTTTTCTGTTTCCCAATCATTTCAAGCTCCCCCTTCACTCTTGGTGTCTTTCCTCCGTTTTTCACTCGTTTTTTACCCTCCTCTCAACCCCCCCCTTTCACTCTCCTGTGTCCTCTGTGTCATTCCTCCAATCTTTCCTGTACTTCTGTTTCCCAATCATTTCAAGCTCCCCCTTCACTCTCCTGTGTCTTTCCTCCGTTTTTCACTCGTTTTTTACCCTCATCTCAATCTCCCTCTTTCACTCTCCTGTGTCATCTGTTTCTTTCATCTACTCTGTCTTGCACTTTTTCTGTTGTTTCCCCCTCATTTCAAGCTCCCCCTTCACTCTCCCATAAATATAAGAGTAAACAAACCAATGAGTACCAAAATTCAAAGTTATGATGGCGAAAAAGCTAAGATTGACTAAAGGTTCCATATTACATGAGGCGCTTGGAGTTGTTGCATGGTTACATGCAACAGCTCTATACAAAGTGTCAGCCTCCCGCTCTTAAATGTGATAATTAAAATGCAAATACCGAACATAGAAACTCTCAGGCTGGCTTCATGTGCTGGGCAGTTCGATTATAATGAAAATTCCTGTTTTTACCTGAACAATATAGTTGTATCAGCTTTGACGTACAGCTATTAGTAATCTGCAGGATTCTATTGGTTCATTAAAAAAAATAAAGAATTTCTGTGGATCATTTAACTGAAGTAAAAACGAATTATAGTTAGCAGGGGGCACCATGGGAAAAAGGCCATTGGTGCGCTATAAAAGGATAAGAAAGACAGGGGTAGAGAAACACGAGGACAAAGAAAAGTGTATAAAGAGAGAACTGAAAGAGAGAGAAAGAGAAATAAAAGAGATAAAGTGAGTGAAGGGGCGAGAGTAAAAGACAGCAAAGGGAAAAAAACAGTGGGAGGGGGAAGTGAAGTGAGAAGGAAAAGATAAGGGGAGAGAAAAAAAGAGAAAGGTGGAGACCAAAGACTCAGTGCCCGTCCTCTGTGCTAAGGCCAGGAGGTTGCACTACAGTTACTAGGGCAGATGAATTCTCTTCATGCAGCAGAAATGAAGCATCTTTCTCTTGCACGTGGCACACACCTCAGCCTCCTCTTTTGTCCTTTTAATCCTCTCAGAAAAGGAAGGAGAAGATGGCGCCCCTGCAAATGGGCTGACACAAATGGGCTATTCCCAAAGTAGCGGCGCCCCTGGCTACTGATAACGGCACACCAGGGCGCCACGGCGCACAGTTTGGGAACCACTGTACTAGGCTATTAACTGAACTAAAATATGCCCTTGCCAAAAAGCCCAGGGATATTGACTCTGTAATAAAATCAAGGCGAGAATATAAGTGTGCCTTAAAACAGAGGAAGAGTGAGCTACAGCAGTTGACGTGGGATTGTCTCAACCAGGCTGCCGAGTGCTCCAATAGTACTCTGTTTTGGGCTACTGTGAACTTCCCTTTTCTCAAGGATGAAAATCTGCCAGAGTTAACTTCTAATGTACCGAGCGATGGTTGGATAGCCCATTTTTCAAATATTTTTGATTCTAACAGCTGTTTGGATACCGACCTGAGAAGGTGGGAAGTTCTACCCCTGGATATCACAGTTAGAGAGGTAGAACTTGGTATACGGGCAAGTAAGGGGGAAAAATCCCAGGGACCCGATGGATTGCCCATCGATGTCTATAAAGTAGCGCCGGAGATGTGGAGCCCTCTTTTGGCTATTGTTGTTAATGCTGTAGTATGTACCGAGGACCCTGAAACATGTGGGGAATCAATTGTTATCCCGATACATAAAAAGGGCAGTAGGTCTGAGGTGAGAAATTACCGTCCGATCTCTCTTCTTGACTCCTCAGTCAAGATTATGAGTAGAGTTATGTTAGCAAGGTTAGAGGAATGGGCCGAGCAAGAGGGTATCCTTGCCGATAGTCAGTATGGATTTAGAAAGGGCCGGGGTACACTCGATCAGTGTTTAAACCTTGATTTATTGATCGGGAAATACACTGAAGCAAAATCCAGCTCAATTTACCTCTGCTTCGCAGACCTAAGTAGTGCTTTTGACATGGTTGACCACTCTATTCTATGGCCAACCCTGTTACAGTTAGGAGCACCAGAGGGCATAATCTACTTGCTGGCTAGGCTGTATAGGAAACGAAAAACTTGTGTGCGTTTTGGCACCAATGGTGAATGCACCCCAAAATGTGGAGTTAAAAGAGGGATCAGACAGGGCTGTGTACTAGCCCCCCTCCTTTTTATTTATTAATGGTATCGATGAAATTTTAAAAAGTGTTAAAGCGGATGCTCCCCAGATAAATGGAGCTCCTGTGCCGGTGTTATTATACGCCGATGACGCTGTCCTGCTCTCTAGAACAGCGTTAGGATTACAGCGCCTGATTAATAGATTTTCTACCTTTATCAGTGATAGAAAATTAATTACTAATAAGGGGAAAACGTTTACCATGACCTGTGGGGCTAAAAGTAAAGCTTCAAACTGTTTTTTTATTGATAAAGATAAGTTGCATCAGGGGGATACATTTTGTTATCTCAGTATAAACTTCTCCAAGATAGATCGTGGTCCAACAAATTTAAAAACATCTGTATTAAAATGGCAAAAAATGCCCACTGTGTTTTTAGATTTGCTAACAAGGTCGGGGACCGACGTACCAGAGACATGCTTAAGATCTATCAAGCCAGGTGCGTCACTTTCGCACTCTATGGGGCTGGTGTCTGGGGACATAGACGTGACCATAAGTTGCAGCAGGAGGAAAATTCCTTTTAAAAAAAGCTCCTGTCGTTGCCAACTTCTGCTTCTACTGAGTTAATCCATCGGGAAATTGACACTAATTTCCTGATCGATCAATTATCCCTGAGGCCACTTATGACTTGGCGGTCAATCTGGCTCCAGGAGGAAAAATCTTTTACTAGATCAATCATTGAGGGCTGTCTCTCGTTGGATAAATATTCTAATATACCCTGGTTAAATTATGTCATCAGCTGTTTTTCTGAGATTTTCAATTTAAATGTCTTGGTTGAGTTTGGCGCAGCGGCCTTCATTTCAAAGTCTGAGCTGAAATCCAAATTTTTGGCCTTCTCTGTGAGAAAGCGAGCTGTTGCTAACGGATCTTTATCTACTGTCACATTTTACAATAGTTATACTATTGTTGAAGGTTTTCCCACCTATTTAATATGGGTGACAAGGCCATCACACAAGTTTGTGCCAACCAGGCTGAGGTTTGGTGTAGCACATACCCATTTGCATCCTAAAAACGGTTGCATCCACAATCGCCACTCCTTTAACTGACCTCATTAATTCCTCGCTGCGTCAGGGAACGTTCCCTCCCGGCTGGAAGGCTGCCGTCGTTAAAGCCCTTCTCAAAAAACCGCTCCTAGACCCTTCGGATTTGACCAAATACAGGCCAATCTCCCTTCTCCCCGGAATTAGCAAGATTACGGAAAAACTAGTGAACAAAAAACTCTCCCATTTCTTGGAGACTAACAACCTTCTCTGGAAATCACAGACTGGATTTCGCCCTGGACAGGGCACGGACACCGCCCTCCTGGCAGTGGTTGAGGAGGCCAGATGCATTCTGGACTCAGGAGGATCAGTGGCAGTGGTCCTCCTGGACCTCAGTGCGGCCTTCGACACTATTAACCACCAGGTCCTCATCCAGCGACTCAATGACATAGGGGTGGTGGGAACTGCTCTGTCATGGCTCACATCATTTCTAAGCAATCGCACCTTCCTGGTCTGGGAGAGTAACACCCACTCCACGGCGATTCCCCTCCAGTGCGGAGTACCACAGGGCTCCTCCCTTAGCCCAACTCTATTTAATGTTTACATGTCCCCACTGGAGGAGGTGGTCGCCCCGTTTGGAGTTAAAATCGTTAGCTACGCCAACGACACCCAATTGGTCGTCTCCCTATCCCAACCTGACCAAGGACCGTCTAATCTCCACACCTGCCTATCTGAAATCTTCACCTGGATGGGTGAATCAGCCCTAAAACTCAATGGGTCCAAGACTGAGATCATGCTACTTGGGCATAAAGGATCCACCCTTCCCCCGAACATCTGGCCCACATGTCTGGGAGAGCCCCCTTCTCCCAAAGAGGAGATCAAGAGTCTAGGGGTCTGGATGGAAAAGGACCTGTCCTTTAAAACCCAAGCCAAAAAAACAGCGGGAATCTGCTTCGGCCTTCTCAGATCGGTCCGGAAAATCCTGCCCCTTCTCCCGCAAGCCTCCTGCAAGTTGCTCATCCAAGGACTGATCCTGTCTAGACTGGATCATAGCAACGCCATCTTCCTTGGAGCACCCGAATCCACCCTCAACAAACTACAACAAATTCAGAACGCCGCAGCACGGCTTCTCACGGACACCCCGGCCAGAACATCTGCCAAACCAGCGCTGAAACTGCTTCACTGGCTTCCAATAAGAGAAAGGATAAAGTTTAAGTCCCTTTGTTTGGCACATAAACTTCTACAGGACAAGGGCCCCCCCCATCCTCAAAAACTTAGTTGTGCCCTACAAAGCCAACAGGCCTCTCCGCTCTGATCATGAACATCTAATCACAGTGCACAGAGTAAAAAAGGCACGCACAGGAGGTCGGCGATTCTCGGTGAACACAGCTAGACTGTGGAACGCCCTACCTCTCAAAGTCAGGAGCGAACCCTGTCATCTCCGATTCCGAAAACTCCTGAAAACCCACCTTTTCCCCTGAACCTCTTTTCTCTGGGTTACCAGCTCTGAATCGGCTGTCTTGGTTTTAGCGCTGGGATGCTTCTGGGTTACTACGCGTTCTATAAAACCCACATTCATTCATTCATTCATTCACATCATTTAGTAGCTCTGCCAACTCTTAAGAAATATCCGCAGGGGCCATGTATGTGTGATGGTGTATCCAAACAAAGCACTTTGCACTTTCTTTTGATCTGTAAACTGTATATGAATTTCCGTACAACCTATTTAAAACCTTTGTTTCTTAAATATGGTGTACGCACAGTTATTCAGGCTATGAGTCTTATTTTTAACCTGCAACATGTCGATGTCTGTTTTTTAACTGCTACGTTTTTAATTCAATCTATTAAGGGCAGGAAAAGTATGTGTTTTTAAACCATTGTGTCTGTTATATTTTGGTAGTCCCCCCATTCTGTAAACCACTGTAATTATTATACAATGTATGTGTTTTGTGCTTTTATGGTCATTTGTTTATGCACCGAATAAAGCTGCATGACTTGACTTGACAGGACGACAGGGTGGAAAGAAGGAAGAGTGGAAAAGATCTTATAACATGAGACCTGTAATAAAACTGCTTAAGTGGTTGCATAACTCCATGGTTAGTAGTTCTTACTAAAAGTCTCACCATATTACTGAAACCATACATGAATATGGCTGTACCATAACACTATCCATACCTTAAAAATTCACAGAACAAACTTTCATTTTCAAGCAAACATTAAATATTATGCAGAATATTTCAACTGTACCTCTCTAGAAACTTTAAAAAAGGAAACCTTATCAATAACACCTTATGTCAGCATTTTTTAAACCACACTTTTATGCTGAATCTTTACCATTCTTCTAGTACTCACAGTCTTGAGCCTACCACACAAATAGCAACAAAATCTCTATGTTATACATCATGCACCTTCAAATGTATAAGACATATGGAAATACATATGCAAGTAAAAAACTACTTGAGACAGAAGTCGAAACACACCTTAAAACTTGACAGACTACACCTCCAAATTTTAAGCAACAGCTAAAATTATGCAGTATACTACAAATGTACATATCAACACACTAAAACAAACTACCACAATCCCTAATCCATCTTCTAATATACACATATTACTATACAGAATCTATTTCAAACAACATTCAACTACAATAAAACAAACTACAATACACATCTGTTCATTTAATAATATATTTCAAACATCACAGTTTTTGAATTATTTGTAAAGTTTAAAATAAACCTAATACATAATACACCTAACAAATTTATAACTCACCTTCCAAATAGATTTGTAGAATTTAAAATATTGCAAACTCATACATTATTTTCTTAAGCACACAATCAATGTAATGCACCAGTCTCAGCAAGGTAAAACCTGTAATGGCAAAATCTCCCTATCTTTCTCCAAACAAATACATGCAAGTAGCAAATCACATACCTTCCTACATTATTTCAAATTATAAAACACATTTCTATTGGTTTGTGATGACATGGAATCTCTGGAAGCCCAGTCGGAGCACTTTTCCCCTCATGGTTCTCCCTCTTCCCTTATGTATTCGCAGCACGTCCCCGGGGACTACTGTCTCTTTAAATCTTACGCCTGGCCCAGTCATGTGGCAGGGTCACATGGTTCACGGGGCTTGAAGACGGAAGACGCCGGAGTCAGAGTTTGTTATTTGGGACCGGGTCACAAGGAGGTGGAGACGCTTGTGAAAACCTTCGAAGTGCTGCCCTGGAGGGACGCCACATCACAGCGGGAGGACGAGGAATCAGCTGTCACCAAGGAAGCTTTCCAGCAGGAGGAGAAGGCGAACGACCGAAGAGAAGGGCAGCCAGACCCTAACTGGCAACGCGGAGACACCCGCCACGGCCCAGGAGGAGGGTCGGGGCTAACCAAGGCACGGGGACACCTTGGGCTGGCTCTGGGAGGGGACCAGGGTGAAGCGAAGGGTGGGGTTGGAAAGGGAGAGCAAGCCTAGACCAGATTTACCGCTGCGGGAACGCTAGCAACACTGGTGACGGTAGTGGTGGCTTTTCCCTACACTCCCTTGGCATACCCGCGACACCCGAAGGAAGAGAATCCCTTCCTGACCACTCTTGTTTTTGTTCCTTCTTTCCCCACGGTCCTGTCCAACAAACCACGAAGCCCTAACCGAGAAGGAAGAGAGAGGGACTGCAACACCTCACTCAAGTACCCACCAGCAAACCCGAGAAAAGAAGAGTGGACTACATCTCCCACAACCCTTTGCAAGAAGGACCAATTCATAATTCCCTAAAGCCCCTATAGGAAGAGTGCTTCCCTGTTCTACATAGACGTTTTTCCTGTGTTTTCCCCACGAATAAACCTCAGTTTGGTGAACACTATACTAACTGGTCCTGGTCTGCTTCTTGGCCACATTACACGTGGTGTCAGAAGTGGGATCTTGGTTCGCCTCACTATGGAAAATTTAATTCAGCAATTAATACGTGGACAAGAAAAGCTGAAATGGGCAGTAGAAAAACATATGACCTCCACCCAAGCAGACCGAGACCTTATGAGAGGCAGTCTGGCTAATCATGCAGAACAAATGCAGAAAGTGGCGGATGATCGGCGGGAGTTAACAACACAACTCCAAATAAGGGAGGGAAATGGGCCAAATGTATCTCTCCAAAAATATGTGACAGGAGAAGACCCAGACGCCTTTCTTCTTACTTTCGAAAGGTCGGCAAGGGCCTATGAGTGGCCCGAAGCTAAATGGCCTTTTTTCTTAGCCCCCCTTCTTACCGGAGAAGCACATGCTGCCTACCAGGTGGCTAATCCTAATGGCAATACTCCGTATGCAGAAATAAAAGACTTGATATTGGACCATATGGGTATGGATGCAGAGGCATATAGGGTAAGGTTTAGGAAAGAACGCGTCACCACATCAGAGAACCCCAAAACTCTATATTTCAAATTAAAAGCGGCTGCAGATAAGAGGTTAAGGCCCCATTCACAGACAAAGGACGAAATCATGGATATGATCTATTTAGAACAATTTCTGGAGGCCCTCCCATACCCCATTCAAAGGTGGCTTAAACAACACATACATTTAAGTCCTGATCAGGCGGTAGAAATGGCCACTACATTTTATAGGGTGCAACCTAGGGCCTTACCTTGGGATTCTGACAAATCCATAAAACCGATGGGAGGGGTAGCAAAACCTGAAAAAAACCCTAAAGGCTCCACTGGAGATAGTAAAGCCAAGATCACCCCGCTAAGAACCACCTCCACTGCGTAATCCACAGTGCTTTGAATGTGGCGAGTGGGGTCATATAGCACGGATTTGTCCCTGGAAGAAACCGCCCGAAGAGCCGATGGACATTTGATGCATTCCCTGTTCCATTTTATATTCTTGGGAACTAGGACCGAGCTTCCACATAAGTGTCTAGATAAAGGGTATACAAGTAAGGTCGTTACTAGACTCAGGATGCAAACAGTCAGTTATTTTCAAGTCTATTGTATCCCCTCTACCCAATAGGGTCAAGGACTCCGTACCGATTAGGTGTGTACACGGGGACGTTAAGGGTTATCCTATCATACAGGTCCCTGTAACTCTTCCCCAGGGGCAGATCTTAGATATCATACTTGGGGTTGTCCCTAACCTACCTGAGCAAATGATAATAGATCAAGACAACCCCTCATTCCTACTTATGCTAAAAAACAAACTGCAGAGAGTCCATTCCACATCTGAAACACAGCCCACTCTTATAACCCACGCTCCCTGGATAATAGACAGAAGCTTCAGATATGCTCAAAAAAACGATCCGACCCTCCAGTCCGCATGGGCACAAGTTCAACAAACACCCTTCTTTTCAATTAAAGAATGACCTGTTATATCCCGTAGGAAAACAAGGGGAAGACCCCCAATTGTTAGTGCCCCAAGCATTTCGTGAACAAGCTCTTTTTTTTGCTCACTCGCATCTGTTGGCTGGACACAGGGGGGCCCAAAAAACCATACAGATGCTATTGAGACATTTCTACTGGCCTGGTATATTTTTGCAGGTCACTGGGTTCTGTCAAGAATGCGAGTTCTGTCAAAAAAAGAACCCGTACAAGCCACCAGCAGTGCCATTACAACCTTTACCGATTGTGGGTAACCCATTCAAAAGGGTCGGTATGGACCTAATTGGTCCTCTTCCTCGTACCAAGAAGGGTCACATCTATGCTTTGGTCGTAAAGTAAGGTAAGGTACGTTTATTATGCATAGTTAATTAAAACCAGTGCAAAACCATTTTACAAAAAAGTCTTAAAATATTATAAAAATAATTTGTTCGTTATAATCAATTTTAAAATAGACATACGATAAAAGATCATGTGTAATTGTCCAAAGCATTTTTCTGAGGCCGTGACAGCGTGTTCCCTTGCATCCTGATGACCGCCTACTTGTTGCCTGTATCGATAATCGTCGACTTTGGAAGTTTTAACAGTCTTTGCTCGATCATCGCGAGGAACTTGACATATCTGCAGTTCAGTTTAGTGTTTGCAGGGTCCAAGCAGGCTTGCCTTCTAGTGCTAGTCCCTATCTGCTTAAACTGGTCCTTTAGGAGATGCTGGTGGGCTTGCCGAAACTCTTCGCAGAGGCAGGTCATATAAAGGATGTCGCCCTTCTCTAGGTTGCAGAGCGGACAGGCTTTGTGGCCATTGCTCCTGAGCCATGGTGGAAGATGCTCTTTGCTGGGCAAAATCCCAAGTCTGTGCTTTGGTCGTGGTTGACTATGCAACGAGATATCCAGAAGCCTTCCCTTTAAGGACCCTCACAACCCGAAACATTTCTGAGAAGCTCCTGGAGCTATTCTCACAGGTCGGTTTCCCTCGATAAATACTTACTGACCAGGGGACTCCCTTTGTTTCTAAGTTAATGGGGCAAATTTGTAAGTCTTTAAATATTTCCCATATTAAAACGTCTGTATATCATCCCCAGACAGATGGACTCTGTGAGCGTTACAACGCCACTCTGAAGTTGACATTAAAGAAGCTTCTAACCGTCGAAGGTAAAGAGTGGGACCTGTTACTTCCTTTAGCCTTGTATTTAGTCAGGAGCCAGGTTCAAGCCAGCTTAGGGTGCTCCCCGTTTCAACTCCTATATGGGAGAGAACCACGGAGCCTTTTGAAAATTACTAAGGAGGTATGGGAGCAGGAAAAATAGGAAGATTCAAAGACTTTTCTTGAGAATACACAGAACCTCCACTCTTGACTCCATAAACTAAGGGAATTTGCTGATTCCAACCTAGAGAAAGCCCAAATACAACAACAAATGGTGTATAACAAGGGGAAGAAGTGGCGCCACCTCAGTGTAGGAGACTGGGTGTTTGTTCTTCTACCTTCCAACATAGGGAAAACAAGATCAGGGTGGTAGGGGGCCATATAAAGTCACAGAAAAAGTAGGTTTAGCTTCTTACAAAATTCATATCAAACCAAAGAAGACACAGCTGTACTATATAAACCTGCTTAAAAAGTGGTAGGTCCCCCCTCAAGATGTGCATAACATAGACAGACCACCCCAGAACTAAACCACCCTGGAAGAGCTGGTTGTCAATCCTGATTTAACCAAGGACCACGGTAGAACCCTTCATGATACCTAGAGTCCCTTTTCCCATCTCTTTTCCAACATACCAGGCAGAACCCTTCTAGCTGAACATGCCATAGAAACCCAAGTAGGGAAAATAATAAAGCAGAAAGCCTACCGCATACCAGCCACTGGAAGACAAGCCATAGAAGAAGAAGTAAAAAATATGCTAGACCTAGGCATCATTAAACCATCCAAAAGCGACTGGTCATCCCCCATAGTGCTCGTGCCAAAAACGGACGTCTCAATCCGCTTTTGCATCGACTTTCGCTCAGTGAACTCTATTTCAAAATGCAACTCTTATCCCATACCTCGAGTCGATGAGTTAATAGAGAAAGTAGGGGAGGCTCAGTACATTACAACCATTGATCTAACAAAGGGTTATTGGCAGGTGCCCCTCAAACCAGAAGAGCAGGAAAAGACCGCCTTTGTTACACTCATGGGCTTGTACGAATTTACTGTCTTACCCTTTGGGTTGCGTGGGGCACCTGCCACATTCCAACGGCTCATGAACAAGGTATTATGACAACATCAGGATCAGATCAGATTAGCTTTATTCGATTTTTGTTACATAAAATCATAAAAGCAACATTTCATATAAATATATACAATTCATACACAATAAAACCTTTTGTTAAAACAGTATTAAATCAGTTTAGGGTACTTCGCTAATCACTAAATTCCGTTTTCTTAAAACATTTTTTGAAAATCCAGTCATCACCATGGTACAAGTAGCATTTCCCAGTTGCTGCAGGCTAATAAACGCAGGGCGGCATTGCCGACAGGCACCTTGTTTCAGATACTGTTTGATCCACCTTTTACGCTCACTCTCATACAATTTACAAAACAATACTATATGAAAGGTGGATTGCACCGATATACAGTCACATGGGCAAGGAGCTAAGGTTCTTGACCAATCGTTTTTACTTGGGAATGTAACTAACCGGTGGAATAAATTAAACCTAAATCTTGTTAAAATGAATCGGTCAAAGCCCAAGTTACATAAGGTCAAATATGGATGAATTGTGTAGGTAGTCAGCGATAGTTGATGCTCGCAAACTGTTTTCTTCGTCATCTCTCTTACACACCTTAAGAGTTCAAAATGAGCCATACATAGCCTCTTCAATTCAGACTTCGAGATGTTCATGATTGAGACTGGATTGCTAAAATACTCAGGCCGTTGTATATCTATAAATATTTTCCTGATATACTCAAGCCAGGCTATGCGCTTTACGTTTTCAAGGGCCATGACATCCTTTATTATATCCTGGTTTAGGACAAGGGCCTCTGAGACCCATACTCTGCGCCAGAGTAGAACCGGTTGTAATTTAATCAAATCAGATATGTAGTCCAACCCCATTTCCTGATGACAATTAAAGACTGAGGTACCTTTCGGGAGAGCTAAAAGGTATCTAAGGAAGTTGTTTTCTTCAACTTGGATCGCCGATGTGTCCTGATACCCCCAGATCCCAGCCCCATACAATGCAACACTTCTGCATTTAGATTTATAAATCTTTAACATGATTTCAGGGGGTCTTTTACCCAACTTGGTGGCAGAATTTCTTAGTGCTCCAATAGTGCGCTTAAAAGATAGGGTCCTATTCTTAATCGCGGGCCCCCAGGAGCCAGAGCCCTCAATTATGACCCCTAGGTCTCTATTTCAAAATGCGACTCTTATCCCATACCTAGAGTCGATGAGTTAATAGAGAAACTAGGGGAGGCTCAGTACATTACAACCATTGATCTAACAAAGGGTTATTGGCAGGTGCCCCTCAAACCAGAAGAGCAGGAAAATAACGCCTTTGTTACACTCACAGTATTGTACGAATTTGCTGTCTTAAGTTGTGAAAGCTCAGCCAAGGGAGCAAAGATGTTTAAGAAATCAAAAGAACACACACGTGGCGAAACAGCTCATTTTGCAAACGTTTCATGCAAATGATCATCCAAAAAATGGCTTTGGCATTAAGGATGACAACAGAGAGGAAACTGATTTTGAGGGACCCCTAAAAAGAAGACCTTGTTGCGCTGATGGCTATCCTGGACAAATCTAATGCTACGGATCTACCCAACTGCACCTTTCAAGTAAGACAACTTGCGGTCATGATCTTAGTGGACAAGTTTTTACGCATCACTATCCTATCAATGGAAGAATATGACAATCAGTCAAACAAGAGTATGCTGCATCCCTGCAGTATCACATCAGGTGCTTATCCCATGGACAGCGTGTTCAGGGCCAATCTGACTTTTGAAGGTCTGCCTCTGCTAAAGTATATGTGTTGACAAGGGTGTCAACAAATTAGGTTCGTCGGAGCAGCAAAATGTACGCATGTTAATAAATCCATTCAAAGGTCCTTATTTTTTCAGTATCACTAGTGTTGACCTCCAATGATGCTTTATATGAATTCCAAGCAGCCTTTTAGTACCTTAGGTCCATTGCGGAGGGTCTAGCATTTCACTAAACTTAAGGATCAGTCTTTGTAAGTAAAACAAAGTGTGCAACACTGTTTTTTTATGACAATCTTCTAGTGCTTCACATATAGAAATTATGGTGTTAGTTCTTCTGTAGATAATCTTCGCGTCCTGAGGAATTCTTTGGTGAATGCCCATATAAGGCAAAACACATGTTAGGTTTGTGGCTATCAGTTGTTAAAAAAAAGAAAATGAAAACTGACGTACTCATCTGACGAGATCTGGCATAATAAATCAAGAAGAACTCTTTGAGAAGACCACTGTGTTGAATTATTTTGGACGTTAATACATGAGTATTGCTCAGGACATTGATTTTGTTTTGTCTGTCCTCACACACCACCAAGTGTCATGCTTCATCATAGGCAGCCCTTGCTCTCTAAAAAGTCGGTTTGATAGAGAGTGGGCAGTCACCTGAAGACAGGGAGGCACTTCTAATCATTAAAGTGGGGGCCCGTGCAAATAGTGTGATAAAAACCTATGTAGTACCCCAATTTGCATATAATGGTAGAGTATACTACTTGGTATTAAAAATATGGGATGCGGGGATTAAGGGAACTGTTACCCCATCACTACTGTTACCGCCGTCAACATGTTTGTGCCTTTGGCTCGAATGAGTCCGCGGCATTCTTCAGGACGAGAGTCGGGCTCCCGGTTTACAATATGGTTTTAGATATTGCTTCCTTGTTAGGGCAATCTATGTCTGCCTCTTAACTAACATTCTGGTACCTTAGATATCCCAATGTCGGGTCTTTAATGCTCCATGGGAGCAGGGTTCCAGTACCCCTGTAGGCACACTTGTCTCAAGGTGCATCCCTTGCCGTACACCTATGTACGTCCCCTCCTTCTCCCCGAAGAGCTCCCACTTTAATGATGAGAAGTGCCTCCCTTCACAATTTTTGATTTGCCTATTATTCCTATCAAGTAGTGCAATTGAGACCACTTTAATGTAATGTAAGCGGCTATAACTTTAGGGTAGCTACAACTGTGTGTATAAAGTAGATTTGGAGGCCAGCTCACCCTAGAGACCCCTTAGCCTCTAGTTCCCTCACAAGTTATTACTGGGGGTATTGTGTCAATATATTCCTAATAAATTGCCCATGCAAAATCTGGAAATGCCTATCAAATTCAAGGATTACGTGTTTGACAGATTTCTTCCAAGATAGGGAAAAGATGTAACATTCGTATGTGCTACTCTAAGGTTGATATTGTGCTTACATTACTGTTATTGACTTTGTTAATGTTGTGTTGTGCCCTTGTGCTGTTCATTCACATTCCTCACATTTTCCTTTCCTTCCTGGTGTGTCTGTGCACACAAGTTCCTTTGGGAGCTGTATTTAAAATGTTGGGGATTGAGCTGGGTTTTTGGGATTTGATAGTCGGCATTCTTTGTGGAACACACCTCGGGCTGACTTTAAATTCAATGTGCTTCATACAGAGGACTCTTGTCTTTACAACATCATATTGTCCCTTTCCCCTCCTTCCTCCCACCCCACTCTTTCCTTCAGTCTCACTTGGTTAGAACATTGGTCACCCCATGTTCTCGGTGACAGTTATCACAATTGAACCAAGTTGTGGATACTGTTCTTCCTATATTGACATACTTGCAGGGGTGTCTTCTTATAAAATAAGCTAACACTTACTTGTTGGCTCCTTCCTTGTGTGACACAACTTTGGTGACAGAGAACAGGATTCATTCTTATGTGTCTGACTGTGATGGCTGCCAGGAAGTAGCTTAGTTTCAGAGTCCTTCAGAAGCGATTGCTGCTTCGCTCACTTGTGTGCAGTATCTATGGGAGCTGAGCTGTGCATGTCCTGAGGTCTGGTGACCCTTTGCTTCCCTCTCTAGTGCCATAAAGCAGCCTTAATCTTATATGGCAGGGTGTAGTGGAGGAGAGGTTGCTGCAGCGCTTGTCTCGTCCAGCGGATAATATGAGACACCTGTCCCGCTCATCTCTTCTAACCCGATATGGTGTTACAGTGAGCTTGCTCATCTCTTCCACAGAGGTTGGTTTGAGGTCTGACTTACAAAACGTTTGGGTGTACTATCTTCTTTTGTGAGGAGTGTTGTGCAGTATGTCCTCATAGGACACTGGCTCTGCAAGCCACGTCTGGAGCGGCTGCCTTTTTGTAATTGCTATTGACTTACATTGAACTCTGCGTTCCACTGCAGTTTTTATTTTGCATCAATTCAGCCATCAAGTATTGTTTCTCATATTACCTACTCTATCCTGCAGAGTGGGCTTTTGCCTCCACATGATTTACTATTTTCTATATATTGTTCAAGAGTATAGTAAATTGCAGTTCACATGTGCCTATCGAATCACATATTTTTTTCCTCATCCTGTTATTTCGCCATGACAATTTGCCTTTGATTTATTCTTCTCTTCAATACTGGGATGCAATGCAATCTACCACAAAAAAATCCTACAATATGAAGGGGAATAGCCTATCTTACGGAAGGAAGACATTTTAAATGATATCTCCCTAGTGCAAACATGGTGCATGTTGAACGATGTAAAGGAATTCTTATTCACTGTTTAGGTCCAGAAGTACAGGATATTTTTGCATATCTTTCCAAGCAGAACATGACTGAGAGGATGAATATGAGGAGGCCCTCGCCTGATTGGAAAACGATGTCAAACCTACAACCCGCACTATGCTTGAAAGATACCAGTTCTGTATGAGTAGACAATGAAAAGCAGAGTCCTTTGACACATTTTTGAAAGCTTTTGGTAAATTTTCAGCAAAGTCATTCTGAAAGAGCAAACAACATAATGATACAAGACCAACTCATGGTCAACATGCGAAGAAAAAACATTAAAAAGAGGTTGTAGAACATGGGTAATCCAGACCTTAATGAAGTAACTAAATCTGCTAAAGCTATACAGCAATGTGTGTCTTGCGTGAAGGAAGTCACCAGAGACAGACATGAGATGAAAATTGCAGATGTAAGTGCTGTAAGCAAACAAGAAAGTTGACACAAGAAAGAACAAAAGGATGAGAACAAAAATCAGATGTCACATTGGAAGGAACTTCATTCTAGCATCATTTAAGGGATACCCTGAATTAAACAAAAACTGCAGCCTATTCGGCAAAGTAGGACATTTCCCAAAAAAGTCATAAGGAAAGCAAACACCATATAAAGGCAAGGACAGCGCAAGTGTCTGAGGGCAAGGTTGCATAATGTATGAAAGATGAACCTGAGAAAGAAACATTCCACATGGCAGTTGTGATTGATGGTGTAAGGAACACAAAAGACTCAGAGTTGGACAAACCACCAATATGTACAGTGGAAGTGATGCTGAAGGAAGTTGTTGTAATGGCAGACTCAAGTTCTCCTTACACCACCATAACCAGAGAAATATTCAAATTTGTATTAGCATCATTGATGCAGAAGTTGAGAGAACCTGATATAAGGGCTGTATCATTTTATGGAAGACTCGCTGGCTTTATAGGATACTTCCCCACATTAAGCCTGTTGAAGATAAAAATCTATGTAAGCAAGGAAGGAGTGTATGTCCAGGGTTGGAAGAACCAGCAGTTGTTGAAAATCATTTTGAAACCATCCTTGCCTGATACAGTAATGGCCATAAATGGAGTAGAAATGTTTCTTTATTTTATATAAAATTGTATTTATCAGTTGTTTGGGAATGTTGAAAAAAAAGTTGTTTACTGCATCAAACTCAAGGGGAGTGCTACACCTTTCAGACAGAAATGTAAAATTCACTTAGAGCAAAAATCAATAGACTATTTTTGAAAATGTGAAGGAGCAAATAGCTTTGGACCCTACATTACAACCCTTTCTTTGGGCAAGCAATATCATTAACATTAACACGGATGTATGACGTTACAACGCATACTATTACAACGCAGTACTTTACAACGCATTTTTTACAACGCAAATACTTTTACAACGCATGCTTTTACAACAAATACTATTACAACGCGAGATAGTGTTAATAATAGTAAAGTGCTATTACAACGAAATCAATTACAACGCATACCTTTACCACGCAAAAATAACATATATATATATTTTTTTGTCAAATAAAACCTGGAACGGGATGCAGGGAAACTAGGGGTTTTGGGTGGGGAAGTGTCTTAAAATGTTGAGAAAAACCGAACGTAAATTAAAAGAAATGCAACGATTTTTTAAAATTAATACCAGAGTATTAAAAATAATACCCGAGTATTAAAAATTGATACTCATGTAATCTTAACTGTTGAACATTTTACACAGGCAACGAAAATAAAAAAACAATATCCTTAACATATATTAGTATGAAATAAAAAAATTATTCGTAAACTGCAACATTATACATACACATCGTCGCCATTTTAAACTGTGTAGTTCCAAAGTATGTCCTACAACTCTTTCCATGATAATAATACCACAACACTCCTTTCAAAATGGATGCCAAAATGGAACGAAAAAGTGAAAACAACATCTCTTTACACAAAGTTTTAAATTATAACTTTCCACAGAAATAAAATGTATTTAAAATAATAATACCAACGCTGTGTTTCATTAAAAAAACAATGACACTGACCAAAACTTATAAATACGAGACAGACACCATTTTTAAAACAGTTGATTCTCAACTCCCAGAGTGACCAGACGCCAAAAGCTGACCCTCTGACCTCTTCATCAAAAAAAGACCAGATTGGATCTCAGGAGCATTATTTTTCGTAATACAAGTGAGTTAGTTAAACTAATTTCAAAAATATTTTCTGAAACAATTACAACGCTGCACCTAATAAGTTTGTTTTTCCTGTTTAAAGAAAATATTATAGCACCAAGATATTAATATAATTATGGATACATATATCCATACATAAAAAGCCCAACATATTTAAAGCAGAGAAAAATGTAATTAAAATTGCTTATTATTTAAAATTGTTTACAATGAAAAAAACATATATTATTTTTCAAACATCACAAAATGTTACATTTTTTTAAATAGTCGATTTACTATAAGCAGTGACGAAAAAGCCCAGTTTAAATAAATAGGATTTTGCTACAGAAGCAACACTCCTCTTCAAGAATAATTTGAAGGGACTTTTCGATTTTTTAAACGACAATTCTAAACAAATTAATCGAAAATAGATTTATTAATACACATATATTTAATCTAATTTTCACAGAAAAATTCTTTTTCGAGAAAATTAAGAAATACTTTCTACTTTGAAAATTGAAACGTCAACTTTTTAAGAAGGTAATTATATTATTATTAACATAACTGCATTTTTAAAATGTAGTCATTAATGCGGAAAAGATTTATAAAGAATAAAAACTGTAGAGATAAAAATAATTTACAGAAGTCCATAAAGGTGCAGCAGTAACGAAAGTGTGAAATTGTGTAGGGGTAAGAATAAATATTTCTATTCAGACTCCAGGAAGGTGCAGCAGTAGTGAAAGTGTGGAATGGTGTAGGGGTACCAATTACAAATCTAACTCCAGATAGGTGCAGCAGTAGGAAAAGTGTAAGATGGTGTAGGAGAATAAAATTATATTCCAACATCAGAAAAATGCAAAAACAGGGCAAAGTTAGTATAAGATAAAAGGAACAGTAAAGAGAAACGTAAAATAGATACAGTATTGTTGAAATTTTTATCTGCATCAGAAACATTTTAAATTTAAATAACATTTCCTTTTTCTTATTAATTTTTTTTTGAAAATCACATTAATGTTGTGCTCACCAAAAAACAATCCGAATCCCAAAAGGACAACAACCTAAAATTCCACCAAGATAAAAAGCAGACCAGAAAACAAGACCACAAAAAAAGAAAACAAAGCAAAAGGTATATCAAATACATACTGCTAGGAAAAGTGTTCTATGGTGCAAGGGTATTATTTATCTTTTAAACCTCAAGGTAGGTGCAGCAGTAGAAAAAGTGTAGGATGGTAAAAGGGTATTATTTTCTATTCTAACTCCAGATAGATGCAGAAGTAGGGAAAGTGTGGGATGGTGTAGGGGTATCAATTACAAATCTAACTCCAGGTAGGTACAGCAGTAGTGAAAGTGTGGAATGGTGTAGGGGTATCAATTACTAATCTAACTCCAGGTAGGTGCTGCAGTAGGGAAAGTGTGGGATGGTGTAGGGGTATCAATTTCTATTCCAACATCAAAAAAATGCAAAAACAGAGTAAGGTTAGTATAGTATAAAAGGTACAGTTAAGAGAAATGTAAATTATACACAGTATTGTAAACATTTTTATCTACATCAAAAACATTTTACATTTAAATAACATTTCCTTTTCCTTTTTCCTTTTTTTTTTAATTCACATTATTCTTCAGATCATCAAAGAACAATCGGATTTCCAAAAGGGCAACAACCCAAAAGCCAACCAATAAACGAAAGAGCAAAGAAGACACCAGACCACAAAGAAAGAAACCAAACCAAAAGGTATATAAAATACATACTGCAAGGGAAAGTGTTCTATGGTGCAGGGATATTATTTACTTTTCTACCTCCAGGTAGGTGCAGCAGTAAGGCAAGTGTAGGATGGTAAAGGGATATTATTTTCTATTCTAACTCCAGATAGGTGCAGCAGTAGGGAAAGTGTAGGATGGTAAAGGGGTATATTTTTCTATTCTAACTCCAGGTCGGTACAGCAGTAGGGAAAGTCTTGGATGGTGTAGAGGTATCAAATACAAATCTATGTCCAGGTAAGTGCAGCAGTAAGGAAAATATAGGATGATGTAGGGATATAATTTACTATTATACCTCAAAGTAGGTGCAGCAGTAGTGAAAGTGTGGGATGGTGTAGGGGTATCAATTACTAATCTAACTCCAGATAGGTGCAGCAGTAGGAAAAGTGTAAGATGGTGTAGGAGAATAAAATTATATTCCAACATCAGAAAAATGCAAAAACAGGGCAAAGTTAGTATAAGATAAAAGGAACAGTAAAGAGAAACGTAAAATAGATACAGTATTGTTGAAATTTTTATCTGCATCAGAAACATTTTAAATTTAAATAACATTTCCTTTTTCTTATTAATTTTTATTAATTTTTTTTTGAAAATCACATTAATGTTGTGCTCACCAAAAAACAATCCGAATCCCAAAAGGACAACAACCTAAAATTCCACCAAGATAAAAAGCAGACCAGAAAACAAGACCACAAAAAAAGAAAACAAAGCAAAAGGTATATCAAATACATACTGCTAGGAAAAGTGTTCTATGGTGCAAGGGTATTATTTATCTTTTAAACCTCAAGGTAGGTGCAGCAGTAGAAAAAGTGTAGGATGGTAAAAGGGTATTATTTTCTATTCTAACTCCAGATAGATGCAGAAGTAGGGAAAGTGTGGGATGGTGTAGGGGTATCAATTACAAATCTAACTCCAGGTAGGTACAGCAGTAGTGAAAGTGTGGAATGGTGTAGGGGTATCAATTACTAATCTAACTCCAGGTAGGTGCTGCAGTAGGGAAAGTGTGGGATGGTGTAGGGGTATCAATTTCTATTCCAACATCAAAAAAATGCAAAAACAGAGTAAGGTTAGTATAGTATAAAAGGTACAGTTAAGAGAAATGTAAATTATACACAGTATTGTAAACATTTTTATCTACATCAAAAACATTTTACATTTAAATAACATTTCCTTTTCCTTTTTCCTTTTTTTTTTAATTCACATTATTCTTCAGATCATCAAAGAACAATCGGATTTCCAAAAGGGCAACAACCCAAAAGCCAACCAATAAACGAAAGAGCAAAGAAGACACCAGACCACAAAGAAAGAAACCAAACCAAAAGGTATATAAAATACATACTGCAAGGGAAAGTGTTCTATGGTGCAGGGATATTATTTACTTTTCTACCTCCAGGTAGGTGCAGCAGTAAGGCAAGTGTAGGATGGTAAAGGGATATTATTTTCTATTCTAACTCCAGATAGGTGCAGCAGTAGGGAAAGTGTAGGATGGTAAAGGGGTATATTTTTCTATTCTAACTCCAGGTCGGTACAGCAGTAGGGAAAGTCTTGGATGGTGTAGAGGTATCAAATACAAATCTATGTCCAGGTAAGTGCAGCAGTAAGGAAAATATAGGATGATGTAGGGATATAATTTACTATTATACCTCAAAGTAGGTGCAGCAGTAGTGAAAGTGTGGGATGGTGTAGGGGTATCAATTACTAATCTAACTCCAGGTAGGTGCAGCAGTAGGGAAAGTGTGGGAGGGTGTAGGGGTATCAATTACTAATATAACTCCAAGTAGATGCAGCAGTAGGTAAAATGTGGGATGGTGTAGGGGTATCAATTAGTATTCCAACATCTGAACAATGCAAAAACTGAGCAAGGTTAGTATAGTATGAAAGGAACAGTAAAGAGAAATGTAAATTATACACAGTATTGTTAACATTTTTATCTGCATTAGAAACATTTTACATTTAAATAACATTTTCTTTTCCTTGTTCATTTTTTTTAAATTCACAATAAACAACAGATCATCAAAGAACAATCGGATTTCCAAAAGGGCAACAACCCAAAAGCCAACCAAGAAACGAAATTGCAAAGCAGAAACCTAACCAGAAAACAAGACTACAAAGAAAGAAACCAAAGCAAAAGGTATATAAAATACATACTGCTAGGAAAAGTGTTCTTTTCAACCTCCAGGTAGGTGCAGTATTCGGGAAAGTGTAGGATGGTAAAGGGGTATTAATTTCTATTCTAACTCTAGATAGGTGCAGCAGTAGTGTAAGTGTAGGATGGTAAAGGGGTATTTTTTTCTTTTCTAACTCCAGGTAGGTGCAGCAGTAAGGAAAGTCTTGAATGGTGGAGAGGTATCAAATACAAATCTAACTCCAGGTAAGTACAGCAGTAAGGAAAGTATAAGATGATGTAAGGATATAATTTACTATTCTACCTCCAGGTAGGTGCAGCAGTAGTGAAAGTGAGGGACGGTGTAGGGGTATCAATTACTAATCTAACTCCAGGTAGGTACAGCAGTAGTGAAAGTGTGGAATGGTGTAGGGGTATCAATTACTAATCTAACTCCAGGTAGGTGCTGCAGTAGGGAAAGTGTGGGATGGTGTAGGGCTATCAATTTCTATTCCAACATCAGAAAAATGCAAAAACAGAGCAAGGTTAGTATAGTATAAAAGGTACAGTAAAGAGAAATGTAAATTATACACAGTATTGTAGACATTTTTATCTACATCAAAAACATTTTACATTTAAATAACATTTCCTTTTCCTTTTTCATTTTTTTAAATTCACATTAATCTTCAGATCATCAAAGAACAATCGGATTTGAAAAAGAGCAACAACCCAAAAGCCAACCAATACACGAAATAGCAAAGCAGAAAGTAGACTACAAAGAAAGAAACCAAACCAAAAGGTATATAAAATACATACTGCATGGGAAAGTGTTCTATGGTGCAAGAAACCAAACCAAAAGGTATATAAAATACATACTGCAAGGGAAAATGTTCTATGGTGCAGGGATATTTACTTTTATACTTCGAGGTAGGTGCAGCAGTAGGGCAAGTGTAGGATGGTAAAGGGGTATTATTTTCTATTCTAACTCCAGGTAGGTACAGCAGTAGGAATAGTGTAGGATGGTAAAAGGATATTATTTTCTATTCTAACTCCAGGTAAGTGCAGCAGTAGGGAAAGTGTGGGATAGTGTAGGGGTATCAATTTCTATTCAAACTCCAGGTAGGTGCAGCAGTAGGAAAAGTGTAGGATGGTGTAGGGGTATCAATTACTAATCTAACTCCAGGTAGGTACAGCAGTAGTGAAAGTGTGGAATGGTGTAGGGGTATCAATTACTAATCTAACTCCAGGTAGGTGCTGCAGTAGGGAAAGTGTGGGATGGTGTAGGGGTATCAATTTCTATTCCAACATCAAAAAAATGCAAAAACAGAGTAAGGTTAGTATAGTATAAAAGGTACAGTTAAGAGAAATGTAAATTATACACAGTATTGTAAACATTTTTATCTACATCAAAAACATTTTACATTTAAATAACATTTCCTTTTCCTTTTTCCTTTTTTTTTTAATTCACATTATTCTTCAGATCATCAAAGAACAATCGGATTTCCAAAAGGGCAACAACCCAAAAGCCAACCAATAAACGAAAGAGCAAAGAAGACACCAGACCACAAAGAAAGAAACCAAACCAAAAGGTATATAAAATACATACTGCAAGGGAAAGTGTTCTATGGTGCAGGGATATTATTTACTTTTCTACCTCCAGGTAGGTGCAGCAGTAAGGCAAGTGTAGGATGGTAAAGGGATATTATTTTCTATTTTAACTCCAGATAGGTGCAGCAGTAGGGAAAGTGTAGGATGGTAAAGGGGTATATTTTTCTATTCTAACTCCAGGTCGGTACAGCAGTAGGGAAAGTCTTGGATGGTGTAGAGGTATCAAATACAAATCTATGTCCAGGTAAGTGCAGCAGTAAGGAAAATATAGGATGATGTAGGGATATAATTTACTATTATACCTCAAAGTAGGTGCAGCAGTAGTGAAAGTGTGGGATGGTGTAGGGGTATCAATTACTAATCTAACTCCAGGTAGGT
The DNA here is from genome assembly GCF_964263255.1 of Lissotriton vulgaris. Classification (NCBI taxonomy): domain Eukaryota; kingdom Metazoa; phylum Chordata; class Amphibia; order Caudata; family Salamandridae; genus Lissotriton; species Lissotriton vulgaris. Next base: position 765,601,197 of record NC_141693.1, on the reverse strand, counting down.
GCAGCAGTAGGGAAAGTGTGGGAGGGTGTAGGGGTATCAATTACTAATATAACTCCAAGTAGATGCAGCAGTAGGTAAAATGTGGGATGGTGTAAGGGTATCAATTAGTATTCCAACATCTGAACAATGCAAAAACTGAGCAAGGTTAGTATAGTATGAAAGGAACAGTAAAGAGAAATGTAAATTATACACAGTATTGTTAACATTTTTATCTGCATTAGAAACATTTTACACTTAAATAACATTTTCTTTTCCTTGTTCATTTTTTTTAAATTCACAATAAACAACAGATCATCAAAGAACAATCGGATTTCCAAAAGGGCAACAACCCAAAAGCCAACCAAGAAACGAAATTGCAAAGCAGAAACCTAACCAGAAAACAAGACTACAAAGAAAGAAACCAAAGCAAAAGGTATATAAAATACATACTACTAGGAAAAGTGTTCTTTTCAACCTCCAGGTAGGTGCAGTATTCGGGAAAGTGTAGGATGGTAAAGGGGTATTAATTTCTATTCTAACTCTAGATAGGTGCAGCAGTAGTGTAAGTGTAGGATGGTAAAGGGGTATTTTTTTCTTTTCTAACTCCAGGTAGGTGCAGCAGTAAGGAAAGTCTTGAATGGTGTAAGGGTATCAAATACAAATCTAACTCCAGGTAAGTACAGCAGTAAGGAAAGTATAAGATGATGTAAGGATATAATTTACTATTCTACCTCCAGGTAGGTGCAGCAGTAGTGAAAGTGAGGGACGGTGTAGGGGTATCAATTACTAATCTAACTCCAGGTAGGTACAGCAGTAGTGAAAGTGTGGAATGGTGTAGGGGTATCAATTACTAATCTAACTCCAGGTAGGTGCTGCAGTAGGGAAAGTGTGGGATGGTGTAGGGCTATCAATTTCTATTCCAACATCAGAAAAATGCAAAAACAGAGCAAGGTTAGTATAGTATAAAAGGTACAGTAAAGAGAAATGTAAATTATACACAGTATTGTAGACATTTTTATCTACATCAAAAACATTTTACATTTAAATAACATTTCCTTTTCCTTTTTCATTTTTTTAAATTCACATTAATCTTCTGATCATCAAAGAACAATCGGATTTGAAAAAGAGCAACAACCCAAAAGCCAACCAATAAACGAAATAGCAAAGCAGAAAGTAGACTACAAAGAAAGAAACCAAACCAAAAGGTATATAAAATACATACTGCATGGGAAAGTGTTCTATGGTGCAAGAAACCAAACCAAAAGGTATATAAAATACATACTGCAAGGGAAAATGTTCTATGGTGCAGGGATATTTACTTTTATACTTCCAGGTAGGTGCAGCAGTAGGGCAAGTGTAGGATGGTAAAGGGGTATTATTTTCTATTCTAACTCCAGGTAGGTACAGCAGTAGGAATAGTGTAGGATGGTAAAAGGATATTATTTTCTATTCTAACTCCAGGTAAGTGCAGCAGTAGGGAAAGTGTGGGATAGTGTAGGGGTATCAATTTCTATTCAAACTCCAGGTAGGTGCAGCAGTAGGAAAAGTGTAGGATGGTGTAGGGGTATCAATTACTAATCTAACTCCAGGTAGGTACAGCAGTAGTGAAAGTGTGGAATGGTGTAGGGGTATCAATTACTAATCTAACTCCAGGTAGGTGCTGCAGTAGGGAAAGTGTGGGATGGTGTAGGGGTATCAATTTCTATTCCAACATCAAAAAAATGCAAAAACAGAGTAAGGTTAGTATAGTATAAAAGGTACAGTTAAGAGAAATGTAAATTATACACAGTATTGTAAACATTTTTATCTACATCAAAAACATTTTACATTTAAATAACATTTCCTTTTCCTTTTTCCTTTTTTTTTTAATTCACATTATTCTTCAGATCATCAAAGAACAATCGGATTTCCAAAAGGGCAACAACCCAAAAGCCAACCAATAAACGAAAGAGCAAAGAAGACACCAGACCACAAAGAAAGAAACCAAACCAAAAGGTATATAAAATACATACTGCAAGGGAAAGTGTTCTATGGTGCAGGGATATTATTTACTTTTCTACCTCCAGGTAGGTGCAGCAGTAAGGTAAGTGTAGGATGGTAAAGGGATATTATTTTCTATTCTAACTCCAGATAGGTGCAGCAGTAGGGAAAGTGTAGGATGGTAAAGGGGTATATTTTTCTATTCTAACTCCAGGTCGGTACAGCAGTAGGGAAAGTCTTGGATGGTGTAGAGGTATCAAATACAAATCTATGTCCAGGTAAGTGCAGCAGTAAGGAAAATATAGGATGATGTAGGGATATAATTTACTATTATACCTCAAAGTAGGTGCAGCAGTAGTGAAAGTGTGGGATGGTGTAGGGGTATCAATTACTAATCTAACTCCAGGTAGGTGCAGCAGTAGGGAAAGTGTGGGAGGGCGTGGGGGTATCAATTACTAATATAACTCCAAGTAGATGCAGCAGTAGGTAAAATGTGGGATGGTGTAAGGGTATCAATTAGTATTCCAACATCTGAACAATGCAAAAACTGAGCAAGGTTAGTATAGTATGAAAGGAACAGTAAAGAGAAATGTAAATTATACACAGTATTGTTAACATTTTTATCTGCATTAGAAACATTTTACACTTAAATAACATTTTCTTTTCCTTGTTCATTTTTTTTAAATTCACAATAAACAACAGATCATCAAAGAACAATCGGATTTCCAAAAGGGCAACAACCCAAAAGCCAACCAAGAAACGAAATTGCAAAGCAGAAACCTAACCAGAAAACAAGACTACAAAGAAAGAAACCAAAGCAAAAGGTATATAAAATACATACTACTAGGAAAAGTGTTCTTTTCAACCTCCAGGTAGGTGCAGTATTCGGGAAAGTGTAGGATGGTAAAGGGGTATTAATTTCTATTCTAACTCTAGATAGGTGCAGCAGTAGTGTAAGTGTAGGATGGTAAAGGGGTATTTTTTTCTTTTCTAACTCCAGGTAGGTGCAGCAGTAAGGAAAGTCTTGAATGGTGTAGAGGTATCAAATACAAATCTAACTCCAGGTAAGTACAGCAGTAAGGAAAGTATAAGATGATGTAAGGATATAATTTACTATTCTACCTCCAGGTAGGTGCAGCAGTAGTGAAAGTGAGGGACGGTGTAGGGGTACCAATTACTAATCTAACTCCAGGTAGGTACAGCAGTAGTGAAAGTGTGGAATGGTGTAGGGGTATCAATTACTAATCTAACTCCAGGTAGGTGCTGCAGTAGGGAAAGTGTGGGATGGTGTAGGGCTATCAATTTCTATTCCAACATCAGAAAAATGCAAAAACAGAGCAAGGATAGTATAGTATAAAAGGTACAGTAAAGAGAAATGTAAATTATACACAGTATTGTAGACATTTTTATCTACATCAAAAACATTTTACATTTAAATAACATTTCCTTTTCCTTTTTCATGTTTTTTAAATTCACATTAATCTTCTGATCATCAAAGAACAATCGGATTTGAAAAAGAGCAACAACCCAAAAGCCAACCAATAAACGAAATAGCAAAGCAGAAAGTAGACTACAAAGAAAGAAACCAAACCAAAAGGTATATAAAATACATACTGCATGGGAAAGTGTTCTATGGTGCAAGAAACCAAACCAAAAGGTATATAAAATACATACTGCAAGGGAAAATGTTCTATGGTGCAGGGATATTTACTTTTATATCTCCAAGTAGGTGCAGCAGTAGGGCAAGTGTAGGATGGTAAAGGGGTATTATTTTCTATTCTAACTCCAGGTAGGTACAGCAGTAGGAATAGTGTAGGATGGTAAAAGGATATTATTTTCTATTCTAACTCCAGGTAAGTGCAGCAGTAGGGAAAGTGTGGGATAGTGTAGGGGTATCAATTTCTATTTAAACTCCAGGTAGGTGCAGCAGTAGGAAAAGTGTAGGATGGTAAAAGGGTATTATTTTCTATTCTAACTCCAGGTAGGTGCAGCAGTAGGTAAGTGTGGGATGGTGTAGGGGTATCAATTTCTATTCAAATTCCAGGTAGGAAGACCAGTAGGGGAAGTATGGGATGGTGTAGGGGTATTATTTTCTATTGTAAGTCCAGGTAGGTGCATCAGTAGGGAAAGTGTGGGATAGTGTAGGGGTATCAGTTTCTATTCTAACTCCAGGTAGATGCAGCAGTAGGGAAAGTGTGGGATGGTGTAGGGGTATCAATTTCTATTCTAACTCCAGGTAGATGCAGCAGTAGGGAAAGTGTGGGATGGTGTAGAGGTATTATTTTCTATTCTAACTTCAGGTAAGTGCAGCAGTAGGGAAAGTGTAGGATGGTACAGGGCTATTATTTTCTAAACTAACTCCAGGTAGTTGCAGCAGTAGAGAAACTGTGGGATGGTGTAGAGGTATCAATTTCTATTCAAACTCCAGGTAGGTGCAGCAGTAAGAAAAGTGTAGGATGGTAAAAGGGTAATTTTTTCTATTCTAACTCCAGGTAGGTGCAGCAGTAGGAAAAGTGTGGGATAGTGTTGGGGTATCAATTTCTATTTAAACTCCTGGTAGGTGCAATAGTAGGAAAAGTGTAGGATGGTAAAAGGGTATTATTTTCTATTCTAACTCCAGGTAGGTGCAGCAGTAAGGAAAGTGTAGGATGGTGTAGGGGTATTATTTACTATTCTAACTCCAGGTAGGTGCAGCAGTAGGTAAGGTGTAGGATGGTGTAGAATTATCATTTTCTATTCTAACTAAAGGTATGTGCAGCAGTAGTAAAAGTGTGGAATGGTGTAGGGGTATCAATTTGTAATGAAACTCCAGGTAGGTGCAGCAGTAGGGAAAGTGTAGGATAGTAAAGGGGTATTATTTTCTATTCTAACTCCAGGTAGTTGCAGCAGAAGGGAAAGTGTAAGATGGTAAAGGGGTATTATTTTATATTCTAACTCCAGGTGGCAGCAGTAGTAGGAAGAGTCTTGGATGGTGTAAATGTATCAAATACTAATCTAACTCCATGTAAGTGCAGCAGTAGGGAAAGTATAGGATGGTGTAGGAGTATTATTTACTATTCTACCTCTAGGTAGATGCAACAGTAGGTAAAGTGTGGGATGGTGTAGAGGTATCAATTACTGATCTAACTCCAGGAAGGTGCAGCAGTAGTGAAAGTGTGGGATGGTGTAGGGGTATCAATTACTAATCTAACTCCAGATAGGTGCAGCAGTAGGGAAAGTGTAGGATGGTGTAGAGGTATCAATTACAAATCTAACTCCAGGTAAGTGCAGCAGTCGGAACGTCTTGGATGGTATAGGGGTATCAAATAATATTCTAACTCCAATTTGGTACAGCAATTGTGAAAGTGTAGGATGGTATTGTAGAAAAACATACTATTTCAACTCAATTAAAAAAAGCATTAGAAGGAAAAGTGTGCTAAACTATAAAAACAAATTTGACTATTTCTACTGCAAAGAGGAGAAACATAATTAAAATACAAGAATAAAGTCACTGAAGGGTGAACATTTCAAATTGAAGAAAAATTCAGAAGCAGAGAAACTGTTAGATAAAGTTCTATTTTTTTTGTATTTGCAAACACATATTAAAATATTTTTTTTCTACCAACAGATAATGTCTACACAGGAAAGAGCTTCCTACATCAAATCAAAGAAAGGAAACAGCCTACTTAACCATGCAGGATACATAAATTGTAAAGAAAGGATACGTTTTCCTAGAAATCATTGGAGGTGTGTGCAATACTACACATCCCATTGCAGCGGCAGAGCGGTTACCCATGATGATTTCATTGTAAAAACTACTGATCACAACCACTCTGCCTCTGCAATGGAGATTGATGTAAGGGAAACCATTAACGAGATGAAACAACTAGCAAGCACCTCCAATGATTTAACAGGAAACATTTTAAGAGAGGTTGCACAACATGTCCCCTCTCATGTTGCTAGTAATGTGCCTATAATTCCTAACTTGAGGCGAATTATTCAAAGACAAAAGCAGGCAAGTAACACTCAAACACCACACCTCATACTTTTTCTGACATTATTGTTCCACAAGAACTAACTAATTATTTTGCTAATGAACCCTTCCTTCTTTATGACAACGAAAACCCTCAAAAACGTATTCTAATTTTTAGTACTCCCCACAACCTTGTAAAGTTAGAAAATAGTGAAATTTGGATGATGGATGGGACGTTTAAAAGTACACACCATCCATTCTTTCAAATTTACACTATACACGCTAAATTTAACCATAATGTGATCCCCTTAGTATATAGTTTGCTGCCTGATAAGACTTCTGCAACCTACACTGAAATTTTATTAGTTATTAAAAATACAACAACAAAAAGTCCTAGGAAAATTATAGTTAATTTTGAATTGACCATGATCAATGTGATCAGTAAAACGTACACGGATACCCACATTCAGGGGTGTTTTTTCCATTTTTCCCAGGCATTCTGGCGTAAATTACAGAAAACATACCTGGTTACAGAATACTCCTCAGACAGCAAACTCCAAGTTGAATTAAAAAAATGAGCAGCACTTTGTTTTGTTCCTCCCAAAAGTGTAGATGAGTACTACACTGCCATTACTGAATCAGATTATTACAACAAAAATGAAGACAAATTGGCACCCATCCTAAATTATTTTGAAGACACATGGATTGGGCACCTAAGCGGATCGGGTCGCAGGAGGTAGCTACGTTTTCATGTGGACTGGTGGAACTGTTACACGAGCTGTTTAGAGGGAGAAGCTAAAACAAATAATACCATTGAGGGATGGCATAACTCCTTCAACCGTACAATTGGAAAACCTCACCCTAATTTCTACTCATTTTTGGAAACTTTGAAGAAGGAGCAAATTTTCCAAGAAATTAGACTTTCCCAAGCATTAAGTGGTAGTCTAAACCCACGAGTTACAAAAAAAACAAAAGAGATGTCTGAAAGACTATTGGGTATAATGCAACAGTTTTCGTTGTGTGTGGCTCTAGACTACCTCGAAAATGTGGCTAACATTCTGAGTTTCTAATATAAATATTTGACCTTACTTTCCTGCTTTTCCCTAAATTTAATAAAACCCTAATTACAATTGGCTTAAATGTTTTAAAAAAACATTTTCTAAAAATATTAATCGGGTCAGCCTACTTTTTTTGCTTATTTTTTCTATTTTTTCCTGCCATAAAAAATCCTTTTATTTACCACATCTATTAACCCAAAGTATTCCAAATTGAAAAAGAAAAAATAATTGTATTATTTTTTCAAAATTTAAAAAATCCATTCCAAGTTTGCTAACAACTTTAAACATATTCTTGTTTAAAAAATGCATTTTTAAATAAAACTATTTTTTTCGAACCTTTCAACTAAAGAAATATTTGTAAAATGCTTCTTTAAATTTAGATACAATTTTCAAAAAATTATTTGGTTAGAAATACAAAATAATTTTGGATATTAATGTTATGTTCTTTCCATAAATTTCGAAGCAAATTTTTTAAAAATACACCCTTAAAAAATGAAAGCTTTTCGAACTCCAGAATAATCACTTTAAACACTTTGAAAAAATAAATCAAAGAAAATTGCATTATAAATTAATGCAAAAAATATATTTTTTTAAAATATGACTGTACTATAATTACATCCTAAATATTTTTCTACCTCCTACCAGAACAATTTCTCACTATACAACCCTAGCTATTTTCAACATTTGATGGTAAAATAACAGGCCATTATTTTTTCCATTCAAAAGAAAATTACCAACCAAACCAAACATATTCACCGACCAAAAATAACTGCAGAAAATTGATTTTTTTAAAAACCAACAGAACAACCAAGTGTAATTAAACAAAGATTCTCTCCAACCTCTACATAATAGAAACTATGTCATAATTAACCCTTTTTAGAAACAATTCATATTTTCAAAATTATTTCTGGATCGTGTTCCTAACCAAAATGACAGTAATAAAATGAAGAAGCATTTTTCATTAATGTACTAACAACATTTATCACATTAATAGTTGAAAGGAAATCGATTAAAATTATAATAAAATGCATTTACAATTTATGTTTTCTTGAAAAAAATATTAATGTGAAACAATCTTAAAACATTATGTTTCATTTTTTTCGAACAAAAACTAAACATGATTTTTTTTAACTCTTATACTTTTTGCGACCCGACATAGGCATAAACTAGTAACACGATAGTCGACATGTTTTACAAGTTTAACATTACATTCTAAAACGGCAACCTCTCCTTATCCTTTCTTTACAATATATGTATTCTTTTTTATGAAAAACATGTATATTTAAAGTTAGAAATGTTTCCTACCTGGACATAGATCAGCCTCCAGCTGCTTCCTGCAGCTATGCTCTTCAAAATGGCCGCTTACATTTACGTTTACGTGAATACGTCATAGAAAGCTGCAAAGATTGAAAAAGGACTATTTAATACTTTAAAATATTGATTTAAGTATTAATTGTTTATAAATGATATATAACATGTAAAAAAATAACAAATATATGAATAATTAAAACAAAAAATTTGCAAATTTTATATATATTTTGAATAATAAAAAACCAAAAATGAAACTATGTTACATTTATTATATTAATGTATTTAATTTTGCATTACATCTTTATTATATTTATTTACTTGTAAATTAATGATATTTTATCCTTACCTTCATCCTTATTCCTTTTCTTTTCTAATCTTCCCCTTTCTTCTTCTTTAACACCTTCCATTTCTTTTCCGCGGGATGACCAGCTTCAACTATGGAAATAAATGAAGGACAATTGCTTCCATTAGAATCAATGCAAAACCGTGGGAACTTTTTTTCCAAAAGTAATGTTAAATTATATTACACCTTTAAAAAATTTCAAAAATTACACTTATATGTTATGTCATCTAAAATAATTGAATATTTATTTTTCCAATTTTGAAAATATTTTTTAAAAAATTTACATTTTCAAAAATTTTCAAAAAAATTAGAATAAAGTTAAAAAAAATCTTTGTATTCCTCAAAATAATCAAATAAAATTACTAAATAATTGTATAATTTTTTTTAAATATTTAATAAATATTTTAAGACTTTCTCTAATTATAATTTTTAAAATAAATAGAAATAACATTATTTTATTTTATTTAAATATTAATTTTTTGATATGTAACAACTGTTAAAAAATTGTCTTTTTTAATATAAAAGTCATAATAAATAAAAAATGTATTACAAATTAGAAAATAAAAATACTAAAGTAATATTTTAAAATTATTAATTATATAATCTTTTTTACAGTTGAAGAAAAGTATAAATTCTCCATAAAAAATATCTACATTTTATTCAATATATTTTATAACACATCTGAAAATATTTATAAATTTTAATAATAAACATTATCAGTTCCTTTAAAAAAAAATACTAGAGTATTTTTTTGTTATTAATATATATAAAAATAATTAATAATCTTAATAAAAAAATATTAAAATATCATTTTTAAAACTCAAAATAATAATTCTACTACTATAAATAAACATAAATATTAAAAAAATTATAACAATAATTTAAAAACAAATACAAAATTAAATAAAATATTTAAAAAAAATGTTCATTAATATATAAATAAACATACATGTAAAAGTCCTTGCGTTGTAAAAACATACGTTGTAAAAACATGCGTTATAAATACACTTGCGTTGTAAAAGTTTTGTTGTAATGGTAGTGCGTTGTAAAAGTTGTATTATAAAGGTTGTTCACCCATTAACACATGTGCTTCTGGACTCAAAGCTGTGTTGTTGCAAAAATGCAGTGACAACAACAACTGGGTTGTGATCTATGATTCATAAACTCAATGAAACGAAAGACATAATGGTGTAATCGAAAGAGAACGACTTTCTTGTGTGGGACATTAACTATTTCAGATATTACCTTCTGGGAAATAGATTAATACTACAAATAGATCATGAACCCCTAGTCCATATATTGTCACAGGGGTACTGCAAGGCACTGCATGGATTTTTCATTGGTGTTAAAAGATGCAAGAATACGGTTTTGAAACTTTAAGTTCTGTGGAAAAAGCACCTTCCGTGGCAGCAAGGAGCGCTGTTTCCGTACTGCACCCAAGCCAGAAACCAGTGTGGGTAGGGTGAAGAATGTTATGGGATTCCAAGAATCCAGAGCGATTATTAATAATAGATTTTCCCCGAATTTTGCTTACAGCTAGAGCAGGATCCAAGGAGGTTTTTTTTAACAGGGACCCCTTGCTTCAAGGGTGCCTGCGTTACGAGCAGGATTGTTTATCAAGTTTACCATATAGAAGTGAGGATAATGAAAACAGCACCTTACAACAGATTGTGTATCACATTTGCAGAATAAGAATGGTGATATGTGTGATGAGGAGGAAATGGATGTGGTAGCCTGTGTAAATTAAGTATGCACCTTTCCCTGATTCTCCATAATGGAAGAAGAGTATGATTCTGAAGACTCTAAGGTTGCAATCCTTGGTAAAGAACATTCAGGAGGGTTGGCCAACACTCAGATCCCCGAAGGGTTCCATGTATTTCTTTTGTCAAGTTTCTGATGACTTGGGTGTAGTAAATAGCTTAGACTTTCACAATAACAAATGTGTTCCCTAGCAGTACGTACGGCATTCTTAGTGTCAGTCATGAAGGACATATGGAAATGTCAGCTTTAAAAAAACCTTGTGTAAACCCATTGTTGGTGGCCTGGCATGGATGCGGGAGCAGGACATTTTGTCAGGGAAGGGGAGGATTGCCCCAGTTGTGATAAATGTTTTACCCACCACTGCAGCCCATCATGGGGTGCAAACATGCATGGCAAAAAAGTGGGTTGCATATAGTAAGTCTGTTCAGGAAACGCCATCTCTCACTAAATTTTTAATAGTTTTCATAGATTACCATTCCAAATGGCCAGAGATTACATTTGTGGAGGCCATCACCTCTTCTGTTATAATCAAGTTTTTGACAACGGTGTGCTATTGAAATCACATGAAATTACACAGTTTTTCGTGGCACACAACATCACTCATATAACCACCACCTTACATGTTCCCCAGTGTAATGGGCAAGTTGAGGGGTTTAACCACTACCCTAAGGAGAGTGTACATCTCAACTTGTCTACTCATACACCTATAATATCCACTGTAAGGGATGGGCTGTGGTCTTACTGTATTTCACACATATTTGTGGCGGGTGAGTCTCTTCCTTTTACTTAGAGGATAACCACCTCTTTCAGATTTGAGCTCATGGTTGCTGTTGAATAAGATTCTTCCCAGCATAAGGTATCAAGACATTGCTAATCCTTGCAAAGTAAAAGTGGAATTAAATCAAGTCTGCTTAATGATGCCTTATGTCATGCTAAACCAATAGATTTTCATGTTGGAGACTTTGTCAGGGTTAATATTCCTGAACACATTGACAAAAGGTGAGAAAAGGTTTTCTAAGTTATTCAAACTAGTCAAGGCCAACAAGGGAAGAGTTGATTACTCAAGAAGGTAAATGTTGGAGCATCAGGCATTTGAACAGTGTGACTATGATGGCAGATTGCTTGAAAATGTTGGGGATGTTTTCACGTATAACAGTACATGTGATGATTTTTGCAATTCACAATGAAAAAAAACACCCCCAATTCATACCAGACCAATGGAGAAGATGGTGCAACTTCTTATATGTCTAAGCCAGCTAATGATTCTCATGTTGATGACAGTTCCTTTGACATCTCTAATAGCGCTGGGATGCCTATTGGTAACCAGGCGCTATACAAAACTCAGAATAATAGAAAAATAATAATAATACTTAATGTGTTAAATTGTCATCTAGAGTCAGAATGCCATCATGGTGAAATCACCACTAAAAATGTACATTATTTTACTGTATTTCTCTCTTTAAGTTTCCTTGAAGGGGAAGGATATGTTGTATTTCTCCTTGTGGCATTCTCATTCTTCCTCCTTCTTTTGGTCTCGCCTGGTTAGAACAAAGGTCACCACCCTTCTTTGGTGATAGTTATGACAGTTAAAGCGAGTTGTGGTTGCGGTTCTTTGTTGTACTTGGGGAGTTTCCTGTATTAAATACTTAACCGTGGAGCAAATTCTCCCGCAGTGCGGGAGAATTAATGAGTGGGCGGGGCTGCGTTGGCCAACGACATGCGCAGCACCAGTGAGGTAGTGCTCGCGACGGCCATTGGCCGACGCGAGCATGGAAGGGGATATACAAACTTACCTATTGGTTACCAGAAAAAAAGTAGTCCAGTCATCCATTACATGTTCATAAGAGCATAAAATTACGAACTACAGACTGCATGAATGAAAGGCTTGCAAGACCTCATAACACCAAGGATACTGAAGCCAAAGACACCTAACTGTAAGCAGTGGCGTCACTAGTGGGGTGCGGACCGCACCGGAAGACACCAATCTGGTTACCTTATGTACCCGACTGCTGCTGTTCGGTAAAAATGGACTTTACTGAATGTTTGTTCGTGTTCTTGTGTCGATGCTCCTGCACGCACACATTGTATAATCATTGTATAATCATAATAACTATGCTTTATATAAAGTATACACTGCACTCGGACTTCCAAGGGCTGCCAATAACATGTAATTACCAAAGCCACCGGTACTTTTATTGGCCCTCAGAAGGATGAAAGGCTGCGAGTCAGCCCCAGGACTCCACAATGTGACTCGCAAATTACAAAGTCGAGTCTCCTTACTGGTTCCTCTGGGCTCTGGCGAGGTTCTGTACCTGGCTAGGAAATCCCCCAGGAACCGGTATTGTCTCAGCAAGAAAAGCTGCGACTTGTGCCCGCCGAAAGTATCTTTTTATCGACACACCAACTTCCTCACTGAAGCATGGAAGAGAAACAGTGCTGAGGGGAAATCTGCCTTCTGCTGAGGCGAGGGAGGGTTTCGAGGCCGGCTCCTCCGGTGGGGTGATAGCACCTTTCTGGGTCTCTCTCTATAGCCGGAGGACTTGGAGCTCCCGGCAGGGCCCGCAAATGTACCGGCGAGGAAGCAGAGGTCTAATCATGGAGGGAGCAGTCTATCGGGGACTACATTGGATGTTTTGTTTAATGGCTTCATACAGTGCTAGGGACCGTGCACGGGCAAGCCTCGTGTTTTGGTGCTGCCCGTGCACAGAGGAGCACCACAGCAAGGCGGATCCTGGAGTTTGCTGCCTCATGTCGGATACGATCCTCCATAAGGGTCTCCTGAAGATGTCCCTCAGGCTGCCCCGGAACTGGGATTTCCACCTCAAGGCCGACGCCGCGAAGATGTGTAAGTTGTAACGTTTCGTGATCTGCTTGAGCTCATTTGTAAATGGCATTCCTGGACTGGCAAATGGCCACAGACTACATCCTACGCAGGTTTAGACTGAGGTCAGTTCGCAAGTGGGTGGTTTTGTAGTTCAGTGGCCCGGTGCGCCTGCTGCAAGGTTCTTTGTGAAAGGTCAGAGTTGAAATCCCACAAGTGCTGGCTCAGCCTTTCATTAGTGGCATCACTAGGGTTGTTGTCACCCGGTGCGGGTAACTCATGGTGTCACCCCCTCACGACTTACCGCATGGACCTCCTCCACTCCGAGTCAACCAGTGGACACAGTTGGAAAATAACGGGACCACAGGACAATACAACACAATACTAGACAACATGGCAGCATACCACCAAGGTCAACACCAGAGATCCACATTATAGCATTGCTTTGGACAACTTAAAAGATGGAGCCACAACGCAGAACACAACATGGACAAGGAAGTACGAAGCCACAGTGGAAAACGTGATGGCACCATATTAAACAACATGGCACAACTTTGGTTAACATGGCATCACCATGAGCAGCACAGCATCACACTAGAGAGAAGGACACCACAATATACAAAACGTCACCACACAAAATGCAAAGGGCCACCAATGGATGATATGACACCAGCTTAGCAACATGACACCACACTAGATAAAATAGCACCACTCGGGATACCCCGATGGCGCAGCACTGGTCAATATGGCACCAGACTAAACAGTGTGGTACAAAACTAAGTAATATGGATCCACAGTAGGCCTCAAGAACCCTCACTAAACCATAACACTAGACTGCACCCCATGTTATGTGGCACTAGTCACGAAAAATATCACCACACTGCACAAGCACGGGCGAGACTAGACTGAAAGACACTGCACTGAACAACACAGCCGCAACACACTTGACAATATGATGACACAGTCTGGCTTGACAGCACGGCACACTCTGGGCGAAACTAACTGCCACGTTAAAATGTTGAGAAAGCTCCTAATACAGTACCTCGAGACTGACAAAGCAAATAGGTACGTAGCTCTTCTTAGTACAGCAGATGCAGTGGCACCGGGGCCCTGGGGTGTAAAGTGCCCAATCTCACGTCAATTTTCACTATTTCTTGCTCTCGCACATGGAGGTGGTGGTCACATTTCCTCCTGCTTGCACTAGGGCCCATAGTGCCCCACAGAAAGCAACAAAAAAAACAGTAACTAGCCATTGCAAAAAAGTCCAGAGTTTCAAAGCGCAGCTCTTCCTGTGGGCGGAACACACCCTTGGCAACCGCTGTTTGTGAAAACCAATATCCATCTAAACTGTGTCTTTTCTAATCTTTCTGCTAATAGTCAAATCGCACGGCGTGCTGCAATAACTGGACGTTAATGGGTGCCCTGTCTGAGTGTGTTTGTGTGCAGAAAAAAAACACATACATCACGGAGGGCAAAAAAGAGAGAGAGAGGGGGGTGGGGAGGCGCAGAGGGCTTGAGCCTCCACCATCCTGAAAGGAGCCCAGGCTGCCCCCCTCCCCCACTTAAACGACCCCCACAGCGCACCAGGACAGAAATTCGGAGGCGGGGCACCGTGCGCGCGAGAGAGAACTTCCCACACACTCTAGAAAGATGTTGTGTGCAAGAGGGGACTCAGGGAAGGATTCTTATTGCCCCATGTATGTGCACCATACTGAGAAATACGAATATTTGCTGAGAGAAAACAATATGTTTATACAAAATAAGTTGCCACAAAAACAAGGAGTCCAGTTCAAGAGTATCAATCTGCATCACGTGGGCATTTTTTAAGTCATGCAACCTGCCATTCTGAAATGGCGGTACTATCCTATGAAAGGCACTGAAGTCCGATAAATTACCATCCACATGGTATACATATTGCTGTAGAAAAGTTTTAAAGAGTGTGCCAAAACTCTTGCTCAACTCACAGTGACATCTTACCTTTTCTTTAGACTCCACTGTGGTGGTGGCTGGGCCCCAACCATAGGAGTTCTGCAAATTGGCCAGCAGCACTCCCCTGCAGAGACTTTCTCAACTCAGTCTAAGCGCGTGGTGGTAGCGCGCGTCAGAGGAGCACAGCACGGGGGCTGACCCAGGGCCGTCATTGCACAATTCCAGTGGCCCTGCTTATAGGCACTAGTGAAAGTTTTGACTGGTTATTTTCTCCATTTAGACCAGTGCAACAACAGCTGTAGCCCTAAGCTTTCTACCTGAGACTTTGTACGCCAGTTTTCCATTCCTGTTGCACCTCTATTATTATCTAATTTTAGGGCACTGGCCTGTAAGAAACCCTTTGATACAGACGTCAAGGTCTTCCCTAGAATTGGAAATAAAGCCATGTTGACTCCCCATTGCATTTTTTTTCTCTGAGCTAAAATATGTCTGAATACAGCGCAACCTTTATCATATCGTACTACATACACATACCCTTGTGAACCTATGTTGTAAAGACAGGGCAGCACAGACGAGGGACAGTGGAAGCCAGTATAGCCTGGGCCCAGGGCAAGGAAGACGATTGGCCCTCTGGCCGCTGACTGAACTGTGAAATGCAGCGATAGTCGGGGTTCAGTTGGCTCCTCAGGCCTCTGGGCTCCGGTGTCACTGCACCTGCTGCACCAATGGAATCTATGCCCCTGACTAGGGGGAGAAAGACGCACACAAGGGATGGAGGCTAAGGGTCACATGCCTAGATCCCGATGGGCGCACTTTCTTCTTTGGGACAATACATCATTAGGCTATTGCAATCCAAACTGTCAGTCTGTAGCTACTGATAGTGCATCAGGTGTAGGGATCGGGGGACTGGGGAGCTCACTACACCCCAATTACATATTTTATTATACCAAGCCAGGGGATGGATGCCCTATTCCTTTGGTTTGCTTTGGAACCCTTACTAATCCCTTGCAAACAACTACAATGTGCCATTGGAAATAGTAGTCTGTTACTATGACCCAGTGGGGCTCATTTTATCCAACCTGATGAAAGGCAGTGGGGTCACTAGGGGGGTGCGGGGGGTTCGGACCGCACCGGGTGACACCATCACATGGGGTAACACCAATCTGGTTACGTTGTGTACCCGACTGCTGCTGTTCAGTACAAATGGACTTTACTGAATGTTCGTTCGTGTTCTTGCATCGATGCTCCTGCACGCACACATTGTATAATCATTGTATAATCATAATAACTATGCTTTATATAAAGCATACACCGCACTCGGACTTCCAAGGGCTGCCAATAACATGTAATTACCAAAGCCACCGGTACTTTTATTGGCCCTTAGAAGGATGAAAGGCTGAGAATCAGCCCCAGGACTCCACAATGTGACTCGCAAATTACAAAGTCGAGTCTCCTTACTGGTTCCTCTGGGCTCTGGCGAGGTTCTGTACCTGGCTAGGAAATCCCCCCGGAACCGGTATTGTATTATTATTGGTAGATGATGAACAGATTAGTAGCCTATTTGCCGGGTGGGTTCTCGACAGGGGATAGGCAGGATTATAATTTGGTTTGCGGTTACTGGTATTTGTTTGAATGCATTGAGAAGCAGGACAAGGAGGGGTCCCTGTACAATTCCGGAGAAGCGAAATAGAAATTGAGCATGGAAGGGAGAACAGACAAATAAACAAGCATTTACAATGCAATGGTTTCGCCTTTGGAAAAGTTAGAGCTATTGGCATTGTAAATGACAACATTTGTATTTATGTGTTGGTTTTGAAAACAGATTAATACATGGCATTGTCATTTACATTGCCATTAGCTTAATCTCTCGCAAATGTGAGACCTATTGTACCCTACAGACGAGCTCAGCAGACAGCAATTACTACCACACACACCTAGAGCCACACACCCAGAGCCACACACCCAGAGCCAGCCACACACACACCCAGAGCCACACACACACCCAGAGCCACACACACACACAGAGCCACAAACACCCGCCCAGAGCCACACACACACACCCAGAGCCACACACACACACCCAGAGCCACACACATACCCACCCAGAGCCACACACATACCCACCCAGAGCCACACACACCCACCCAGAGCCACACACATACCCACCCAGAGCCACACACATACCCACCCAGAGCCACACACATACCCACCCAGAGCCACACACACTCAGGAGAGCAAGCACAGCGAGGGGGCAGGAGAGCAAGCACAGCGAGGGGGCAGGGAAGCAAGCACAGCCAGGGGGCAGGGAAGCAAGCACAGCCAGGGGGCAGGGAAGCAAGCACAGACAGGGGGCAGGGAAGCAAGCACAGCCAGGGGGCAGGGAAGCAAGCAAAGCCAGGGGGCAGGGAAGCAAGCACAGCCAGGGGGCAGGGAAGCAAGCACAGCCAGGGGGCAGGGAAGCAAGCACAGCCATGTTTCCAGTGCTTGGCTCTTCTGAACAAACCATTGGTATCCGGCCTGCCACTCAAACGAAAACAACTCCCAGAATACCTTAAATAGCTAAATGAAACCTCAGAAGTAGAAACATTATGTCCTGACTACACGAGAGAGGCTGCAATTGTAACTGCGAAGGACAAATACCACTGAACTGGGAAGAAGACGGCGTACAACTATAGTGGAGGAATAACAACCTCGTACACTAGTGTATACCACTGTGCTTTGGATCCAGGAACACCACAGGCCCTGGTTTGGACGCTACTTCAGAAATGCCACAGCACAGAAAGAACAACATTACCTAATGTACCTGTGTAATGTAGTTGGTGCTCATGTCAGATGATACACCACCATCTCTTGAAACTGCAGTACCTTAGTCTGCAGTCTCCCAAATGCCAGGTTTGGGCTCAGTGTGAATTGCATGTGTATTTTACACCTATGCATCGCCACACATTTCCAGTGTTTTCTAATTACTCGGCAGCTGTATCGTTTTAGTTCGAATCTTTGTGCAAAGGAACATAGAAGTCAGGAGCTGTTTTGGTTGTTTATTTAAAATTAACAAAACGATCTATAAACGCTGAACGGTATAGTGGGAAGGATGAAAGCCTAAAACATAGTCACACAGTGACGCAATAACTCTTTGTTAATTCATAGACATTTCTGACCTATGTCTGCATAAATTATCCATGATGTAGATAAAAGTGCGTGGAATTTGCGGGCATAAACGGCCTGCATTTTTACTCCGGGAAAAACGTTGGTGTATAACTCATTGCCCCGACAACACCTGCGTGTGGTAGTAAGCAGTTTTAGGTGGCGCCTCATTTATCTCTGCAAAGCAAGTCACATCATGGGATACTAGGACATTCATTTAAAGGCATGTGGTGGCAGCTGCATCACAACGGTACTTAATGTGAAAGCCCCATAAGGACGTGACAAACGAGACATGCATGCTCGCCTAAATGGGCGGACAGAAAGCAGATATGCACCTGCAAGAATTTCATATTCAGCACGCCACAAAAAGTAGGCTGTCAGAAAGGATCTACTTTTAATCAAAGAGTGATTAGCATGCATCTTACTTTGCTAAATACAAGCACAAAATTCTTATGTCAAGACAGCAGTTGCAGCCATAACCTGGTCTGTGTGCCACCGACAGGCACAGGCCACTCTGGCATGACTGGTGCCACGACAGATGGCTCATGCACACACTGTTAATGGCACCGTGCTCGGCTCACCTTTAAGGGGTGGCCGGGGGCTTTAATACAGGGGTCCAGGGTTACTGGGGCTTTGTGGCACTATGTGCACCCTAGGCCAGTAATATTAAATTCCTAGGACACCTTCTAAACACACACTGGTGCCCCCCAGACTAACACACGCTGGTACCCCAGACAACCCCCCCCTTCATAAACTCACCCGACACCTAGCCACCCTGCCTTACCCACATGCCTCGCACAAAATGGGACTCACATGTGTAACTACTTGCCACTCAGGACGGACCCCCTCCAAGGCCCACCACCTCTTACCCTCCCCCCCCTCAAGCAGCACATGGTACAACCCGGGGCTGGTCACTTACCATTGTGCGGGACGGCGACCCATGGCGGCTGCTGCTGGTCACCTGCGGAGTACGATTAGCAGAGAGCGTGAGGGGTCTGGGCGGTGCACACAAGAGGCAGGGGAAGAAACCCCGACGAGGCCGGGCCTGCTCAGCTCAGCCGCCGCCATTTCACACACCTCGCCGAGCGGAAAGAGAGGTCCCGTGCAGGCGCACTGCATACAAGTCTGGGCCTGTCTCACTGGCATTCACTTCCGGCGTGGCGGACATGTTTGAAACATTGCAGTTAGAAACAAGTGAAGAGACGTGAATCAAACGTCCATCTTTCCACGGGCAACTTCTCCTATAATCAATGTAAAGCGTGACTCTGCACCTTAAAAACAGACTGCGGGAGTCTTTTACACCAGACACAGGAGCGGCGTGCATGTTGGAAAGGGATCCTTCCGTTTAAAGCAGGTCTACCTGCAAACACTTTCCATGGACTATTACGTCTTTAACATTTACCATGTAAGGACGTGGCTGTCTCACTTAGAAAGACGGTCGGGAGTCACGAGGGGGGTGGGGGGCGAACAGAGACACGGACAGTGGGAGAGGGGGGGACGGACAGCAGGATACAACCATGCGGGACCATGACGATCGAACCAATGATGAAAAACAGCCATGAAAGAGAAGAAAAAAAGTACACACCCACAGTGGACACGTCTTCATGACGTTGCGGAGAGGGAAATAATCGGCGGAACACCCACCAATCGCCTGAGGAAATGACGGACAGTTCTCTCTTCCAATGGCTAGCCTCCGTTTATGGAGCTAGCCAACGGAAGAGAGAGGCGGAAGGAAGGCCATACTGTTGTAACATTAGATTTTGCCTGCGCCGAAAAGCTGCGCAGTGCGCAGCTTTCGACGAGGCGAAACCTAAACAAGCATTTACAATGCAATGGTTTCGCCTTTGGAAAAGTTTGAGCTATTGGCATTGTAAATGACAAAATGTGTATTTATGTGTTGGTTTTGAAAACAGATAAAAAAATGGCATTGTCATTTACATTGCCATTAGCTTAATCTCTCGCAAATGTGAGACCTATTGTACCCTACGGACGAGCTCAGCAGACAGCAATTACTACCACACAAACACACCCAGAGCCAGCCACACACACACACAACCAGAGCCACACACACACCCAGAGCCACACACACACCCAGAGCCACACACACACACACACACCCAGAGCCAAACCTAAAAATTAAATCAAATCATGGTGAGCAACACAGGATGGAGCAGAATGTGGCCCAGAGCAATTAACAGTGCCCGAGATGAATTCCGGCATTTCACCCATCGCGTTTTTGTTTTCCTTTGTACTAAACTCTTACTCATACACACCAGACTGACTGCATAAATAAACAGTGATGAAAATGCAGTGGTTAAACAAGTTTGCCGCAGTAATCCGTGTGAATTATAGCACGCGGTTGACAAATAGGCTAAAGTTTATAAAACCGGCATCAGTGAAATAGGAGCGCCTGTTTATAGCGCTGCGTGAAAGCAGGCCTGTCACAGCAGGAACTAACAATTTAATTATTCAACATTTGTCAGCGCCCACCTATGCTGGAGTGGGCGAGGACAGCTGCGGGCAGACCAACAGCAGGGTTTTGTTTGTAATCGGCGGGGTCTGGTCTGCGGGATTATTCTGCAAGGAGAGGCGGGCGTGGAACTGGAATCCAGCGCCTACGGGTCGGGACGCCGACTTCCAAGTGGGTAGATGTGAGGCAATGTAAATGACAATGCCATTTATATATGATTTCAAAAAACAAAAAAATGTAATGAGCAATGCCAGTAGCTCTTCCTTTAATAATGCTGAGACCATTGCATTGTAAATGCTTGTTTAGTTCTGGCATTAAATAACAGTTTTGGTTGTTCATTCTTCTATCTTCATCTATTGATCTCAGCAGTGGCAATCCCCTATTGCCTCTGCCCATCACAGGACACAGGGCGAGCCTACTTCAGCCATTGGTTTACCAGACTGAGGGACCGCATTCTGTTCTTGTACAATGTGCAGATCAGAACTGGGGCCCCCTGAAAGGCTGGGGCCCGGGGCCCTGGGCCAAAGCCCACTTTGCCCATGCCTTATAAGGTCTCTGAAAGGTAGGAAACAAGGAGGAAGAGAATGACGGAAAGGGAAAGGGAGAGAGATAAAGAGGCAAAGAGGGTCTGGTGGTGGATGAAAGAGACATTAGGTCCTTTCACAGCGCCAGTCGTGAGTTTCTATTGAAAACGTTGGACCCCAGGACTTATTCTTTTACAAATTAAGCAGGAGGGTTATTCTTGAGTTTCCAGCAGTGAGAAAACTTAAATAAAGAGTTTTGTGAACCTGGTCCTTTGGGAGTGGGACATCACTCACAGCAACTACTACAGGCACAGATGTACATCAGGGAAACAGTGGGGACCCTCAATATAAATGTCAATTGGGTTTGTGATCCTTTGACTTATGTTTTATTCCGAACTTTGCTAGAGAGAAAGTGTTTTATTCGAGAGAGAGTGTGCTTTATATGAGAGAAAGAGAGAGAGAGAGAGAGAGACTGTGCCTGTGTGAAACCATGGAGCAATGGATGTGTTTAGAGATATTCGGACGAGCATCATGTCGGCTGCACATTACTGAAAGGATGCCCCTAAATTGAAACGGTACATCGCCCACTCTTAGTTAAAACTACCACACTGTTGAGCCTCACACAGGTCCAAACATGTCGGTGATTGTTGAACGTTTTTGAGAAAAGTTTGGACTTTATTGAACTCAAGCTGTAATGCTGTTAAAAAACTTGATTGAAAGCATTCCAATAACACGTTTGTTGCTCAGTGATTGTTTTGTGCAAATGTCTTGTCTCGGCACATTATATACGGAACGTTCCACACCAATTCTTTTACTAACCTAACAGTCGTGGGGTCCATCCCAGCCGCTCTGAGCTTCATCAAACCCACCTATGCCAAAGATCACACTGGTGAGTCCAACGTAGTGAGTAGGTCAGTGGTTGTTGAGCGTTCATGAGAGCGGTCAGTTTTTGTTTAGCAAAGGACAAAGAGGTGCAGCTATAGTTATAGTATCGATATGTCTTTATTCTGATTTCTAGTTAAAATCAGGGGGGTAGATTTACAAGCCCCTTGCGCCACTTTTCCTATGTTAAAAGTGACGCTAAAGTGGCGCAAGGGGCTTGTAAATCTGCCACAGGATCTTTTCTCAGTGAGTGCTGCGACTGAAGTAAAACCTCTAAATATCGGGACATTTTGGTGCGTGAGTGGACGTTCCCTACTCCCAGGTTTGGTGGGCTCTCCCTTCGAAGGCAGATTTCGTGAGCTGCCTGTGACTCTCGCTGGGCTCAGCACTTCCCCGAACACACCGGAGCACTTTGCTGCCGGCAGCTACCACCACACCTTCCCCGGGCAGGCTAGGACTGTTGCAGGGATAAATATTATGTCGGCCTAGAAACAGCTGCAGGCGGGTCATTGTCGAGGGACGGAGCAGTGTTTTGTGCGCATAGAAGTTTATTGAAAGCTATAAAGTTCACGCATAGTTGCCGAGCAGTGGTGGGGTATAAATGAATAGATCCCCACCTTTTAATGACACTCGACATATTTACAGTTACATTTCGCGGGTAATTCCAAATCTCAGACACAGGAAAAGTAAGTGATTTACGCATAATCACACGTTGTTGAATATTGGAGCTGGACAGCGGGAGGGAGGGCAGGAAAGGCACGGACAGCGGGAGGGAGGGCAGGAAAGGCACGGACAGCGGGAGGGGGCGGGAAAGGCATGGACAGCGGGAGGGGGGCGGGAAAGGCACGGACAGCGGGAGGGGGGGCGGGAAAGGCACGGACAGCGGGATAGGCAGGATTATAATTTGGTTTGCGGTTACTGGTATTTGTTTGAATGCATTGAGAAGCAGGACAAGGAGGGGTCCCTGTACAATGCCGGAGAAGCGAAATAGAAATTGAGCATGGAAGGGAGAACAGACAAATAAACAAGCATTTACAATGCAATGGTTTCGCCTTTGGAAAAGTTAGAGCTATTGGCATTGTAAATGACAACATTTGTATTTATGTGTTGGTTTTGAAAACAGATTAATACATGGCATTGTCATTTACATTGCCATTAGCTTAATCTCTCGCAAATGTGAGACCTATTGTACCCTACAGACGAGCTCAGCAGACAGCAATTACTACCACACACACACCTAGAGCCACATACCCAGAGCCACACACCCAGAGCCAGCCACACACACACCCAGAGCCACACACACACCCAGAGCCACACACACACACAGAGCCACAAACACCCACCCAGAGCCACACACACACACCCAGAGCCACACACACCCACCCAGAGCCACACACATACCCACCCAGAGCCACACACATACCCACCCAGAGCCACACACACCCACCCAGAGCCACACACATACCCACCCAGAGCCACACACATACCCACCCAGAGCCACACACACTCAGGAGAGCAAGCACAGCAAGGGGGCAGGAGAGCAAGCACAGCGAGGGGGCAGGGAAGCAAGCACAGCCAGGGGGCAGGGAAGCAAGCACAGCCAGGGGGCAGGGAAGCAAGCACAGCCAGGGGGCAGGGAAGCAAGCACAGCCAGGGGGCAGGGAAGCAAGCAAAGCCAGGGGGCAGGGAAGCAAGCACAGCCAGGGGGCAGGGAAGCAAGCACAGCCAGGGGGCAGGGAAGCAAGCACAGCCATGTTTCCAGTGCTTGGCTCTTCTGAACAAACCATTGGTATCCGGCCTGCCACTCAAACGAAAACAACTCCCAGAATACCTTAAATAGCTAAATGAAACCTCAGAAGTAGAAACATTATGTCCTGACTACACGAGAGAGGCTGCAATTGTAACTGCGAAGGACAAATACCACTGAACTGGGAAGAAGACGGCGTACAACTATAGTGGAGGAATAACAACCTCGTACACTACTGTATACCACTGTGCTTTGGATCCAGGAACACCACAGGCCCTGGTTTGGACGCTACTTCAGAAATGCCACAGCACAGAAAGAACAACATTACCTAATGTACCTGTGTAATGTAGTTGGTGCTCATGTCAGATGATACACCACCATCTCTTGAAACTGCAGTACCTTAGTCTGCAGTCTCCCAAATGCCAGGTTTGGGCTCAGTGTGAATTGCATGTGTATTTTACACCTATGCATCGCCACACATTTCCAGTGTTTTCTAATTACTCGGCAGCTGTATCGTTTTAGTTCGAATCTTTGTGCAAAGGAACATAGAAGTCAGGAGCTGTTTTGGTTGTTTATTTAAAATTAACAAAACGATCTATAAACGCTGAACGGTATAGTGGGAAGGATGAAAGCCTAAAACATAGTCACACAGTGACGCAATAACTCTTTGTTAATTCATAGACATTTCTGACCTATGTCTGCATAAATTATCCATGATGTAGATAAAAGTGCGTGGAATTTGCGGGCATAAACGGCCTGCATTTTTACTCCGGGAAAAACGTTGGTGTATAACTCATTGCCCCGACAACACCTGCGTGCGGTAGTAAGCAGTTTTAGGTGGCGCCTCATTTATCTCTGCAAAGCAAGTCACATCATGGGATACTAGGACATTCATTTAAAGGCATGTGGTGGCAGCTGCATCACAACGGTACTTAATGTGAAAGCCCCATAAGGACGTGACAAACGAGACATGCATGCTCGCCTAAATGGGCGGACAGAAAGCAGATATGCACCTGCAAGAATTTCATATTCAGCACGCCACAAAAAGTAGGCTGTCAGAAAGGATCTACTTTTAATCAAAGAGTGATTAGCATGCATCTTACTTTGCTAAATACAAGCACAAAATTCTTATGTCAAGACAGCAGTTGCAGCCATAACCTGGTCTGTGTGCCACCGACAGGCACAGGCCACTCTGGCATGACTGGTGCCACGACAGATGGCTCATGCACACACTGTTAATGGCACCGTGCTCGGCTCAACTTTAAGGGGTGGCCGGGGGCTTTAATACAGGGGTCCAGGGTTACTGGGGCTTTATGGCACTATGTGCACCCAGGGCCAGTAATATTAAATTCCTAGGACACCTTCTAAACACACACTGGTGCCCCCCAGACTAACACACGCTGGTACCCCCGACAACCCCCCCCTTCATAAACTCACCCGACACCTAGCCACCCTGCCTTACCCACATGCCTCGCACAAAATGGGACTCACATGTGTAACTACTTGCCACTCAGGACGGACCCCCTCCAAGGCCCACCACCTCTTACCCTCCCCCCCTCAAGCAGCACATGGTACAACCCGGGGCTGGTCACTTACCATTGTGCGGGACGGCGACCCATGGCGGCTGCTGCTGGTCACCTGCGGAGTACGATTAGCAGAGAGCGTGAGGGGTCTGGGCGGTGCACACAAGAGGCAGGGGAAGAAACCCCGACGAGGCCGGGCCTGCTCAGCTCAGCCGCCGCCATTTCACACACCTCGCCGAGCGGAAAGAGAGGTCCCGTGCAGGCGCACTGCATACAAGTCTGGGCCTGTCCCACTGGCATTCACTTCCGGCGTGGCGGACATGTTTGAAACATTGCAGTTAGAAACAAGTGAAGAGACGTGAATCAAACGTCCATCTTTCCACGGGCAACTTCTCCTATAATCAATGTAAAGCGTGACTCTGCACCTTAAAAACAGACTGCGGGAGTCTTTTACACCAGACACAGGAGCGGCGTGCATGTTGGAAAGGGAACCTTCCGTTTAAAGCAGGTCTGCCTGCAAACACTTTCCATGGACTATTACGTCTTTAACATTTACCATGTAAGGACGTGGCTGTCTCACTTAGAAAGACGGTCGGGAGTCACGAGGGGGGTGGGGGGCGAACAGAGACACGGACAGTGGGAGAGGGGGGGACGGACAGCAGGATACAACCATGCGGGACCATGACGATCGAACCAATGATGAAAAACAGCCATGAAAGAGAAGAAAAAAAGTACACACCCACAGTGGACACGTCTTCATGACGTTGCGGAGAGGGAAATAATCGGCGGAACACCCACCAATCGCCTGAGGAAATGACGGACAGTTCTCTCTTCCAATGGCTAGCCTCCGTTTATGGAGCTAGCCAATGGAAGAGAGAGGCGGAAGGAAGGCCATACTGTTGTAACATTAGATTTTGCCTGCGCCGAAAAGCTGCGCAGTGCGCAGCTTTCGACGAGGCGAAACCTAAACAAGCATTTACAATGCAATGGTTTCGCCTTTGGAAAAGTTTGAGCTATTGGCATTGTAAATGACAAAATGTGTATTTATGTGTTGGTTTTGAAAACAGATAAAAAAATGGCATTGTCATTTACATTGCCATTAGCTTAATCTCTCGCAAATGTGAGACCTATTGTACCCTACGGATGAGCTCAGCAGACAGCAATTACTACCACATAAACACACCCAGAGCCAGCCACACACACACACAACCAGAGCCACACACACACCCAGAGCCACACACACACCCAGAGCCACACACACACCCACCCACCCAGAGCCACACACACACACCCAGAGCCAAACCTAAAAATTAAATCAAATCATGGTGAGCAACACAGGATGGAGCAGAATGTGGCCCAGAGCAATTAACAGTGCCCGAGATGAATTCCGGCATTTCACCCATCGCGTTTTTGTTTTCCTTTGTACTAAACTCTTACTCATACACACCAGACTGACTGCATAAATAAACAGTGATGAAAATGCAGTGGTTAAACAAGTTTGCCGCAGTAATCCGTGTGAATTATAGCACGCGGTTGACAAATAGGCTAAAGTTTATAAAACCGGCATCAGTGAAATAGGAGCGCCTGTTTATAGCGCTGCGTGAAAGCAGGCCTGTCACAGCAGGAACTAACAAGTTAATTATTCAACATTTGTCAGCGTCCACCTATGCTGGAGTGGGCGAGGACAGCTGCGGGCAGACCAACAGCAGGGTTTTGTTTGTAATCGGCGGGGTCTGGTCTGCGGGATTATTCTGCAAGGAGAGGCGGGCGTGGAACTGGAATCCAGCGCCTACGGGTCGGGACGCCGGCTTCCAAGTGGGTAGATGTGAGGCAATGTAAATGACAATGCCATTTATATATGATTTAAAAAAACAAAAAACAAAAAAATGTAATGAGCAATGCCAGTAGCTCTTCCTTTAATAATGCCGAGACCATTGCATTGTAAATGCTTGTTTAGTTCTGGCATTAAATAACAGTTTTGGTTGTTCATTCTTCTATCTTCATCTATTGATCTCAGCAGTGGCAATCCCCTATTGCCTCTGCCCATCACAGGACACAGGGCGAGCCTACTTCAGCCATTGGTTTACCAGACTGAGGGACCGCATTCTGTTCTTGTACAATGTGCAGATCAGAACTGGGGCCCCCTGAAAGGCTGGGGCCCGGGGCCCTGGGCCAAAGCCCACTTTGCCCATGCCTTATAAGGTCTCTGAAAGGTAGGAAACAAGGAGGAAGAGAATGACGGAAAGGGAAAGGGAGAGAGATAAAGAGGCAAAGAGGGTCTGGTGGTGGATGAAAGAGACATTAGGTCCTTTCACAGCGCCAGTCGTGAGTTTCTATTGAAAACGTTGGACCCCAGGACTTATTCTTTTACAAATTAAGCAGGAGGGTTATTCTTGAGTTTCCAGCAGTGAGAAAACTTAAATAAAGAGTTTTGTGAACCTGGTCCTTTGGGAGTGGGACATCACTCACAGCAACTACTACAGGCACAGATGTACATCAGGGAAACAGTGGGGACCCTCAATATAAATGTCAATTGGGTTTGTGATCGTTTGACTTATGTTTTATTCCGAACTTTGCTAGAGAGAAAGTGTTTTATTCGAGAGAGAGTGTGCTTTATATGAGAGAAAGAGAGAGAGAGAGAGAGAGACTGTGCCTGTGTGAAACCATGGAGCAATGGATGTGTTTAGAGATATTCGGACGAGCATCATGTCGGCTGCACATTACTGAAAGGATGCCCCTAAATTGAAACGGTACATCGCCCACTCTTAGTTAAAACTACCACACTGTTGAGCCTCACACAGGTCCAAACATGTCGGTGATTGTTGAACGTTTTTGAGAAAAGTTTGGACTTTATTGAACTCAAGCTGTGAGCCGTAATGCTGTTAAAAAACTTGATTGAAAGCATTCCAATAACACGTTTGTTGCTCAGTGATTGTTTTGTGCAAATGTCTTGTCTCGGCACATTATATACGGAACGTTCCACACCAATTCTTTTACTAACCTAACAGTCGTGGGGTCCATCCCAGCCGCTCTGAGCTTCATCAAACCCACCTATGCCAAAGATCACACTGGTGAGTCCAACGTAGTGAGTAGGTCAGTGGTTGTTGAGCGTTCATGAGAGCGGTCACTTTTTGTTTAGCAAAGGACAAAGAGGTGCAGCTATAGTTATAGTATCGATATGTCTTTATTCTGATTTCTAGTTAAAATCAGGGGGGTAGATTTACAAGCCCCTTGCGCCACTTTTCCTATGTTAAAAGTGACGCTAAAGTGGCGCAAGGGGCTTGTAAATCTGCCACAGGATCTTTTCTCAGTGAGTGCTGCGACTGAAGTAAAACCTCTAAATATCAGGACATTTTGGTGCGTGAGTGGACGTTCCCTACTCCCAGGTTTGGTGGGCTCTCCCTTCGAAGGCAGATTTCGTGAGCTGCCCGTGACTCTCGCTGGGCTCAGCACTTCCCCGAACACACCGGAGCACTTTGCTGCCGGCAGCTACCACCACACCTTCCCCGGGCAGGCTAGGACTGTTGCAGGGATAAATATTATGTCGGCCTAGAAACAGCTGCAGGCGGGTCATTGTCGAGGGACGGAGCAGTGTTTTGTGCGCATAGAAGTTTATTGAAAGCTATAAAGTTCACGCATAGTTGCCGAGCAGTGGTGGGGTATAAATGAATAGATCCCCACCTTTTAATGACACTCGACATATTTACAGTTACATTTCGCGGGTAATTCCAAATCTCAGACACAGGAAAAGTAAGTGATTTACGCATAATCACACGTTGTTGAATATTGGAGCTGGACAGCGGGAGGGAGGGCGGGAAAGGCACGGACAGCGGGAGGGAGGGCAGGAAAGGCATGGACAGCGGGAGGGGGCGGGAAAGGCATGGACAGCGGGACGGGGGCGGGAAAGGCACGGACAGCGGGAGGGGGGGCGGGAAAGGCACGGACAGCGGGAGGGGGGGCGGGAAAGGCACGGACAGCGGGAGGGGGGGTGGGAAAGGCACGGACAGCGGGAGGGGGCGGGAAAGGCACGGGACAGAGGGAGGGGGCGGAAAAAGCATGGACAGCGGGAGGGGGGTGCGGGAACGGGCACACGGACAGCAGGATGGGGGCGGCGGGAACGGCCAGCACTCACCTGGACCTGGACTTCCTCCGGCGGCGGTCGGCCGCGGAATGACCAAAAGAAACCTGGTACAAACAAAAAAATAAACCCCGCCCACCAAAGCACTGACGTGATAAAAGGGGCTGGATGATAAAAAATCTCAGGAACGCCCACGAGTCGCCTCGCAGAATGACGGATGCCTCTCTCTTCCAATGGCTAGCCTCCATTTATGGAGCTAGCCAATGGAACAGAGAGGCAGGACTTTTGTCCATACTGGTAAACAAAAGTTTTTGCCTGCGCGAAACGCTGCTTGCGCAGCTGTTCGCCAGGCGAAACCTAAAAGGGAGAAAAACCCATGTGGTAGGGAACATTGCACAGACGTTTTTCCTGTAGATAGTTGTAATAAAGGAGACTAAAATGTTAAGTTTGAATGTGATGTTTCTCAATAACCTGGTGTTGAGGGGGCTCTACTGTCCATTTTAAGAGATTCTGGGTGTGAGATATGACTTTTGCAAGAAACCCATCTGTTAGAAAAAGATTTGCACAGATTGCACTCAAAATGATTCTCCTAGCAATATTTCTTGTCTGAACCTAAGAAAAATCTGGAGTGGCAATTTTATTGGCAAATTCATTCCATGAGGTTTAGTAGCAGATGGCAACGGCAGGGCTGTATCATTGAAATTGGCCATAGAGGACTATACATTTGCAATAGTTTCTCTCTGTGCCCCTGAGAAAGCTTCATTTTTTCATCTGCTTAAAAAACTGGAACCGGGCAGTTGAATCTATAAAATTTTCAGTTGCAAAGACCCTCAGAGTGCAGTTGGAGGGCACGCTATCCTTGTGGAAACAAACAACTAATGTTATGTTATCAGTGATTTTGCAGCGCGCTAATCACCTGTGATGATATCCAGGTACTCTGTAACAGGTGTGTGAGGTCAGCCCAGGGGGCTTACCCGAAAAGTCAGGTCTTCAGCTTCTTGAGAAAGTCAAGAAGAGAGGAGAAGGCTCTGATGTGTTGTGGGAGCTCATTCCAGGCTTTAGATGGCAGGTACGAGAAGGCACGGTGCCCTGCTCTACTTTTGTGTAACGTTTATATCATCACACGCAGTACAACAATACAAATGTGCTTTGTAATTTTAACCAAACCCAAATCGCATACAAGCAACCCTTTATCGCAGTTTATCAGCCCCATGCATATTTTACGTTTTCAGCCTTTTGCTGGATTTTTGGGAAACAGGCAAGAACATTTCTGTGGTTTTGAATGTGTTATTTTAAGATTACATACCCTATCACTATCCTTTTCATGCAAGCTCTTCTAGTTGGCACACACACATTTTTTGCATAACAAAAATGTCCACTCTCTCCGTCCCCCCTTAAATGCTTTTGGCTTTTATACATCTGTTGCCATTACATTTTGTATCTCTTGTTTTTTGTTCATAGCTATGATAGTGGTATGTTGCATGGTGAGCCACAACCTGATTTACATACATTTCTAGCACCAGGAATAATACATTTGCACAACATATAAGAAGCAATAAATATTCCCATGATTAACAAAATCCTATTTACTATAATCTAAGCAAAGGATCCTATACTATACTCTGTCCATTCCCATAGATCCCAATTCTTTGGGGTTGTGTGATTACTAGGTGTTTCTTTTTATCCTCTAAGATTGGAAAGACTACTTATGACATCAGTCGTAGATGTACTATAATCGGTAATATAGGTACAACACTGGTCTCCGATGAGGGGCATGGTTGAAAGGTTCTTTTGTTGACACAGTTCTCTTACCCAATATTTACTTTATTGTCAGATCGGATAGAGAGAGCTCCATTTACAAATGCACAACAAACATAAAAATACAAATTCAGGTAAAATTACAAAATAAAATCAAATACAATTTTTTTTAAATCTCATGCTGATTGCAGAAATGTAGCAATTGCAAACACAACACAAGTACTGGTGTCAACCTTGCATGTTCTCAAAGCAAGATGGCAACATCGTAACCCCAATAGCCTACAGAGAGGTTTGATCAATGGCTGCCTAGATCTCTTATATCCAGAATAGAAGAAGAGAACATGCTCTTCGGTTTCATCCGCTAGGCTACATAGTGGGCATAATGTGCCATCGAATTCTAGCTTCAGCCATGTGTTCGTGAAAATAGATATTTGTAAAATCCCTGTCCTAAACTTGCTTTGCTTGTTGTGAAAGGTTTGCTATAAACCATACATTCCTCATGACCACATTCACACTTCAGGGGAAAAAATTGCTTTTTAGCTGGCCCATCATGTGTGTCAATAAAAACTTCTCAAGGGCACAGTACCAGAATCTTTTATTTACAACACAGTGACCAAACGTATTGATGGATGAAGTGTTTTACTAAAATTCTCCTAATATCAAATTGACCAAAGATTTATTTTGACATATATCAGAGATGGGATTTTAGACACCCAAGGGCGTGTCATCTTATCACAAAGGCCTTCTCTGTATGCTTTTAATTCATTTGTCAATCAAATTGAGTATTTGCGGGAGAATTAACATTTTTAATAAATTGCATCTCCCCACTAGGTAGAGATGCAGACATTCCGCCTGATCTAGTCGTTTCTTTACCCCCAAAAGAAGACCCTCCCAGTTAGATTTAACGAGGGCAGTTGCGGAGACCCTTAACCTAATCCCCAAATAAATGACCTCCTGGCATACCCTTGGATCAGAGTACTTCGGCATATTGGCACATAACAGCTGGGTCTTAGTAGCATTCAATTTATAGCCAGAGACCAAGCCAAATTTTGAGGCTAGATGTTCAATCTCCTGCATCGCTGTAACAGGGCATGGTGTAATAACGGCACCATCATCCGCGTAGGCGAGAACCTTAAACTGGCCACAGGTTGTATCCTAGTACTAGCTTCCAACATCCTTAAAAACGGCTCGATATATAATGAAAATAAAAGGGGGAACAAGGGCAACCTTGCACCATGCGACTCGGTCTAGTGCCTTCTCTGCATCTAACAAATTTAAACATAATGGCTCCCGGGTTACATTAACATAATTGAACAAAGTTATCACACGACGGACATGATTTACCGTGCCACGTTGGGGTATAAACCCGTGTTGTATGGTAGAAACTAACGAAGTGATTACCGATGACAGCCTGTTAGCTAAAATTTTAGAATAAATCTTCCCATCCGCATTTAAAAGCGAGATGGGACGGAAAGAACCAGGCAAATTCGCCGGCTTTCCTTTTTTATGGAACACTACTATACAGGCTTCACTCCAACTAAGAGGGGGAGCCCCTTTCTGGGCCATTCGCATTATTGCAAGAAGATCTGCCTTTAAGACAGAGAAAAAAGTTTTGTAAATTTCAACCAGAAATTTGTCGGGTCCTGCCGCCTTACCCCTTGCCAGCCCATTTACTGCTAATTCCAACTCCTCTAATGAAATCTGAGCTTCTAAAGCTTCTGCATCTTCTGTAGTGAGATCCGCCATACAATATTGATTAATAAGAGTAGTGGCCTCGTCAATCTCAAACTCATCCCTACCATATAGCTTCTCATAGAATTGTCTAAACACCTCTAAGATACCACTATCATTTCCCACAGAGTTGCCATTTGCGTCTACAATATGATCTATCCATTGGGCTGCCTCTCTCACTCTTAATTTTTGGGCGAGGCATCTGCCACTTGCCTCACCGTACTCATAATGAATTTGTTGTTTGATGAAGAAATTTTTTGCATTTTCCTTAGACCAGTGAAGATTCAATCTTGCCCTACATCGGGCCACTGACGTGATTGATTCAGTTATATCCACACCCATCTGAATTGCCTGCACAAGTGTCTCCTCAGCCTGCTTCAATCCTTGATATAACTCTTGAAAATTAGCTGCCTATTTTCTTTGGTTATATAGACCAAAGCTTATAGTTTCTCCTCTGAACGCAGCCTTGAAGCTATCCCAAACGCAGCCAACACTGCTGGTCTCACGATTTATATTTAAAAAAAGTAGTAATCCATTGTTGCATTTTTTGCGTAAATTGCTGCTCCAATAAAAGCTTACGGTCAAAGGAAAATCCTCTCGGCCGAGTGACAGCTACTATACCTTCTATTGACAGGACTACCGGCCCGTGATCAGATGTAATTCTTGGATATACCTGAATTACAGCCTGATTTAGTACTGACTTTGCTATAAAAAAATAATCGAGCCTAACTAGCTCACGATGATGAAAAGAAAAGATAGTATAACCCGGAGCCACCCCTCTTAAATAGGCCCAACCATCCACCAACCCATGAGCGATCAATAATGCCTGTAATGCCTTAAAGACCTGTGGTTTCTTACCAATGTATCTCGCCTCTTCATTGCATTCAATTGCATTGACTGGGGGTGAGTGCTTGTATTGTCAACGCTCCGTCCATCATTTCCTTTGGATTTTTTTTTATATAATATTAGGTAACAGATTTATATTTATATCCCTACACAGGATCAATGGTGTTGGCCAAGTTGCTAATTCCACATTTAAAAACTCTAGAGTATCTGACTCGTATAAATTTGCCCCATAAACTGAGCAGACTGTGAATACTGTAGAGCCCGCAAGACATTCTGCTATTACCCACCTGCCCATTCCATCGGTTAAGATTCTCCCTGTATTGCCAATATGTTTTTTAGCCAGGATTGCAACGCCTCTAGCCGTCCCTGAAAATGTAGTACTTTGTTAAATGGGGGACTAAATAAGGTAGGAATGATATACAGATTGAAATTTCTTTAGAAATGGCTAAAAATGTATTCCTCTCAGCTAAGCTATCCGCGCAGCATTTCAAATCACTCTTTAACCTATATTATACACCGGATAAGATTTCAAAATGGTCTGGGGATGCTATCGGGAAATGTTTCCGCTGTGGTCATCCATCTGCGGATGATCTCCATGATTTTTTTGGTTGTCCATCGCTGGGAAAGTTATTAACACAGTTGAACAAATGTTATCAGACATATTGGGCACTCCACTCCAATTAACAGCCACGCAGATCCTCTTAGAGGTTGAAATGGGATCAGCGGAGATCGGTATACCAAGTCAACATGTCAATTTAATATTTGTAGCTACAGCTGTATATAGGCTTTGTAGTGCATCCTTTTGGTTGCAGCGTGAACCGCCCTCTTTTGAAATTTGGCGGGCACGCTTCTTTTCTGTTTATAATATGGAGCACAGTTTATATGCCTTGAAGGGCCTGCGAAAGCGCAAGTTGGGGGAACAAATATGGGGGTATGTGAGTAGGTATTTAGAGCCTGAAGTGTAAATCCTCCTCATGCTAATTTATCTATCCAAATTGTGTATATGTCTCGGGTTCTTTTTTTTGTGAAGCTTTCAATGTTTCAATCTTATGTTTCCACAGTGTGATTGTCATTCATTTATGTCTTTTTTTCTCCAGTAACGGGTTGTAGCATGTTCTAGGTATTACGTTGGTATTATAATTTTCAACCCGCTCTGATTGCTTAAGATACTGATTTTTAGACAGTGAAGTGATTGGCCGCAATTACTTATTTGTTTTTTGTCATGTTTTATTGATTCATTGTCTATTGTCTCATGTAAAAAAAAAAAAAAAAGGTAACAGTGAAAATCTTAAATCAATTGAGTACAATAATTGAGTATTTTTTGAAGAGGTCAACGGCGTTTCGATCTCATATACTTGAGATCATCATCAGAACAGAGTAGTGTGAGCAACGGAGTTTCAAAACCTTGGTCCTAAGGGCTTGTACATGCTGGTATTTTTACACAGCTGAACTAAATGCGGGGGCCACTATCAAGAATGGGGCCATGCATGTGTAATAATATGTTAATACACGGGGATAGTGTTGGCTAGTTACACTCGGTCTGCTTTAAGTATTAAGACAGTGGGGCCAATGGGGCCGGTGCACAATAACATGCATAGGTGAGGCAAAAGGGCGTAATTTATAATTAGTGAGCGCCCTTGAGACAGACATTTGTAATTCGACTGTCTATATTGAATCACGTATTGAGTAATCTACATTTGGAAAGAGCAAAAGCCTTGAGATGTCATCTAGAGGGACCGCGTTGCTAATAAATTGAAGTGGCGGAAGGCTGGCTTACTTGTAGAAGGAAGCTTGTATTGGCTTAATTATCCAAGTATCTAGCGTCTAGATAGACTAGACAGGGCACCTGTTATTTCCAGTATCTAAGAAGAAAGATGCACATTAAATGATAAGGGAGTGGTAGAGGGGGAGGGGAGTTGGGGATTACAGCGCCGGGAGGCCTATATAGCTTACTTTAGGAAGGGGCGCATCGGAGTTCAAGGTCCGTAATTCTTAGCATCGTAATTGGGTGAGGGAGGGCATTCGGATTAAGTCAGAGCGCTTGTAGTGCACTAGTTCCTACGGAGAGAGGTGCACATTAGGGTACTGAGAGTTAGATTAAATTAGGGCATGAAAAAACGGCGATACAGATCCGTATAACTTACTTAGGAAGCTACGTTTTGCAGTGTGATTCACGGAGGGGAAGGTAATTAAGCAGCCGGCAGCATCAAGGTCTTATACCTACATGGATCGAAGGGAAATTGATTATCTGGCCAAGTCGGAGGCCTGGAGCGTGGATCTAACCACTGGTGCGGGGGAACTGTGATATTCGTCATAAGAGCAGACACGAATAGTTGAAGAGTCAAAAAGGCATTTATTAAGGTTCGATATGCCAAAGGGTAAACAGCGACCCCAGCCACAGCAATGGCCACAACAGGTGGCAGCTTCACACTGCCCGCCGGCGTTCGCCTTGGAACGCTGGTGGCGGTGACATTCTAAGTGATGTCACCGCCAGCAGCTTCATTACATGCGGAGACGCGGGGGGGGGGGGGGGGGTGGAACAAGGTGGGAAATACCACACATCCCCCTTCCCTGCAGAATGAAACATCAGATTTCAACAAGAGAACCAATGGTACAACCGAACATTACATCATCACATACTGTTCTAAATGTCTGGGTGGTCTGGTCATTCTCCGGCTAGTCCTTACACCCGGGTGGGGGACCGGCCACTGTTTCCTGAGAGTGGGACTCATGTTTCCCTTGGAATCACCATTACCCTCATATTCTCTACAGGAATCCTGCCCGGGTGGGTGAAATCTCACTACTCTTCCCAGGTTCCAGATCTTTCCTTCCTGGGTCTTCACAGCATTCCTGAACAATTTAGTGATCTTGGTGGGCCTACTGTACTCTGACCATCTTGCCCTGCCCGTAGGTGTCCTGATCTTAATGTCATCTCCTACCTTAAACCCGGCCTCCTGTGTAGAGTTGAGCCTGTCGAATCTTTCTTTCCTCCCCACCATAACTCCTTCCTGCCTCACTAATCCTTTCGCTTCTTTGGAGTGATCTGACCATCCCTTATTCCACCCCATCCACCCTGGGGATAGTTTGGTGTTGGGTATTCTTGCACGGAGCAACTCGAATGGGGTGACTCCCGTCGTTTGGTGCGGGGTGAACCTGTATGCTTCAATCCGCCTCCATACTTCTTCCTTCCAGTTCATGCCACTGGCCTTTGCTAACTGGATACTCTCCTTGAGGGTCTTGTTAAAGCGCTCAACCATGCCATTGGTCTCCGGGTGATACAGGGCACACCGCTTGTGTGTGAATCCTCTCTCCTCAAGGAAGTCTTCCATCTCTTTCGAACACAGTTGCACTCCATTGTCCGTGAGTAGGCTGCTGGGTAATCCTTCCCTAATAAACAACCCTTGCAGGAACTCAATGACGACCTTAGTTGTGACTTCACTCACCAACTTCACTTCCGGCCACCTGGAGTACAGATCCATGAGCACTAGAATGTACGGCGTGCGCACTTCTCCCGTCAATGGACCAATGATGTCTAACGCCAACTCTTCCCAGGGTCCAGAAGGTGGTGGCCTGCACACCATTGGGGGTGTCAGTTGTCTCACTACTTTATCGCTGATGCTACACGGAACACAGTCTCTTACTTTTCTTTCAATTGCGAGATCCATGCCCGGCCACCAGTAGTCTTCTCTCAACCTTTGTTTTGTCTTGGTGATGCCCATGTGGCCATCGTGACCCATATCTATCAGATTCTCCCTCACTGTCGCGGGAGGTACCAATCTTGTCCCACTGAACAGGCATTCATCGACTACGGACAGTTCATCTTTGATAGTCCAGAACGGCCGCATAGCCTCATCTCGTTTATCTTCATCTGTCTTTTACTCTTTTGCACACCTCCTCCAAGACTTCGTCTTTCTTTTGTGCACTTTTCCATGTTTCTTCACCTATCGCCTTCTGGATGGCACACACATTTTCCATTTGATGGTCTTCAATTTCATCATCCACCTTCTCATGCGCTTCATTTGCCTCATTTTCATTCACAAGCCTTGACAAACAATCTGCTGCAAATTACGCGTTCCAGGGTAGTACTCGACACAGAAAGTGTATTCCTGGAGACCGACCACCCAGCGCCTGATCCTGCTAGAGATCGCATCCAGGCCCTTCTTGCTGAAAACCTCCACCAATGGTTTGTGGTCAGTACGAAGGATGAACTTTGTGCCCCACAGGAAATCCCTGAATTCGCCCAATGCCCAGAGAACCGCTAAGGCTTCCTTTTCGATCACAGAGTAGTTGTTTTCTGACTTCTGAAGGGATCTTGAGGGGAAAGCTATCGTTTCCTCTCCGTCTTTGCTTACTTGAGTGAGGACCGCTCCCAACCCTTTTGCGCTAGCGTCGGTAGTGACTACTGTCGCACGGTTGGGTATGAAAGACTTTAGGCTGGGTGCTTCTGCAAGTGCATTCCTCACGTCCTCAAACTCTCTCTGACACTCCTGACTCCAGTTGAACGCCGTCTCCTTTTTCAACAACAGTCTGATAGCATACGTCCTTCCTGCCAGGTTCCGTATGAATTTCCCGTAGAACTCCAGCATTCCCATAAAGGACTTGATTTCGTCCTTGCTCCTTGGGGGCACCAAATTTACAATGGTGTTCTGGAGCTCCGCTTTGGGACGGATACCTTCTGCCGTCACCTTGTGTCCCAAGAAATCCAGTTCCGCGCAGCCAAACACTCACTTTTCTCTCCTCACTGTTAGACCTTGTGACCTAAACCTGGCCAGCACTCGTCTCAGCCTCTCATCATGCTCCTCATGATCTTTCGCAAACATTAGCACATCGTCCTGATAGCATACAACACCAGGAATATCTTTCAGGATATTTCCTATGAGCCTCTGGAACACGGCTGCCGCAGAGACCAACCCGAAGGGCATCCTCTTGAACTTGTACGCGCCCATGGGTGTCACAAACGCTGTGAGTTCTTGCGACTCTTCGTGCAGCTTGATCTGAAAGTAAGCTGAGGTAAGGTCAAGTGTGGAGAATACTCTTGCACCCTCCAGCATGCTCATCATCTGGGTGATGTTGGGCAGTGGGAATCGGTCGACCACGACCTCTTTGTTCAGAGCCCTGAGATCAATGCATAGCCAAACTGACCCATCCTTTTTCTGGGTGGCCACGATAGGCGCCAGCCATTCCGTCGCTTCCACTGGTTCGATGACTCCTGCTTTGCACAGTTTCTCGAGTTCCGTCTTCACCGCTTCTTGGATGGCAATGGGTAGCTTCCTGACCTTGGCCACCACTGGCTTCGCGTTTTCTTTCAATTTGATCTTGTGGCAGTAGTTCTTCAAACATCCAAGCTCTTCGCTGAATACCTCCTTGAACTCTGTCACTAAATCTTCCTTTGGCTCTTGTATCTCCTGTATTAAGATTTGGGGATTGCTATTAGGATTAAGATAGACCCCCAACTCCTTCTGTGCCTGCCAACCCAAAATGTTATCACCAACTGTAGACACATACACCTTAGACACTGTTGTCCTGTCCTTGTATTCAATTTTGTCCCAGAAGTAACCTTTCATTGAGATGGGGCGACCAGCATACCCCCCGGGCCTCACATCCATTTTCTTGAAGATTATCCTCCCCTTGGACACACGGGAAAATTCTTTCGCACTGATGATTGTTAATCTTGAACAGGAATCAAACAATGCTTCCAAATCTGTGCCCCTTACTTTTATAGTGTCTTTAGGGCTGCAGACCTGACCTTCTCCAACTTGCACCACTATTTCTTCACATGTAGTGTCTTTGAGGCTGCAGCTCTGCCCTTCGCTCACTCGCACAACTATTTCGTCACATACAGTGTTGGTCCTGTCTTTACCCTGTCTGCTGAATCCCTGTCCACTTTTGCAATACTGCCTGAAATGACCTTTCTTTCCGCACTTGTTGCACATGAACTTGAGGGCAGGACACTCTTTGTCATTGACCATGTGCCCTTGCTTACCACATCTATAACAGGTACCCTTGAATGACCATCCCGATTTGTTTTCTTTCTGCTCTTTACTCACTATTTTCTGGCCCTTGATCACAGACACAGCCTCACATTCAGTCACAACTTCGCTCACTTTGGGTTTGTCTTCGCTTCTTTTCTCACTAGTGTCCTGCTTTATTTCACTGACGCACAGTAACATGTGTTCTACTTGTTTGGCTACTATTAAAACCTCCCTCAGGGGTGGGTCATCCTTCAGCCACAACTCCTCCCGCACACGCTCCATCCTACAAGCTAGCACAAACTGGTCCCTGATCCTTTCTTCACTTGCACCACCAAACTTGCATGTTGCAGCCAGTCTTCTTAGTTCAGAGACAACATCTTCAATAGATTCCCCCTCCTTCTGTACTCTTTTACCAAAATGATATCTTTCCATTATGGTGCTAGTCTTAGGGAGATAGTGCAAGGCTAATTTCTTCAAGCTTACTTCTAGCTCATTTAGACCTCTTGCTTCCTGTGCCCCTAGATCTGGGAGGTGGTCTAAAACCTCTTCCCCTTCCGCTCCTAGGTAATATGCCAATAATGCTACCTTCCTTTCTAGCCCAAGATTTGGGCCACACACAGTAGCATAATTTAAGAACACCTTTCCCAAATTTTCCACAGAGTAGTAGGTTCCCCGGGGTTAGTCAAGAAGAAGGGTGGGGGTGTTACACTCTGCATGCTAGCAATGTCACTGAAAGCCTCCTAAGAGTAAATGGGGAAGATTAAGTACAGGGACTACGGGGTATAAGCAAAAATGGTAGGACTCTAGACGGCAATGAAGCAAAATAAATGCACCTTTCCCAGGAGATTTTCGCACAGGATCACTTAATACTGTAACCTTACAGATAGTATTGTCAAAACTTTTTGAACCACTGGGTGGCACTGTGGAGTACGATCTGTTCACACTGAGGCGAGTTACAAGCTTGAAATTCGCCCTGTTGTTGTTCATGCAGAGGACGTTACCAGTCTGAGGAGAAGAACCCACTGTTACACTTCCTACCCACGATGGTGATTCTCAGCAAGGACCAATCTCCTGAGAGTAGATGACGAACAATATGTGGGAAAAGCACAAGTAAGTCTAGAGGTTGCCCAAAGAGTGGTGTTGTCTATGCCGTTGATATCAAAATCGTGAAGGCTAGGCTCCATGTGTTTCAGAATCCAAGATGCACCTACGAGTGGCACGCTGCTCGCACCGCCCGTCACCTCAAGTACAACAAATCCAGTCAGGGCGTTAAAACTTGGGCCTGCGTCTCTTCACGCTGACGGGATCGGGCAAGTGACAGATGCAAAGGGTGGTGCAGGTGCGACAATCTATCAGACAAAAGTCACACCGCCACGCGCCGCCAGCACTTCCTACAGCCTCTAATCTTAGTAGCACGCCATGCTCTCCGCGGACACCTCAGGCAATCCAGTCCACCTCCTCCAGTCCGATGGTCCCAGCTGGTGCTCCTAAATCGAGAAGATGTCCAACGTCCATTTATCTCCACAGCCGCTCCACACACTTCCATGACATCTCCCACAAATTCATGCTCCGTGCACCCTTCACTCGCAGATACCGGCACAGTGCCTCTTCATACAGCTGACACTCCACTTCGTAATATTCTTTCCTTTCTCGAGCCGGTTCAGGTTCTTATCACACCTCGCACTCCCCTCTGATGCCAACTCGCTGCCGCCCCTCACCATATGTCGATCACAGCACTTCAGTCTGCTTCAGGAGCATTTCGCGT
Source organism: Lissotriton vulgaris (assembly GCF_964263255.1). Classification (NCBI taxonomy): domain Eukaryota; kingdom Metazoa; phylum Chordata; class Amphibia; order Caudata; family Salamandridae; genus Lissotriton; species Lissotriton vulgaris. The sequence goes on along the minus strand of NC_141693.1, from coordinate 765,559,623 downwards.
TATTCTTCTTCGTAGATACCGGCACAGTGCCTCTTCATTCGGCTGACACTCCACTACGTAATATCCTTTCCTTATCTCGAGCCGGATCAGGGTCTTTACACACCTCGCACACCGCTCTGGTGCCAACTCGCTGCCGCTCCTCACCATATGTCGGTCACAGCACTTCAGTCTGCTTCAGGAGCACTTCACGTTATTCTTCTTCAGCTTTGCAGCGCATCTTGACCTCATGGGCGTGTTGAGGTCGCTGTCTCCGAAAGTCCCTCGTCACCAGTGTGATATTCGTCATAAGAGCAGACACGAATAGTTGAAGAGTCAAAAAGGCATTTATTAAGGTTCGATATGCCAAAGGGTAAACAGCGACCCCAGCCACAGCAATGGCCACAACAGGTGGCAGCTTCACACTGCCAGCCGGCGCTCGCCTTGGAACGCTGGTCGCGGTGACACTCTAAGTGATGTCACTGCGAGCAGCTCCATTACATGTGGAGACGCCGGGGGGGGGGAACAAGGTGGGAAATACCACAGGAACTTACTTAGATCCTAAGTGTGCTGGCTGCGGGGTGCACAGGCACAGTCCGGTGTCCGTGAGGAGTACATTTCTAATGGTTTCCCATCAGGGGGATTGTTTAAGGAAGCAGTGCACTGCGATCACGCGCATGCGCAAAGGAATTCGGGTGCGTGAAGGGAGGTCAGTTAAAACGATGGCTCAGGATGGAAGCCATGTTGGGAGAGGAGAAAAGTGGCGCTAATTATGAGTGTTAGCTTGGAGTTAAGGCGTGTGCATTAATGCAATAAATTTGCATTCGGATTAAGGGGGTGAGGCATTTTGTCACCAGCCCAAGAGAGGGAGTACTTGCATGAGAATTAAGTGAAAACATAGAATTAGTACATTCGTAAAATCATACATGTGGAGGAAAAATATATGAAAGGAGGTCAGTTAAAACGATGGCTCAGGATGGAGGCCATGTTGGGAGAGGAGAAAAGTGGCGCTAGTTAGGAGTGTAAGCTTGGAATTTTAAGACGTGTGCATAGAGGCAATAAACTTGCATTCTGATTAAATGGGTGAGGTATTTGGTCGCCAGCCAGTGAACGGGAGTACTGACAGGAGATTTAAGTGAAAACATGGAATAATTAGTACATTCGTAAAATCATACATGTTGAGGAAAAACATATACAAAATTATTAGATTAATGCAGTGATATGTAGACTGCTGTAATACATTATGGCATTGCAGTAAAATCTCATTGTCGACTTGCAATTGTCTGAAGGACTGAAAAAGTTCAGAACAGGAGTAACGTTACAGAATCATGTTCCATTTGTCAATAGTGTTGAGTCCGTTTTCAATAGAGCGACAATGGAACATTCATTTACATTCAAGTCTGTTGAGGATCGCTTGAGTATCGCTATCTCTGACGTGAGGGCGTATGACGTCGATCACTTGCCATCGGAGGTCCAGTTCAGAGTGTCCTTTTTCTAAGAAACGTTCCACTAGTGGTGCTGTTGTGATCTGGCGGCGTATTCTGCTTTTGTGTTGACTGATTCTTGTATTCACTGTTTTTGTGGTCTGACCAACATATATGGGGTTGCAAGGGCATTTAATACAGTATATCACGTTAGCAGAGTTACAGTTGAAAAATGGCTTCAGTTTGTGTACAATAGTGCCATATTCAAACGTTTTGGTGTTGTTGGTGAGTGGGCATGCAACACAGTTTCCACATTTAAAATGGCCTATAACAGGGGGTAGACCCAGGTATGATTGAATTGTGTTGTCAGTCTTGGATGATGTGTGTGCTCGGACCAAATGGTCCCGAATGTTTTGTCCTCGTTTAAAAGAGAACAAGGGAGCTTCGTTTGAGATATTAAGAGACGTAATCAGAGGCCAATGTCTTTTGATTACTTTAGTTATCTTGTTGCTAGCAGGGCAGAATGTGGTAACACAAGGAATTCTTGACATGGTCTTTTTGGGACTAGGTTCTAGTAGTACTTCTCTGTGTGAATACCATGCACGCTTCATTGATCTTTTAACCAGGCGCCTTGGGTAACCTCTGTGCATCAGTTTGTCACGCAGGTATCTGACTCCCTTAGATAGTCTTCTTTCATTTGACAATTCCTCCGTATCCTTAGAAATTGGCCGTATGGTAGACTATCCCTTAGGGCTCTAGGGTGGGCACTTTTGTAGTGTAGGAGGGTATTATGCTCTGTGGGTTTTCTGTACAGAACAGTGTATAACCCTCCTTCATTGGGTTTAACCCCTTCCATGCTGATGACGGCCCCCAGCCGTCGTGCACTACGGTGCTCGTGTTCTGATGACGGCTTGGGGCCGTCATAAACTCGCCCACTCGCCATTCTGCCGCACAGGTGCAGAATCGCGGCAGCATGGAAGGGGTTAACAGAGATGTCCAGATAGTTAATTTGCGTGTTGCTAGATTCATGGGTGAATTTTAGATCTGGTTGACAGCTGTTCAACCAAGTGCAGAAGGTCTCTAGTTCGTTAGTAGAACCTTGCCAGATTATGAACACGTCATAGATATATCGATGCCAGCTCCTGATTTTGGTGCGGTGTGGTTTAGCTTGGTTGAGAATGAGTGTTTTCTCTATATTGTCTCCAAAAAGTATTGCAAAATTTGGCGCAAAAATTGCCCCATGGAAGTTCCTTTGCATTGTTTATAAAACTGGCCTTGGAACATGAAGTAGTTTTGCCTGAGTGCTATATCTAGTAGCGTGATGATGAAATCAGTGGGCACTTTGTGTGGTCTGGGCCTGTCATTCAGATGTGACTCAATGACTGAGATCCCTCTATTCTTTGGAATGTTGGTATTGAGGGATTCTATGTCCAGTGTAACTAATAGTTCTACTCGAATTGCTCATGTTCCACCAGGTTAATGAAATGAGCAGTATCCTTGACATAAGCCATGGTGTCAGTGACTAGGCCATGAATGAAAAAATCGATATATCGACCCAGGGGTTCGAAGATTGAATCACAACCACAGAGGATGGGTCTACCAGGAAGGTTAGTTAGGTTTTTGGTATGTAAGCAGTGCTCCCAAAAGCGGGGGCATAGATGGAGGACGTTGCAGAAGACTGAGAAAGTGTACGTAGGACAGCCTGGCCAACTGTAACTTGCTGTCTGGCCAGGACATCCCCACAGTAGTGTTTGGTAAAGGTATGAGCAGTGGACAAGGTGGCAGCTTTACGTATGTCAGCTAGTGGTATATTACCCAAGAAAGCCATAGAAGCCCCTTTCTTCCAAGTGGAATAAGGGCTGGGAGGGATGGGTGGTGTTCTTTTTGCTTTGGAATAACAAATCTGTATGCACTTGACCAACCAACGTGCAAAGAGCACGTTCTTTTATGAGCCTTGGAAAGAGCATGTCCTTTATGTGACCTGGTGTAGGATACAAATAACTATTGTTTCTTACCGAAAGGTTTTGTCCTGTCGATATATAACATTAACACTCTTTTGACATCTAGAGTGTGCAGAGAGCATTCTGCTACAATCCGTGGGTGTGGAAAGAAGACTGGCGGCTCGATTGGTTAAGGTGGAAGCTAGAAACTACCATAGGGAGGAATTTTAGAATGGTTCTGAGAACAACTCTATCCTGCTGTACCAGGGAGAAAGAATCTTCCAAGGTGTTAGACCTGTCGGCCCTTTGGGTGGTGCCTCCTATTTTTTATTTATTTTGTTCCCTTTTTGCCTCCAAAGTTTTCTATTTTTTATGTCCACTGGAATTTTTAGTGTTGTCCTGGGGGTTAGGTGCTGCTTTGTCCTTATGACTTTTTGAGGCCTTAACGCTCTTGGTGGAGGTGGTGAATGCAGGCACACAAAATGGTGGCTGATAACTGCCATAATTTTTTACCTCAGGATTTGGGGACATAGGAAACTATGGGGAAGTTCTAGAACCTTCCGGCTGGTTCTGGTAGCCAGAGCCCAGCCTATAAAAGGCCAGAACCAGGGCGGCCATTTTGTAGTGACCAGGGAGGAGCAGTTAATCGTTGCTTTGGGAATACCTCTGGGAAACCTCCGATCTGGGAGAGACTGTCTCGTTTCTTTTCCTTCTCTCTCATCGATCGCTTGAGAATAAAACCTGTATTGAGCATGACAGGTGAGCGACCGCTGACCCGGGAGGAGTGAAGGATTGAAGGTAGCAGGGTTGACGCGGGATATGGCTATAACCCCGGCTTGAGTACCCAGCTACTTTGCTGCTGTCCAGAGAGAGGAGGTCTAGTCACTGATAAGTTCCCCTTTTTGGCCACACTCTAATTACCCTGCGGGCCAAGTAGAAAGGAGAGGGGGGGAAAAGTTAGTGAAATCCCCGCCACTGGCCCAGGACTTTGTAGTTTGTGGAAAGAAAATTAACCCTACCGTGAGGCGACTGGGCCACTGGGTTCTCGCCGCTGAACGTGCTCCTGCTAAAGATCGGCGGTGTCCATGGCCCCCCTCTCCCCGCTGAGGAGATCTAGAGGTAGAGAGAAAGGGGGCCCAGGTCAAGTCAGCCGAGTGTTTGGTTCACTGAGGTGACGTTGTGAGAGAGCGTACGCCCTGTCAGGAGAGCGCCGGAAGAAGAGGGCGGGAAGCTGAGGAGGCCGGACTGTGGGCGACACCCACCCACTCTGACAGGCGAGAGAAGGGCGGAAATCGAGGTCGAGAGCAGCGCGAGGGCTGGAGTCCGACTGAAGGGTCGGCGGAGCGAGCGGACCTAGAATCAACGCCGTAGTCTCTCGGTAAGATCGAGGAGGTACTTTGGGGGGCCCTCATTGCCACCTCTGGAGATAGTAAACCCTGCTGTCAGACCCTGAAAGGAAGGGTGGGGGAACTGTTTGAACCTATAACTTTCCACACAGTACTGCAAGAGAGGAGAGTTAAGCGACAGGGAAGTGCCTATGGAATGAGAACTGTTAAATACATTGGGGCTTCATCAAATGACTGAAAACAACTGTCCACCTGAGTTAGTGTCCTGGAGGGGTTGATTACCCGAGGAATCTAAATGACTATTTACCTGGAGACCTATAACTGTGTGGCAAACTCATGAATACTGATGGTAGAGTCTTAATTGGTGACAGAACATAATAGAATTGCTTATTGCCTGTTTCTCTTTCAGAGGAGGAAGGGGGGATAGTAAATTGATTGTAACTTTTCTGCTATCCTACAGAAGTCTGATTAAGCGAGATTTATCAAAGGCCCAAGATTTAATAAAACTAGGGAACGTTTACACCTGCCAGTGAATTTATGCTATGACAAAAATGTAAATGTGACACCGTTTGCAACTGAGAGAAAAACTAAAAACTAACTAAGAATATATAAAGTTTTTGTACTTTTCTAAACATGGTGAGGAGTCCTTCTTTTTAGTGGATGGGCGCTGAGTTACTGAACGAGGTGTGATGCAAGTGTAACACAATGTGCCTCTGAGTTTAGTCTTACCTACTTTGTGTCATGCTATCCTATGTGGACTGGTAACCCCAGGTCCAACATAATTGGTGTTCAGTGGTGGGATTAGAGCTTGTGCTTGTATCCACTTAGCAGTAGCTTAGTGTGCTCCACAGACCTACATCTGGAGTTTTCTCCAAGCGGACTCCCTAATTATTAATTTTGTTTTTCCAAATTCTTTCCTGGTGGTGGGTGGAGGAAGCCCTCACGTGATACCCTTCCTTGAATTCTTCCAGGTGGCTGTCTGATACCCTGTTGGCAAAATGGAATTTGATTTGGAAGAGTTGGAGACCTATACTGTGGCACAACTCAGAGAATTTTGTCAAAGAAAGGGGGTGTTTTTCAAGCGAGGTGCGAAAAAGAGTGAACTTCAAACTAGCTTGAGGGCATGGGAGGAAGCTCACTTAGATGGGAAGTTGGAGGAGGAAGAGGGGGATAGGGACACTGTCATTGGAGTGCATGAATTGTACCAAACCGAAAGGGGGAACATATTGCAAAGTCCTAGGACACTTTCGAAGGAGGGCAGCAGTGTCTCTGTGAAGAGCTTAACCGAAGCTGAACTAACGGACCGGAGAGAAGAAAGGCAGTTAAAGTGGGAGTTAGCGAGATTGAAGAAGGAGAGGGAGGAAAAGAGGTTGGTTCACGAATTGAGTCTCAGAGAGTTAGACCTTAGGCCCTGCAAATAGGGACTCCCAGTACTCCTGTTGGTGGCAGTGAATCCAAAGACACAACCAGGGAACCCAGACCCTATTTGCACAAGGGCGTAGTCGCCAGCTACAGAGCGGGGGATGACATTGCGAAATGGTTGGCTGGCTATGAGGTCTCCTTAAGAGCCCATGGGATATTGGAAAAACACTGGGGGGGTGGTTTGTACAAATACATGCCTCCTGCAGGGAGGGATACACTTTTGGCCCTAGAGCAGGGGGAACAGAGCAACTACCCCACCATGAAAGTGGCGCTGATAAAAAAGTTTGGGCTGACTCCCGAAAAGTACCGTCAGAAGTTCAGGAGCAGTCACAAACTGGCCACACAGAATTGGGTGGATTTCCTAGACTATGCAAAGAAGGCCCTAGAGGGTTGGGTGCAAGGCAGCAAGGTGGGGGACTATGAGGGGTTGTATGAATTTATCCTCAAGGAGCACCTACTCGAGATATGTTTTCCCGAGCTGCGACAACACCTGGTGGACAGCAAGCTGACCAGCCCTCGGAAGCTTGCCTCGGAGGCGGACATCTGGGCTAGTACCCGGGTGTCCTCAAAGGGGAGTGGGGGGATTCCCAAAGGACCGGACAGTGCGCTCCCCAGAAGAAAGAGGGGGGGATAAAAAAAAGGAGTTCTCAAGAGGCCCCCAAAACAGGTTCCAGGGAAAGGGAACAGGATTCATTCCCAAGGCTAACCCGCCAAGAAACCCTCATCCTGACCATAGTCAGCAGCCAAGGGTTGTCCGATGCTATGAGTGTGGTGGGGTTGGGCACTATAAAGGTGATGTCAAGTGCCCAAAGAGACCACCTCCTCCCACTGGAGAAAAAGCCCCGGGAGTAGCTAGTGTAGTGCTCGGGGAGGAGTTGCCCTTAGATAAAGGAGGGGAGTGGCCGGGAGTCACTTTAGTGCCCCTGGGAGATCGGGAGATGGTTCCTAAGATCCAGGCGCCCTCAAATACTACCAAGTATGGTCAGTGGGTCACCATCAATGGCCAAAGAGGGGAAGCTCTGAGAGACACAGGAGCCAGTATGACTATGGTAAGGAGTCATCTGGTGTCTCCAGAGCAGGTGATTCCACATGTACTCCACCCCGCCGCAATGGCTGATGGCAGAATGGGTCACTACCTGGTGGCCGAGGTCCCATTTGAGTGGGAGGGGGTTGCAGGTCTACTTCGAGTTGCTGTAAGCCCTGTCGTGCCAGTCGATTGCCTGTTTGGGAATGATATGGAGCATAATGCTTGGAAGGAGGTGGAGTACCGGACTCATTCTGAGATGCTAGGTACACCTGACTGGGCCTGTGTTAGCACAAGGTCCGCGACTACCCAGAGGGGGAGTTCGCTCGGGCTGGAACCTGGAACAAAGGCATAGCCATCTGCCAAGAAGGGAACAATCCGGGGACAAGAGAAGCCTGCCTCTGCATCCATGCCTCATGAGATGGATAGGCCACTTGAGGTGGTGGACCTGGAGTCCACGGAGGGGGGTGTTGTCTCACTGGAGAACCTACCAATCCCTGCCGAATGGCATGTGGAGGGGGGGCCTACCAGGGAAGAGTTTTGTAAGGGCCAGAAGGAGTGCCCTACCCTTGAGGGACTGAGGCGTCAGGCCGAAGCCCAGGCAGCAGATAACGTTACTGGGAACTACCAACTTTACTGGGAGGATGGACTCCTCTACAGTGAACCCAAGGAACCGGTGCATGGTTCATCACTGGCCTTGGTTGTCCCACAACGTTACCGAGCCTTTCTTTTAGAACTGGCTCATGAGATACCCTTGACAGGACACTTGGGTCAGGACAAGACCTTTGCCCGGCTAGTCCCCCACTTTTATTGTCCTCAGATGAAGGTGGCGTCCGACACTTACTGCCGGACATGTGTGTCTTGCCAAGCCAGTGGGAAAACAGGGGTGAAGCTGAAAGCTCCCCTGGAACCACTTCCTGTCGTTAGCACCCCCTTTGAAAAGGGTAGGCATCGACATTGTGGGGCCATTGGATCCACCAACTTCAGCTGGTCACAGGTTTATCCTGGTTCTGGGGGATCACGCCACACGGTACCCAGAGGCAATTCCTCTGAGGCCCATTGCTGCACCTGCAGTGGCTAAGGCCCTGATGGGGATCTTTACCCGAGTGGGTTTCCCCAAGGAAGTTGTGTCCGACAGGGGGACCAACTTCATGTCAGCTTACATGCAGGCTATGTGGAAGGAGTGTGGGGTTACCTACCGGTTCACCACTCCTTACCACCCACAGACCAATGGTCTAGTGGAAAGGGGGCATTTTGCAGCCACAGGAGACCGGGACAACTTACCAGCAGATTGCAGTCAGCTCCTGGGGCCCTAACGCTGTGGACTCGCCGCGGTCGCTTCACTCCACCTGGCGACTGGCGGCTGGAGACTACAGCTCCCAGGGAGCCTAGCACCAACTTCCTGCCGCAGCGCGCCCGGAGGCGCTACAAATTCAGGACGTTCCCTTGGTGGAGCGGGGGGGCATTTTGCAGCCACAGCAGACCGGGAGACCGGGACAACTTACCAGCAGGTTGCAGTCAGCTCCTGGGGCCCTGACGCTGTGGACTCGCCGCTTTCGCTTCACTCCACCTGGCGACTGGCGGCTGGAGACTACAGCTCCCAGGGAGCCTAGCACCAACTTCCTGCTGCAGCGCCCCCGGAGGCGCTACAAATTCAGGACGCTCCCTCGGTGGAGCGGGGGGCATTTTGCAGCCACAGCAGACCGGGAGACCGGGACAACTTACCAGCAGGTTGCAGTCAGCTCCTGGGGCCCTAACGCTGTGGACTCGCCGCGGTCGCTTCACTCCACCTGGCGACTGGCGTCTGGAGACTACAGCTCCCAGGGAGCCTAGCATCAACTTCCTGCCGCAGCGCGCCCGGAGGCGCTACAAATTCAGGACGCTCCCTCGGTGGAGCGGGGGGCATTTTGCAGCTACAGCAGACCGGGAGACCGGGACAACTTACCAGCAGGTTGCAGTCAGCTCCTGGGGCCCTAACGCTGTGGACTCGCCGCGGTCGCTTCACTCCACCTGGCGACTGGCGGCTGGAGACTACAGCTCCCAGGGAGCCTAGCACCAACTTCCTGCCACAGCGCGCCCGGAGGCGCTACAAATTCAGGACGCTCCCTCGGTGGAGCGGGGGGCATTTTGCAGCCACAGCAGACCGGGAGACCGGGACAACTCACCAGCAGGTTGCAGTCAGCTCCTGGGGCCCTAACGCTGTGGACTCGCCACGGTCGCTTCACTCCACCTGGCGACTGGCGGCTGGAGACTACAGCTCCCAGGGAGCCTAGCACCAACTTCCTGCCGCAGCGCGCCCAGAGGCGCTACAAATTCAGGACGCTCCCTCGGTGGAGCGGGGGGCATTTTGCAGCTACAGCAGACCGGGAGACCGGGACAACTTACCAGCAGGTTGCAGTCAGCTCCTGGGGCCCTAACGCTGTGGACTCGCCGCGGTCGCTTCACTCCACCTGGCGACTGGCGGCTGGAGACTACAGCTCCCAGGGAGCCTAGCACCAACTTCCTGCCGCAGCGCGCCCGGAGGCGCTACAAATTCAGGACGCTCCCTCGGTGGAGCGGGGGGCATTTTGCAGCCACAGCAGACCGGGAGACCGGGACAACTTACCAGCAGGTTGCAGTCAGCTCCTGGGGCCCTAACGCTGTGGACTCGCCGCGGTCGCTTCACTCCACCTGGCGACTGGCAGCTGGAGACTACAGCTCCCAGGGAGCCTAGCACCAACTTCCTGCCGCAGCGCGCCGGGAGGCGCTACAAATTCAGGACGCTCCCTCCGCGTCGCGGGACGCGCGCGGGCGACGCCGGGCTGAGCCCGGGCAGAGGGCGGGCCGTCTAAGGCCGTCCAAGGACGAACAGGGACGGGACGGGCAACACCCCTTACATCAAAGAACCTGGACTCCGGATCTAATGGGTAAGAGAAAGTTACCCTCCCCCACCGTCGGCGGGACCCCTAAGGTGAAAGCACCCAGGAAGTCAAATAGTATCCTCTCCTTCTTGACTACGGAGGTGGGGAAACTGACTACAGAAATTGCTAGAACTGAGCGCAAACTGGGATTAGAACCATCGTCGATTAATAAGGAGGGTCTTACCCAATCGCAAACTGGTAGTACAACTATCCCCCTTGAACCTATGATTGTTATAGCCCCGCCAAGGGAGAGATATGTACTTCCTATCACTGCTACAGTTGAATTAAATGGGGTGATCCCTAGCCTTTCTGATGATGCCGGGGTTAGCACAGCTGTACGCCCAAAGCAAGTTAAAAGACAGTATAAGAAAAAGACCATGAATAAACCCAAAGGAGGAAAGGGCACTGTGGGCTCACTGGAAAACGCAATCAGAGTCATGGTAGAAAAAGCTATTACGGATAAGGTGGAGTCCGCACTAACAAAAATTGCTTCTGACATTATTGACGTTTTACATCAGTGTGTCGATGGTATCTTAAGGAAATGTGAGCGTTTGAATGTATGCCTAAAAACTGTTGAACCTGCTACATTTGTTTTCAAAGGGAACACGCCGGTGGTATCAGGGTCTTCATGCACTCAGTTAACTAGTGGTTGCAAAAGACCTAGGGAAGATTCCCCAGTAGCCAAGAGTGTGGCACCCACCACTTCTACTGGTACAGCCACCATCCGGGTAGACGCTCCCAAAACAACAGGGGGGAACATTCTGTCTTCTAAACATGAGACTTTGGCACAACAGAAGTCATCCCCTCTGACTAACCCGGCACGTCAACCTGTAATTAATCTGCCCCCCGAGGCTGCGCCTTTTGTAGCCATTCTGGTTAATGTTCCTCCACTTAAGCCTGGAGAGCATGAACAATTGCCCCAACTGTTAGCCAGGGTAAAGTCATGGTCAAACACGACCTGTTCGGGAGAAAATGATATATCTGATGCGATTATTTCAGCCCGGTGGGTGGGCTGGATAGGGCGCACAACCAAATCAGCAGAGGGCGATTGTGTGATAATAAACTTCAATAATCCTGGGGAGGCTCGGAGATTACTATGGGACGCCTCACCTCTAGAGGGATTAGATGCTGGGCCCCGAGCTGTTCCTTTGGGCTTCTTTTACCCCACTACCAAACCTAATTTAATATTGAATAAGGGTTACGCTTATGGTAAGGAATACAACAGGTTAGCTCCCCCGCCTACCCAATCTGCCTATACTCCCCATGAACCTGACCATAGCTGGAACACGAGAAATAGGCTGAATAACTTGAATTCTGGCACATATACACCATTGTCCTAAAACAGACCCATTCCCTTGCACAATAGATTTACGCCCCTGGCTTGGGCAGCTGATCAGAATTGACGCCCAGCCACTAATGATTCTTTGTCCATTCTACCTTCAGCGGGTAATCCCCTGACAGAAAACTCTAGCAGAAGGCTTAAAATTGTAAGTTGGAACATAGCCGGGCTTCGTACAAAAAGGGAGGACAGTGCTTGGCTGAAACTTCTAAACCAATACGACATTATAGCCTTGCAAGAGACCTGGGACTGCAATAACAACTTCTGGGTCCCCGGGTATATATCCTATTTTGTCCCAGCTACCATATGCCCTATTGGGAGGGATAAAGGGGGCGTTATGATCCTGATTACCGTTCATTTGGCAGGAACTGCTAAACAAATATCCACCTGCTCCCCCAATTTCCTATGCTTAGAGATCAGTATAGCTAACGGTCTCAAATTTATTCTTATTAACTTTTACAACTCCGTATTAGACGGAGACCCAACAGAGCATCTTCGCTCTTTGGAGTATTTTATGGTTAACTACACAGAACATCAAACTTCTTTCACGCACACCATACTCATGGGGGATTTTAACACTCATCTCTGCGGGCTTTCTTGTCATATAGAAGACGTTGACTGCCCCACTTCAGCCCACTATCAACATTTCGAACACAGTCCCAAAGGTCATGCACTTGAAAATCTTTTATCTATGGCTGATCTTTATGAACCGGGGTTAAATGACACTAGCGATCGGGTGATGACATATAGCGCTAGAAACTCTGAATCAATTATAGATTATATTTTCGTCTCCCCTGGTTTATTAAGTTTGGTATTCTTTTACAATGCAGCTGTGACCGCGTTTAGTGACCACAACCCAGTCATTCTCGAGCTTGCTAACTCTGCTGGTTTGCTTAAGGAAGAAACTAACAAAACGGTAGCACCGGCTGTGCGGTCCACGGACCAAGGTAGAAGGGTGAAGTGGTCTAAAGTAGTACCTGCAGACTTTTTTAATATTATAACATGTAAAGCCCGCAATGAAATTGATATATGCTCAGATAATTCAAAACAGGGAGAGGAAGTGATCTCCGCCTATACTAACATGTGTACACTTATTTCTGAAGAACTCACTGTCAAATCCAGAAAGAATGCACAGCCACACAAGGGATGGTTTGACAGAGCTTGTTCAAAAGCACATAGCTGCCTCTTGGCCGAACTCAAAAAATTACCAAGGGATAAGGGGGAAGTGTCTAGATTACGAAAAGTATATAAAAATACCATTCGTGCACGTAAAGACGCACTTAAAAAGGATGCTTGGTCTGCACTAATGGAAAAGGCAACACTAAGAGACAGCGCTAGTTTCTGGGCCATAATAAATAATCCCCTCTTCTCCGGTGAGGATAATGACAACTTGGAGGCTAATATTAGTGAGGAAGACTGGTTAGCACATTTTAGAATTATCTATGGGAGCGACCACGTGTGCGAAATTCCCTCTCTCTCTATAACTAATCTTCCCAGGTTGGCACTTTCCTTTTCTGTGGAAGAAGTTGTAAAGGCCATTATTAACACCCAAGGGAAAAAAGCCCCAGGCCTGGACGGCATCCCAGCCGATATGTACAAGGCCAACCCCCCCTTTTGGGCCAAAATCCTGACCAATGTTTTTAACGCTGCCACCAACCATAGTTTGCCTGTTTCCTGGTCACATGCAACCATCATACCTATTTTTAAGAAAGGTCAACGGGGAGACCCTAGGTGCTATCGCCCTATCTCATTCATTGATTCTTCCTTTAAAATTCTAGGAAAAGTGATATTGGCACGAATCGATGAGTGGGCTGCTAGTAATAATATTTTATCAAATGCCCAATATGGGTTCAGAAAGGGAATGGGGACTGAGGATCAGTGCCTTAACTTACATCTGATCCTAGGAAAGTACACAGTGGCATCCAGTGGATCAATCTACTTAGGGTTCATGGATTTGTCCACAGCCTTCGACCTGGTCAACAGGTCGAGGCTGTGGGAAATTCTTTTGAACCTGGGACTGGACCATTCCCTGGTACATTTTTTGGCTGAAGCGCACCGGGACCTAGAAGCCTCTATTAGGATGACACAGGGGGGAGCTTGTACCGCCAGTTTTAAGTCCACCAGAGGGGTGCGACAAGGTTGCATTCTCGCCCCAGTGTTATTCACACTATATATAAACCACCTCGAATCCACACTGGGCATGGCGACACTAGACGTCCCGCGTTTTGGAGGGCTGTCCACCCCAGTCCTCCTTTACGCGGATGACGCCGTGCTTGTGGCACGTACACCGCTTGGCTTACAGAGGCTGTTGACGGCCTTTGATGCCTTCATGACCTCCCTTGACCTAAAAATAAATACAGATAAATCACACGTTATGTTAGTGGGCGGGAAAAAGAACAAAAACTCAAAGTCCTTTTTTTGCGCCAACACACTAATTACCAGTGTCAAAACTTTTACATATCTAGGGGTGGTATATGATGAAAATGGCACCTGGGTACCTCAAATATCTGTAAAAGTTAATGCCATGAAAAGATCAGCGGCTGCTACCGCCAGCTTTTCAAAACGACTGGGCGGCAAACCTACAGAAGCAATGCTAGCAATTTATAGAGCCAAATCAATTGCAATAGCAAGGTATGGGGCTTCTTTATGGGGCTACACTAATAACGTTGTAGCAATTCAGGTTGAGGAAAACAAGATCCTCCGCATGCTCTTAGGTTTACCACAATCCACGGCTACCTTCTCTGTCCATACGGAACTAGGCCAGGGGTACATAAGTGACATTATTAAACAGTCTCCAATTTTGATGTGGCTAAGAACCTGGCTGAACCCCAACTTAACCCTGAATCACATAATCTTAAGGGATTGCCTACGGTTGGACAACATGAAATATATCCTGTGGTTAGCATATATCAAAACTACCCTCAGCTCCTTGGGTCGCCCTGATTTATTTTGTAAACCTGATTGCATTGTTAGAGCTGGCCTGGAATGGTTTAAAACTACTTTTACCAAATACAGAGAATTAGAGCGGGAGAGCGGTGAGCTTGTGAAACCTACAGTGAGGGAGCACTATATTTCTAAGACAACCTTAGCTATCGAACTATATTTAACGGTTGTGTCAATCCCGTTACACCGCTGGTTACTAACCAAACTAAGATTTAACCAGATTCATGTTTTGCTAAATGATTCTAAGGTGTGGGCTAAGCCCGAGGATTTGCCCGTCTGTTATTGTGATAGTTATTCCTTGCAGGATACTTTACATTTTATGTTTTTTTGTAGTTTCTATGCCTTGCCTAGGAAAAAATATATTATCCCGCTGCTCAAAAACAAGGGGTTTGTCCAAGCCAAACCAGCTCTCCTCTACCTAAAACAGCTAGACTCCCCACTAATAATGTTTAGTGTTGCTAATTTTTTGGTGTCTGCCTTTCGCCTTAAAAAACGCAACAGGAATAGACAACATAATACCATTGGCGATATTTTATAAAATCACTGATAATCTACCCTTATTTTTAAAATTTGTAAATATTTTAACTGTACAATTTTAACAATGTGATCAATTTCATGTAATTGTACTCCCCTGACTATGTATCTGTGTTTATGTGCTTTTTATGAATTATTATTATTCGAAATAAAGTTGTATTGAACTTGAACTAGTGGAAAGATTCAACAAAACCTTGAAAGGCATGATCCGAAGTCTGCCTCCTCCTACCCTGTTTGTTGTTTTCCTACAGGGAAGTGCCACAGAAGGGAGTGGGCTTCAGCATCTTCGAACTTCTGTATGGGCACCCTGTGCGTGGACCTCTCAGCCTGGTGAAAGACGGATGGGAAAAGACTCCCAGGAAGCTTACCCAGGATGTGGTGAGGTATATGCTGGCCTTCCGGAGCCAAATGACTAAGTTGTGGAAGCAAGCTTCTGACAACTTGGAAGCCAGCCAAGCAGTGATGAAGGAGTGGTATGACCACAATGCTCACCTTGTGGCATTGGAGCCTGTCCAGAAAGTGTGGGTGATGGAACCTGGAGAGCTCAATGCCCTCCAGGATCGCTGGACAGGCACCTTTGAGGTGATTGAGAAAAAGGGTAAGGCCACTTATTTAGTGGATCTTAAGACCCCCGGCAGCCCCATTGGGTGCTCCATGCCAATCGCCTCAAACCCCACCATGAGAGGCCCGAGGTCATCTTGATGATGGTGACTGATGGAGCAGAGGAAGAGGAAAGCGAGCCTCTCCCTGATCTTTTTTCGCCTCAGGAAAAGGATGGGTCGGTGGAGGGAGTGAATCTCTCACCATCCCTGACTCCTGAACAGCGGAGGGACTTCTGCCAGGTCCTGGAGCAATATTCCTCGCTGTTCTCCCTTATGCCGGGAAGGACCCACCTGTGTACCCATGATGTGGACACAGGAGACAGCCCACCTGTGAATTCTAAGATCTACCGGCTGTCAGATAAGGTGAAGGCCAGCATCCACAGTGAAGTCACTAAGATGCTGGAGCTAGGAGTAATTGAACCTTCAAGCAGCCCCTGGTCCAGTCCGGTGGTTCTGGTACCAAAAGCTGCCCCACCGGGCACCACCCCAGAACTCAGGTTCTGTGTGGATTACCGGGGACTGAATTCAGTGACCAAAACTGATGCTCATCCGATCCCTAGGGCGGATGAACTCATTGACCGGCTGGGAGCTGCCCAATACTTGAGTACCTTTGACCTCACCTCAGGGTACTGGCAGATCTCCCTTACAGATGGAGCAAAGGAAAGGTCAGCCTTCTCCACGCCTGAGGGACACTACCAGTTCTGTGTGATGCCCTTTGGGCTCAAGAACGCTCCTGCCACATTTCAGCGGCTGGTGAACGAGGTCCTCTCTGGGATGGAGGCCGTCTCTGCTGCTTATCTGGATGACATTGCCGTCTTCAGCAGCAGCTGGGAGGACCACTTGGGGGAATCTGAAAAAACGTTACTTTGCTGCTGACCTTGTCGGGACTAAAGAAGCGGGAGACCCATCGCCTACAATGCTGCCAGAGGTCATTGACACCGCCACCGGTCCCTCCACGCCGCCGCAGCCCCTTCACTCGTGCGCGGCCGTGTGTCTGGAGGACCGAGGGGAGCTGGGAACTACATCTCCCAAGCTCCCTCGCGGCCCTGCTAAGGGGGATTACGCGCCAGGAGGCACCATAAAAGCAACGTCACCCCCGGTGGAGCGGGGGAATCTGAAAAAACTTTACTTTGCTGCTGACCTTGTCGGGACTAAAGAAGCGGGAGACCCACCGCCTACAACGCTGCCAGAGGTCATTGACACCGCCACCGGTCCCTCCACGCCGCCGCAGCCCCTTCACTCGTGCGCGGCCGTGTGTCTGGAGGACCGAGGGGAGCTGGGAACTACATCTCCCAAGCTCCCTCGCGGCCCTGCTAAGAGGGATTACGCGCCAGGAGGCGCCATAAAAGCAACGTCACCCCCGGTGGAGCGGGGGAATCTGAAAAAACTTTACTTTGCTGCTGACCTTGTCGGGACTAAAGAAGCGGGAGACCCACCGCCTACAACGCTGCCAGAGGTCATTGATACCGCCACCGGTCCCTCCACACCGCCGCAGCCCCTTCACTCGTGCGCGGCCGTGTGTCTGGAGGACCGAGGGGAGCTGGGAACTACATCTCCCAAGCGCCCTCGTGGCCCTGCTAAGGGGGATTATGCGCTAGGAGGCGCCATAAAAGCAACGTCACCCCCGGTGGAGCGGGGGAATCCGAAAAAACTTTACTTTGCTGCTGACCTTGTCGGGACTAAAGAAGCGGGAGACCTACCGCCTACAATGCTGCCAGAGGTCATTGACACCGCCACCGGTCCCTCCACGCCGTCGCAGCCCCTTCACTCGTGCGCGGCCGTGTGTCTGGAGGACCGAGGGGAGCTGGGAACTACATCTCCCAAGCTCCCTCACGGCCCTGCTAAGGGGGATTACGCGCCACGAGGCGCCATGAAAGCAACGTCACCCTCGGTGGAGCGGGGGAATCTGAAAAAACTTTACTTTGCTGCTGACCTTGTCGGGACTAAAGAAGCGGGAGACCCACCGCCTACAACGCTGCCAGAGGTCATTGACACCGCCACCGGTCCCTCCACGCCGCCGCAGCCCCTTCACTCGTGCGCGGCCGTGTGTCTGGAGGACCGAGGGGAGCTGGGAACTACATCTCCCAAGCTCCCTCGCGGCCCTGCTAAGGGGGATTACGTGCCAGGAGGCGCCATAAAAGCAATGTCACCCCCTGCGTCGCGGGAGCGCCGGGCGAAGCCCGGGCAAAGGTCGGGCCGTCTGTGGCCGTCCGGGGACGATAAGGGACGGGATCGCTCTGTATGACACCTTAAAAACTGTGAGTAATCACCCCTGCCATACAAAATGTCTTTGAGTCCCATTAAAGGAGCGGTGACCTCGAAAAGAGGAGGGTGTAGGAAAACACTAGATAGTTATTTCATGAGGGCAGCTAAAGATGCGGCCATTGAAAAAGAGTCTATGTTGGCAGGACGTAGAGCAGAGTGGCGACGCTCAGTGGAGTCTATTAAAAATAAATGTTCATCCTTGAGTTTAATGCAGTCTGCCAGCTTACTGTCCTCGAGCCACCATTCTGAGATAGAGATTCTGGACACTGCACGCAGTGACAGCATCCCACTGCTTTTGAGAGATACTGTCGCTTCTCCACTCCTCGAAAGGTCTAAAAAGGAAACGCACATAATCACCCCTCCCACTCCTCGGTTTGGGAGCATAGTAGCGGAAGATTTATCTGAATCACAGGTTCCTGTAGTAGAGGTCACACGAAATAAGGCTACAAGTGCCACTCGATCTCGAGCAAAAGGCTCACCACCTAGAAAAAGGAGAAGGGAGGGGAAAGTCCTACCAAATAATAAGGTCAGCCATGCAGACTTTGGCAAATCTTCTGATAATAATCTGCCACCCTCAGTTAAAACTCCAGGTCCGTTTAATTCAGAACAAGGCACCACCCCAGAGATATCTAGTACCGAGATAGCGGGAACCCTCGAACAGTTGCTTAGATCCTTTACACTACCACTGATCGAGAGACTAAAGAGAATTGAAACCTGGTTAGGGATTTTAGAACAGGCCATAGGCAAAAATACTGGGCTAATTGAGAGTATGGCTAAGTCTGCCCAAGCACCCCGAATTGCTTTACCTGCTGTAGTACCATTATCCAAGGGCACAGCTCAAAAAGCTATAAAAGACAACAATTTAACTATAGCCAAACCCCAGAAGCAGCCACCTTCCAATAATCCACAGCACCTAACTAAAAGTAAGGTCAGTAAGACGCAGGAGGGGGTGTAACAACCACTTTCAGCAAAGGGTCCAACTAATCTAGGGAGTAAAAGTCCAGACAGGGTAGTAAAACCCACGAGGCGCCCAGATTTACCTCCTGAAGCTATCCCGTTGGTGGTGGTTCTAAGGGGAGTCCCCACTTTAGAAGAGGGTAAGAAAGAAGGACATTTCCAATTAAAAAATAAAGTCACATACTGGCTCAACCACAATCGACCCTTACCCCCTAACATTAACGGTAAAATCCTTCATGTGCGACGAGCCCCCTGGATGGGTAACCGTAAAAAGGACACTAAGGGGGACATCATTATAATTAATTTTAGTGACCCCAGAGCAGTTACACACATCCTAGACTGGCCCCCTGAATATGGAACCAGCCCTATAACAGCCTGCGAGCTGACCTACTTTTATCCAAGACCCTCCATGCTTCCTATAGTCAATTCCAGACCTCTAATGGGTAACTGGGACTATCGTCCCACTGCTCTTAGAAATCGCCACGAGGCCCTTTCAGGCATGGAAGGCGTGGATTGACTCTACCGTAAGGGCACTGATTTGGCCAGTGGCGAGAGTGCGATCGACTCATCCGATTCCAACTCTGTCAAGAATTCTATCCATAATAGTTCAGAGCCTTCTCCTAATAACCCCCTGTCAGAAGTTACAGCTACTGACCAGTTGGAGAATTGCCCCGGGGATACACGGTTATCTTCTGTCGCTTCCCCTACTACTGCACAGAATCCATCCTGTGTGCAGATTTCCACAAAGTTTATTGGGAACGAGAGGCGAAATAATGAGGAATATCATACTGGTTACGATCCGGTAGATAGTAAAGGATCGCAGGATAAGTTACTGGTTCCACGGATCACAAAGGGCAAACAGACAGGGATAGGTTTAAGGGTTTCCTTCTGGAATATAGCTGACCTTCGTGGAAAGATCAATAATTGCATCTGGGAAAATTTCATTAAAGATATAGACATATTGTATCTCCAAGAGACTTGGTCCCTTGAGGAAATTTACCTAGAAGGTTTTATAACTTACCACGTGCCTGCAGATCCCTCTAGCCATGGGAGGTGTAATGGGGGGCTCTGTGTATATGTGTCCAATCTCCTTGAGGTGGTATCAATTGGCACGGTGAGATCGTGCAGCCAATACCAAATTGTGGTATTATAAGTCTCCTCCAAGGTGCAGATAACAATTGTTAACATGTATAATAGCTTGGAAAAGCGTAAAGTAAACGAAATGGTACAATCCATTGATGTGACGATTATGAGTATGGTGGCAAAACCAGGGATGGATTCGATCCTTATCTGGGGAGGCGATTTCAACCATAATCTGTGCCAACACTTCCAGAGCGGATGTGGTGATTATGCCGAAGATGAAATTGAGTTCCAACGACATTTTGCCCACCACAATGGGGGCGATGAGCTCAACCAGATGATGGCCACCCATAACCTGGGTTTTGCAAACTTGCTTTGTCTACCCCCAGTGGAGTTTAGCCCAACTTTTGTGGGAAGAGGTCACAGTACCTTGATCGATTTTATAACAATTTCTAATTCCTATGCAACTTGGTTTGCTGATTTTGCAACCAACATCATAGGAATTAGTGACCATCTCCCGCTTAGTCTTCGAATCTCACTCCCTAAGGAAAAAGATTGTTCATTGGTGGAAAGGCTGGCTTGGACCTCTCGCTGCACATTGGCTAGTCAAAATGGTTACACTTTGAGATGGACACAATGCAACCCTGAGGTAATTAACTCAAAAATAATTGAGCAAGCTATAATACCCATTACTAAATGCTTGCAGGATGAGATCTCTTATCTGGATATACTAGACTCCTTTGCTGAGATAACTAAGATAATACAAGCAAACCTCCAGCGACCAACATGCAAAAAGAATCACGGTGATATCAGGTGGTTTGACGCGTCCTGCACAAAGACTAACTCACAACTGTTAAAAGCACTGCATAAAACTCCAAGAAACAAGGCAGATATAATAAGGTGCAGGAAGGAGTATAATCTAGCAAGGAAGGCACGTAAACAAAAAATTAAAAATGAAGCATGTGTGAACCTACACGAAGCCTCACAAAAAAGAGACAGTTCTTCGTTTTGGGCTGCAGTTCGAGCACCATTTTTTAACCCAGGAGACCTGGCAAAAATTGAAGTGGCAATACCTGAAAAGTCCTGGATTACCTTTTTCTCAGAAGTCTATAATCTGGAGGTGGTAAACAATATCGTGGACACCAGAGCATCAACAGGGGGGAGTCAGGATAGTTTTGCCCCCTTGTCCTTATCTATCACTGTCAAAGAAATCACAGAGGCTATAAATCAAAGCAAGGGAGGCAAAGCGCCGGGAGGGGATGGGATTCCGATCGATCTGTTCAAGTTTAAGAACGAGCTATGGTCCCCGCTCCTTGTACGTGTGCTTGAGGCCAGTTGCAATTTGGGTTTCATCGACACATGGTCAGACTCCATAATTATCCCTATCTTCAAAAAGGGTGACCGAAATAATCCTTCCTGCTATCGCCCCATATCGCTCCTGGACTCTTTTATGAAAATAACTGGAAGAGTAATTTTGAATAGACTGCAGCAATGGGCTGAAGAAGCAGAAATTCTGTCACCTGTTCAATACGGATTTAGGGAAGGTCGGGGCACAGTCGAACAAGTCCTTAATTTCTCATTACTCCAAGGAAAATATACCCAGGCAAAGGATGGTAAAATTTATGCTGTATTTGCAGATCTAAGTGCAGCCTTTGACTGCGTTAACCACAGTCATTTATGGAAGATCCTTGAGGAGATGAAGGTGGACGAGGTCCTAATTTCCTTCCATAGGCAGCTTTATATGGGTGCCAGGGCAAAAGGCAGATTTGGCACTAACGGCGAATGCACCAAGCCGTTTTATGTCCGGCGGGGTGTCAGACAAGGATGCGTTCTTGCCCCTTTTCTTTTTAATTCATACACAAATGATCTAGAGAAAGAGCTGAAGGTAAAGGTGCGTGATTCTCCCCAGGTCAAACATAATCAAATTGTTTCTCTCCAGTATGCCGATGATGCTGTGGTCATGGCTAGAACTCAAAGAGGGCTACAAACGGCCCTAAATACATATATGAACTTCATGGACATGAGGGGGTTGAAACTTAACGTAAAAAAGACATTTGTAATGACCTGTGGCAGACGCAAGAATGGAGAGTGTCGTCTGTTTGCAGGGAAAGAGAAGATTGCCCCTACCAAAACTTTTTCCTATTTGGGCATTGTCTTAGATGACACAGGTAGCTGGGTCCCTGCAATTAGATCTAGGTCTTTGATGTTCAAACCAGCAACATCGGCCCTGATGATATTCTCCAAAATAATGGGGAAAAGACCCGCAGGCATTCTACTGAAAATCTATCAAGCAAAGTGTATCAGCACAGCAATTTATGGGGCTTGAGTTTGGGGCATAGCCGATTCAACACTCATGCACAAGATAGAAAATGCATTTTTAAAATTCATTTTGGCTGTTCCCCAAAGTACATCTAATTTTAACTGTCACCCAGAGCTGGGCATTCGGTACATTAGTGACCTTATTAGCATGCAACCGCTATTGCTGTGGCACCGAATATGGACCTCACCCGATCTTGGCCTGAATAGGGATATTATTATTGATTGTATGAGCCTAGACTGGGCAACTAGAATCCCCTGGTTGACTTATATCTGCAAGTTTGCTAATGATTTAGGGATACCTGAGTTTTATCACACACCTGAATCACAGTGTAACATTACTAGGAAGGACTTGAAGCTGCTTTGCTGGAACCATCTGGACACTTTAAGGGCTGGTGTAGAACTGGTTAAGAAATCTGTGTCTCACCATCAACTCATGCTAGTGACATACTCTATTCAACCTTATTTAAATTGGTGTTGAAATGGTTTTGATTTATATTTATTGACAAAATTTAGGTATCTTTTTTCGCCTAATAACTTTCCCAAATACGAATAATTGGGATAGGAAGCTTTGCAGTTGTCCGTGTGACAACACTTCAGTTCAATCAACTTTGCATGCTACCTTTTTTTGTAAATTTTATGTTCAAGAAAGGTTGAGGTGGATCAAACAACTTTAAAAAAAGTATGGAACATGGAGACAATGCAGGCCGGCCCTACTGTTTCTTTTATCACTCAATGATGTATACACTGTGGCTGTAATGACAGGCTTTTTAAAAAGTGTACTAAAAAAACGGAAAAGCTTAAATATTCTCTGCATTTAATTGTTCTTTTTAATCTTTTTTAATGTATTATATGAATTATTGTATGTATCAAATTGAATCTGTCGCTTTTATGATTTTATGTATTTTTAAAATCGAATAAAGCTTTTCATTCATTCATTCATTCATTCATTCATTCATTCATTCATTCATTCATTCATTCATTCATCTACAAGCTGTTCTCCAGGCCCTGAAACAGGCTGGCTAGACAATCAAGGCCAGCAATTGTCAGATCGGGCAGGGAACAGTGGTGTACCTAGGCCACTTGGTGGGCAGGGGAACCGTGCAGCCCCTCCAGGCGAAGATTGAGGCTATCATGGCCTGGGAGCCCCCCAAGACCCAAACTGAGGTCCGAGCTTTCCTGGCCCTCACAGGTTACTACCGTCGCTTTGTGAGAGGGTATGGCACCATTGTGGCACTCTTAACTGAACTCACTTCCAAGAAGCAACCCCAATGGGTAGTCTGGACGGAGGCTTGTCAGCAAGCCTTTGACACCTTGAAACAAGCAATGTGTGCTGCTCCAGTCCTGCTTTTTAAGGATTAGACGGAACTGCTCCTCTAAAACAGACTATTTCAAAGAAGCTACCGTCTTGGCTAACAAACTCAAAAATCGCGGATACCCACGCAGACTGGTTAAAACAGCTACCAAAAGGGCATGGTACTGCCCAAGAGAGGTACTTCTGACACCCAAAACTCATGAGAAAAATGAAAGGATAGCATGAGTCACCACTTTCTCTCCAGTGTCAAATAGAATTAGGAAATCCATCCTGAAACACTGGTCCACAGTCAACGTAGGCACCATCAATCTCGAAAGACCACTCTTTGCCTTCCGTAAAAGCAAAAATCTAAGAGACCACTTGGTCAAGGCTGCACTCCCTGCCCCCTCAATGAAAACAACAATTGAATCCAATTGGGGTCTCCCACCTGTAATCGGTCATGTAAAATGTGGGTCCTGTAATGTCTGCGAGTATACTATTGAAGCACGTGATTTCACTCATAATGGCACAACTGTTTCCATGAAATTCCTCACTAATTGTAATAGTAACAATGTTATATATGCAATACTGTGTCCATGCCCCAAAATGTATGTTGGTCAGACTACCCAAAAGGCCAAACTCGAATTTGCCAAGACAGGAGTCGCATCAGATGCAGGACCCCTAATGCACCTCTGGTGGAACATTTCTCCAAAGCTAATCATACTGAGGACGACATAAGATGGACAATTCTTAAGGTGGTCAAACTGCCGCAAAGAGGTGGCAACCTTACCCAGTTGTTGAACAGAGAGGAGTTGAAAAGCATAATTCAATTTGACACCATACGCACTGGGCTAAACAGAAGCGAAGATTGGACAACTCTGCTGTAATTCATCTACATATTGAACTGAATACAACTCTGAGTTCCAAGTACCTAGCTCGTACTTAATCCAAGCTGGATCTCGTTACAAATGTGGAGCTCTCTTTTTAATCACTGTGTAAATATGTACTCACACTTGTGTATTTTTACTTAATTCCCGAGTTTTAAATGCACTGCATGTCACCACTGCACTTGCGTTGCTACCTCACTTCAACCCAATATCACTTTCCCGCCCGTCACCAACATCACTCTAAGATGGCCGCCGCACCGTAGCACTCTCGTAGCACAACCACTATCGAGTCCCTTGCCTCGCCCAACAGGTCACGTGGTCCCGGCTTTCACTAGATGTAAGTGTAATGGCCCCCACAGCAACAGACCAGTGGCTACCAGTGTCAGCTCGCAAGACAAGCATGGACATTGATCCTTCACGCCGGTAAGTTTGGTTGAATGTCAGCCGCACTGCAGAGAACACTAATGTCCCAATGCCTCCCTACCCGCTACGCACTGTATCATCGCCACAGCGGATCCCACCATTCGAAGGACCGCTACCTTTTCTGGGACTAACTTGCATTGTGCAACCCTACAGAATCGACCCTGGTATGTATCGGTAACACCCTCCGCTCTGCCTAACTTCACTTCCCTGTACAAACCTTGACACCATGGTTTTTCCCACAGCTTAACCGCGCCCATCACGGAAGTTGGTTATCATACCAATGCGCCGAGTCCAAAAAGAGCCTTGACCCACACTGGACTCGCAAAATCCAATCCATTGAGGTAAATGCTCCACCCTTCATCAATTCACGGTTCGTCCATCGCCGTTTATTCACTCCCTCACGCATTTTTGAACCTTCCTTGACGCAACCTTTTTCCCACAGAAAAAAACCGAGCCAGCCTTGACTCACAACAGACTCAACAACCTGCACCATTGAGGTAAATCTTCACCTTATCACGATCCGATTCACTGCGCTCTCTCACTCCTTTAATTATCCGCTAAAACCCCACCTGATAATTATCACAACCACGCGTCCTTGGCGCTCACTGCCCACAATCTCATCACTGCCCTCCCGGTTTTCCCTCCGTCACGCCGTTCAACTCAGTTATCGGCTGTCATTCACTGCGATTCCGAGGAAAATGAAAAGTACTTGTGAAATGTGCGCATACTGATGTCTCTCGCTCTTTCAAATACTTGAATTTTTTTTTTTTAACACTTTCGATGCTCATGACGAGCTCAGCTCGTCATGAGGCACGGTTGAGCTGTGCTTATGACGAGCTGAGCTCGTCATGAAACTATAGTATTCAAACAAGTTCAGCACAGGAGGGGAAAAGTCACAGCAGCCAAGGTGTTAAAAACCTGAAAACTTTTTCTTTCTCCCTGTTCCTCCTTCAAACAGGCGCATCATTGTCTTAACCAGGCATAATAATTTTGTACAGTCCTGATGATGATCCCATTGTTATTCTGAGCGCGGGATCGAACGTCGACCTTTTAAGTAGCCATACAGTGAAACCAATTTGTATTAAGTTCTGTATGTACTACTCTGGCAAACACTTGTACTACAGATTTAAAAAGTGTCCAGCTTGCTCACTTCTTCTTTGCCTGCGAAATCTCCTCTTTTCTCTTACAAAACTATCCTCTATCTTTTCACTGTGTTCTCTGTTCTGAGTAAAGCACAAGATTGTGCCCTTTTGCAATGTTGCTCATGTACTGAGATCTTACAAATTCATTGATCATTATGAAAATAAACTCCTTGTCCGGCTGGACTTGGACAAATATATATGTACCGACCGGATTTTCGGACCAGATGGGATCAGCTCCTGAGAGCCCCTCTAACCCAGCCGGAACGTAACCACCTCCCTCCTCAGGACCATCTATCCAGGCACCTGGGTACCTACCTGAGGATGGGGAACTCGCAATATACAAGCTCATATCATCAGAAACACCACTAAATCTATAGGGATACTAAGAATACTCACTGATTACTAAGGACATCCATGCCCTACACCACACTCATACCTCATAGTCTCGCGACCACATGGGTCCAGACTAATCTACCCTGGGGCAGTTCTGATTATCTACCATTACACACTGATCTCCCTCAGTGCTCACTCGACACGCAATCCAGCGTGTCTACACACATGGGCCTGCAGTCCCAGTGCTCTCATTCACACCCGGTCCGCAATCCGGCAGACCTACACACCATCTATCTTAGGTGCTCTCATTCACACACGGTCCGCAATCCGGCAGACCTCCACACCGTGTCCCTCCGGTGTTCTCATTCACACACGATCCGCAATCCGGCAGATCTACACACTGACCACAATCAGTGCTCTCACTAACGCCACTTACCAATGGCGACCACTTTCCTATGAATACCTTCAGCTCTCTGTCTCTCTATGTTGGGAAGTCTCTCTCACTATTCACTATGGGTTCGCTACTACAATAATATTATGGGATGGCCGAATTACTTAGTGTCAACAATTCCCTAGCTCAAGGGCTCCTCTTTCTCCCTACTTGTTCAGACTTACCGGATCAGGGGCAGCATCTGTTCTGGCTGTAACATCTGACTAGAAGAAAAGGTTACCTGTTCTCTGAAATAGGAGACACTCTGGTTGCAGGAGTAAAAACGCTCTCTATCATAAGAACAACACATACAAACTAGTTCACTAAGAACTGGGGTCTCTTTATTTTAACAATGATGAAATACACATACACAAATCTGCGGGGTCTCTATAACTAACAGGAACTTTAACACACCGCTGAAAGAAAAGGATTAGACAAACAGTACAATACATATCCTAGATGTGAGCAAGATTAAAGTCTATATCACTGCCAACTAGGGCCAAAAAGCCTGTCTATACATTCCACCCTTAGACTTTATTTTGCGAACATCTATAAACAACAACATCCAAATAAACAAACATCAACATAATCTATCAACAACACCAAAAACCAAAAAAACTCTCTAAAATGAATGACAACTTAAGGAAATTCCACCTGAAACTTAATGCAGGGAATACAAATCCAACAACCAACTGAAAACAAGTCAAAGCACCCTTGACCTGAATGCAGAAACATATCTAAGATTTGATCTGATAACAACAGAAACTAACCAAAGCATCCTCAAACTAAATGTGCCTCAACTTCTAGTGATAACTGATGAAATCTATTGATGTAGGGACGTATTTGTTGAAGGAAAACAGCAACGGGCCTAAATGGGGCCTACCTACTTCGGTCAACTTAAGAACTAAATGTGTTTCAACTTCTAATAATAAAACAACAAAGGGCCAAAATGAGGCCTACCTACTATGATCAACTTAAGCTAAGGATAACTCATGAAATCTATTGGTGTAGGGCCATGTTTGTGGAATAAAAATAACAATGGGCCTAAATGAGGCCTACCTACTATGGTCAACTTAAGCTAAGGATAACTCATGAAATCTATTGGTGTAGGGCCTTGTTCGTGGAATAAAAATAACAATGGGCCTAAATGAGGCCTACCTACATTGGTCAACTTAAGAAAAAATTTGGTGAAATCTGAGAAATAAACATGACAAACGGTTCTCAAGGTCTGGGCAAACATTAATAATAAATGTAGGACATAACCATACTAAAAGACACACCTCCCAGGACAACTGAAAGTCTAGGGTAACCACCCTTGGATCAATCAAAGTGAAAGTGTAATAACAGGAAAATAAAGATAACCCCATTCCTACAAAATAGCTGGTGTAGCACTATGCATATTAGGCAATGAATCAAAGAAATTTAACTAAATGTGGTGCATACATAAAAGACACAATATCACAAAACAGTTAGCACCTAGTTTCTCACTGTATCACACTGTGGAACACATGTGTGCACCACCATTGTTTTTTTTTCGTCCCTCTATTGGCAAGACTGTTTTGCAGAAAACAGGAAAACTATAATAGGTGAAAGATAAACCAGTGTAAAATAACACAGCATCCTAAAAACTAAACATAGTACTACATAAACATCAAAACCATGAGAAAATTATAAAAGTGGGGCATGTTTGTGATAATGTCCATCTGAAAAAAAAACAATATGGGAATAATGCAGGCCAAGGAATTACATAACAAATTCCTTTTGTGGGAAACATTATCATAATGGGTTCTTTTAGAATAAATTTTTTTTTAAAAGATGACTATTGGCTTTGTCAAAAATATATCCAAAGATACTGTATGGGGTTTGAACCTGACCGCTGAGGCAGCCAACTATAGAGTACAATTAACCCCTTCCATGCTCTTGACGAGCTCAGCTAATTGGAAATTTTCAGCACAGGGGAAAAATAACCACAGCAGCGATGTGGTCAAAATAAGAAGTCTTTTAGCATAATTTTGGGGTTCAAGGAAGTCAATTTTGGGACATCAGTGTAGGTCACCACCCAGCATCTTCATCAGTATCCGGTACCAAGGAAGCACTTCTTCCGCCGTTCATCCACCACCATTCCGGTCTGGTCTGGTTCCATCTTCCAAAAATAACAAACTAACATAAAAAAATGAAAACAAAAAAGTAAAATAATAAAGGGAGTGGGAGGGGGGGTGGGCCGACGCACACACCAAACACCACAACCCAATAACCTAGAACGAGAAAACCAGTATCATTAATCTAGCAAGATAACATTTTCCATTTAAAAAGCACCCCAAGTGCTTTTCATTGTCGAAAGAAACATCCTAATTAATAAAAACATTATTCTGGAGTCAAGAAATAATTAAAATCATAGACTTATAAATTTGTTTGGGCAAAATCTAATTTCTCCATACACAGCCAGAAGGGCTGGGGCCTAATAATACCCTAATCCTCTGTGAGACAGCCCCTCCCTTCAGAAAGATGTTCGTGCTCAGAGTTTTGAATCCGCTCCAAAAAACACGCAGAAGCCAGGCTACAGTGTGAAGTAATTGGAATCACTGCCAAGTGCTGATCTCATTGCAGGAGCAAGGCGCTGCCAAGCACTCGGTTCAAACATCTCTAGTCTCTAATCAGGGAAGCTCACCCAGGCCTACTGTATTTAACTAACTCCAAGGGCCAAGAGTCTGCCAACTATTCTGCATGTACAAGGATCCCTTATCTGAAGGCAATGAAGCTGTCTGCGCCGACAGCAAGGAAGAGCGACTTGACCCCTCCCTTACATAAACATTTCTTTCGCGGAAGAAATTGGAGGTTGGCCAATGATAACAAGACAGGCACTGCTTGGCGCTCCCAGAGGGAAAAGGCCCTCCCTTCACAAAACAGCTTTTCTCTGAGAGTGAGGCTAAGTCAAGGTCAAAAACACATTCCCTGGAAGTCAAAACAACTCTGTTCCCATGAGAACCACTGTTCTCAAACTAACTAAATTAAATTGAAAACTTGACGAAAAGCATCCTAATATTAATAAGTAATAAGGGCATATATTTTTTGTAACTAAGTGACATGCTAGCATTTTAAAATAATTCAGTACTGCTACTAGCTGCAAAGGAAAAAATATTAGCAGATACATTACAGTTTAGTATTGGAAAATAACATGTGAAACACCATAATTTTGCACTGCAGGCCAGATTCATCTGTTTTTTCAAATAGTCATTTTTCTAACTGAGTGGGCGCACTCACACAATGGTCTGCAACATATCAGAAACATTTGCATTTGAAAAAGGTTCAGCTTGCATTTGGAAAAATAATAATGAGAACACATTTGTTTGAAAAACACACGGTTGCAGTTCACTAATTAAAAGCACATGTTACCGTGCACTGTTGGGCAAGAGTAATTATTCACAATCTGTGATCATTCTAAAACATCGATTGGCATATTTCTTGCTAGTTGGAAAACCCTCTACGAAATAATTAATGAAAACAGCCCGTAGCGTGCACTCTAACTGGGCCATTTTTTTTTTAATCATTCACTCATTTTAAATCATGCATTCAAAAATAATTCTCCATACGTCTGTGGATGCATATTAAGTAGCACATTTAAAAGAACACAGCTCCCTCCGTGCAAACCCTTATCTCAATCCGACTGGTTGATTTATAACTTACCGACGTCTAAGAGTCAGACACATGAAACATCAGTTCCAAGGCAAACCCACGCTGACAAAGCACATAGGCAGAACCCAGCAACCAATGAAAGTCAAATCAAACCATCATTCATCTAAACACTCACTGACTTTTAATGTCAGCTCAACTAACCATGCATGCTAAACTGCATTTTAAAATAAATACTGCCTTCTCAATCCAAGATATTAACCCTTTGGCAGTTCAAGCACAATCATTCCCCAATGTCTGCAGTACATGGGAAATTCAAGAACTTATCACTCCACGTTTTCACATAACACGTACGCACATCTTCAAAACGGTATCCCCAAGCACCTGAAAGAGATCCAGCTCTCTCCTGCCTAACGTAATGATAACATGCCCTGTCCAAGCCATAACCACATGGCGCTATTCACAAGCCATATTTACAAGGAGCTATTTACAAGGAACTCCACAAGTCACATTACAATGAACACATTTCACATAGCACAGCATAAGCAGACGCAGCAAGCAATTTAATGGGCAATTTAAAACACACATTTGTACAATTGGATCATCACAAAGATGTTACTGGCTCCCTCATGTAATGTCACCATTCAGCCCTGACAGGTCAAACACCAAGATGAAAAGCATTTCTTCCACCCTGCATAAGCCAAATGCCATGATGCACTGCAATCTCCTCACACTGCAACTGTTCAAGCCCATAGGTCACACAGGCTTCGTAAACTGCAAGACTACGCCAGATGGAACTGGCGATCAGGGCACTCCTCCACAACATATGGGAAACAATCCAAGCACATGGCCAGGTCACACAGGCTTCGTAAACAGTTCGTGACGCCAGATGTACCGACCGGATTTTCGGACCAGATGGGATCAGCTCCTGAGAGCCCCTCTAACCCAGCCGGAACGTAACCACCTCCCTCCTCAGGACCATCTATCCAGGCACCTGGGTACCTACCTGAGGATGGGGAACTCGCAATATACAAGCTCATATCATCAGAAACACCACTAAATCTATAGGGATACTAAGAATACTCACTGATTACTAAGGACATCCATGCCCTACACCACACTCATAGTCTCGCGACCACATGGGTCCAGACTAATCTACCCTGGGGCAGTTCTGATTATCTACCATTACACACTGATCTCCCTAAGTGCTCACTCCACACGCAATCCAGCGTGTCTACACACATGGGCCTGCAGTCCCAGTGCTCTCATTCACACCCGGTCCGCAATCCGGCAGACCTACACACCATCTATCTTAGGTGCTCTCATTCACACACGGTCCGCAATCCGGCAGACCTCCACACCGTGTCCCTCCGGTGTTCTCATTCACACACGATCCGCAATCCGGCAGATCTACACACTGACCACAATCAGTGCTCTCACTAACGCCACTTACCAATGGCGACCACTTTTCTATGAATACCTTCAGCTCTCTGTCTCTCTATGTTGGGAAGTCTCTCTCACTATTCACTATGGGTTCGCTACTACAATAATATTATGGGATGGCCGAATTACTTAGTGTCAACAATTCCCTAGCTCAAGGGCTCCTCTTTCTCCCTACTTGTTCAGACTTACCGGATCAGGGGCAGCATCTGTTCTGGCTGTAACATCTGACTAGAAGAAAAGGTTACCTGTTCTCTGAAATAGGAGACACTCTGGTTGCAGGAGTAAAAACGCTCTCTATCATAAGAACAACACATACAAACTAGTTCACTAAGAACTGGGGTCTCTTTATTTTAACAATGATGAAATACACATACACAAATCTGCGGGGTCTCTATAACTAACAGGAACTTTAACACACCGCTGAAAGAAAAGGATTAGACAAACAGTACAAGGTTATCTGCGGGGTAACAGGAACTTTTAACACACCGCTGGAAGAAAAGGATTAGACATACAATATCCTAGGGAATAAGGACAAGATTAAGGTGTAATTGTAAAGGGGACTAGTTTAGACTACCTCACCTATTAGAAGGAAGATTTCTCTCTGACTCTGGTGGGATCAGGGCTCTCTCTGTCTCTGGTGGGATCAGGGCTCTCTCTGTCTCTCCCTCCGTCACCACAGCACCACGCCTCTGGTTCAATTGCTCCAGCTGACAGCCTTAGCTCCTCCATCTGCTCTCTCTTCAGCTTCAGCAATCATCTGCCTTCTTTCTCCATTCCAGAACTGCACTGCATTCTGCAGCTCCAGCAGACATCCTGCTCTCTCCTCTGCAAGAACCAAACTGCACTGACCACTCCTCCTCTCCTGCAGCTCGCTAATATGGATTCCTCTCCCCTCATGGAAATTTCCAACAGAGGGCTGCCTCCCACCGAATTCCTGTGCTAGCTCCAGAGCTCTTTGCACAACCGCAGTGGCCAGCTGCTTGTTACGTCTGGGCCCAAGAGACAAACACATTCCTCGGATAAGAAGCAGTCCTGACTGGTTTTCCCCTAGCAGTCAACAGCCTTAACTATAAACTTTACCTTTACCCCTGAAGCCTCTCAGCTCCATCAAAATGGAGTCTCTCTAGTTCTGGACCTTGTAGGCCTAAGAAGGATGAAATAACCCTTAGCTCTGTCAGAGTACCTACATAAACCATACCAATGTGTAATATAAAGTCAGGACCACAGGATCCAACCTCTACTATAAGCAATAATGACAGGCCAAAGCCAATAGGCAATAGATGGCCTCTTCTAGGTCTGGAAGAAAGGGCTTAAAAGGGCCAACACAAGCTAGGAATACATATCCTAGATGTGAGCAAGATTAAAGTCTATATCACTGCCAACTAGGGCCAAAAAGCCTGTCTATACAATATAGCAGCCTACTATGGTATGTTTATCATCGCCTCATATCTTTGAAATTGCTTTGGACCATTGTTTTTCTTAAATTGACTGGAACCCTTGGTCAACAGCCACCTTTAGGGTCCCCCTTGTTTTTTCTAGAAACTTGAGTGCAATCGCTGGATTGCAGGGGTTATAATATAACTTCCCAATACCTCGTCATACGAGGAGGGCTTTCCTAGTGCCCTATAATACTCGCCACCCTTTTACTATTCTAACCACTGAGAGATGTCAGCACATGCCCCCCTTTACACAGATGATTATATAAAGCAACTCTGCTCACGCCCTTCCCACCTTTCTGACACGGTAGACACACCTACATTGACCAACACTTCTCTACCCGACCAGCTAGAGAAACTTAAAAAGAAATAGGTACGCCTTGAATTGATGATATTAATGCTAACAGACTACCTGAAGGCTGAGATTATACCAGTAGGACTCCAGGTACGCAATATACCAGGAATCTTCACGGACAATCCGAAGTATATTTCCAACTTCAGCTACATTGGTACCACATGCTCCAGGCACTGGCTAGTGCTGGGCATTGACATAGCGACTGAAACACTCAAAGCCCTAGAAGTAGAAATAACAGATCTACTTAAACAGATCAACGATTCAGATCCCACCACTGAATGTAAAAAATTGCTCGAACAGGTTGATAAAACTGTAGCAGACTTTCACCGCATCGAGCAAAACAAAAAATCTAACAAAATTAAGAAAGACATTAAGTCCTACAACATTGAAAATACATACCCCTATTTACAAAAAGACTTCTATACCAATATATCCTACGCCAATCCCCAAAACAGAAGACCTTGGGGCCGCTACAATAAACGCCAGAACCTAGTGGGGTTTTCTGATACATCCGCAGAAGCCTCAGAGAGTTCAGATCCAGGCAAAGAGCCTAGTACTTCAAGACGAGGATGGACAGCACAGTCCAATTCTTTAGGCAGAGGCCAAACAAACACCCCCCAGGAGAGGAAAGGTCAAGAAACCACAACGTTGGTTCAACCCCCCGGGAGAACGCAGAACAAGGAACAATTTCTATCAGTGGTGAGGAACACCTCTTCACTAGGTCCCACCATGTGTCTCCCCACAGAACAACCACGTGAAATGATTCCCATTTTTAACCTTTCAAATCACAACTTGGAGCCCTCAGAATTAGAACTCCTCAAAAAAGGTTTATCATTTGTCCCTACCATTCGTCCAAATTTTATGGAAATACAAACTGAACTGCTGAGATTTTTCAGGCTTGTTCGTCTTAAAGCATTTTTTCAACTCCATCCCTTTCCCACAGTCAACTCAAACACACCCTTTCGCCCACCATCAACATTCCTGCCATCCGCAGGAATGATCCCTTCTGAAATTGTTACATTCGAGAAACTAGTACAAAAAGATCTGTATGACTTGGAAAATAAAAAGCTTTTTATTCCCTACAACATTACTCGACAAGAAAAAGATGCCATATGCACATTGAAAAGCAATCCCTCTCTGATAATCAAAAGCGCAGATAAGGGGGGAGGCATTGTCCTTCAAAATCTAGAATCCTACAAAGCCGAAATCCTAAGACAACTTAACAATACAGATCATTACCAAAGACTACCCAGGAATCCCACTAAGGACATACAGGAAACCATACTCAAACTAACGGCAGATGCTTGTTCCGAGGGGTTTCTGAGTAAAAAAGAATTCAACTTTTTAAATGTAAAAACCCCCCGTTTACCTGTTATCTACACTCTCCCCAAAGTACATAAAAATCTCAACAATCCCTCTGGCAGACCCTTTGTATCTGCCTGCGGCTCAATTTTAGAGCCTTTGGGAGCCTATGTCGATTTCTTCATTAAAGAATTCGTGCCCATGACTGCCTGCTATGTAAGGGATAGCATGGCTATGATTAGTTTGGTCGAACACTTCCCCTTTGACCCCTCACAAGACACCCTCTGCACTATGGATGTAGAGTCGCTCTATACAAACATCCCCCAGACAGCGGCTCTCCTAGTCATACAAAAAACCCTTGACTCTCGCCCCCGACAGCATAGGGTACCCACACTGTTCATTCTACAGCTATTAGAACTATGCCTCTCCAGGAACTTTTTTATCTTTGATAACGTATATTATCAACAGATTAAGGGCACTTCCATGGGGGCTATTTTTGCCCCCAACCTGGCTATTCTTTTTATGGATGCTCTGGAGTCTGGTTCAATCCTCACTGATGAGAAGCCTTTTTGCACAGGAATCAAGTTGTGGCGACGCTATACCGACAGCATTTTCAGTATTTGGAATCTCGATATACCCACGCTACACCAATTCTTGCATTGGCTTAACAACAACTGTGCTGACCTCAAATTCACTCTGGCCCATGACAAAGTGCAAATTTACTTTCTAGATCTGACAATTTACCATTACGAAGGAGAACTCCTAACACGGCTTTACAGAAAGCCCAGGGAACGTAACACGCTCCTCAGTTACCAGAGTAATCACCCCAGGGCACTCAAAGATTCCCTCCCATACTCCCAATTTTTAAGGATTAGACGGAACTGCTCCTCTAAAACAGATTATTTCAAAGAAGCTACCGTCTTGGCTAACAAACTCAAAAATCGCGGATACCCGCGGAGACTGGTTAAAACAGCTACCAAAAGGGCAGGGTACTGCCCAAGAGAGGTACTTCCGACACCCAAAACTCATGAGAAAAATGAAAGGATAGCATGTGTCACCACTTTCTCCCCAGTGTCAAATAGAATTAGGAAATCCATCCTGAAACACTGGCCCACAGTCAACGCAGGCACCATCAATCTAGAAAGACCACTCTTTGCCTTTCGTAAAAGCAAAAATCTAAGAGACCGCTTGGTCAAGGCTGCACTCCCTGCCAAAACCCACAGTTGATGGACAGAATGCAGAACAATGTCATACATTCACCCCAGTACAGAGACCTGGGCCATTTGTCACCCCGAGTGGGATGGGTATGCTCAGACGTGAGTCCCATGCTCTCCACACCACTGGAGTCAAGCTATCCTGGCTGAAGACGGCTGATAGCCAGAAACCGGTCCTAGGATGGTTGATTCCGGTACAGGAAAGACATGGCTTTGCAGTTCGGGCTGGACTGTTCCCATGAGGCACAGGGTCAAGGCTGATTTGCATATGGCCATGTCTGAACTGGGGTATTGTGGAGTGCAAAAAAACGATGGATTTAGGCCCAGATCTCTGTATTAGAGTGAATGTATGACATTGTTCTGCATTCGGTCCATCAACTTTTGTTTTTGCATTTGTCACCCTGAGTGGGATGGGTATGCTCAGACGTGAGTCCCATGCTCTCCACACCACTGGAATCAAGCTATCCTGGCTGAAGACGGCTGATAGCCAGAAACCGGTCCTAGGATGCTTTATTCCGGTCCAGGAAAGACATGGCTTGGCAGTTCGGGTTGGACTGTTCCCATGAGGCACAGGGTCAAGGCTGATTTGCATATGGCCATGTCTGAACTGGGGTGGTGTGGAGTGCAAAAAAACTATGGATTTAGGCCCAGATCTCTGTACTGGGGTGAATGTATGACATTGTTCTGCATTCTGTCCATCAACTTTTGTTTTTGCACTCCCTGCCCCCTCAATGAAAACAACAATTGAATCCAATTGGGGTCTCTCACCTGTAATCGGTCATGTAAAATGTGGGTCCTGTAATGTCTGCAAGTATAAAATTGAAGCACATGATTTCACTCATAATGGCACAACTGTTTCCAAAAAATTCCTCACTAATTGTAATAGTAACAATGTTATATATGCAATACTGTGTCCATGCCCCAAAATGTATGTTGGTCAGACTACCCAAAAGGCCAAGACTCGAATTTGCCAACACAGGAGTCGCATCAGATGCAGGACCCCTAATGCGCCTCTGGTGGAACATTTCTCCGAAGCTAATCATACTGAGGACGACATAAGATGGACAATTCTTAAGGTGGTCAAACTGCCGCAAAGAGGTGGCAACCTTACCCAGTTGTTGAACAGAGAGTTGAAAAGCATAATTCAATTTGACACCATACGCACTGGGCTAAACAGAAGCGAAGATTGGACAACTCTGCTGTAATTCATCTACATATTGAACTGAATACAACTCTGAGTTCCAAGTACCTAGCTCGTACTTAATCCAAGCTGGATCTTGTTACAAATGTGGAGCTCTCTTTTTAATCACTGTGTAAACATGTACTCACACTTGTGTATTTTTACTTAATTCCCGAGTTTTAAACGCACTGCATGTCACCACTGCACTTGCGTTGCTACCTCACTTCAACCCAATATCACTTCCCCGCCCGTCACCAACATCACTCTAAGATGGCCGCCGCACCGTAGCACTCTCGTAGCACAACCCCTATCGAGTCCCTTGCCTCGCCCAACAGGTCACGTGGTCCTGGCTTTAACTATATGTAAGTGTCATGGCCCCCACAGCAACAGACCAGTGGCTACCAGTGTCAGCTCGCAAGACAAGCACGGACATTGATCCTTCATGCCGGAAAGTTTGGTTGAATGTCAGCCGCACTGCAGAGAGCACTAATGTCCCATGGCTCCCCTAACCGCTACGCACTGTATCATCTCCACAGCGGATCTCACCCTTCGAAGGACCGCTACCTTTTCTGGGACTAACTTGCATTGTGCAACCCTACAGAATCGACCCTGGTATGTATCGGTAACACCCTCCGCTCTGCCTAACTTCACTTCCCTGTACAAACCTTGACACCATGGTTTTTCCCACAGCTTAACCGCGCCCATCACGGAAGTTGGTTATCATACCAATGCGCTGAGTCCAAAAAGAGCCTTGACCCACACTGAACTCGCAAAATCCAATCCATTGAGGTAAATGCTCCACCCTTCATCAATTCACGGTTCGTCCATCGCCGTTTATTCACTCCCTCACGTATTTTTGAACCTTCCTTGACGCAACCTTTTTCCCACAGAAAAAACTGAGCCATTCAAGTTGGGTACCACACCAACAATGTGAGTCTGAAATGAGCCTTGACTCACAACAGACTCAACAACCTGCACCATTGAGGTAAATCTTCACCTTATCACGATCCGATTCACGGCGCTCTCTCACTCCTTTAATTATCCGCTAAAACCCCACCTGATAATTATCACAACCACGCGTCCTTGGCGCTCACTGCCCACAATCTCATCACTGCGCTCCCGGTTTTCCCTCCGTCACGCCGTTCAACTCAGTTATCGGCTGTCATTCACTGCGATTCCGAAGAAAATGAAAAGTACTAGTGAAATGTGCGCATGCTGATGTCTCTCGCTCTTTCAAATACTTGAAAACGTTTTTTTAAAAAAACCTGAAAACGTTTTCTTTCTCCCTGTTCCTCCTTCAAACAGGCGCATCATTGTCTTAATCAGGCAAAATAATTTTGTACAGTCCTGATGATGATCCCATTGTTATTCTGAGCGCGGGATCGAAACGTCGACCTTTTAAGTAGCCAAACAGTGAAACCAATTTGTATTAAGTTCTTTATGTACTACTCTGGCAAACACTTGTACTACTGATTTAAAAAGTGTCCCGCTTGCTCACTTCTTCTTTGCCTGCGAAATCTCCTCTTTTCTCTTACAAAACTATCCACTATCTTTTCACTGTGTTCTCTGTTCTGAGTAAAGAACAGGATTGTGCCCTTTTGCAATGTTGCTCATGTACCGAGATCTTACAAATTCATTGATCATTATGAAAATAAACTCCTTGTCCGGCTGGACTTGGACAAATATATAGCAGCCTACTATGGTATGTTTATCATCGCCTCATATCTTTGAAATTGCTTTGGACCGTTGTTTTTCTTAAATTAAAAAAAAAAAAAGCTCCAGTCCTCAGGTCCCCTGATTTGTCCAAGGAATTCATTGTCCAAACAGACGCATCAGAACATGGCATTGGGGCAGTGTTATCGCACCTCAATGAAGAGGGTCTGGATCAACCGGTTGTCTTCCTGTCCAGGAGACTGCTTCCCCGGGAACAGAGGTGGAGTGCAATTGAGCGGGAAGCCTTTGCGGTGGTATGGGCTCTGAAGAAGCTGCGGCCATACCTGTTTGGCTCGCACTTCCTGGTGCAGCCCGACCACCGACCCCTTCGTTGGCTGATGCAAATGAAGGGAGAAAATCCCAAGCTGTTGAGATAGTCTATCTCCCTACAGGGAATGGACTTCCGGGTGGAACATCGGCCTGGAGTGGACCACGCCAATGCAGACGGTCTCTCTAGGTATTTCCGCCTTAGTGATGAGAACTCCCAAGGGGTTGGGTAGCGCTCCCCACTTTCAGCTGGGGGGGACGCGTGTTAGACCTGTCGGCCCTTTGGGTGGTCCCTCCTATTATTTATTTGTTTTGTCCCCTTTTTGCCTCCAAAGTTTTCTATTTTCTATGTCCACTGGAATTGTTAGTGTTCCTGGGGGTTAGGTGCTGCTTTGTCCCTATGACTTTTTGAGGCCTTAACGCTCTTGGTGGAGGTGGTGAATGCAGACACACAAAATGGTGGCTGATAACTGCCATAATTTTTTACCTCAGGATTTGGGGCCATAGGAAACTATGGGGAAGTTCTAGAACCTTCCGGCTGGTTCTGGTAGCCAGAGCCCAGCCTATAAAAGGCCAGAACCAGGGCGGCCATTTTGTAGTGACCAGGGAGAGTCTAGAGACAACCTGGTGCAGAGGGAGGCAATAGAAAAGGGAGGAAGGCACACTGATAGAGGCTAGATCGTCCCCCGGGCCGGCTGTCTGTACTGAGGATGTCACCCCCCTAGCTATTTACTGAGCCCCACCAACAGCTGTTTGACTTTATTGCACATAACCTTTGTGGTGCCCTGGGAACAGCGTCAGTGACCCCACTGTGAGGAGCAGTTAATCGTTTCTCTGGGAATACCTCTGGGAAACCTCCGATCTGGGAGAGATTGTCTCGTTTCTTTTCCTTCTCTCTCATCGATCGCTTGAGAATAAAACCTGTATTGAGCATGACAGGTGAGCGACCGCTGACCCGGGAGGAGTGAAGGATTGAAGGTAGCACTGTTGACGCAGGATATGGCTATAACCCCGGCTTGAGTACCCAGCTACTTTACTGCTGTCCAGAGAGAGGAGGTCTAGTCACTGATAAGTTCCCCTTTTTGGCCTCACTCTAATTACCCTGCAGGCCAAGTAGGAAGGAGAGGGGGGGGGGGGGGAGTTAGTGAAATCCCGGCCACTGGCCCAGGACTTTGTAGTTTGTGGAAAGAAAATTAACCCTACCGTAAGGCAACTGGGCCACTGGATTCTTGCCGCTGAACGGTGCTCCTGCTGCAGATCGGCGGTGTCCACGGCCCCCCTCTCCCCGCCGAGGAGATCTAGAGGTAGAGAGAAAGGGGGCCCAGGTCAAGTCAGCCGAGTGTTTGGTTCACTGAGGTGACGTTGCGAGAGAGCGTACGCCCTGTCAGGAGAGCGCCGGAAGAAGGGGGCGGGAAGCTGAGGAGGCCGGACTGCGGGCGACACCCACCCACTCTGACAGGCGAGAGAAGGGCAGAAATCGAGGTCGAGAGCAGCGTGAGGGCTGGAGTCCGACTGAAGGGTCGGAAGTGCGGGCGGATCGAGCGGACCTAGAATCAACGCCGCAGTCTCTCGGTAAGATCGAGGAGGTACTTTGGGGGGCCCTCATTGCCGCCTCTGGAGATAGTAAACCCTGCTGTCAGACCCTGAAAGGAAGGGTGGGGGAACTGTTTGAACCTATTACTTTCCACACAGTACTGCGAGAGAGGAGAGTTAAGCGACAGGGAAGTGCCTATGGAATGAGAACTGTTGAATACATCGGGGCTTCATCAAATGACTAAAAACAACTGTCCACCTGAGTTAGTGTCCTGGAGGGGTTGATTACCTGAGGAATTTAAACAACTATTTACCTGGAAATGGACCTATAACTGTGTAGCAAACTCATGAATACTGATGGTAGAGGCTTAATTGGTGACAGAACATAATAGAATTGCTTATTGCCTGTTTCTCTTTCAGAGGAGGAAGGGGGGATAGTAAATTGATTGTAACTTTTCTGCTATCCTACAGAAGTCTGATTAAGCGAGATTTATCAAAGAACCAAGATTCTATAAAACTAGGGAACGTTTACACCTGCCAGTGAATTTATGCTATGACAAAAGTGTAAATGTGACACCGTTTGCAACTAAGAGAAAAACCAAAACTAACTAAGAATATATAAAGTTTTTCTACTTTTCTAAACATGGTGTAGAGTCCTTCTTTTTAGTGGATGGGCGCTGAGTTACTGAACGAGGTGTGATGCAAGTGTAACACAATGTGCCTCTGAGTTTAGTCTTACCTACTCTGTGTCATGCTATCCTATGTGGACTGGTAACCCCAGGTCCAACACAAGGTAAGAGCGTGAATTTCACTAATTTGCCCTAGAGAAGTGATGGTTGCAAAGAGTGAAGTGGTTCAAAAAGAGGGCCCATGAGTTTAGTGAGGACAATGTTAAGGTACCGGACAGGAATCGCCTGGAGTGGAATCACCCTTTTGAGGTCTTCCATGGATGCCTTAATGAATAATTAAGTGTAGGTGAGGCCTGACTTCTTTAAATGAAGGAGGTAACAGAGATGTCTTGTACAGATGCTGTCAGTGGCGTAGCAAGGGGGTTTGGGGGTAGGTGGCGGTCCACCACGGGAGGCAAGAGTTTTGGGGGGCTGCCAGCAAAAAAAACCCTCCTACCATGCGGCCACCGGAGGGCGGCAAAGGTAGGGACCGCAATGGAGTGGTAAAGTATCTAGCTAGGCCACTGGATGCTGTGAGAGGAATGATGGTTTTAGGAAGACAATTGTGCACGTAGCATTTCCACTTGGCTGCATAACAGGCTGTGGTAGTAGGCTTGCGTGCCTCTTTCACAATATACATACATTCTTCTGGTAGGTTAAGGTAACCAAACTCTAAGATCAAGATCTCAGGAGTCATATTGAAAGGTTGAGCTGCTGAGGTTTGGTGTGTCTGACTGTGCAGTTATTTTGTGTAAGAAGATCTGGGCTGTTGGGGAGCTTCTTGTGTGGAACTAGAGAGTTCTAGTACCATGGCTGTTATGCCTCTGTTGCTGCCACTGAGATGAGCATGAGGGATGTCCGTTTCGGCCTCCAGGCCACGAATAGAAGAAGTGGGAGAGGCAGAAAAGTGTAGGCAAATATCCACAGTCAACACATCCATAGTGCATTGCCCATGGACTGTGGGTGTGGTAGTCTGCCAGTGAAGGGTAGGCATTATACATTTTAAGCGGTGGCAAACAGCTCTATCTGTGGGAACCCCTGACGTTGAAAGTACGGGAGTAGGGCCTGAGGGTGGAGAGCCCATAACGACCTGCCAGGTCGTTATCCACCCTCGGATTGTGTTGAATGAGTAAATTTACTCTGTGAGGTATTGCCCACTGCCAGATGGTCTGGGGTTTACTGGGAGCTGTGATTAATGTGTGCCCCCTTGTTTCTGTAAGTAGAACATGACAGGACTGTCTTGCATTTGATGAGAGGGTGAAAAGCCCAGAGAAAGAGCAGGATGGCCAGCAACTCCAGGTGGCTGACATGAAAAATGTGTTAGCCAGGGGCCTACTGACCCTGAACAGTGAGATGATTGAGATATGCTCGCCAACCTGTGAGTGAGGCGTCCGCGGTGATGGCCTCTTGCAAATCTGGGGCCAGGAAGAACCAACCATGTAACAGGTTCTTTGCGTCCACCACTGTGGAGGGCAATGTGTGCGGCCTCAAACCAACACTAGGTCCTCTAGATGACCTTCTGCTTGAGACCACTGTGCTGCTAGGCACTCCTTTAAATGCATGGAGAGCCTGGTATGAGGGACTACAGCTATGCAAGAGGCCATCATGCCTAATAAACGCATCACAGGTCTGTCACCTGACGATCTGGCTGAAAAAGAAGGAGTAG
Organism: Lissotriton vulgaris; assembly: GCF_964263255.1. Classification (NCBI taxonomy): domain Eukaryota; kingdom Metazoa; phylum Chordata; class Amphibia; order Caudata; family Salamandridae; genus Lissotriton; species Lissotriton vulgaris. The sequence goes on along the minus strand of NC_141693.1, from coordinate 765,516,639 downwards.
GTTTTGGAAGGCTTGTTCCTACATGGGGATATTGCTTGAAGAAAAATCTTCTTGATCCAGTTGGACGCCTAGGAAATTCAAAGGTAAGGAATCTGCGGCTAGATGCCTCTATCAGATATTGGAAATAACCTTTCCTTCTGCTGCCAACTGCTGGCCCTTGCAGTACTGTTCTGGGAGATGTTCTACCAAGTCTGCCACCTGATCCCAGTGGGAACGGTTGTACCGGGAGCGTAAACCAATGGAATTGCCTTGTGTGTTAGCACATTTCCTTTTTTTTTTTTGTAAATTCTTTTTATTGTTGCATCAAAAAGCATCATTAATGAAGAAAATCAGCAGTCTGCAGGGCGTCAACATTCCGCCTGTGTCCGTCAGTTGCGCAACTTTTTGTTCCACAAGTATCATTGTAATACGTAAATCTACTACGTGAACATAGGAAAACAACCCCCAAAGCAGCAGCATACACTCCCTACCCCCCTCCACCCCCTCGGACCCACCCTACCTCCCCCTAACGAGGCCTCCTCCATCCCTCTCACATTGTCTGTTCAGTCAATATTCATGTGGCCCCTGTGGTTATTTCAGGCAGATCTACTGCGTAGTAAGCCCTTCTGTCCCTCAACACTTCTCCTTATCGGCTTCCCTCCAAACCATGGTATTGTCTCCATTTAGCCCACACTCTCCGGAACTTCTTAGGGCACCCCCTGGCTTTATAAGTTACTCTCTCGGCGGCCATATATAAGTCCAGGCCCCTCCTCCACTCCTCTATATCTGGTGTTTCGGTTGCCCCCCAGTATTTTGCAATATCCCTTTTTGCCACCACCAATGCAAGGACCAAGAAGATAAGCAGAGGGCGTGCCAAGTCCACCTCAGTTGTCATGCCCAGCAAAGCCAGTCTAGGGTTGCGCGTTAGAGCCACTCCCACAACCTCACTTAGTTCCGTGAATATGTGTTCCCAGTATGCTTGTATGGCATCGCACGCCCAAATCGTGTGAAAAAAATCGCCACTCTGGTGGCGGCACCTAAGGCACGCCGAGTCTGTTATCCTTCCCATTTTAAGAAGCCGCACTCTGTCAAAATAGGTTCTGTGGAGCACGTTCAGTTGGATGAGGCGTAGCCTCGATTTAATCGCTACCTCACGGGGGTGCATGAGGACAATCTCCCAATCCAGATCTTCCATACCTCCCACGTCTGCCTCCCACCTACTCCGTAGACCTTGCAAGTCGCCTAACATGTTGTTAGTGTTTTATATGTAAGGGATACCGCCCGGCCCAAGATCTGCTCCTGGAGTAACCTACCCTCCAGTGGTGTGTACTCTGGAATATCTGTGAGCGTGATGTTTTGTGCCCTCCATGCATGTCTCAACTGTGCATATTTGTAGAACTGAGTGTTGTGCAGACCAAATTCATCCTTAAGCACTTGGAAAAATTTTAGTTCCCCTCTTGCAATCACATCTCCAATTGTTGAGATACCTATATCGTCCCACCTCCCGAAGCCACGCAATTTATTGAGTTCCCCCAGCCATTTACAGTGCCACAGCGGCGTCTGTCGGCTAGGCCTCTTGTCCCATTCCATGCGCCTTGTGGCCTTATTCCATGCTGTCAATGTGATCATCGTGGCCGGTAGAAGCAATGTTCCCATCTTCCCTCCGTATAGATAGTACAGTAGTTTTTTGGTAGACAACTTAGCCCTCTCTAACCCATATGTGGGGTGGTCCGCTGCCGCATGCAACCACTCATTAATCGGTGCCAAGTGTTCCGCCCAGTAGTAGGCCTCGAAGTTAGGAAGGGAAATCCCTCCGCTGTATTGGTGACGCTGTAGCGTTGAAAGGGCCACCCTCGGCTGTTTCCCTAACCACAGGAAGGCCCGAAGGTCCGCATGGATTTTATTCATCGTTTTTGCTGGCAGTAGGTAATACTCGTTCTGGAGCGCATACAGAAACTTCGGGAGGATAATCATTTTGTAGATCGGCCCTCGGACCAGGAAGGTTAGAGGGAGCTGCCGCCATATGTTCATCTCTGTCGTAGCGCAGTCCATGACTCAGGTAATATTTTTGCTGAAGGATAGTCCCCTGTCTAGAGTGATGAATATTCCCAAGTATTGAAAGCCGTCCTTGGTATGTATGAGTTGCCCCGGTAGGCACTCCCCCCGCTCCAGACCTTGCGGGTCGTAGAGGACTGATTTGTGCCAATTAATGGTGTGGCCTGCCCTAGCACCAAAGCCATCCAACTCCTTGAACAATTCTGGAATTGTCGTGTCTGGTTCGGTTACAAACAGTAGCACGTCGTCTGCGTAAAGGGATATTTTCTCCTGCGCAGAGTCGACGCCGCCCCACGAGAAACCCCGAATCCCATGGTTTTGTCTGACCTTCATCGCTAGAATTTCTATAGTGAGTGTGAATAAAAGGGGGGATAGCGGGCAGCCCTGACGCGTGCCCCTGCCGATTAGAAATTCGCGGGATAGCCTCCCGTTGACCCGAACTCGCGCCCTCTGGGCGGAGTACAGGAGCCGGTCCCATTTCTGGAACTTAGGGCCAAACCCAAACCTCTGCAGCGACGCCATCAGGAAAGGCCAGTGCACCGCGTCGAAGGCCTTCTCCGTGACCAGGGAGAGGAACCAGTGGGGCTCACTTCTTCCCTTAACCTCCTGCAGCAAATTATGTGTACGACGGAGATTCAGCTTGGTCGCCCTGTCCGGGAGGAACACTGACTGGTCCATATGTATGAGGTCCATTATTACCGACCGCAGTCGTTTAGCTAAAATAGTGGCCAAGATTTTTGTCTCCATGTTGAGGAGGAAAATGGGGCGGTAGGAGGCACATTCGTCTCTTGGCTTGCCCTCCTTATATATCGGGACAATATTGGCCAAGGCAAGGTCCGGCTGCAGGCTCTCCGCCTGGTACGCCTCCAAAAATAGGGTTTTTAAATGACGCTGCAGTAGATCCGTAGCCCGTTTGAAAAACTTTGCCGGAAAGCCATTCGGCCCAGGGGTCTTCCCTGGCTTCAGCGAGGCTATGGCATCAGATATATCCCAAGGGTCACTTCTGCCTCTAGAGCAGCGCTAGCCTCGGGGGACAGCGTCGGTATCTCCAAATCGCCTATGTACTGCTGCGCGTCCTCCCCCGTACCCAATTCCCTGGCCCCATAGAAGCTTCAGAGTAGGCCACAAAGGCGTCCGCTATAGCCTCGTCTGTGTGCACCTGTCTGCCGTCCGTCAATGTGATCCAATCTACCCACCTCGCCGCCCTTTCTTTCCTTCCAAGCCACGCCAGGAGTTTGCCGGACTTATCACCCACGTCATACAACCGGTGAAGAGTTGCCAACGCCTGAGTACGCGCCTCATCCGTGACCATCTCCCTGTAGTGTCTTTGTGCATCTAACAGTTTCCGCAGTAGTACCTCCTCCTTCTGTCTCTGGTATTCCGTCTCTAGGGCCAGGATAGACGTCTCCATACTAGCTACCTCAGCCTGCTGCGTTCGCCGCATCTCTCCCAACCTGCTCTGTATTCGGTCCCTCAGGACCGGCTTCATCGCCTCCCATAAGGTGATCCCTGAGTCAACCGTACCTTAATTTTCGGCCACGTAGACCCTAATGTCAGCTCTGATGCCCCGCAGCATTTCCGGTGTTCGGAGGTCCCATGCCGCTAGGCGCCATTCTGCCCCCCTCCCTCCTCTCTCTCGCCCCAGCTGTGCATACAGCGGAGAATGGTCTGATAGTCCCCTCGCTTTATAATCCGCCGTGTCACTCGATGTAAGGTTCTGCCTGGACATGAATATATAATCTAGTCTTGAAAAGACCCTGTGAGCCCCTGAGTAGAAGGAGTATGCCTCATGTGTAGGATGGAGCCACCTCCAGACATCTGTGAGGCCTATGACATCCATCTGTCGTGCTAAGGCCGAACTTGTCCCCAGTGTACGTGTTGTCCCTGACCGATCCTGTGCTTCGCACATAACATCATTAAAATCCCTACCCACTATTTGTATCGTATCTGCTGTATCAATGAGTATAGAGGTGATCGCTTTGAGGGTGCGCGCCTGTAGCTTTGGGGGGGGGGCGTATACCGAAATAATCGTGTACCTACGCCTCTTCCAGATCCCTTGCACACCTGCGTAGGTCCCCTGTGTGTCCAGCCAGGTACGGGTGACAGTGAATGGTGCCGTTTTTTTTTACAAGGATCGCCACCCCCCTGGAATTGCGCACTTATTGCCTCTGAGGTGAGTCTCCTGTAAAAAGTATGATATCTGGCGCTACTCTCTTGAGGTAGGCGTTCACCAGGCCCCTCTTGATCTTTGACCCTAAACCATTCACATTCCATGTTAAGACAGTGACCCCTGTGTCACCCACTTGCGGGGCGTCTAGTTTACTTGCCATTGTGTAGTACGACACTCGTCCCCGGTGAGTCTCTGTAGTGGAAGTGTTACAAAGCGTGGCAAGGTGTGTTGCTGCTGCTCCTCAACTGTCCCCCCCATCTCCCCCTGACCCTCTTGGACCCCAACTTGAGGGAATTCTAAAACCTCCCCCCCTCCACCCCCCTCCCCACCTCCCTCCCCTTCCAGTCGCATCCCAACATGGGACCAAACTATCCACGGGAGAAGGCCTGTCGCCCTCCCACATTTCCCACCCATCACAAACCAAAGAACTGTATAAGCAACTCAAATAACATTGAAGGGCGTGTCAAGTTGCGTGCTCCCATTGGCCGAGCTGCGATCTCACTGGTCCCTGAGTACCATCGGTCATGAGTGCGAGTCCTGTGTGTCCATAGTGGGCCCCTGACCCGACGAGTCCTGCTCCAAGTTGTGGATTTCTTTGACCAACGGGTGTACTGAGTCTCCAATGCCATCTTCCTCTTCTCCGGAGGCGCGGCCCTCCGACTCGTCTTCCTCATCCCCCTCTGAACGGATGCCTTTCCGCAAGCAGCTAAACCTAGAGCCAGCTACTGAGTCGTTTCCAGGCGACGTCGATCTGCCTGCCCTCCTGTCGCTGGTACCACAGGTCTGGTAAGGCGTTGCCGGCGTTTGCTTCCTCATCCTCCCGGGTTTCCTTCGCTGCGGTTTGGGAAGCTCCCATCGTGACCTCTCCCGCACGGATCTGTCCATAGCTTCCCGTCCGGCCGCCTCTCTGCTATTCAGGATAGGACGTTCTTCAAGCCATTGCCAGGCATCCTCCGGATGTGAGAAGAAAATAGACTTGTCTTTGTAGAGCACCTTGAGCTTTGCGGGGAAAAGGAGCATGTATGTAATGTTCAGGGATCTCAGTTTTGCCTTTACGGAATCAAAGGAGCGCGCTGTTTCGACACTTCCTGACTGTAATCCGGGAAAATCATTATAGTTGTATTCTCCATACGGATCTCTCCCAGTTTCCTGGCTTCTCGTAAGATTAAATCCCTGTCAGCATAGTTCAAGAATCGCGCTATAACTGGTCGCGGTCTTGCACCCTCCGGTGGTTTGGCCAGGAGAGCCCTGTGTGCCCTCTCAATAATGAAGCACGTGGAGAACTGTGCAGCCGGAAAGGTAGTCTTCAGCCAGGCGTGGAGAAAGGAGGCCATGTCCCTTCCCTTAATTCCTTCCCTAAAACTCACAAAGCGAAGGTTGTTGCGCCTCGATCTATTTTCCGCATCGTCCACCTTCCATTGTAAGTGACGGTGGGAGGCCTGCAGCTCCGCCATGTCTTTTTTCAGGGCCGTTATCGATGCATCGTGTTCAGTAACTCTAGTTTCGGCTGCTGCCACCCTGTCCGTCAGGTTCCGAAAATCCTGTTGCAGCAGTGTTATCTCGGAGCCCACTTCTCCAATCTTCACCTCTAGGGCCGCCCGAGATTCCTGGATGTCACTCCTGGATGCCTGGATGGCTGCCAGCAACATCGCCGTTTCGGACTGTGGACCGGGTAGCGCCGGTCGCTGCTCCGCGGCATGTTTTGGCACCGGGTCTCTTTTCCCTATGACTGCCCTCGTCCTGGGAAGAATCCCGCTGTGGGCTACTTGCTAGCGACTTCTGAAACGTCCAAAGCGTGGGTGAGGCCAATCTGGTGGTAGCTACAGTCTGTTCCGCAGCACCTTGAGCCGTAGTGTTATGGAGTATGATGTCCCTCGGGGTCACCTCGCAGCAGGGTCCACCTCGTGCCTCCCCACAGTAGCGTGATCTCTCACCCAATCCTCCACAACGTTGGATCCGTGGTAGATGCACCCTCCTGCTCTGCGGTGACCTCCTCCCTCAATCACCGGCTGCCCAAGGACTTCAAAATCCGACCTTCCCGCTGTTCCTACGGGCGTCTCTCAGGCCAAAGGTCCGTTTGCCAGGAACGTTCCGCCGGCAGGGGGGCACGGGAGAGAGGGCGCGAGGCTGGCGGCGCCAGCGGGCGAAGTCAGAGGCCCTTACCCGCCGTACACCGCTGTTGCTGTGCGTCTCCCCGGGTTATCTCCAGGCGCCCCGCCACACCCGGGCGGCCGTGGGCATCTCGGGCACCCATGCTTCGCTGTCTCCGGTGGTCACTTCCTCCACCCGCGGGCCACACCACCACTCCTCCGCACTCAGCCTCTGTCGTCTCCCCTCCTCGCCTTAGGGTGGGGACGACAGCAAATTGCCCCCTCCACTCGTCACTGAGGATCAGACGATCCGGGCGCCATGGCGGCCGGTCTCCAGCATCACCTCGCTCTCTTTCCGGGCACCCCAGACGCCGCCACACCGGACCGCCCGGCGGGTCTACGCCTGGCGGTATCACCGCACGCTGTTGTCTTCCGCCTCTAGCTGCGAGCGTCCCCCGGCCACAATCCCAGTTTCCAGGACAGCGTTCCGTTTGTGAAGGGGGGGGGGGGCGAGGCGGGCAAGGCCGGAGGGCTAAAGCACAGTTTCTCGCCAGTCGGCTCCCGCCATTACAGTACGCCCCCCCGGGCTGACCTCATCCGTTGCCGCCTCACCAGTGCAGCCTCCCCAGGCAATCGCGTGCTTCCCCACCTCCTTCGCTTCGCGGTCACCGCTGTTCGCCGCTTCTGCCCACGGGCAACACCACCGCTCCTCCGCCTCTCACCACTGCCGTCCTCCCGCCTCACCTCAGTGCAGGGACGGCTACAAACCGCCACTGCCACCGGTTACCGGGTGTGAAGTCTACCGGCCGCCATATTGGTAAAGGCGGCCGGACTCCGGTGTCGCCTTCGGACCCTCTCCGGGCACTTCAGTCGCGGTCACACCGTATCGCTGGGTGTGTCTGGGCGATGTATCGTCTCCGAGCGCGGATTCCTGCTTTGCCGGGGCTGCAGACCTGCTTCTCGGCTCCTCCGCTTCAGGAGTGTGTCGCGGTCGCCATCTTGAGCCCACAGGGTTCTGCCGAGTCGGCTGCTTTTCTTTCTATTTTCGGGCGGTCCCCGCGTGATTCCGCCGTCCCGGAGTGCTCCCCAGCTGTCAGCAAATCTCGGGTCCGGTTGGGTGAAGTTTGTGCTTCTTGGGGTTATCTTATTTGTCGGATTTCAATGCAGCTCGGCCGGAGCTCCGGCAATGCACGTCTTAGCCGGCCATGCTGCTGGCCACGCCCCCGTGTGTTAGCACATTTCCTGACTGAATGAACCACCAGGGAGTCAGGGGTAAACTGCCCACAAATGTATTGAGGGAAACTAGACAAGGCTTAAACTTCCTCTCAACTCTAGCCTCAACTGGCTCATAGAAAACCTCCATAGCAGGATTGAGAACTCCCTTGAGCATGAGGAGGTATTTGAGGAAAGGGCTTCCACAAGGAAATCATCTTCCTCTTGTAGCATATATATATCCATTGTGGAAAGTGGCAGCCCTATGTATATCCTCATGGGATGAAGTAACATTGTCTGGAGGAGAGGGTTTAGCAAGGTACTGGTCTAGGTCAGTACCTGCGGGGTTCGATATTATAGTTGTCTCAGTGGTCTGGGCCGTGTGAGTCATATGGATCACAAGGGAGCCTAGGACTATCCCCAGCCCCTGAGTGTGAGGAACATCGAGGTAAGTGCTGTGGAGACTCCAAAGGCAGAGGAGAAACAGGGGGAGGTGAAGGCGGAATAAGCAGGAGGTAGTGGAGAGGTAGCCCTGTTGACTTTTGGGCCTTTTAAGAGCAGGAAGTAAAAGGGGATTGATTGCCTCGTAATTCGTAATTATTCTTTTGTTTCATTAGACTTTTTTCCAGTTTTGATAGGATTTTAAATTTCTCTCCGCTTTGGAAAATAGAGGAAATGACCGATAACCTCACAGAAATCCCTTTGATCAAGTCACTGAAAGGGCATTTTCCAGACAGCTGGGTTTCCAAAACATAGATGAATAAACAGGTAATTTTGTGTTTTCTTTTGTAGCCAAAAGGTCGATCTCAGATACTCGCCCGTCCAATTCCACACCCATTACTAATGTTCTAATCAATGGTTACTTAAATTGTCTGATTTTGTGTTTCTTGTACCTGGTAAAATGAATTGCTGCGAGATGAATGCGCTTCTCCAGCATGCTATGCCAGATGGTCTGGGAAAGGACTGTAAATCTTGTCCCACTCTACTACTTGTTTAGATAGTACATCATTGAGGTGTTGTGAGATTGCAGTAGTAAAATACCTGGCTTAACACCTTAGCAGCTATGGAACGTCCAGCTCCAGTGCTGAACGTTCCATTGCGCAGGTGAGGTTCGAACGTCCAACGGCCGACGGCAGCACTCCTGAGGTAGTGGTGCCATCAGCCGTTGGACTAGGCGCAGCACTTATGAGGTTAATCACTGGAAATATTTACTTCAATGCCTGTTACTCCACTTTTATGTTTATATAAGAACTCTCAGTCATGAGAGGAATCCTTGTATCCCCTTCCAGGGATGCAACTGTCACCACAGTCTATTTAGGAAACACTGGAAGGAACAACACACCTGTCAGCACATTCTTTCTTCTTCAAAACAACTTGAGAGATTACGAGGCTCTCGAAGACATCCATATCTTGTCGGCCCAAATACCTGACTTTTGGTAGCACTGATCTTTCAGACATTCTTGAGAAAGTCTTGTATGCAATCTTGCTTCAGTTCAGAGGAATACAAGAGATTAGGGAGTCCAGGAGGGAGGAACCTGGTCCGATTGAAGGGTTTTGAGTTAACTGAGTTGGAAGGCATTTTTGATGCAAAAAGTGAAATCTTTCTTGTGAAAAAGACACACTTCTGTAGTAGGGTATCTCTGTGTATAGTCATAATCTTGGGAATAGTTCCGCTCATGTGCGGGGATCCCGGAGCAATCAAAATAGTCTCTTAAGTTGTCTTCTTCTGCAGTCCGGCATAGACACTTAAGAGAAAATCGAAGAAATAATGCTGCCTAAAACTACAAGACTTCATTGGCCAGCACTTCATCTTGAAGGGAAAAGGGTAGCCAAATAACAATAAATTTTACACATTTTGTAAAGTTTCACACCTAGAGAAACTCCCCTTCACAAAAATCATTTGTCATGATAGATAACAGTGCATTACAGAAGGGAAAAGTGACAAGGGGCAGGTTACAAGAGAAACAAAGTACAATTGGAGGCGAAATACCGTACAGGGACAATGCGGCAATAAATGGCAAATGTTCCACAGGGACTTAAGAGAGGCTTCCATGATGGCGCCCTAATTACACGTGCCGCACCATCTGCGGGCTATAAAATTGTTGCCTTGTAAGAATGCTCTTAGGTTGGGTACACTTGTCTGGACTGGGGGTGAACATATCCCTCCTGGATGTACAAGTGGTACGAAACAGCGAGGTGAAGTAGCTAGGTGGGTGGGGGGCTCTGTCATCGACGGGGGCCTCCTCCAGAGCTGTGGGGGAGTCACAGGGCGATCTGGAAGCAGATGGACAGTAGGGGTACCTCTGTGGCAGAAGGATACAGTCTAAATACCTCTGCCCGGCACAGTAAGGGTGCCTGAGCCAAGAACCTGGAGCCGAGGGGGTTCCAGGAAACAGCGTTGGCGCCCCGTTAGTCCTTCGGGCGGTCGGGGGGCCTGAACCGACCGGGGGTGTGCCTCATCGCTCCGCCCTGACAGGGGGGGCGGGAGTAGAACGAAATAAAGTGATAATTTACTGCACCGTCAGAGCATCGACTCGCCGTGCAAGATGGCTCCTTAGGCATGCGGGTCCGCGAGGGGCTGCCGCATTAGATCGCCTGTAAGATGACCCACCTTATCAGCTACTTGTTGTACGAAATAAACCTGCACCACTGCTTTCCCGCAAATATGTCTCATGAGTTTCCTTGGTATGTAAGAGTTAACGTGCGCAGTGTGGAGCGAGCGCTGGCGGTGTGGGCACTATGTGTATTGTCATAATCTTGGGAATAGTTCCGCCCATGTGCGGGGATCCCGGAGCAATCAAAATAGTCTCTTAAGTTGTCTTCTTCTGCAGTCCGGCATAGACACTTAAGAGAAAATCAAAGAAATAATGCTGCCTAAAACTACAAGACTTCATTGGCCAGCACTTCATCTTGAAGGGAAAAGGATAGCCAAATAACAAAAAATTTTACACATTTTGTAAAGTTTCACACCTAGAGAAACTCCCCTTCACAAAAATCATTTGTCATGATAGAGAGGAAGGGTTGAACAGACAAGCCCCACAGGCTGCCATTATCTGTCTGGAAAAGGGATATCGTGCCTTTAAGGAACTCTCCAGACCCTTGGTATCCCAGGATGCACAGCCAAAGGCCTTTTACTTTTAGTTATTTTTTCCGGCTCCTGTTAGCAGGACCCTGGAGCATTGAGCGCTACCTTTTTGGGTATACTTTAAATTTTTGGAGCTTTTCCAGTGTTTTGAGTGTTTCACTCGATGTCTGGGGTCTTCCTCTTCCAGTTACTTTGTTTGTTGACCAGTTTTGCCACCTCTATATTGACTGACTCCTGTGATAGCTGTCACTCTTTCTCCAGGAGAACCCTGCGTGACAGGGAGAAGGTTCAGCTCCAAGGCTTGGAGCGGAGGAGACATCAAGATCCAGGTGGGACTTCTGGGCATGGAGGGACTCTATCTTCATCCTCTGCCCGTGCATCGGCCTCAGGGGGTCTCCCCAGTCAAGAAAAGGCACCAGTCCCGGCCGACATCGATGGCTTCGACGTCGGCGTCAAGAGCTATGACTACCATATGCTCCCCTTCGACCCAGGACTCTGGGTCGAAGCGGTGTCGACGTCCAGGGGTAGGATGTTAAGTCCTCGGACGAGGTCGAGGACATCACCGGCGTCGACACAACATCGATGTCGTGATGAGTCCCGAAGAGACAGGCGCTCGCCGTCGAGGCGACACCGCCGTTCGCAGCCAAGGTCGACGTCGAGGAAAGAAACGTCGACGTCAAGGCGAAGGCACTCGACGTCGGGGAGTTTGTCGACGTCAAGAAGATAGACATCGAGAAGAGAGACTTCGAAGAGGTCGACGTCGAAGAGGGAGTCAAGCCATAGAACAGTGTCTAGTGCCTCCGTGGTTAGCGTCTCCTCATCAGTGGTTAGTCACCGGTCGCGGCGGCGGCGCCGGTGCTCGTCCTCAGAGAGATCTTCCTCCAGAGCATCCTCCCCGAGACCTGCTCGTAAGAAGAGGAGAGTTCCTAGGTCATCGGTCTCATTATTCCAGGACCTATTCGCCCTCAAGGCCCTGAACAACTACACCTCCTAATATTCCACAACTTCCTCCTCCACCCCCTCCTCCTCCTCCTCCTCCTCCTCCACCTCCTCCTCCTCCTCCTCCACCACCGCCTCGGCCTCCACCACCGCCTCGGCCTCCACCTCCGCAGCCTTTGGTTCCGGCTCCACCTCTTCCGCAGCCTCCGGGGCCACTGGCTACTGCAAGGCCAGAAAGCCAAGGTCAAGATCCAGAGGGAGGCATCGCTCTCGTAGTGGGCATAGATCTTCAACGGGGTCACGTCATTGCCGGCGGAGGGAAAGGTCACGGTCCAGGTACACGGACTCGTCCAGTGACAGGAGATATTCTCCCACTTTGTCGGACTCTCCTCCTACGAGAGTTTCGCCTGTGGATGACATTGTGACATTCCAGGATGTGCTGCTGAGAGGGGCAGCGAAGTTGGGAATTACACTGACTGTGCCTACTATTACCACCTCAGTGATATTTGAAACGTTGCAACGCAGGCACCTTTCTCGCCTGTTGCTGCAGTTGGTGCCAGGACTGGAGGAACCGGCCTTGGAGCTGTTTTTGACGCCGGCCTCGGTAAAGTCGGCGCCATCCAGGCTTCAAAAGAAGTATAGACCCCCGGATTCGGATCCAGTGTTCCTGCTAGATCCTAACAGCGGCCAAGAAGCAGCATTCTACTGCCCCTTCATCTACGGTCCCTCCCGACAAGGAGAGCCGTCAAATGGATTCGGCAGGGAGAAAGGTCTGCAGTAAAGCTGCCACCTCTATGAAAGCGGTGAGGGCATCAGCGCTTTTGGGTCGGTATAACCGCGACTTATGGGAGTCCCTGCAGAAGTTCATTGAGCTCCTCCTGAGGGACAGGAGGGAAGACTTCCAGGAGATCTTGAATGAGGGCATGATGTTCTCGAATCAGGTCATCAGTTCGGCAGCAGACGTCTCTCTCCTGGCTGCTCATGGGTATTGTCATGGCATAAACTTAAGACATCACTCCTGGTTGCGCCTGACCTCTCTTAAGCCAGAGGCGCAGCAACGGATTGCCAACTTGATCTTTTCGGGAGCTACCCTCTTTGGGACTCCTGCGGACGAAGAGATGGCCTGTATGAAGGCGGAAGTGGAAACGCTTAAAGCCGTAGGTTTGGAGAAACCAAAGGAGCTGGGGAAGTCCTTCCGCCCCTTCCAGAGGCGTTATTCTTCCCAGAGATTTCAGCGAGGGCAAGGTCGCCAAGCTGGTCAACAGCAGCAGCAACAACAGCAATACCAGCGGCAACCCTTCCAAAAGCGCCAGAGGGGCAGAGACGGCCAGCAGGCCTCCTCGGCGAACAAGGGCCCGGCCAGGTCTAAGCCCTGAGGAGTTACTTCCCCCTCGTCCATTACCCGCTCCGGTGAGGGGAAGCATACAGAATTACTTGGCAGAGTGGAGAAAAATTACTCAGGACAAGTGGGTGCTGAATATTGTTTGCAATGGATACAGTCTTCGTTTTGTCAGCCCTCCTCCAGCTATTCCACCAGTTCGTTCGCAATACCAGCTGCGCGAACTTCAGGCGGAGGCCAATACCCTGTTAAGACAAGCATTTGCAATGCAATAGGTCTCGCATTTACATGAGTTTGATCTATTGGCATTGTAAATGACAATGCATCGTCATTTCCAATTCCAATAGCTTAAACTAGCGTAAATGCGAGACCGATTGCATTGCAAATGCTAGTTAATTGAGTACCTACCCCTCCCAGTGTTACCTGAATACTGAAAGATATGTCTGATGCGTGCGTCCTTGTACTGTCACCCTGCAAGCTGACACCGTGGCTTAACGGTCGCCACTGCCTTCCTGGAATGGCAGGTCACGAGGTTGCATGACGACAATGCCAATTCAGCCTTCCGTCCTTTAACAATGTAAATGGGCTACGATAAAAATTGTAAAAGCTGCTCTTTACAATACTTAGAAACCATTTGGGTTCGAAAATAAGTTACTGTTGTAGGAAATAACGGAAGTGGTCGAAAACATTTCTAGAAAAGTAAATATATGCTTGAAAACAACTGCAGAAAGATCAAAGCCTGCTTGACAGCGCATCATAATACTGTATTTTTCTCGTTGGCCATGTACTCTAATGTGTGCTGCGGCTCCTGCCTGTGACTGACTTCAGTCATTGTACTGCAAGCAGAGGGTGTTTTCCCTTAAAAAATGGCAGGCTAAAAATGATTTCTGTATGTTGCAAGCTTGTTATATCCATTTGGTATCAAATGAAGGGCATCGTATGTGACAATAGGAGAAGACGCTTTCAAGTGGCTGACAAGTTCCCAGTGCTAGAACAAGAAGACACCAGAAATTAAATCCCGCCACCACATGTGACCATATTGTGTGACACTAGACACACACCTTTAGGAATATGTTGAATCTGGTATTGAAAGCAGAATCCTGAAACGCCGTAAGATTGAGCTTTTAAGACTGTTCTTCAAATAAAATACAGACTTGGCGTGAGTGAGCGAGGAACACCGGATATGAAACGTGCTTCACATTGGTAAACATTGTTTACAACGCAGTGTTTACACCGCACGACCTTTACCACGCTGCCATTACAACGCAAGTCGTTACTACGACTTGCGCTGGATGGCACTGTTAGTTAAGGAATATTGTATTTATATTCCAACACCTTCCCTACTGTTATGTGGACTGGTGTTGGAATATAAAATGATAATATTCCTCAATCGCGCCCTCCAACGCAAGTCGTTGTAACGACTTGCGTTGTAATAACCGCATTCTAAAAGATCGCGTTGTACTGACGTACATCCTTCACATTCAGTTTAACTCCTGCTGCCCGACATTGACTGGACTTGTAATTCTTACTGTAAAGCGCTATGAGGTACACTTGAGTAGACTTTAAGCGCTATATAAATATCATAAATAAATGACTTCACTTTCCTGTGCTGTATTTCCCTCATCTGCAGAGACTGGAGAGTGCTTACATATGGCTGAATGACCAGCACTTAATACTGTCTGCACCCTAATATTGGATATTTACATCTGAAGAAGTTACCCATGCAGGGACAGATGCTGCATTCTTCTCGCGCTGTACACTATATGTTGGTCTAATAGAATGAATCTCTGTCTCTATATTGTAATTAGTAGCGGGCGCCTTATTACATACATGCACGGCATGATGAGCCAGCTGTGTGGAGAGTGTAGTGGACGCCATTGTGTGTTTGTACTATTTTCCAGTCTGGGTCTCTTTTGCGTGGATATGAGCCACCAGTTTAACTCGTAGAAGTTGTGATTGAGGCGTTCGGGATCGGACATTGTTAAAGCAGCCTGCAATCAGCCGAGGCTGGCGGGGCACACCCCTGCGTTTACACAACCCTCGACGAGCACAGCCCCCACCATGACAAGAAGGAATTACCAGCCTGCCTCCCTCTCCTTGCAGGGTATATTTAATGCACTAATCAGTCGCAGTGTGGAAAATATTCAGCGAGTGGATTATTTTGTTTAATAACACGTCAATTAATTAGCTATTTTTAGAAGGGGCGGCGGAGCTGAGCACCTGCAAGTTGCAAACAAGTGGCGCGCACGTCACGCCTGTGTGGGCACAATCATAGCTTCTCCCACAGCCTAGTTATGTCTATTACGCGCTTGGCACGCGTAATAGACACCAATAGGCCATGGGAGGAGCTATGCGCGTGCTTCGGGCCAATTGCGTGCAGTCTTTTAGAATAAGACGCACGCAAAGGCCAATTGGGGAGCTGAAAAGGAAACGCACATGTACGAGCGTGTGCGATTCCTAGGTCAGCTTGATTTCCCCGTTTTTCAGCTACTAAATGTCACGCGACTTGCGTGAGCACTGCTGCGCAGTGCAACGTAGGTCGCGAGACCTAAAAAAAGGGCGATGGAAGGCGTCCCTCTGTCTCAAAGGGGAAAGGGTCTGTACTCAAGGTTCTTTCTGGTACGCAAAAAGGACAAAAACGAGTTCAGGCCCATTCAAGATTTGCGACAAGCAAACATATGGATTCGCAGGGAGAAATTTTGCATGCTGTCCTTGTACCAGGGTGTGGACTGGGGGTTGCTGCGGACCGGAATAACAGGCGTGGAGGCCGTATATACTTGGCTATGGTAGCTGTTTTATTGTTCTGAATGACAAACTGGAGTATGTACAGAGTTCAGGGTGTAAAGCTGTAGTCGGTTCCCAGGTGTATACCGGCTGATGGATCTTCCGGAGGTCTTCACGTCTTCCGGGCGTTGGGATAACCTCGGAGGGAAACAGAGAAGCAGGGGTTTAGTCCTTTTCAGCACAGACTTTTAAAGTACCAGTACCAACACCAGGGCCGTGAGGGAACAGAGATGACCGTGAGGAGGGGAACGGACAGGGTTGTAGACGGGGGGGGGGACAAAGAGGTGTGGGAAGGGTAGAAGAGAGGTGCTCTCGTGACGGGTTGGGGTGTAGTGACTATGGTACAAGTTATAGGTGCAGTGTCTCTAATATATATATATTTATAGTGCAAAGGTGTGCTATCAGTGCGTTCTATCTCTATACAAGTATTTACAGGTATTCACAAGGGGGACACGGAGACGGTAACCAGGTACTCACGTGCCCCGCCGTAACTCTCCATCGAGTTACGGCCGCTCTCCAGCCACCTCCAGAGGACTCCACCACTCCTCGGTCCAGACGTCCTCCAACTCTCCGTCTTCGATCCTCGCACTCCTTCTGCTCTCCTTCAATGGTTCGCTGCGCGCTGTCTCCTGCCACGAGTCGGCTATCTGGAACGCTCTCCTCTCTTCGTCGTCGGCTTTTATACTTCCAGGTCCGGGGTAGGGGTTGGGACTTCCGGTTTCCCGGTAGGCGGCTTCCGGTTCGGCACTTCCGGGTTCTTGGTGTTCGAGATTCTCCGTTTCCGGGTAGGGTCTTTGTCCGGTCCTCTGGTCGGGTTCCTGTAGGGGGAACAAAAGAGAAGGACTCCTGGTCGTCAGAGACGCAGGAGGGTTAGAGGTCGTGGTATCCCCACTCGGGTGTCGCCCGGTTGAGGTAAGTGGCGTCCCCCTTCCACACAGATTTACCTTCAGCTGCAACAAGGAGACCGGCTTTGCGCAATAAATCTGCAGGATGCGTACTTCCATGTGCCCATTGCACGGAAACACCGGAAGTTCCTGTGCCTCCTAGTAGGCGCCAATCACTATCAGTACACTGTTATACCGTTTGGTCTGAAGTCCGCACCCAGGACTTTTTAAAAATGCATGGCTGTGGTGGCAGCTCACCTGAGAAAGAACAAGGTGTTTGTCTACCCGTACCTGGACGACTGGTTGATCAAAGCCTCCACCTTCCAGGAAGCGCAATTGAATTTCTACAAGATGGTCGTCTGCTGAATCAGCTGGGTTTGCACATCAACATGTCCAAGTCCGTTCCGACTCCTGTTCAGTGCCTGCAGTACTTGGGAGCCTCCATCAATACTCTCAGAGCAAGCGTGTCTTCTTCGGGGGAGCGACGCTTATAGATCCTTCGGAAGGCTCAGGCTCTCATGTCCGTTCCATCAACGACAGTGAGGACGGTGTCATCTCTTCTGGGGTCTGGGGCATGGCCTGCAGCCGAACATGGCGGCCGCGTATTAGCCGAGCTCCGGACCCGAGCTCAATATTCCTGTAAATATATGCCCTATTTATGTGGACTGTGCTCCCGCTGATGCGGTGACGGGTTGGGCGATCGTGCCCACACATTGGGAGCGGTATTTTCGGAGCTGAGGTGCTACGGGGAGCCGGGATCTGCGAAGTCCGGGTCCGACTGCGGAGGTCGGGCGGCGCTCAGAATAAGTGCCCCGTCGCTACTATCACTGTGGTGTGACGCTGTGGGGCAAAGGCGGTGACGGTGGGGGCACTCTCCCGTGAGCGCAGTGCAGGCACTGGAAGCCCTTGGAAGCGAGATCAAGCTCACTCAGGATACGAGGTCGGGCCCTCTGATGCAACGCCAGCAAAGTATCTAGGAAACACCGGGGATGCAGTGAGGCCTTCCCTTTCCTGGAAGTGTCTCGGGAGGAGAAACGCCCCGCTACAGACAGCGCTTTTGGTTGTTTCCCTGTCGTGGGCCACAAGACCAGTGCGCAGAGTACGGACCTGTGAGGGAAAAATCTGCGAAGTCCAGACTTGATACCTTATGAGGCGATGGTGGCAGTCTCCATCCCGACAACACGTGGACGACACGCGGATTCGCTGTGAGTACAGGGGTGTGTACGGGAACTGCTGTGTGCTCCGGTTCGCCCCTCGCCCTCACTGTGGTCCCCGCACTTCGGTAGGAGGTCAACCTTGGAGTGCGGTTGCAAGTATTGTGGGAAACGCGGCCCAGACTCTTTTGTCTATACCTGTTTGGTGGCTGAGATTGGATGGTGTCCTTCGCACGGTTCTCCTTGACCCCAGCACAACATGAATCCTATGGCGTGCTGACGCAGATACGATGACACCACCGCAGCGCTGAACATTGGCCCCGGATCCGCAAGTGTGCGTGGGGAAGGGAATAAGTTCTGGCTGCGACCCGGAGATTCAGATAGTGCACTGCCATTGTGAGGGGCAGGTTACATCATCTGCACTGTGCCCATGATACTCCCGCCATCTGTGAACCATGGGTAAGGTGGGTCGCCCTAAGACGAAGCCGCTGGAGAGACGCGATGCGAGCCATACGCCGGATGATATGGGGAATACAGAGGAGGCGATGAGCTCAGGATATGTCCCCCCGACTGGTGAATCCACCACAGAAGACAAGTTGGACCTGAACTTGAAGGAGGTGCGAGATACGAGGAAGGCGTTGGAGTTACAGATAGGGTCCCTGTCCACTGGGTTGAACCTGCTTAGAGCAGATCATGCAAGGACGGCTGAAACGGTCAAGAAACAGGGTACGACACTGGCGGAGCTCCTACCTAAGCAAAAACAAACGGACGCTGATATACGCCAATTGCAGGCCCAGGTGGCTACCTTGATGGACAGGGTGGAGGATGCGGAAGGAAGGGCTAGGAGGAATAACATCAGAGTGATTGGCTTGCCGGAAAACAGTGAGGAGCCGATCCGGTGGGATATATGGAGCAATGGTTCAAGGATAATGTCACCACAGAGGGCCTCTCTGCACAGTATTGCATAGAAAGGGCACACAGAATACCAACTGGCAGACCAAAACCAGGAGCTCTCCCGAGACCCTTGATAGTCAAATTTTTAAACTTCCACGACCGAGATGTCTTCTTATAGAAAGCCAGACAAGCGGCCTCACTCAATTTTGAAAATACGAGGATATCGCTGTTTCCTGACTATACGATGTTGGTTCAAAAGTGGAGAGCCTCCTTCATAACGGTGAAGTGTCGACTTCGTGACCTCCACTTGCAATATGCGCTATTATTCCCGGCACGTCTCAAGATCATCCACAAACAGAAATCATATTTTTTTGAGAGCCCTGGAGATGTTGAGGGCTGGCTTGAGGTAAAGGAGTTCACTAATGCGGAGGAGAAGGAACTGGTTGCGGAGGAGAGACAAAAATCCAAGATGGCTTCATCGGCCAGACGCAGAACCCGTCGAATACGAAACGCCACTGGCCGGGCTCGGGTCTCTCCACAGCAGGTGCAACAGACTAAGCAGCTGGCGGTGTTGGCCACGGCGTCCTTCACAAATGCCCTGAGATCAGTACATGAATCCTCTACAGAAGAAGAGGCTCTCACGAATCGGACTCGGAGGGCAGTGTGGCATTATTTCCATCTGCAACCCCGCAACTGATTGCGAACCTCTTGGGGTGACGGACGCACACAAGTATTGTAGACTCTCTATTTGCTTTTTCTATCCGGACTGAGCTGGTCCCCTCTCTCTAGCACTGTGCTCATGTTAAATTGGCATCATAGATTGGAGCTCGTATATCGTAGTAGCTCGATTTGTTTATATTTGTCCGTGTGCTAGTATGTGTGAGGCGCAGGCACTACCCCCCAAATGGCGAAGGCGCTTTCCTTTTTTTTAGTGTTCTGTTTATGTTGTCACAATTTCCTTGTCTCTTTGAGACCAAGATCTGTAGTTCAGAACAGTTTTTGGGAGTTTTGGTCCAACACCTTTTTTCGGGTTGGCCCTAGTATTTTTGGTGGTGGGTTGTGGTACGGTCTTATAGTGTTTATTATGGTTGCCCTACAAATGTGTAGATATGTCCTGTTAGGATACCACAGACACTGTTTGATGGAAAAATGCATACACGGGGTAAATATAAGATCATAACGTGGAATATAAGGGGAATGGGTACGATGCATAAACGACACAGGATACATGCCCAACTACAGAGACGCAAGGCGCACATAGTTTACTTGCAGGAATCACATCTGGTAGAGAGCGAAGTTGGGAAATTACAGAAGAAATGGAAGGGTCACGTTTTTTCCACTATATATTCTAACTATGCTAGAGGTGCCACAATATGGATCAGACATGGGGTGCCATTTGTTTCCCAGGAGCAGCGTGTTGATACAATGGACAGATATGTTTTTTTTAAGGGCCTCCTGGATGGTCAGTTGGTAATACTGGGTACCTTTTACGCCCCTAATTATGAACAGAATCAGCACTCTCCCACACTGAGTGGGGCATTGGCGGGGTGGGAGGCCTATCCCTGGATACTGGGTGGGGATTGCAATGTGATACTGGATGCAACACTGGATAGGTCACACCCACCGCTACAGGGTACAAACGTGATGAAACAGGCCGAGGCACTTCTACAATGGATGGCGGGCTGGGACTTACATGATGTATGGAGAATGCGTCACCCCACACATAGGGAATACTCATATTATTCCACAGTACACGATCTGCATACAAGGATAGATAGACTTCTCTGTTCTGGTAGAATAGCCATGCAGATACTTGATTCCACTTACCTTCCAAAGACACTATCGGACCATAATCCATTGGAAACCATAATTACGTGGGGCAGGATTCCCACGCCAGTTCCTACATGGCGACTATGGCCACAGCTATTGGAAGACCAGGTTTTTCGCACCGACCTTTCCAACACTATAGACCATTATTTTGCTGAGAATAGTAATACAGCCTCAAACAAACCGATAGAATGGGACGCATTCAAGGTGGTAGTACGGGGGAAGGCCATAGGCACAACGGTGGGTGCGCGGCAGGAAATACATAATTCATTAGTGGAGATAGAAGAAATAATGGTTAACCTTGAAAAACAGGCAGTCACGGATATGTAGAAAAGAGGGCCTTTACAAGACGCACGAATCCGATATGCAGAACTACTAGAATCATTACGAGTGATTGATTATGCAGCATTTACACAGCGCACACACAGCGAAGCTGACAAGGCTGGGGCATCATTAGCCCGTATTCTAAGGGCAGACCCCCCCTGCTGTGATCATACCTCAGATCATCACGGAGGATGGTAGCACAATTAATACACAAGAGGAGATAAATGTGGCATTCCGTGATTATTATGCCACTCTATATGGCACACCTGTGGGAACCCCACTGTGCCTCACGGAGGCATTTTTATCGATGCTCCAATACCCGACGATCCCGGAACCATTACGTAAGGGGCTTACTGGCCAAGTTACGGCACATGAAATCAAAGTGGCAATGAGACGCCTGGTATTAATGGACTACCCATTGAATTTTACGATACCTATGCGGAGGCATTGATACCCCACTTGGTGGATTTATATAAGTCAACATGGGAAAGGGGTGCTCTACCTCCCACTACAAACAAAACAGGTGATGGACCGAAAGTGGATCAATGTCACACATTCACCCCAGTCAAAAGATCTGGGCCCAAATCCATCGTTTTTTTGCACTCCACACCACCCTGGGTTAGACAATGGCGATATGCAAATCAGCTCTGACCCTGTGCCCCATGGGAACAGTCCAGTCCGAACTACAAAAGCCATGTCCTTCCCAGAACGGAATCAAGCATCCGAGGACCGGACCGGTTTCGAGGTAACACCTCTCATCAGCCCGGCTAGCTTGACTCCAGTGGTGTGGAGTGCCTGGGACCCACGTCTGAGCATCCCCAGCGCACTTATGGCGGTATTGCAAACAAAACAGGTGATGGACCGAATGTGGATCAATGTCACACATTCACCCCAGTCCGTTCTGGGAAGGACATGGCTTTTGTAGTTCGGACTGGACTGTTCCCATGGGGCAACAGGGTCAGAGCTGATTTGCATATCGCCATTGTCTAACCCAGGGTGGTGTGGAGTGCAAAAAAACGATGGATTTGGGCCCAGATCTTTTGACTGGGGGAATGTGTGACATTGATCCACATTCGGTCCATCACTTGTTGTTTTAGCAATTGCCGCCCTAAGTGCGCTGGGGATGCCCAGACGTGGGTCCCAGGCACTCCACACCACTTGGAGTCAAGCTAGCCGGGCTGATGAGAGGTGTTACCTCGAAACCGGTCCGGTCCTCGGATGCTTGATTCCGTTCTGGGAAGGACATGGCTTTTGTAGTTCGGACTGGACTGTTCCCATGGGGCAACAGGGTCAGAGCTGATTTGCATATCGCCATTGTCTAACCCAGGGTGGTGTGGAGTGCAAAAAAACGATGGATTTGGGCCCAGATCTTTTGACTGGGGGAATGTGTGACATTGATCCACATTCGGTCCATCACTTGTTGTTTTTGCAATTGCCGCCCTAAGTGCGCTGGGGATGCCCAGACGTGGGTCCCAGGCACTCCACACCACTTGGAGTCAAGCTAGCCGGGCTGATGAGAGGTGTTACCTCGAAACTGGTCCGGTCCTTCGGATGCTTGATTCCGTTCTGGGAAGGACATGGCTTTTGTAGTTCGGACTGGACTGTTCCCATGGGGCAACAGGGTCAGAGCTGATTTGCATATCGCCATTGTCTAACCCAGGGTGGTGTGGAGTGCAAAAAAACGATGGATTTGGGCCCAGATCTTTTGACTGGGGGAATGTGTGACATTGATCCACATTCGGTCCATCACTTGTTGTTTTTGCAATTGCCGCCCTAAGTGCGCTGGGGATGCCCAGACGTGGGTCCCAGGCACTCCACACCACTTGGAGTCAAGCTAGCCGGGCTGATGAGAGGTGTTACCTCGAAACCGGTCCGGTCCTCGGATGCTTGATTCCGTTCTGGGAAGGACATGGCTTTTGTAGTTCGGACTGGACTGTTCCCATGGGGCAACAGGGTCAGAGCTGATTTGCATATCGCCATTGTCTAACCCAGGGTGGTGTGGAGTGCAAAAAAACGATGGATTTGGGCCCAGATCTTTTGACTGGGGGAATGTGTGACATTGATCCACATTCGGTCCATCACTTGTTGTTTTTGCAATTGCCGCCCTAAGTGCGCTGGGGATGCCCAGACGTGGGTCCCAGGCACTCCACACCACTTGGAGTCAAGCTAGCCGGGCTGATGAGAGGTGTTACCTCGAAACCGGTCCGGTCCTCGGATGCTTGATTCCGTTCTGGGAAGGACATGGCTTTTGTAGTTCGGACTGGACTGTTCCCATGGGGCAACAGGGTCAGAGCTGATTTGCATATCGCCATTGTCTAACCCAGGATGGTGTGGAGTGCAAAAAAACAATGGATTTGGGCCCAGATCTTTTGACTGGGGGAATGTGTGACATTGATCCACATTCGGTCCATCACTTGTTGTTTTTGCAATTGCCGCCCTAAGTGCGCTGGGGATGCCCAGACGTGGGTCACAGGCACTCCACACCACTTGGAGTCAAGCTAGCCGGGCTGATGAGAGGTGTTACCTCGAAACCGGTCCGGTCCTCGGATGCTTGATTCCGTTCTGGGAAGGACATGGCTTTTGTAGTTCGGACTGGACTGTTCCCATGGGGCAACAGGGTCAGAGCTGATTTGCATATCGCCATTGTCTAACCCAGGGTGGTGTGGAGTGCAAAAAAACGATGGATTTGGGCCCAGATCTTTTGACTGGGGGAATGTGTGACATTGATCCACCTTCGGTCCATCACTTGTTGTTTTTGCAATTGCCGCCCTAAGTGCGCTGGGGATGCCCAGACGTGGGTCCCAGGCACTCCACACCACTTGGAGTCAAGCTAGCCGGGCTGATGAGAGGTGTTACCTCGAAACCGGTCCGGTCCTCGGATGCTTGATTCCGTTCTGGGAAGGACATGGCTTTTGTAGTTCGGACTGGACTGTTCCCATGGGGCAACAGGGTCAGAGCTGATTTGCATATCGCCATTGTCTAACCCAGGGTGGTGTGGAGTGCAAAAAAACGATGGATTTGGGCCCAGATCTTTTGACTGGGGGAATGTGTGACATTGATCCACATTCGGTCCATCACTTGTTGTTTTTGCAATTGCCGCCCTAAGTGCGCTGGGGATGCCCAGACGTGGGTCCTAGGCACTCCACACCACTTGGAGTCAAGCTAGCCGGGCTGATGAGAGGTGTTACCTCGAAACCGGTCCGGTCCTCGGATGCTTGATTCCGTTCTGGGAAGGACATGGCTTTTGTAGTTCGGACTGGACTGTTCCCATGGGGCAACAGGGTCAGAGCTGATTTGCATATCGCCATTGTCTAACCCAGGGTGGTGTGGAGTGCAAAAAAACGATGGATTTGGGCCCAGATCTTTTGACTGGGGGAATGTGTGACATTGATCCACATTCGGTCCATCACTTGTTGTTTTTGCAATTGCCGCCCTAAGTGCGCTGGGGATGCCCAGACGTGGGTCCCAGGCCCTCCACACCACTTGGAGTCAAGCTAGCCGGGCTGATGAGAGGTGTTACCTCGAAACCGGTCCGGTCCTCGGATGCTTGATTCCGTTCTGGGAAGGACATGGCTTTTGTAGTTCGGACTGGACTGTTCCCATGGGGCAACAGGGTCAGAGCTGATTTGCATATCGCCATTGTCTAACCCAGGGTGGTGTGGAGTGCAAAAAACCGATGGATTTGGGCCCAGATCTTTTGACTGGGGGAATGTGTGACATTGATCCACATTCGGTCCATCACTTGTTGTTTTTGCAATTGCCGCCCTAAGTGCGCTGGGGATGCCCAGACGTGGGTCCCAGGCACTCCACACCACTTGGAGTCAAGCTAGCCGGGCTGATGAGAGGTGTTACCTCGAAACCGGTCCGGTCCTCGGATGCTTGATTCCGTTCTGGGAAGGACATGGCTTTTGTAGTTCGGACTGGACTGTTCCCATGGGGCAACAGGGTCAGAGCTGATTTGCATATCGCCATTGTCTAACCCAGGGTGGTGTGGAGTGCAAAAAAACGATGGATTTGGGCCCAGATCTTTTGACTGGGGGAATGTGTGACATTGATCCACATTCGGTCCATCACTTGTTGTTTTTGCAGCTACCTCCCACTACAGCACAAGCACTGGTCATTGCGCTACCAAAACCGGGCAGAGTACTCTCAGATATGGCGAATTACTGACCACTGTTGCTGTTGTCCACAGAATATAAAATACTGAGTAAGATACTTGCGAACAGGTTGATTCCACATTTATCTGTGGAGAAGTGTGGCTCACGGTGTAGAGCAGGCAGACCCGGAAGCTGAGGTCAGACCCGGGACCAGGGTTCAATTCCCGACGCGGCAGGGTCTTGAGCTCAAATGTCCACGGACTCGATAATTCTCGCTTCGGTGCCTGCTCTAATCATGGGTTCTCACTCTGCAACTCTGGGCATTAAGCTTGCTTAATCTCCACAACGGCCCCCCTGCGGCGGGATGCCTGGCTTTCACCTTGGGGATGCCCTGTAGGGGTTATCTCACAGGGAAAAGCCAGGACGGGTTCCCAAGGCAAGCGCCGGGAAACCTCCGGGTAGCTGTGCGCTCAATAAATGCAATAACAACAACAACAATAACAACAACAATATCTAAATTAATACACATTGACAAGACAGGTTTCTTGCCTGCTCGCAGTACATCCTTAAATATTAGAAAACTGCATTACTTGTTAACAGAAAGCCGAAGTGTTACCCACACGCAGGCTGCTTTTCCCTTAACCTAAGATAGGCATTCGACTCCATACACTGGGAGTATATGTTTCTGGCTATGGAGAAATTTGGCATCCCAACAGACTATATAATCTGGGTGAAAATACTATATGCCGCCCCCACGGCGCGTACCAGAACGGGGGGACATATATCCAGTGAATACACAATACATAAAGGCACGAGGCAGGGATGTCCCCTCTCACCGCTATTGTTTATATTAGCGCTAGAACCGTTGGCGATCAAACTAAGACAACATTTTCGGGACAAGGGGATACGCAAAGGTAATACGACCCACCTTTTCTCGGCATATGCCGACGATATACTTCTGTATATATCCGATCTTTATGCACCTCTGGATACACTCCTTGTGGAATTTTGGACGTTCGAAAGCATATCGGGATTAGCCTTAAACACCTCCAAGAGGCATGCGTTCTTTTTTGTCGATCAAGAGGACACTATGGTATTAGATATAGAAGACACTAATATTCAGGTCACCCAATTGACGTTTCGGTATTTAGGCGTACAAGTCTACAGAAAACCCGTAGACATATTAGAGGGTAATTTGAATAAAGATATCAGAGCACTGAGGGCGAGCATTGCGTTTTGGAGTGCGTTACCGCTCTCTATAACGGGCAGAGCAGCCATTGCCAAAATGGTTATGCTACCGCGCCTCATCTATTATTTCACAAACTTGCCATTAGTGGTGCCTCAACGCACTTTTAATATCCTCAATACTTTACTCACGGATCTTATCTGGGGAAAGGGAAGACGGCGTATAAGCCTCCGAAAATTGCAAGTGGGGACTGAGAAGGGTGGTCTGGGAGTGCCGGACTTTCGCGCCTATTATTATGCCTGCCAATTGCAATGGCTGTCGTATTGGGCGGCTGGCCGCAACCTGCAAGAAATTGATTATACTATTACAGATCTAGACAATGGAGCGCTGCATGCCTTGTTGCTGCCAAATAGTCGAATAACATCGGATCTTCCATTGTTGCTACAGGCAGCGTTGCGTTGCTGGAAAGCGGCGTTGAAATATACACACACAACGTACAATTATGCAGGTAACACATCGTTGTTAGGGATTACACTGGAAAGTGGTAGGCTGACGAGACGTAAACTGACACCATGTTTGGATGCGGGTATAAGTACGGTAGGAGATTTATTTGGGGAGGAAACACTAATGAATCATGACACTTTCCTACAGCATACAAGTGCCCCAGCGTCCTTGTTTTTAACTCACACAGCACTGGTCAGGTTTATCAAGACACACTGGGCTCCACAACGTACCCCCCCCCCCTCAGAATGAGATGATCAAGATGGTATATTATATGGGTGGTAGATGTCACTTGATAAAATGGTTGTATACCGGAATTAGTGCGCACACAAGAATTTCCCTACAGCTGCTAAAGACTCAGTGGGAAGCAGACATAGGGAAGGAACTGTCAGATAGGGAATGGGCAATAATGCTGGAGCATCCCAAGAAAATCCCTCGTAATGCGAAACTCAAATTTATACAAACGATGGTGCTACACCGGGCTTATCAGACCCCGGGCAGATTAGATAAGATGTTCCCCCACAGACAACACCGCTGTCCAAGATGTAATTTGGAGGGAGCTGGTTTTATACATATGACTTGGGAATGCCCACATCTCCGAAATTACTGGGACACGATTCGACAAATTACAGAATCTGCCACAGAGATTGCTTTTACTGCCACGCTGGAAGAATGCCTCCTGGGGCTCCATACTCGAATCGCCTCTCATAAAGTCCAATATCGATTTGTTAACCTCGCATTCATATTAGCAATTAGAAACATTACTATGAGGTGGAAGTCCCGTAAACCCCCTACGGTTCTTGCACGGCATACGGAACTGTTACGATGGGGGGGGGCAAAAGTGCGGTACTGCGCAGGGAAGAAACCAGAGGTCTGCGTAAAACCCTATTTTCCCTTGAATGGGAGGCTATGTTAGAAGGTATACGTACGTATGACCTAGATTTGCTGGGTTAGGATGAAGGTATTACATGTTATTTATACTCGGCCAGAGACCATGGTATGGTCAACAGTTATGTATTAGGATGTACTGTGAGAAGTGCTCTGGAAGTAATTGTGTACTGCCTATTTCTTGTATTTCACGATACTATTGTTACTGAAAGGACGAATACCGTTACCAAGGGGAGGGGTGGGTTTGTGGGTAGTTTAGGTTTATGAAAAACATGTAACATCATAATACATGGTTAAGAACATTCAAATGTGCATGATGTATTGCTTGATGTGAGGCGTCCAATGCAAACATAGATAGGGGATTCTGTGGATAGTCCTTTAACTAAGGAAAGTTGTTATAATGAAGAATCTGTGTCCCACTTACTTGCACTGCATTATGCCTTGTGGTCTAATTTGCTGAAAATCAATAAAATATGTCTAAAAATAAAATCTCTTCTGGGTTCGATGGCCTCTTGCATCTACCTCACGCCACATGCACGCCTCCACATGAGACTGCTGCAGGAATGTCTGGAGGATCAATGGGACCAGAAACGAGGGAGCTGGGACGACAGGATCCGACTGTCTCTACACGCTCAACAGTCCCTAAGATGGTGGTGTTCGGCAGGGAATTTCCTCAAGGGTGTTCCGTTCCACAAGGACATTCCCATACAAACTATCGTGATGGATGCTTCTCTCCACGGCTGGGGAGCGCATTCAGACCATCTACAGATTCAAGGAACGTGGTCCCAGGCGGAATCGACGTAGCACATCACATCAATTTTCTGGAACTCAGAGCTGTTCATTTGGCGCTGAAAGCCTTTCATCAGTCCTTCCAGACCAACTCCTTGCTTGTACAGACGGACAATACGACCACAATGTATTACCTCAACAAGCAGGGGGCTCGAGATCAGGCACACTGTCCCAGGAGGCTCAGGCGATCTGGCACAGGCTGTTAGCCAGAGGACTGACGATCACGGCTACCCATCTATCAGGTGTACAGAATGCGCAGGCGGACACACTCAGCAGACTGGTCCAGGAAAACCACGAGTGGGTCCTAAACGACGACGTACTAGGCGACATCTTCGAAAGATGGGGCACTCCAGAAATAGATCTGTTCGCCACCGCCGAAAACAGAAAATGGCGAGACTTCGCCTCCAGGTTCTACCAACCGGGGACTCTGGGGAATGCGCTTTGGATCAGCTGGTCGAACAGCTTTCTGTACGCTTTTCCACCCATTCCCCTGATTCCGGCAGTACTCTTCAAGCTGTCTCAACCCAGAGAGAGCACGAATGATCCTCATTGCTCCGAAGTGACCTCGACAGTGCTGGTTCACGGACCTGCTCCACCGGTCTCTCCAACCCCATATGCGGCTTCCATGTCGGCCGGACCCTCTCACGAAGTTCGGGGGCAGGTGGTGCACCCCAACCTCTCATCGTTGAGTTTGCGGCATAACTCGTGAGATAGTTCAATATGGGCAGGCTTCATTGAGAATTCTGTTTGCATAGTAGTGGTTCTTTTTCTGTTTCCTCCACCGCCGAGTTAGTTTGTTGGGATGGGCTTGCCATTCTATTCACAAGATTATGACTATACACAGAGATCCCCTACTACAGAAGGAGTAGTTTCTTACCTGTAACTCCAGTTCTGTAGTAGGGGTATCTCTGTTATAATCATAAGCGCCCGCCCTCCTCCCCGGTGGATTCAACTATAATGTACTGAATGCTACAGGTCTGGCTTTATACACCTTCAAAAAGAACTGAAAGTAAAAGGCCTTTGGGTGTGCATCCTGGGATACCAATCGTCTCTGGAGAGTTCCTTAAAGGCACGGTATCCCTTTTCCAGACAGATAATGGCAGCCTATGGGGCTTGTCTGTCCAACCCTTCCTCTCTATCATGACAAAGGATTTTTATGAAGGGGAGTTTCTCTAGGTGTGAACATTTGCAAAATGTGTAACATTTAATATTATTTGGCTATCCTTTTCCCTTCAAGATGAAGTACTGGCCAATGTAGCCTTTTAGTTTTAGGCTGCAATATTTGTCTTTGATTTTCTCTTAAGTGTCTATGCAGGACTGCAGAAGAAGACAATTTAAGAGACTATTTCGATTGCTCCGAGGTCCCCGCACATGGGCGGGACTATTTAATAGATTATGACTATAACAGAGATACCCCTACTACAGAACTGGAGTTACAGGTAAGAAACTACTCCTTCCTAAACTTTTTGTCTATATCCATTCCCAAATATTCAAATCAAATGAGTTGGTTTGAGTGTTAATTACTTGAAGTTGCTGAGAAGACCCAGTTATTGAAGGTCTATTGTCAAGTGGAGATCGCACAGCAGTCACTTGCATGATTCAGCCTTGACCAACCAATCATCCAAGCTAAGGACAAATAAAAACAACTTTTCTCTGGGCACCATTGCCTTGCCTTTTGACAAAGCTCTGAGAGCCGACCTTAGACCAAAGGTAGAGCTTTTTATTGTTAAAGATTGTTGTCGACTTTGAAGCATAAGAAAAACTTGAGTGTTTGGCCCAAATTGGCAAATGAATCATGCGGATCCAAAGCATGTATCCAATCCTCTTGATGGAGAAGCAGAAAATTAGAAGAAATGCAGACATTCTGAATTTTGCTGTTAATCCATTTGTTTGCCTGTATGAGAGCTAAAATTAAGAAAACTCAGTTTGGGTCTTTTGTTCCTGATTATAACATAGAGAAAGTAGACTCCTTTGTTTTACAGCTGTCTTGTTAGTGGCTCTATTGCATTGTTTTTCAACAAACATCTTACGTTCAGAATCAAATGATCCAGCACAGGTGGAATTTGAGGAGAAGAAGAAACCCTGATTTTGTACCCATTCTGCACAGTATCCAACACCCGCAATTGTTTGTATTCTTTTGCCATCTCTAACAAAGTTGGAAATAATCCAGGTCTCTGCCGTGCTTCTTGCTGGATGAAAAGGATTTTTGATTCTTCCTGAGCAACAAGTTTCCTTTTTCTGCTCCGATAAAGTAGCAACGTAGACTTTTGAAAGCATTGTGTAGATTTCTAGACTTTTAATGCATTATTAATAATTTCACGTTATAACTATACACAGAAAGGTTAGTGTACACCCATACATAATAAAAACAAACGTTTCTGCTTTCTTATTTTTCTATTATGTCGCAGGGGAAAAGAGCAAAATTGAATTAATCATATGATGAAAATGGGAGCAAGATGAATGTGAACATTAATTTGAGTGAAAGGGAAAACTACTCAAACAATTGGTGTTTCTAGCCTGATATAGCCTTGAAAAAGTCAGCGTTCAGGATCTTCCCCAGAGGTTGGAAAAAAACACAAATTGCCTAACTATCTCCCTGTTAGGACAGTGCAACATTCTGGAATTTTCAGAGTGGCAGGTTCACATTTTCTCAGCCCTAATGAGCCAAGATAAACGGACACAAATTCTTGCTTTTTGATTTTTAGTAGATTCTGTTATGCAGTGGTAATTTCAACCACTGCATAAAATGCCAAATTCTGCTTTTCTGAATATTGAAGAGAGTACCATAGATGATTGGGTCCTTCTGCCTGTTGTATTTTGCTGCAGGCAGCTGCAGAATAATAGGTCAGGTTTGGGGCTGCAGATAATTCTAGCCTGACAGCAGAATATGTTGAAACATTGTTTTGGGGGGAAATAGTCTATAATACAGCTCTCTTTCCAAGCGAGAGCACATGACTTGCATTTCAACATATTCTTCATTCTGTCTTCCTGAAAGTCATTTGACGTTATTGCGGTTTTAACCAACACAACCCAACTTCCAATTCAAAAGTTGATGGCATTCACAAATTATGACATAGGAAGTAAAATAAAAGACGAGATTAGAAAGATGAGTAACATTTGAAAGAATTGGAAAACAATGTCTGCAAAGTACGTGGAAAGTTAAAATATTGTTTTGTAAGCAAATGGATCATCAGCCTGTTAATAATGTTTCTACCTTTAAAAGACATGTGCAAGCTATGTCTAATCACAAATTTACAACGCTCAATCTGATGGGCAAACTAGCAGCAGAGGATTATCAAACGAACGGCAGATATATTCCATACTTGTTACGGACACATTTAATCTGTCTAAAATTGCAACAGCTCCTAGGTCATTCCTTCAAGTTGAACAATACTGAGTTCAACTTAGATCAGTAAGCAAAAAAAAAATAATGAGAAATATACTCAGTGAAAATATACACATTTATTTATTTTTTTTAGAAAAAACGACGTACTCACAGAAAGAACATAATTGTAATCCTTCCTTAAACTAAATATCTCAATTATTTATGATTCACATTTACCATGCACTTTTAATGAATAGAGGAAACAAAATGGGCCGTTTATGGAATTACATATTCTGACCTGTCTTTTTATTTACATATGAAACTTACACAGCCAGCCATGTATAAAAACAGAACGGTCCTGAATATTAAACTTGTAAAGTCATAATTCAGAGACAAAGTTGGACAGTAAATTCCAAGACCAGGATATGAGAAGTGAGTAGCTGAAGATGTGGGAACGATTGTGTCAATTGCAGCCAGATGAGTTCAGGAAGGAATACGAATCAAAACCTGCAACAAAGAAATTGAACATACAATAAAATAATAGTTACTTACAGAGACACTCAGTTGATTTTATTTCTATAATCATGCAAGTTAGTGAGTTGCACTTGTTTTACATTTTCTCAATAAACTTGAGCATCGTTTTGTATTGTTGGCAGAACTGACATTCTTCAATTTGCATTAGGATAATATTTTTAAATATAACATTTTAAGTTAGACGGGGTATAGCTATGCCCCTCATGTTCTTGTCCTGTCTTTGTTTATTGCAACATACTGTTTTGTGGTTGGATGGGCTGGAGAGAGGAGGTGGTGAAAGCTATGAAGGATAACCTGTTACATTGCTGACTGTTGTTGTATTGTTCCTATGACGGGAGACGTTTGTATGTGGGGAAGGATTGTTATTTGATGTTATACAAGTCGATATGTGGCAAGTAGAGGAAAATGCTCCTTTTGGACATGGTCATCCCTCCACCCCCCTTTTTATCTGGTATGTGTTACAATTTTGACTGAAGAGAACTGGGTTCCTGCTAACCAGGTCCCCAGTGCCAGTGCTCTTTTCCTAAAACAAGGCAATTGGTTAATTGTTCCCCGCCTGGCAAGACCTTTAGCACCTCTGTAAGCCCCAAGCAAATGTTACCCCTGGTACCTAAGGCATGGCTACTAAAGAGGGTCCCTAAGGGCTGCAGCATGTATTATGCCACCCTAAGGAATCCACCACCAAGCTCCAGCAGACTGCCACTGCCGAATGTGTGAAATGGTGCAAACAAATGTGAAAACATGACATGGCACACACTCTGTGTGCCATGCCCACAGACACTGCATGCAATTAATGTAAGTAACGACTACAGCAGGCCTAATAGCCCTAACAAAGAATATATGGTATCCCAACAGGTGGAAGTAAAAGGAACAATTTTACAAGAGATATGTCAAAAACATTATCCGCAGGAAGGAAAGGAAAGGAAACTCAATACATCCGTATTAAGTGCCAAGAGCATCAGGTTTATCAAATGAAAGCAGGATTTAGTACAGTTATGACAGCACTGTAGTAAGACAATTAATACAACCCAAATCTGTACTTGGTGCGTGAATAGTGCAATAGGTGAACACGGTGGCGACGCAAGTGACAAATGGATCAGCATGGACGGCGCAGTGACAATTGGTGTCAATAATGTACAGTATTATAAAAACAAAGACAATATGGCTACAAATGATTTCTAAGTAGTCTGTTCATCAAGTAGCTTCAGTCCATATTGTGTGTAGCGCCTATAGATGGGCTGAATAGTCGACAGCGTTTCGATCCATGTTAATGTGGATCATCTTCAGGACTGGGTTGTGCGTGAAGAACCAGTACTGTACAAAGAAAGGAAAGGGGGGGGGGGGGGGGGGTAAGCGGGTGTGGGAACAAGGGATGAAGGTGCGGAGTGCGGGCGGGATTGGGCCTGGCCGAGTGTCGCGCAAGCATAGGGACTCTCTGGCCGCAGGGCCAAGAAGGGTGGGTGCTGGGCATGAGGAGAAAGGAACACAGTTGGGTGGGGCGGATGTAAGGAAAGACCAACTGCTGAGACTAAGTAATAGGTCCAATGGTGGTAGGGGGCCTTTGGGGGTGACCCGAAGCCAGGGAGGGGTAGGGCGAGAGAGGGACAAAGAAATCGCAATCAATAGAGCAGGCAGCATGCGTATGGACGGGATGCCGACGGTCAGATGGAACGCAAGAGAGGTTCCAGGGGTGGGGGACAATCTAAGCAGGAACGCGAAAAGCTAGATTACCTTGGAAGGGCGGTGAATGTCTTCCTAGGAGAGCGCTAGTACTGTAGCAAGGGTGAGTCCTATAAAAGGAAGAAGGCTGAAGTTAGGTTAGGTCGCTGGGGGAAGGGGAGGTGGAGCAGGTGGTTATGTCACGGTAGGAAACTGACCTGGTGTCTGAGAGTATGTAGCTGGAACAATCGGGGTAATAGATCCCACGTCGAAGCGTCAAGGGAATCTACGGAAACCAAGGGAGGTCCGGGGTAAGGAACCGGGCAAGGGCAAAGTGGGGTTAGGGACAGTGTAACCGGCAGTCCTGAACAGCGAAGACTAACCTGAAAAGCGTGGCGAGACAGCGCTGAATTGGAGTAACGTGGCCCGATCCCGGGAGGTGATCAGGGTCTTCGGGATTGAATCTGGGGGGAGAGAAGGAGAAAGGCCCTTGGTAAAGGAAAATCGAAGGGAGGGGAGGAGAGCGATCGGCCGCACAGAACGTACCTCCTATGGCTAGGCAGCTGCACCAATGAATCCGGGCAGGTCGGGCGTAGTCAGGGAAATGCCACGAATGAAGGAACTAACCAATGTGGAGCCGGGGGAGTGGTCAGGTCAGCTTGGTCGTGACGAGGGTGAGAGGGGCGGGCACTGGGGCGTGACTAGTATCAACGTGATAAAAACCACTGACGGCAACGTGGTAGGGACTGTATGAGACATTGAGTCCGAGTGGTACATATAAGCGTGAGCAATGTGGGGAACCCAAGTACCATGGAATTCCGGAGGGTAATGAATTGTGACCATCATGTAGACAACGTAATGATTACAGAAATTACATATTGCTGGCTGGAAAAAACCGTAATAGGTGGTACACGGTTACATTTTGGAGAAGAAAGAAAAATCAACAGAATTGAAATCGCATAGATAAACAATTTACACATAGAAAAAAGGGATGACATATTGAAGGAAGGGGGTGAAATGTCAATAAAAGCCCTAATAATAGCCCTAAGGCCGGGTGCATTATATTACATGTGAGGACATATCTGCATGAGAAGATATGCCCCTGTGTTGTCTAGTTCAATTACTGGATAGTACAAGAGAACAGGGAAGGCATCTTTATTATATATACTGGGCAGTGGTCAGTAAGAGTTCCCCAGCTACATAATGGGTTCACTGAAACCTATGGTGTCTGGTATCAAACACCCTGTCTTAATAAATCCTTACTGATGCCAGTAGTGAATTTATTAAGACATACACTAGGAGGTCACGTAAGAGGTGCCCCCTGAAAAGCTATCAGCCTCTAGCTTGCTGGTTAACTGGTATCTTCCAGCCTGCCAGCACAGACAAGTTTATGACTCACTGGAGGTGACAGCCCGCACTCTAAGAGGTCAGAAACAATGCCTGCTTTGGAAGGAGAAGTTTACACCTCCTCCAGCAGAATGGCTGATGAATCTGAATCTAACAACACACGGATGGATGGGGGTCCTAGGGAATGACTCTAAAGACCAGCGAGGAGAACTTCTCCTTTACTTAACCAATATCACTATACTATCTTGGGTCTATATATGAGCACGCAATCTGTGTGTGATCAGTTTGCATAGTGATATTGATTAATGAATCTGAATACCAAGGCTGGAGGCTTCAAAGCCTCTGCCTCCTTTGATATGCCACTTCGGCTTCCCCTCAGACCTGGGAGGTGCCATTTGGCACCAGGACACATGGGTTATTAGCTATGCGATAGGCATGTTGCACCACCAGGTTGGTCACATCCCTAAGGTGGGCTATCTAATGTGCGCCACGAAAGAAGGATTCCACCATCTTGATTTTGGTGGAATTAGGAACTCTGGGACAGGGTTATGCCCACCTCTCTACAAGAAGTGGTCATAAAGTGGGTGTAGTGACCCCAAGGGTAAGTAGCCCATTGGCTACTACCCTTCACTCCCCTTAACACCTCTAAATTCAGCATTTAGGTGGCCCCCTGACACCAGGAAACTCAGATTCTGAATAAGGAAGAAGGACCATGAAGAATCGAGAACTATGGACCATCTGTGGACTTTTGATGCCAAACCCTGCCTGCCTGCTCCTGTTCCAACAATCACAACAACCGACTAGTCCTGCATCCTGCAGTCCTGCATCCTCCAAAAAGCCTCTGAGCACAGCCAGCACTTGGCAAACCAGTTAGTGTCTCCCTTGAAGTGGAGAAGCCACTTCCCTGCATCCTGTAGGCACCAACTGCAAAGACTGGTTCACCGTTTTGCTGACTACTGGGTCCACCAATGCAGCAGCCACCCAAGAGGAGGTCACTGTGCTCCAGAGGGTCAGACCCATCTCCCACTAAGTTTGGAGAAGCCAGGACCCCCAGGAGCCGCCCTGCACTAATACCCCGTGTACCAGACCCCTTACAGCAATCAAGGCAGTTCGTAGTCCAATCCGGACTTTGACACCGCCAAGACCGACCAGCTGATGAGGGACGTCCGCATCGTGGAGGCCAGCACAGAGAGCGACCCAGCTGTCCTGCTTGTCTCCCCTCTGCAGGTCTGACCAAGTGCTGTGAGCGCCTTTGAGGCAGGGGAACAGTCGATCAAAACGCTCTGGACCCGAGCTCCCCAACCCGGGTCCACGAACCCCAGGTGTGCCCCCCGCTCCTAAGACCCTCACAAGCTGAGCTCCCAGACTTGTCCCCAAGTCTCCCTTTTTAGTCTGTTTCTAGGTGCCAGTCTGTCAACAGTGTAGCACGCAAGGCTATAAACCCGTCTAGCACCTCTGCACCCCGACACTCCAGGGCAGGTAAACCCGAACTGCTGGTGGATCTTGTAACTTTCACCCCCTAGCACCTTAAGCCCTATAAGGGACCCCCAAAATAAGATTGTAAATACTTGTAGGAATATGTTTCTTTCTCGCATTTGTCTGCCATTTTTGCTTAACTGTAAAAATTGATAATTCAAAAAGTACTTACCCAATGACGAACTTCTTGCTATCAAATATTTCATAAAAATGTTATTTTTCTAAATTGGTCTCGAGTTTCGTTTTGAGTGTGTATCTCATTTATTGACCCATACGACCACACAAGAGAACGTTTGGGATTAATAATTTAAGCCTTGGAAGCCAATAAGGGTTGTCTGGAATTTCTATGTGGAGTACCTGATTTTGGTACACTACATAAAAAGCCAGCTTCCTACAGTAGGAATGTTACTGCAAATATTAAGTGGTGCCGTCCGGGTACTAGGAGGATAATAAGCGTTGACCCTAAAAATCTGCTGTTTGCCAAACACTATGAGACTGTAGTGGCAGGTGGGGACATGGAAATAGTCCAGGAATGCCCAGGGACTGAATACTTGCAAAAATGCAATGAACAGCTGCACTCTGTAGGAAGCATGGCATGGGAAAGCAATACCACCTAAATTTGTGTTACGGGAGAACTTAGCTATGAAGTGGAGAGGGGACCTCAATCACTCCGCTAGCCCTCTGTATGCGTAGTGTTGCCAATGTTTATAAGAAGCCAGGTTCTCTTCCTTACAACACAAGTACTGCAAGATGCTGAAACAAACGTGCAACAGAATGTTGAAGGTGGTATGCTTTGACGTTTAGCAGCACAGATGGGCATGATCTTTACATTCTTATTGTGTATGGCTCCAATGTGGTTGAAATATCCTTCTTTAGAAAACTGCCTTACATTATATCAAAAAAGGCAGATATTATGCTAATATTGGGATGGGCCTTAAACTGTGTGGTCTCTTGAGGTCTAGACAGATACCCCACTAGACTGGGTGAAGGAACCAGGCTGGTAAGCACAACTAAGGCAATGAATGAGAACTGGACCCTCTCGCACACAAGATTAGTTAAACTGAAGGTGAGGGGATGCGAGCCAGTGATTAGGTGCTGCCTGGGTACCTCCTTCTGAGTCTTGGAGGTGGAAATGAAGCTTATGATAGCGCCATTCCAGTCGGGAATGGCGACCCCCGACGCACACTGGATGGAAAAAATTCCTTTGAACTTGTAGTTTTCTTTCAAAACAAAGTTTTATTTGTAACGTTGAATGTTGCAATCCTTAGTCCTTCACATATTTCGTAAATCAAAGTTATAATTGGCCCAATGCATTTCGGGCAATGCTGCCCTTCTTCAGGGGCATTGATGTTCTACAAAAAGATGAAACACAACTGTAGTATATTCGTAATACATTGCATGTCAAGAATCATAATGGTACTAATAGTGTGTTATTACACCTATACACAGGCATGTTTGAATAACTTACATCTGTAAACAGTGACTTCATGAAACGTGAAAACGCATTTCTCATAAGTGTACACAAGATGTTACTGGTCTTTCGGTAGTGTATACCCACACTACTTATCAACAGTACAGAAAAACAAAAGTGCATAAAAGAAATGACTCAATCTCATGCCTTCAATGTTAAAGTAAAACAGTGTCTTAAAATGTGAAACGGAAAAAACAGACACTCTGAGAATATTCTACGAGCAAATCTAAAAAATGAAAGTGAGCCAAACATACCTTCCTCGTTGAAGGAAGTGTATAGTCAGAGGGGTGAGATAGAGATTAAAAAGCAGGGGACTTGATCCCTGGGGAACTCCTACGGAAAGGGGGATCTGACTGGATTCCAGGGTGTCCACCTTTACATAGGTGTGCCGGCCTGCCAGATAACTCTCAAACCAAGCACGGGCTTTGCCTCTGACACCGATCTCCCACAGTCGTTGATGAAGAATACTGTGGGAGACGGTGTCAAAGGCAGCCGATAAATCCAGTAGGGTAAAGACAGCAGACTCACCTCTGTCAAGAGTGAGGCGAATATTGTCCACTACCTCCATTACTGCAGTCTCGGTCCCTCGGGCAGCCTGGAACCCCGACTGCGAGGGATCGAGGAGACCCTGTTCCTCTATAAATGTTGAAACTCGCTTGTTGACAAGATGCTCCAGTACCGCACCAAAGTAAGGCAAAAGCGAGATCGGCCTACAATTAGACAGGATGGTAGGGTCACTGTTAGTTTTTTTTAAAATAGGCTTACTCTGGGCCACCTTCCAACAACTGGGGAATGAGGCCAGATCAAATGAAGCATTAAAAATGTTGGTGAGGGAACTAATCAGTGACGGAAAGATCTTATTACACTTACGCGGGACCAAGGAATCTGTAGGGGAACCAGATTTCACCTTCAGGAGGGTTTCTAACACTTCTGCCGTAGTGGTGGGCTCAAATTCCAAAATGGAAGGGGACTCGATGTGGGCAGGGGTAGAAAGATGGCAGGGAGGGACCTCTCCGATTTGATGGATATCTGATTTAGGGGCAGCAAATGTGGAGTAGATAGTCTTAATTTTATTATCAAAATAAACTGCAAGTGAGTCGACCCACTGAGCAGTGGGCAAAAATGCCGATTGCTCCACCTGCGGAGAGGTAAACTCATTAACTATTTTATATAGTTCTTTGCTCGAGTGGGCGGCTTTATTGATCCTAAGGGTGAGGTAAACGGATTTAGCAGCTTTTATGTTTACAATATAAATTGTATTACTCACTGTTCTACTCTGCCCACGCTAACCATCGCTGCACTCTGTCGCCCCTGCCACCCCGGTCCACCGCAAGCGCTAGCCGTGTTTGTTGTGGAGGGTGCAGGGTGGTACCTTCTTCCGAGTTCCCTCCCGGTGCTGGCACGGATTGGGCGAGTGTGTGGAGGCGGAGCTGAATGCTAGCCCGTCCTCTACATAAACCCATTGTAAGAATACCATCTCCCTGATGACACGCGCACGAATGACTGCAGCGCGTTTGCTTGTAGCGTGACCTGAATATTTTAACGCTTCTCGTGTGATTGACTGAAAAATTTCACGGATGCACTTTCCTTTTGTAGCGTGACCTGGAATATTTTAAACGCTTCTCGTGTGATTGATTTTATAATTTTACGGATGCACTCGCTTCCTTTTTAACAATATAAATTGTATTACTCACTGTTCTGCTCTGCTCACGCTAACCATCGCTGCACTCTGTCGCCCCTGCAACCCCGGTCCACTGCAAGCGCTAGGCTTGTTTGTTGTGGAGGGTGCAGGGCGGTACCTTCTTCCGGGTTCCCTCCCGGTACTGGCACTGATTGGGCGAGTGTGTGGAGGCGGAGCTGAATGCTAGCCCGTCCTCTACATAAGCCCATTGTAAGAATACCATCTCCCTGATGACATGCGCACGAATGACTGCAGCGCGTTTGCTTGTAGCGTGACCTGAATATTTTAAAACGCTTCTCGTGTGATTGACTGAAAAATTTCACGGATGCACTTTCCTTTTGTAGCGTGACCTGTAATATTTTAAACGCTTCTCGTGTGATTGATTTTATAATTTCACGGATGCACTCGCTTCCTTTTTAACAATATAAATTGTATTACTCACTGTTCTGCTCTGCTCACGCTAACCATCGCTGCACTCTGTCGCCCCTGCAACCCCGGTTCACCGCAAGCGCTAGTCTTGTTTGTTGTGGAGGGTGCAGGGCGGTACCTTCTTCCGGGTTCCCTCACGGTGCTAGCACTGATTGGGCGAGTGTGTGAAGGCGGAGCTGAATGCTAGCCGTCCTCTACATAAACCAGATGCCTCCGAATACGCGCAGCCGATGCGCTCAGCGTCCACGCCGTAGACACGCCAAAGACCAGCCCGTCTGTGCCCGTCCGGGCCAGGACGGGGCACGGGGCTGAGGGCCATGCTCTGGTGGCTCAAACAGGCTGGTAATGTCCTCAGGTCAGTTAAAATCGCTGCGCCCGACCAAAAACGAGTTGTGCACTACACTTGAGTTACATCAGATAGGAAATACTTCTTGCCCCAACTGTAATCTCACACTCATTAACTCTCAACCGTACCCGGATCTCAGGAACAGATTTAGAAAGCGGAAACAGCACCCAAATACCAGGGTGCAAGACTTCCTGTTTTACAGTACAAACTGCTGCTCATTACCTAAACACAAGCTAGATATCTTTAACTTGTTACTAGAAGACCAACCTAGAGCACTCTTTTTGACTGAAACCTGGCTACACGATAGTGCAGGCCCCGACTTAGCCACTGCTCTCCCCTCCAACCATGCAATCGTTAGGAAAGATAGAGCAGACCAAACTGGAGGTGGGATTGCAATCATTTTTAACAGAGAGCTGAAATGTAGCCTCGACCCTGTTGACATCCCAGACTGTGAAGCTGCCTTTTTTAAAATATCCATGAATCCTAACTTTACGCTATCAGGCTTGTTGATGTATCGGCCCCCCGGAAATTCCACCCAATGGGCTTCCAAATTAGCTAACTACATCACACCTTTTTATGTAGCCTCAAAAAACTTCTCATTAATTGGAGACCTCAACCTGCATCTAGAGGATCCATCTAACTCCACATGTTCCAATGTGCTAGAAGACCTGATAGCTTTAAACATGAGATTACTAAATTCCGGACCCACACATAAGGCGGGACACCTGCTCGACCCTATAATTACTAATCTCACCGAACTAGCATGGCACGATACCACCCCCATATGCTGGTCAGACCACTACTTAATAAAATGTAGCCTTAAAATACCAACCCTTACTTCTGTGCAGCCTGTTTTTCCAGCAACGTCCAGGAAAAACTGGAAAACGCTTGACATTGTACAATTCAACAAGGTACTCTGCGAAACCCCCTCCACAAAAAGACACAATATGGAGGGCATAGCAAAAGCAACACAACAGTGGCTTAGTGACGCCGCTGACTCCTGCCTACCCACCCCTCACACAAAGGGAAATAGCTACCGACCCCCAGCTCCATGGTACGACGACTCATTGAAAACTGAGAAATCGAAATGTAAGGCATTAGAGCGTCAGTGGCGGAAAGACTATGCTCCCGGCAGAAAAGTGAGATATCATAACGCCAGAAACAAATACCATACAGCTTGCACGAAAGCCCGAGCCCTGTATGTTTCCAACACCATTATGGAAGCAACAAACAGACCCAAAACTCTGTTTAATATGGTCAAGGAACCAGCGGGTGCGCAAACTACAGCTACTGCTCTTCCTCTAAATGAACAACAATGTCAGGAGCATGCCGAATTCTTCACGGACAAAATTGACAAACTAATCATTGATATCAATAGCAATAAAAATGATCCCACCCCACAGAATACCCTGGAATACTGGCCTCCCATTACGATAGATACACTGAAGGCCATCTTCAAGACCATCAAATCCGGTTCCCCTCGTGACCCTATCCCCATTAAAGTACTAAAACAACTGGATGCCCCCTCCCTTGAAATCATGGTCGATACATTAAATTCCTCCTTTGAATTTTCTACAGTTCCCGCACTTTGGAAACATGCCATGATAAGCCCACTGCTGAAGAAGCTCACAGCAAACCCTGAAATATTGTCAAACTATAGACCTATATCCCTGCCTTTTCGAAATTACTGGAAAGACACGTTCACTCGGTCTTAACCCATTTTTCTGAAGTAAATTCCCTCCTCCATCCGTCTCAATCAGGTTTTCGAGCTGGTTTCTCCACAGAAACTGCTCTACTGGGAGTCACCGAAAACATCCGGAAACTCCTTGATGACGGTCAAACGGTTGCTATCATTCTTTTAGACTTGAGCGCGGCCTTTGACACCATATCGCACGAAAGTCTAATAATCACGTTAAGAAAAAATGGAATCTGTGGTATGGCACTCGAGTGGATCAGGTCTTTTCTCTCACAACGGATGTTCCAAATTACATCTTCCTCAGCATGCTCCGGAATGTTTAATGCCCCACACGGAATGCCCCAGGGCTCTATTCTGAGCCCACTGTTTTTTAATCT
Source organism: Lissotriton vulgaris (assembly GCF_964263255.1). Classification (NCBI taxonomy): domain Eukaryota; kingdom Metazoa; phylum Chordata; class Amphibia; order Caudata; family Salamandridae; genus Lissotriton; species Lissotriton vulgaris. The sequence continues at coordinate 765,474,101 of NC_141693.1, read as the reverse complement.
TTATCTTAGACCTCTGGCCGACCAAAAGGACAGATCAGGACTCACCCTCATGACCTACGCCAATGACTCACAGATCATCTTCTCCTTGTCTGAATCCAGCCCTTCATCCCAGTCTCCTCTCAAACAAGGTCTCCAAAACATTTTCAGCTGGATGACTAGAAACCAGCTGAAGCTAAATGGAGAAAAAACGGAGATCCTCCTTTTGGGGAAACAACAGGACCTGTGGAATCCCTCCCACTGGCCTTCCCAGATGGGAAATTTCTCAGCCCCAGCCACCCAGGTACGCAATTTGAGGGTCATTGTGTATAGCTCCCGCTCCATGAAACAACAGGCCAGCAAAGTCGTCGGCCTATGTTTTACCATAATGAAGTGGCTGAGGAAAATCTTCTGGATGCTGCCCATCTCCACCCAAAAAACCGTAGTCAATGCCCTCATTACATCTCGACTTGACTACGGTAACATTCTGTACCTAGGCTCAAATAAAGCTGTAGTACGGCGGCTGCAGCTTGTCCAGAACTCAACTGCCAGGCTGCTGTGTAGAATTCCTAAAACCACCAGGGTCTCGAACTACCGACGTGACCTGCATTGGCTCAGGGTAGAAAACCGAATTAGATTTAAAGCCCTGAACTATATGTTCAGAATAAAAGCGGGCACTGCACCTGAATACCTACTATCACTAGCCCATCCCTATACTCCCAAACGCAACCTACGGTCGCAATCAGCAGCCAACTTTTGTGTGCCTAGGTTCAAACTTGCAAGAATGGGAGGCAGATCCTTTTCTCATCTAGGACCAACCCTTTGGAACGCTCTCCCTCCCTATATTTGCAAGGAGGAAAACCACGTTAGGTTCAGAAAGAACATCAAAACCTGGTTGTTCGAGCAATAACTAGAACAACCCTGCAAACCCTTGCCACCTTTCTGTGCTGTGTCTCGGCGCCCAGAAACCCTTTTTGGGTAGCTGTTGCGCCTTACAAGTTTAATAAATAAATAAATAAATAAATAGACAGTCACCATGAGGATCGGTAATGAACATCATCCTCCCACATGAATCGCATGGTTTAAATCCTGTATTCTTCGATGACATCTCGACGGAAGACAGCAACACCAAACACACAGAAACAGCAATCCACAATAGTAACAAAGTTACTATCCGTACAACATAAGATCCCAAGAAACCGTTAGCGTCGACGACGCAGAAAAAAAGGGAACTGATGTCATCACGCCGACGTAGGCCTAATAAGGAGTCAGTGACGTCAGTCGGATTCACATGCGATGCCGTGCTCCTGTGACGTCGTCCACGCCGGCGTGCTACAAAAGAATTTTCCGATCGTTGCTGACGCAGGGGGATATTCACAAGGTGAGGAATCCACTTGCAGATGTATCCATCAGAAAGAAGGAGTAGTTTCTGTCCTGTAACTCCAGTTCTGTAGTAGGGGTATCTCTGTTAGAGTCATAATCTAGTGAATAGTCCCGCCCATGTGCGTGGACCCCGGCAATCAAAAATAATCTCTTAAGTTGTCAAATTAATGCAGAAACTGCAAAGACACTTAAGAGAAAATTTAAAGACAAATAATGCAGCCTATATCCACATGCTACACTGTCCAGTACTTCAACTAGAAATTCCACCAAAAAATACCACACACAACACAGCCTGCCAGTTTCTACCACAGAGAAACTTGCCTCCCCCAGTCAAAGACTCTGGAATGATAGAGAGGAAGGTAGGGACAGACAAGCCCCATAGGCTGCCATTATGTGGCTTAAATAGGATACTGTGCCTTTAAGAGAACTTTCCAGAACTTCTCCCAGTATCCCAGAATGCATAGCAGGTCCCTCTACTTTCAGTTCTTTTTGAAGGCGAAGCATGCCAGACCTGTCGCATTCTTTACATGATGAAACATCTCCACCGGGGAGGAGGGCGGGCGCTTATGACTATAACAGAGATACCCCTACTACAGAACTGGAGTTACAGGACAGAAACTACTCCTTCTGTAGTAGGGGATCTCTGTGTATAGTCATAATCTAGTGAATAGAATGGCAAGCCCATCCCCACACCAAAGCGGCGGTGGAGAATAAATACATAACGCCACTACTGTGCGAACAAATTCCGCAGCGAAGCCTGCCCAACCTGAGCGTCTGCCCTGGCGTCAGTGTCCAGGCAGTAATGCTTAGCAAAGGTATGAACCGACTTCCAAGTGGCTGCCTTGCAGATTTCAGCAATCGGCACGTTACGGAGCAGAGCCGTCGTGGCAGCTTTGCCCCTGGTGGAATGAGCCTTAGGCTTACCTCCTAAGGTCTTATTAGCCTTTTGGTAACACAATTGTATGCAGGACACAATCCACCTAGAGATGGACTGCTTAGAGTTCGCAAGACCCGTCTTGACCGATCCATAATTGATGAACAACTGGTCAGACCTACGAATATCTTTGGTTTTATCCAGATAAAATTTCAACACCCTCCTAACATCCAGGGAATGGAGAGACCTCTCCGCTGGGGATGAAGGGTTCTGAAAAAACGTAGGCAAAGTTATAGTCTGGTTGACATGAAAATCAGAAATAACCTTGGGGAGAAATTTAGGGTGAGTACGCATAACAACCTTAGCAGCATGAAATACAGTATAAGGTTCATTACAACACAACGCCTGAATTTCACTCACCCTGCGGGCCGATGTAATGGCCACGAGGAACGCCGCCTTCCAGGACAGGTGCTGCAACGAAGCCTTATGAATAGGTTCAAAAGGCTCCTTCATCAATCTGGACAGCACCACATTCAATTCCCATGAAGGCGAGGGAAGCCTGACAGGAGGGAATACTTTCTTCAATCCTTCCAGAAAATCTTTGATCACAGGGATCTGGAAAAAGGAAGTCTGTGAAGGGCATTTCCTGTAGGCAGTCAATGCAGCCAGATGAACCTTAATGGAATGCACATTAAGGCCAGACTGCGCCAAATGTAAAAGGCAAGGAAGGATGACATCTTCCTTACAGGTCGTAGGATCATGGTTCTTAGACTGGCACCAGATACAAAACCTCTTCCACTTGTAAGCATATGAAGTCCGAGTGGAAGGTCTCTTAGACTCCTTCAGTATGTCCATGCAACCATCGGGCAGATTCAGATGGCCATATTGCACTATCTCAGGAGCCATGCCGCCAAACTCAAAGACGAGAGGTTGGGGTGTAACATCCGTCCCCCAAACTACGTGAGAAGGTCCGGCCTGCACGGCAACCGAACGTGAGGAAGGAGAGACCGGTGAAGAAGGTCCGTGAACCACCACTGCCTGGGCCATTCCGGGGCGATGAGTATCATCCGAGCCCTGGACCGGGCCAGCTTGAGGAGCACCGCCGGAATCAGGGGAATGGGAGGAAAGGCGTACAGAAAGCTGTTCGTCCAGTTTATCCATAACGCATTCCCCAGCGTCTCTTGCTGGAAGTACCTGGAGGCGAAGTTTCTGCACTTGCTGTTTTCGGCGGTGGCGAACAAATCTACGTCTGGAGTTCCCCACCTTGCGAAGACCTCTCCTAGAACTTCGTCGTTTATGACCCATTTGTGGTTTTCCTGAACCAGTCTGCTCAGTGCGTCTGCCTGAACATTCTGCACACCTGGTAGATGGGTGGCCGTTATCGTCAGTCCTCTGGCTAGGAGCCAGTGCCAGATCGTCTGCGCCTCCTGTGACAGGGTGCGTGATCTCGAGCCCCCCTGCTTGTTGAGGTAATACATCGTGGTGTTATTGTCCGTCTGTACAAGCAGAGAGTTGGTCTGGAAGGACGGAAGCAAGGCCTTCAGAGCCAAGTGAACAGCCCTGAGTTCCAGGAAATTGATGTGATACGTGGCCTCCATCGGCGACCACGTGCCTTGAATCTGTAGAGTCCCGGAGTGCGCTCCCCATCCCAGGAGAGACGCATCCATCACGACAGTCTGCGTGGGAATGTCCTTGTGAAAGGGAACCCCTCTGAGGAGATTCTCCGCCGAACACCACCACTTCAGAGACTGAAGAGCATGCAGCGACAGTCGAATCTTGTCGTCCCAAGATCCTTTCCTCTGATCCCACTGGTCCTCCAAGCACTCCTGCAGCGGTCTCATGTGCAGCCGTGCGTGTGGCGTCAGGAAGATACAAGAGGCCATCGATCCCAGTAGAGAAGACACCGTCCTCACTGTTGTAGATTGAGTCGTCATAAGAGCCTGAGCCTTCCGAAGGAGTGATAATCGTCGCTCTTCCGAAGGAGACACGCTTGCTGACAGCGTATTGATGGAGGCTCCCAAGTACTGTATGCATTGGACCGGAGTCGGGACAGACTTGGCCATGTTGATGTGCAGCCCCAGCTTGTTCAAAAGAACGCACGTCTTCTGGAAGTGTGCTCGCGCTTCCGAGAAGGAGGATGCCTTGATCAACCAATCGTCCAAGTACGGGTAGACGAACACCTTGTTCTTCCTCAGGTGTGCTGCTACCACCGCCATGCACTTCGAGAACGTTCTCGGCGCAGACTTCAGTCCGAATGGGAGTACTGTGTATTGATAGTGATTGGTGCCGACTTGGAACCGCAGGAACTTCCTGTGTTTGTGTGCAATGGGCACATGGAAGTAAGCATCCTGTAGGTCTATAGCGCATAGCCAGTCTCCCTGTTGCAACTGAGGGTAAATCTGATGCAACGACAGCATGCAAAACTTTTCCCTGCGAATCCATTTGTTTGCCTGCCGCAAGTCCAGAATGGGCCTGAAATCGTTCTTGTCCTTCTTGCGAACCAGAAAGAACCTGGAGTACAGTCCTCTTCCTCTCTGAGACAGAGGTACGTCTTCTATCGCCCTTTTCCTCAACAGGATATCCGCCTCCGCCTGAAGCTTGCGCAGCTGAAACTGCGAGCTGACAGGGGGAATTGCTGGAGGAGGGCTGGTGAACAGAAGACTGTATCCATTGCAAACAATATTCAGCACCCACTTGTCCTGAGTAATTTTTCTCCACTCTGCCAGAAAAAATTGAATGCTTCCCCCTACCGGAGTGGGTAACAGATCCGGGGGAAGTAGGTTCCTAGGGCCTAGACCCAGCCTGGCCCTTGGGCGCTGGGGCCGACTGCTGGCCACCTCTGCCCTTCTGGCGCTTCTGGAACGGCTTACGGAACTGGTGTTGCTGTTGCGATTGCCCCGAAGCCTGGCCCCGTCCTGGGCCTTGCCCGCCGAACCGCCGTTGGAAAGGGCGGTACTGCTTCTTAGTCTCTTTAGGCTTCTCCAGGCCCACAGCCGTTAGCGTTTCGGCCTCCGCCTTCATGCGGGCCATCTCATCGTCCGCATGCTTCCCGAAGAGGGTCTCACCGGAGAACGGTAGATTGGCCACCCTCTGCTGTGCGTCCGGTTTCAGGGACGTAAGCCGGAGCCATGCGTGGCGTCGTTGGTTGATTTCGTGGCAAAATCCGTGAGCAGCCAACAGGGAAGAGTCTGCTGCCGCGCTGATAATCTGGTTCGCCACCAGCATCCCCTCACTCAGTACTTCCATGAAGTCTTCACGCTTCTTCCGAGGTAAATGCTCCGCAAATCGCTCGAGGGAGTCCCAGAGGGCACGGTCCTATCGGCCCAACAGCGCCGCGGCACTCGCAGCTTTCATGGAGGTAGCGGAAGTTCCACAGACTTTCCTCCCCGCCGAATCCAACCACCTCGACTCCTTATCCGGGGGAACCGTTGAGGACGGAGTGGTGGCATGCTGCTTGCTGGCCGCCATCACAATGACAGAGTCAGGAGGAGGTTCCGTTCTCAGAAAGGCCGGATCCGAATCGGGAGCCCGGTACTTCTTCAGTAACCTTGATGGAGCCGCCCTCGTCACCGCAGGGGTGAGAAACAGGGCCATAGCCGGTTCTTCCAGGCCCGGCACCAGAGGCAGGAGAAGACGAGACAGATGTTTTTGATGTAAAGTCTCAAAAATGACTGACGTTTTCGGAGTAGGCACCGTCAGGGATATGCCCAACTTCGCAGCGCCCCTTAAAAGGACGTCATGGAACGCCACCAGGTCATCTATCGGGGACACTCTCGTGTCTGGTGACCCCGATAGGGTGGGAGAATAGTCCCTGGTCCCAGAGGACCCCGTGTGTGAGCGAGATTCGCGCCTCCTATGGCGGTGTCTCGACCTCGTGGATGATCTGCGTCGCGATCTCTCCCTCCTCCCAGAGCGAGAGCGAGACCTGCCTGCTCGTGGCCGCTCCTTCGGTTTTCGTGGAGGGGTCTTCCTAGGCTCCTCACGGGGTTTCGGTTTTGGGGTCCCCTTAGGAGGAACAGGCAGAGACGGCAGGGAAGTGGACCTCGGAGGAGGAACCTTCGGCTGCGGGGCGGGCCCATGCGGAGGGACCGGAGGCGGTGGAGGGTCTCCTGAAGGGAGTGGAGGTTTGGGTGGAGGGTCCTCCTTAGGAACAGGCGGAGGAGTCGAAGTCCTGGGCCGAGATGGTGTGTACACCTCTGAGTACACCGAGCCCGGTGACCCTTTAGGCGAAGGGTGCGGAGAGCCAGCCCCATCAGCAGGCGACCGCTTCCTCTTGCGTCCTCCACTTGAAGCAGCGTGACTTCTGGGACTAGAATCCCTCTTGCGCCGTTTTGGAGAGGCTGACCGACTCCTAGACGCTGACCGCTGTCTGCTGGACGCAGAGCAACGCTTTTCCGGCGTCGAACGACGCTTCCTCGACTCCGGCGTTGATCGCCGTCTCCTCGGAGTCGACCCTCTTTTCCTCGGCGTCGAACGTCGACTCCTCGACGCCGACCTCGTCTTCCGCGACGTCGTACGCCGCCTCCTCGACGTCGAGCGGCCCGTCTTCGACGACGAACGTCGCCGTCGTCTTGATGCTCTTGACGTCGAGGAGCCCCTCGACGTCGACCGGCGCCTCGACGGCGATCGACGGTGTCACCTCGACGGCGAGCGTCGATGCCGCCTCGACGGCGAGCGTCGATGCTTGTCACTTTGCCTTCGGCGTCGGTAGGAAGACCTCGACGTCGACAAAGACGTCGACGGTGGCTTCGACGGCGACTCCATGATCTTCGACGTTGAGCCGTCACGCCGTCTCGACCCGGAGCCCCGGGGAGAAGGGGAGCACACCGCCGTCATCCCTCTCGACGTCGTCGTCGATGCAATCGACGTCGACGGAGACCGGGACCGTTTGCTGGACTTCCCGCCCCTGGGGAGCCCCCCAGAGGCCTCAGCAGAGGCAGAGGGAACCTTCCCAGCCTGCCCAGATCCACCTGCAGCCTGCAGACGCCTCTCCTCCAGGCCAGAAAGCCTGATCTTCAATCTGGCACACGATGCAGACATCATGGGGATCACTCTTGGCCTTCTTCCTCCCACATGCTGGGCACTTATCAAAAAGGCCAGGCATTTTAGAGCCCTAAAACGCCTAAAAACAGCACAAAAAGAGAAAGAGAACACCAAGAAGTAAACTGCAACACTTTTTGAACTCAAAAGTGCCAAAATATCCAATAAACCCTTGAAACAAGGGAGAGCTCAATGCCAGGGTCCTGTAAGCAGGAGCCGGAAAAATGAACTGAAAGTAGAGGGACCTGCTATGCATTCTGGGATACTGGGAGAAGTTCTGGAAAGTTCTCTTAAAGGCACAGTATCCTATTTAAGCCACATAATGGCAGCCTATGGGGCTTGTCTGTCCCTACCTTCCTCTCTATCATTCCAGAGTCTTTGACTGGGGGAGGCAAGTTTCTCTGTGGTAGAAACTGGCAGGCTGTGTTGTGTGTGGTATTTTTTTGGTGGAATTTCTAGTTGAAGTACTGGACAGTGTAGCCTGTGGATATAGGCTGCATTATTTGTCTTTAAATTTTCTCTTAAGTGTCTTTGCAGTTTCTGCATTAATTTGACAACTTCAGAGATTATTTTTGATTGCCGGGGTCCACGCACATGGGCGGGACTATTCACTAGATTATGACTATACACAGAGATCCCCTACTACAGAATTGTATCAATCTTACTCTGACGTACTCTTGAATTATCAATGGGAGGTCTTCACTTAGTCCTTTGCCGTGCTGGCTACTTTACTTAAAGGGAAAGGCTTTGATTGACCTGGTTCCAATGCCAGAGAAAGACCAAGATGACAAAGACCCACAAACTCTCACTGCGAATGATGGTGGACACTAAAATCCTTAGTGGAGCTGTTGCGTGTTGGATACCAACCATAACTGCAGAGTTAGTCTATCCAGATGAATCAAGATTCATCCCAAAGTGCAATAGCGTGTCCAGCGTAAGGTGGTTGGAAGATGTGAAATATTACCTCGCTATTAAATGCCACCATGATACGATAATATAATGTACCCTGTATCAGCAATCAAACACCAGTTCATGGGGGGAAGAAATCTGACGCACTTGACTGTGGTTTATCACATCAAGCAGATCTGTTTGAAACATTGCACCCGCATTAGAAGCCGTGTCTATTCTATGCCGAAAATGGCAGTTTTCAGAACTATGAAATGAGAAGCCCAGTAATAAGATTGGAAGTCTTCCAATCCCAGCCCATCATCATATACTGACTGTAAGTCCTTGGTATCTTTCCCCACAACAGAAAGCTCAGAAGTATGTTGAAATCCTGCTGATCTATTTGCAGAGTGTTTCTAATAGGGGCATCATGTTGTGTGCCAAGCACAAATTAAGTACCCCACCATTTCAAACAAACCGATTTAACATGCAGGCAAGTCTGCCAATTCCACACAAAGTCGCCCTTCTTCAAACGTATAATAGCAGACCTCTCACAATTAACTTTTAAGCATGAAAATGCATCTAAAATATTGATTATCATTAAATGTTCCTCCCACTTAAAACCTTGCATCAGCGCATCTCGCGGAATCCATTCTGCTAACTGCCCCAAAGCTACGACAAACAATGATGAAAAGGTTCAATTCTCTTCGGCGCCCCTTTCAATGGGTACTATGGCAGACAATCACTTTCACTACTGGGATCGAATATAAAATCATGAGACACTTTAAAGAGGATCAGAGAGTTCAGTCTCGGTACGTCCTGCGATGAGGCACCATGGACCCATCTCAGACTGAGTGTGGTGGAGCAGCCTGACATAAAGCTGTTTTGCCTGAGAGTCCTCTGGACCTGATAACCTTCATCGATCTTTTGGCAGGACCCTGGCAAGCATTTCTGTCTCAATACCGATGAAGGAGATCGGGTGGTATGAGGCACAGCTAGCAAAGCGTTGCTGGGCTTTGGTATAACTGTAGTCGTTGCGAACTATCCAAAAGGGATTCTGCCTGCCTTAGCAGGATATGTTCCAGAGATGCAAACCATACTTTGCCTGCAATCAGTTGGAGCTTGGAGTCTCCCTAGATTGCATGCTTGCCATGGCCTTTGCCAGTTCTTTGTGGGTAAATTCAAGGTTAAGCTCATCACATTACAAAGCACGATGCCGATGCACCGTAATATCCCTCAAAGTTCTTCAGCCCTCAGCCCGTTTCGTGGAGATCTGCCACTTTAGAGTTGTATGTAGTAATAAGCGAATGTGCTAGCTGTCTGGAAGTCCTCTGTCCACACTCTTGCATGTATTGCTGGCATTTGATAAGGACAGACTGCAACAATTAGCAAGTGTCCGTGAAGCACAATATAGGAAAACTTCTTAGATGTATACAGTTCTGCAGACTCAACATGATATTGCAAGATTTATTTGGGATGGGACCAGAAGCCTCAGACAGACATCAACTGACGCCAACAAATTCCCATCTTAAAACTCAGTAGTTTTTATTCGGGCTATCGTTATTTAAATGCCCTGGCATTCTCACTACCTGCAAGAAAAGAAATTAGATGGAGCCCGCAAACGGTAAAATCCACAATTCACAGTGATTATGTCATTTCTACAAGTTATGGGAACCACTGCTTTTTCAGCACTAAAGTACCCAAACACACATAATAAAAACAACAGAAAATACAGCTCAGCCTTAGCATTTGCTTTTTTTTATTTGCTTTTTTTACAGTTTACATTTTTCAAATATGCATCCTCTTCATGAAAGGAAAACAAGGCTAAACATTCTAATTGCCATCAAAATCCTTGGCAACCCTCAGTTTTTTATAATCCTGCAGTTATGGAGATATTTACCAAACCTAGAACAAAGAACATGCAGCCAGCTGTTGGTAACTGATTATCTTTGCAATCTACATACTGAATTTTATTAATTGCCAGTGTTGTGTTTGCCAACTAGAAAATGCAACAATGCAGCAGTGCACCTCATCCTGAAATAACTCACCACAGACCACTAATCTACGCAACACTAGCTAATGTAGGGGTATCTGGTACTTGGCACTTTGTCCCTGTGGTGAGGCTGGGTTACTGTGGGAAGAGTGACTAGGGCTGCTAAGTGAAGTAGCATTGTACGATCTACATCTATTCTTAGAATGAAAAGTAAACAAGCGACTTTTTTATGCCACTCGTTCTTTATATTTTTGATCAAAGCCCCTTAATTATCTCATAATACAACAGATGAAAAGCAAACCTTGTGAAGGCATCACTGGTTTATCTGTACAGTTGTGTCTGGAGGCCGCATGTTACGGTTTATTGGCACAAGCTTTTCCAATTACTGTCTCAATAGTCAGAATGAGTGAGCACTTTTTTTTACATTGCTGCAAATATTTGGTTTAATTTCAGTACTTTTCCGGTTTAGCATACAGAGTGATTCTGAGCAAGGTTTGAGGAGAAGCTCTGCAAATGCAGAAAGGGGCCTAACATACATATAAGAAGATCCGGCCGACTCGGTAGCCAATGATCTGATTCAAGATCTAGAGGCTTTTGATATCCGTCTATTAAACTCCGGAGCCACCCACATCAAGGGCCACCTATTAGACCCCGTGTTTACCAGCTCGCCCTCGATGCTAGCAAAGGAGGCCCTTCCCCTCCCTTGGACAGACCACTTCCTTGTCCCCTTCCAATTACCTGGAACCTTCACGAAAGACCGAACACCCCCCACCTTCAGTAAGGATAGGACCTGATCCAGACTCTCCACGGACGAATGGGCTCAGACCCTTGAAAAAAACATCCCTGCTCATGCTGAAGATCCAACTACGGCAGACAGAAGATTCAGGGACTGGATTACCGCCTCCCTAGACCTAGTACTCCCACTCAGAAATAGGGAAGACAAAAACGGCAAACATGGCTCAGCACCATGGTACTCCGCAGATTTAAGAACACTTCGCAAAAACTGCAAAAAAGCCGAACGACTCTGGAGAAAGACTTGGCAACATGCCAACAAAGAAGCCTACCAGTCTACGGTCAAACTTTACAAAGAGGCCATTAAATCAGCCAAAGCTTCATACTACGACACGCGAATACAAGAAGCATCTAATTCAGCCCGAGAATCCTTTTTAATCGTCAAAGAGCTGATCAAGGTCCCCACCACCTCCCCCTCCAACACCCCCAAAGTTGACAGAAGTAATGAGCTAGCTAACTTCTTCAACGATAAAATCACCCGCATCCTGGCCTCCCTCCCACCCCCCAGCTCCCCCAGCCTCACGGAAAGCCGTACTTCCTTCGAACAGACTGAAAGCATTTGTCGTCCCTCGCTTCAGACATTCCGACCTGTCACCCCCCTAGAGGTTGAGCGAACCCTAATAAAAATGAAAAGTGGATCCCCCTTGGACCCAGCCCCTATCAGGTTCCTCAAGACCGTAGCCTCAGTAATTGTACCTACCATTACGGATCTCATCAACTGCTCGCTCACCCACGGAACTGTTCCCGACAGCTGGAAGAGTGCTGTGGTCAAAGCACTCTTAAAAAAACCCCAGCTAGATCCATCGGACCTGTCCAACTACAGACCAATATCCCTACTCCCTGGCATTAGCAAAGTCACCGAGAAACTGGTAAACATCCAACTATCCCAGTTCCTTGAAACGAATAACCTGCTCCGACAATCCCAAACTGGTCACCAGGCGCTCTAGAAATCGTTAAAATAAATAAATAAATATTAAATTAGACACACTAACCCTCCCACAGCTGTGTGACAATATGCAAGTCTAGCACTGCCTAAACCACTACTATAGAAAGGATGCCCTGTCTGTGGAGCTCGTCACGAAAGGCTGACTCCCTACACATACTCAAGCTCCCTTATGTAGGAAGGGCCTACTACGTATAGGTATGTTAGTAATATTTTATCTTGTGTTAATAAAACACCGTAGAAATTTTTTGGAAAAAACAAACACAAAGGTTGAAGTGACATTCTAGTTAGGGGTCGTAATAATTTGTTACTTTATGTTAAAAAAAACTCTAGAAAATTACTGGAAAAAGCAAAGGTTAAAGTCATGTTAGGCCTAAAAATAGTATCTTACTTTACATTAAAAAAATCAAATCCTTAGATCTTCACAAAAAAATCTTAAAGGTTAAAGTGAGGTTAAAATTAGGTGAAAATATCAGTTGAAAATACAATTTTGAAATAAAAACTAACTGAAGTTCACCCGTTATGGTTTACCTGAGCCCTACTATTCACTGCATACGACCTCACATATTACATACTCCTCACATGTTCAATGAATCATTGATATTATCCAGGATGACATCTCAAATGCCTTCATTGATGACATCATCCACCTTTCTGACGTTCAATTTAGTTTACAAATCAGACAGTCTTTGAAATATGTAAATAAGTACTAAATGGCACAGAATCATGCAAAGCACAATTTCCATAAACAGATGTGCTTAAATAAAATAATTAAACTGTAGTCCACTCCCTCTAGACACACAAGTCCCATTAGGTGACCAAGCCCTTACTACACACATCCTTTGTGATGTGTACAGAATTTCAGAGATAGCCCACTACTTCCAGACACTCACGCACCATTAGGTGGTCATAATCCTACTATGTACAGCCTTCACCCTGAGCAAAGATCTTCATAGATAGCCCACTACCTCAAAGCACCCAAGTCCCATTAGGTGGTCAAGCCCCTACTGCACACAGTCTTTGCCCTGTTAACTGCTCTTCACGTAGAGCTCACTCCCTCCAGGCAACCAAGCACCATCAAGCCAGCAAGCTCCTACTCTGCACAGCCGTCACCCTGTGCACGACCTTTCACGGACAACCTACTACTTACAGACTCTCCAATCCTGTTAGGTTTTGAAGGCTCCATTACTCACAGCCTTAGCCTTTGCCTTTGGACAACTCTTTACGGCGAGCCTACAACCTCCACACTTGCAAGTTCCCTTAGGAGCCCAAGCACTGTTAAAAGGTTACACTTATTAGCAGTACAGAAACGATTTAACATTTTCTCTTGATGTAGTTAACTAAACCCCTATCAGTGTCAGAAGCATATAGAAAACTGTCCCACTCATTGGATGATTTCATCAATTATGTCATTAAACAGGACATGATTAATGTAATATGTGAGGTCATAAGAAGTGGTGGAGTCCTGGGGGGTCAGAGTGATCTCCTATGCTGATGACACTCAGCTGGTGTTTTCTTTTAGAGATCACTCTGACTCCACCTTTGCCAACTTCAGCCATTGCCTGGACAATATTTGCGCTTGGATGACCACCAACCACCTTAGGCTCAACACCGATAAGACAGAGGTCTTATTTTTTAACCAGAAAACTCCGCTGTCTCCTAGTCTGTGGTGGCCTACAGTGCTTAACCCCCCGCCCACTCCTGTCCAATCAGTACGCAACCTAGGCTTCCAGTTTGATAATGCCCTCTCCTGTAAAGCCCAAATTAACAAGGTCACATCATCCTGTTTTGCAAAACTTCGTATGATCAAAAAGATCTTCCCATACCTCCCCCTAGATGCCCGCAGAACCATCATTCAGGCCCTCATTACATCACACCTGATTATGCCAACAGATTGTACGCTGGTGCCCCTCAATATCTGATTGAACGTCTGCAGATTGTGCAGAATGCGGCGGCAAGACTGATTGGCAATATCCCTTATCGGCAGTCGGTTGCTTCCTACTGCAAGAAGCTACACTGGCTTCCCATCACATGCCGCATCCAATTCAAGATTCTTACCCTCGCTTTTCGTGCTCTTAACGGTCTTGGTCCAGGATACTTGAAAAAGCGAGTGGTAGTGTCTCAATCAGTCAGATCTCTGAGATCTAACAGTCTACGCCTTCTGATTGTGCCACGCTTCCGACGGTCCAGAATGGGCGGCAGAGGGTTTGGCGTAATGACTGCCAAACTCTGGAACAGCCTCCCACTTGATCTTAGGTTCAGCCCCTCTGAATCCCTTTTTCGCAGTAAATTAAAAACGTGGCTGTTCTCCAGGCCCTGAACTTAGTCTTGAACTTAGTCTTGATCTTTTTTCTCCTTTACTGAGCCTTCGGTCCTAGCGCCGGGACACCCCTTCGGGGGTAGCCGTGCGCTTTATAAGCTACTTAAATAAATAAAGTGCAGGGCAGTGACTAAAGTTATACTTACCGTAACTACAACTATATAATGTTATCCTGTAAGCCTCTGTTGCTTGTGAAGCTGTACAATATCTTGCTCTGCACACTCACATCATCTAGCGCTGGGCCTAGACGTTTGCAAGTTGTTTTTCTATGAAGAACTTTGAGTCACCTTATACCATATGACTCCTCCCATACCACACAATGTACCAGGACAAAGAGTTCACCTCAGATTGTTTTCCCCAGTGGGTTTGTAATATCAGTGGAGTGGAGAGAACTAAGACACTGAACTAAGACAGAATATATGTTCTGGGCATTGTGAACAGACAAAGTAAAAACATGTTTGATCGTCTGTCAAGTCTGTGGAGGAAGGAGGGCTTATGTCAAACTACAGAACTACAAGTTACGAAAAAGTTACTTACCTTTGGTAATGCCCTTTCCTATGGATACTCTATCTGCAGATTTCTCACTCTAAATATCCCAGGCACCAGCCTTGATCTGGCAACTTCTCAATAGCACCCCACGCCAATAGTGGGTGCTGGCTCTACTTTGATGCCATATACAGCGTCCCTGTGACGTCACGGAGGACATTAAGCACTCCATCAGAATGCTGATGTCAGTTACCATCCCTTTTTTTACATGCCTTTGAAGCAGACATGGAGATTAGAATCAGGAAGACAGGTACAGCAGTTTCTAATATGTTGGGACCCCATCAAAAGGTCATGTGGGATAATCAGCTGTGCAAAGGGGAGGTGGGTGGGACGATGAGGAGCCTGCAGGTAGATATAGTATCCACCAGGAAGAGATTTGCTGAAGGTAAGTAACTTTTTCTTCTGATGGACACTTATACCTGCAGATTACTCTCATTCGGATTAGATTCCCCAGGCATCCTTCAACTGGGAGTTGGGTACATGGCTGGATATAGTTAAAAATCCTAAAGTATGGAGCACAGAAGTGGCCTTATTACCTCGCTTCAGAGTCTAAACAGTAAAGCATTGCAAAAGTGTCGAGATAGCCAAGGTAACGCCCTTGCAGAGGCCTGCCTTTGCCACCCCACTTACCAACGCAGAGATAGAAGATTTTGCTCCGGCTGGATGAGCGTGTATACCTTCTAGTGTATTCTTATGAGCTAAGGCAGAGCGGGATTATCTATCTTGACAATGTCCTCTTGTGCACTGCCTTGCCTTTAATTTTCCCCACATATCCAATAAAGAGCTGGGCGTCCAGTCTAAATTTACATTAGCTCTCCACGTAAAAGCTGGCCACTCTCTTTGGATTAAGCTTGAGTAGTATTTTTCCTTCTTTTGTTGGATGTGGCAGAGGGAAGAGGGCTGGTAGGGTGAAGGATTGCCCTAGGTTGAATGGGAAAACCACTTTCGGCAGGAGGGCAGGCTTGGTTCTTAGCACCAACTTGTCGAGAAAGAAAGAGGTGAATGGGAGCTTTCCACTCAATGCTTGTTACTCACTTACATGGCTAGCTGACGTGATAGCAAATAAAAAGACTTTTGAAAGTAAGAAGCCGCAACAGGCAACTGCGTATCAATTCAAAAGTAGAACACATTAAAACGTAAAAATAATGTTCGGATCCTCTTGAGCCATTATGAAAGGAGTTGGAGGAAACTTGGTTGTAGGCCCTTTACAGAACCTCATAATTACTGGTGACAAAAGAGATGGCTGATCAGGTAGACAGAGTAAAGCAGACAAGGTCCATAAGTAACACTTAACTGGTGCCATCACTCACCCATCCTGTGCTTATGAGAGGGTGAAATGTAGCATACCAGACAGACGGGGCCTCCAGAGTCTCTACGCAATTGTCTGAACACCACTAGCCAAATCTTCCCTATCGACCTGAGTGCACTGTCTTGGTAGAGTATATATGGAAACATAAGATAACACCACTTCAGGAGGCAAGGAAAACAATCTTGTTACCCCACTCAATGTCCAAGCATGGAGGTGGAGGATCTGGAGCTTGGGGTGGAGAAGAAATGCGTTACTTACCTGTAACGGCACTTATCCAGTATTGGTGTCTTTCATAGATTCACATGCCTGAACCATTCCCCGTCATCGAGACGGGAGTCTCCGGTACATAGAAAAGTAATGTCCTATAGACATATATAGAGAAAAATATGCCTAAGGGCCTCACCTTAGTAGCCTATCTATGTCCTTTTGTAAAAAGGACCAAACTCCAGAAGGTAGCCAATCAGCTATCACCTCCCTCTAGAACCTTCCTGTCAGGAGCCTCAGTCTCTCAGATTTTCGTACGCACCAAGCTAGGTAGGCGTAATACTGTTAGAGAAATAAGTGAGTCCTTCCAGGGGAGGCGGGAGGGTTGCATGTGAATCAATGAAAGACACCAATACTGGATAACTGCAGTTACAGGTAAGTAACGCATTTCTTATCCAGTATTATGGGTGTCTTTCATAGATTCACATGCCTGAATCAGAGTAGCAAGCAATACAATATGCACATTTCTGATGGAACAGCATATACCAGTCTTTAGATAATACATAGCATGCAACTATGAGCCATCAATAAATAACAAGAAATAAGTAAATAAATGTGCATACCAGCGAAGGATGGCGGGAAGGAGGAAGGCTCACCTCATTGGAATAGATGGCGACGCACAGCCTGGCCCACTGCTGCATCCTGCATCAGTTCCGTATCCAGGCAATAGTGCCTGGTGAAGGTATGCGGCGACTTCTATGTCACCGCTCTGCAAATGTCCAGTATTGGCACCCCAGCGAACAGTGCAGCCGATGTGGACACAGCTCTTGTAGAATGAGCTCTTACTTTTGAGTGCAATGGCCGCCCGGCTCTGTCATGGCAAAAGGCAATTGCCGAAGATATCCATCTTGAAATGCTTTGTTTGGAAAGCGGCATGCCTTTCCTTGGCCTACTAAAAGCGATGAATAGCTGATTTGTTTTCCTGAACTGTTTTGTTTTGTCAAGGTAAAATTTAAGACACCTTTTCAGGTCCAAAGAGTGCAGAGTTCTTTCAGCTGCAGTGCTGGGATTTGGGAAGAATGATCGGAGGACTACAGGCTCATTTAAATGGAAGTCCGACGGGACCTTAGGAATAAACCGAGGATTAGTTCTTAAAACCACTCTGTCTTCCTTAAACTGCATGAAGGGATCTTGCATGGAAAGAGCCTGTAGTTCACTGACTCTTCTTGCTGAGGTCAGTGCTAGTAGGAGGGCTGTTTTCCAGGATATGTATTTGACGTCTGCCCTGTGGATGGGTTCAAAAGGGTGTTTCATCAATTGGTTGAGGACCACATTGAGATGCCATGTTGGTGGAACCCTCCGTGGCCGAGGAAAGGATCTGTAGAGTCCTTTAAGGAACTGTTTTATTAACCTGTGTGACCAGAGAGAGGGCCCTTTTGAAGTTCTTGTACACCGTGAAATCGCAGCCAAATGAACTCTGATGGAGGCGTGCGCAAGGCCCGACTGTGCCAGGTGTAGCAGGTATGGTAGTAGTTACTCGGAGTAGCCTGAAAGGGATGTAGACTTTTGTCCTTACAGCAGATGCAAAAGCGTTTCCACTTTAAGGAATAGGTTTTGTTTGTGCTCTTGAGAAAGGTAAGAACTCAGGAGGGCTGTAGAGTAGACTTCTCGTGATTGAGCGTCAGGCCCAGGTGCTGGAAAAGATTGAGACAGGCGCTGGAGGATTCGGCTGCGCCTGCCATAGATGGTGCTTTCACCAGCCAGTGGCCCAGATATGGGAAGACCTGGTGTCCATGCTGTTGTAGGAAAGCCGCCACTGGAGAGAGGCACTTGGTGAATATCCGAGGTGCCGAAATGAGGCCAAATAGGAGGACACAGAATTGATAGTGTTGGCCCGCCACTTCGAATCTGAGGAATTTCCTGTGGCCTTTGTGAATAGGGATGTGGTAATATGCGTCTTGCAGATCTAAAGACGTCATAAAGTCCCCTTCCTCTAGTAGCCCCAAAATCTCCTGGATCGTAACCAGGCGGAACGATTGACTCTTCAAGAATGGGTTGAGTGCCCTGAGATCTAAGATGGGCCTCCATTTCTTCCGTTTCTTTTGTATCAGAAAGAAGCGGGTATAAAATCCCTTTCCTCTGTCAGCTGATGGAACTCGCTCTATTGCTCCTTTCTTCAACATAGAAGAGAGCTCTTGAAGGAGTAATCGTAAATTCCTGTGTTGCATTTTGCGAGGAGGAGTTGTCGGGGGAATTGATTTGAATTCCAACGAATGTCCGAATTGGATCAATTGGAGCACCCACCGATCTGTTGTAATTGATTTCCAACTGTTGAGGACGTGTGTCAGTTTTCCTCCAAGTTTGAAAAAATGAGATTGTGGACGGACTGGCTGCTGGAAAAGGTCATTGGCGTCCGCCAGTGGTTTTCCTTTGGTTTTTTCCCCTGTAGTTGGACTTTCCATACGAGGTCTGGCGATTTTGTTGCACTGTCGCTGTTGGTATTGCGACTTGCCCTGATTATTGGAGTATGTGGATTTGTTTTGGTAAGATCCTTTGTAAGAGGATTGACCTCTACCCCTGCCTTTTCGAAAGGACTGACTCCTAAACTGTAGTGTGCCAAGCGCCTTTGCCGTGTCAGTATCTTTCCTGATCGTTTGTAGGGCCTCGTCGATTTTCTCTCCAAATAGGTGTTGGCCATCGTAAGGTATGTCCTGTACCTTAGTTTGGACCTCTTGGCGGAAAGATGTAGCTTTGAGCCACCCCTGCCTTCGCAAGACCGCACCCCCTGCCAGCTGTCTGAAGCCGGTCATTACAACATCCATCGCACAATCAATAAGTTCCGATGCTGATGTTTGGCCCTCTTTAAGGAGTGATTGAACTTCCTCTTTCACGTTGTCTGGTAGCTCCGCCAGATACGGAGCAATATCCTCCCACAATTGCCTGTTGTAGCAACCCAGTAGCGCAATGGAATTAGCTACTTTCACAGTCATGGCCGACGTGGTGAAAAAGCATTTGCCAATACTGTCTAGTTTCCTGCCCTCCTTGTCCGGTGGAGCTGGCAATGGAGATGACGGATTCCTAGAATTTTTCTGTGCCGCCTGGGTAACCACAGAATCTGGCTTGGGAGGACCAGTAAGGCAGGCTGGCGCTGTTATTGGTGCCTTACACTTTTTGTCTAGCCGTGGTACCACTGCTGAGACTGAGGCTGGTGTCTGCATCAGCAGTTTTCCCTGCTCTCATATGTGGTCAATGATAGGAATTGATCTGGTTGTTTTCCTAACCGGGTCTTTAAAATCGTATATGAAACAGTCTGTTTCATGAGATTCCATCGTCATATGGAATCTTTTGGCCGCTCTCTCCACTAAGTTGTGAAATCCGCCAATGTCCACTGGCGGTGAGTCTGAGGTAGTGGGCTCAGGTGTGGCAGGAGAAGGAGCGATGTAGTCCTCATCGTCTCTATGGCAGACTGGTCATCTTGGACCTCTCCATTCTCCGGTTCTTCAACTTCCTCGTCAGAAGACGGGATATCCTGCACTGGCTCTCTTTCCTGACGGATCACTAATGGTGGTGGTCTAGGCCGTGAAGATGGCGTCGGTCCAGATGCAGCTGGATTTGTCCCCGCTGATGGAGCAGAGGGAGATTCAGGAAATCGCTGCTTGTAGTCTTGAATCAAGAACCGCAAGTCTGAAACTATAGACGCTGGAAGGCATACCATTGGCGTGACTTGCGTCTGGACTTGTGAATGCACAGTCTCTTCTGTAAATTCCACTTCATCCCCCTCATCATCAGTGCTTTGACACTTCACTATTAGGTGTGAAGGACTGGTGGCCTGTCCGTCCAGATCCTCGTCTGAGTCCTCGTCCTGCAGTAGGCAAGTTGGGGGCAACCTTTGCACCCTACTGGGAGACGGTAACTCTGGTGTTATTGGCTTTTTTGTGCCCTTTTTTTCCTAGAGGGGTTTGGTGCAAGCCGTCTGCTGGTGTTAATGGCCCGGTCGTCGATGGTGGGATCGTAGACGGCTGAATGGCAGCTGTCGACAGAGAAATCAGCTCCGATTGCTTCCAGTGTCGACGATGATGTAGTCGACGGTGTCGTCGTCGACTGGATATCCATCATCGTCGTTGGTGCCTTCGTCGACAGCACCTTCGTCGACGGTGCACTCGTCGACGGTGTCCTCATCGTCGTCGATGTCTTCGTCGACGGCACGCTCGTCGACGAGAGTGTCTTCGTCGACGGCATAGGCGTCGACGGTCTTGGCTTCGTCGTCGATACTGATGCCGTCTTTGACGAAATATTTATCGTCGTCGATGGCTTTTTAATGAGGATAATCGACGACACAGGCTTACCAGCCGTCGACGATGGAGTAGTCGTCGTCGTCGATGAGAAGGCTGATGACGCCGTCGTCGACGAAACATAGAATGAAGACAGTCTTCTTCTGCGCTTAGGAAAGCGTCGACGAAGTTGTCGTCGACGACGGCGCAGGCTTCCTGAAGGCAGGAACCTCCTTGTCAGACGTTGTGGATTTGGCCTCTGAAGACTTTTTGACAGTCTTTTTAGGAGGAACGTCTGTAGGGTTAGGGGAAGCAACCCTTGGCCTCTTCAAGGATAATTTAGAGGAAACAGAAGCTACCTCACCGTCCTCTGAAGACTCCAGGTTGTCTCTGGTTTTCAGCCTGTTCAGCCAGAGTAGTAGTCGTCCTTCTCTGTCTTTTAGAGTTTTTGTAGAGAATGTTCTACAAATTCTACATTCTTTTGGTTTATGGCCCGGATAAAGACAGTATAAGCAGGTTTCATGCTTATCATCAATATGGAGCCTCTTCTTACCACAAGAAGTGCAAGCTCTGAAGAGACCCTTCTTCTGTTGATCAGCCATGGTAGAACTATGAAGAAAATATCCAATTTCTATGAAGAAAAGAGTTTAAACAAGGAAACCTGAGGAGAACTCAGGTGGAGACTCCCTAGCACAACGTGCGGTAGAAAATCTGAGACACTGAGGCTCCTGACAGGAAGGTTCTATAGGGAGGTGATAGCTGATTGGCTACCTTCTGGAGTTTGGTCCTTTTTACAAAAGGACATAGATAGGCTACTAAGGTGAGGCCCTTAGGCCTATTTTTCTCTATATATGTCTATAGGACATTACTTTTCTATGTACCGGAGACTCCCGTCTCGACGACGGGGAATGATTCAGGCATGTGAATCTATGAAAGACACCCATAATACTGGATAACATGCACCTGCAATTGTGAGAGCAGGTCTACCCTGTCAGGAAGACAGAGCAGTAGGCACAGGGAGAGGCAAATGAAGTTTGCATACCACACCCTTCATGGCCAGTACCGGGCTAACAAAATTACTGTGGGCCTGGTAAAGGAATTCTTTCCGCAAAACACGAAGAATCAACAGCATGAGAGAAAGCGCGTACAGAAGTGGAATGTTCCACGTCAAGCAAAATGCATCCTCCAATGAAGCCGGCAGAGGATACTCAAAGGCACAGAATTACTGGTGGTGAGCATTCTCTTGAGTGGCAAAGAAGTCCACCTAGGGCGTCCTCAGAGTTGGAAGATGTACAGGACTACCTCTTGGGAAGGGCCACAGTAATTATTAGATTCTGCGGCCACAGGCTTCGTAGGCACAATTATGGATTTGCCACATTTGTCACTGAATCGTTTTCTGTATAATCTACAGATTATAAAATAAAAATAGTTTCCAGCTCTAACGTTACTAAAGAAAGTGGCGACATGTGCCTGCGCAGCGGAAAGCCCTTTGTAAAGGCTGACTGGTCAACTTTCCATTGCTTTTTGCAGTATTCGGGTGTTAAAATGGTACGTACAAGGTGTTTGCCCAGACAGTGTTACCATATGTAAAAATGAAAAAATAATGAAGCAATACTTTCACAAAATTTGCTGCGTTTTGCTGCTTGATTTGCTTTTCGACTCCACGGGTTGTGGCGGCATTGTATGCCCAGAGACAGAGTTTGGCGTGCCCTGACCCAGTTATGAGCAGGCAGGAGATATAATTGAATTATTCCTGTGGAACATGGCCAAAGACCGAACGACTGGACGTCATTAATGGGCGTTTGTAGTCTTTTTAGAGACACGTACAGTCTTTAGTGGATGAAGAACCTACCCTGCCCCTTGTGGGATTGGATTTCCCCTGGATTTTCGCTTGTGTTTTCTGTTCTTGAAGTATCCTTATCCTGATGAAGCCATAAAAGACAACTGGCTGAAACGCGACCGCGACTGCGTCAACACCTTTTTGATAAGGAGTCCCCACAAACCCATAACCTAGTATACGTTGGATTTCTTGCGCCCTGATAAATATATTTTGTGTAGAGAAGTGATATCTCTGGCGCTGAGTTTGGGACTTCCCCTTTAGATGTATATCACTCTAAGCCAGGAGTGGATACTGTGAGAAGTTTGTACATTTTCTTAGGGTACACTTATATATAGATAGATTGTAGTATATGTAATGTACATTTTGTATATGTGATTTGTATATATCGTGTATGTTGTACTGTGATATTACTTTATATGTTTTTGTTCTTTTGCGCCACTCTGTCTGTTGACAAGTATATATGTTTATATGAAATTTTGAATATGAATGTCTTCAAATACTTGTAATCAACAGGATAATTAATTATTTCTTGTTTGCGATTAAATGTTGGATTGATCCCTCAGTACCATTTCCTTCTACTTTTTCATCTTTTGATGCCCTTTGCTCAGTTATGGGAGGGTTATTTGGGCAGAACCCCTACCTAATTGTCTAGTAATTTGCCTTTCTAGCAGCAGAATTTAATCCCCTGTCACACAATTCCAGTGGCCTACATTTGGTGTAAAAGCCACTCATGATTGACAAGAATACGCTGGCTGAGACTGACCCCTCGTACATTAAGCACTCCAAACAGATGATTTGCCACCAAGCAGAACCTATGGTTTTGAGCGCAGGACCAGAGCCACAAAGCCTCTCGACAGAGAAGGTGTGAGCCTACACTCCCTTGCTTGTTTATGTACCACATCATGTTTGTTCTGTCTGTCTGGTTAGACTGGCCACGAAGAAACAAGAGGAAGGCCATGAAAGCCAGATGTATTGCCAGTAATTCTAACAGTTTTATGTGCAATATCAATTATTTTGACGACCACAGGCCTCAGATCTCCAATTCCTCCAGATGTGCTCCCACCCCTAAATATTGTGATAAATGTTGTGTCCGGTGCCCTTGAGACAGGTTGCTTTCCACACTCCATCTGGAGATTTGAACAAAGCTTTAGAGCGCTCCGCCATGTCTGAACCACTGCTTGCAGAGGCTCAGCTGGAGGGCCCTGATGGGCCAGTGTGCATGGGTGACCAACAGACTGCAGGAGGCTGGCAGATCGAGCAGACTTAAGATCTTCCGGACTAGAATGACCGCTCCACTGTGAAATATCGGACCCATAGCCTGAATGTCCTAAACCCTCTATGAAGGAAGGACAGTTCGACTCAAAGCAGTGTCCAGTGGTGCCCCTATAAACAGGATGTGATGAGAGGGCATATGTGTCAGTATCACTGCGGTACAGCAATACTGGGCTCACCACAACCAGTTCAGTCTGCAGATTGTTTCCCCCTTGTTCAGAGTGCATTCCTTAGGGAGTCTTCCCTGTAGGAAGAGTCATAGGTTCCCTGGGTCTGCGCGCTGGTAGCTGCTCTGCAATTGCCATTTGTGAACATTACTTATAGCCTGGGTGTGTTTTCACATGTGCTATATAGCCTGGGTGTGTTTTCACATGAGCTGTTTTCTTTGCAGCTCAGTTTCGATGCAGGACTATACTTCCCAGATGCCACAGATACGGGCAATCTTGGGTGTGGCTGAACACATAAAAGCAGCCCTGCCCTAGGGAAAATGCTCAATATTCTGCTGACATTGGAGAGGATGGAGCTCCTGTTACATCACCAAATATAAGAACTGCTTCTCCTTCAAGTCAGTGCCGCTTTCCTGTCGCGTACAGCGGATTCCTAGGATCTCCTCTCTTAAATTGCTGGCTCCCGCTCCGAAGTTACTGCCGTCCTGGGCATTGTTGAGCATTAACAGGGCCGGTCAGGCCTTGTGCAGTAAGCCTGTCATTGGCAATTGGCGCATTGGGAGAATCTTATTTATTCAAACTAGCTATTATTCTCCGACAGTATAATTACGAGCGTCGCTTCCAATTTCGCCCGAGCTTGAATTCATACTGGCATATACAAAAAATGCAATATAGATGGGGAAAAGGAAGGCTACTTGGGGGGGTGGGGGAAGGTTTGGTAAAAAGGAAACCCCAAAACACGCAGGAGGGAATTGTGTACTCGAATTGCCAACTTGTTGGGGGAATGCAGACATACTCGCTCCAGCCTATGCGGTTTCGTACTTGTCTGCAACTAGTGCAACGTCTCCTGGCCGCTCAAGCAGACAAAAAATAATTTGTGGGATGTTTACGAGTCATAGCAGACGGGCTCAGGTGGACTAAACAGAGGGTGAAGTTTATTCCTTGTCACTGTCTTCTTTGGCCCACTCTGAATCTGCCAGGTCATTACAGGCCTTAACTGAGGATATCTTACCCTGTAGAAATTGTTTTAAACTTCTATCTAAACCAACGATTAACCAGGTTGTTGATACTAACTCTGCAAGTGTACCTATGAAACCTGATGCTCCTCCACCTCCTTTATTTGACCAGACCTATTATAGTGCCCTTATTTAGATTTAAAATAATAAAGTGGGGATTATAAAATCCTTGGTCTCATCGCTGACTGATTCCCTGTTTTAGACTTTAATAAAGTCTACAGGCACTGGTCCGAGCAATCCAACGGTGATTACACCTAGCACATTTGTTACCCCACTTTACCAAACGATGGCTCAAGCAAAGAGGAGTTCTTTACATCTATTGGGTTGTTCCCCTATTTCTAATTGTGATTACTGCTCCCTTAGACATGCGGCCCCATGTGCTCTTGATCAAACCACCCCTATTCGCTTCTGCTTCCCCGAGCGTCTCGGCCCAGAACCAGAACGACATTGATAAATTAACACGCTTAAAGAAAAAACAAATTCGTACCGACCTGCATGGTCATTTTTTGCTCCAGCATCTGAGAGGAGGAACCATTCCTGGAGGACTACAGATTAAAAACGTACCTGTAATTTTCACAGAAGATCCTATATATAAAAAGGGATATAGTTACATCGAGACGAAATGTAGTCGTGATTTAATGGTGTTAACAATCGAAACCGCCCAAAGACTTTCTAAAACACAATTGGAAGAAATCGAGGCACTAGAAACAGCAATCTCCACAAACCAACTAATCACAGACTCAAAATCATTGTTAGACAAAGTACAAAAAGATATTGGGGAGTTTAAAGACTATACAATAAACCAAAAAACAGTACAATTTGAAAAAGACAAGAAAAATTTCAACTTGGAAAAAGTTTATCCGTATCTACAATCGGATTTTTATACCAAACCTGATTCTAGAAAACATCTACAAGAATATCAGGGTAGGTCTTTCAATAAATTCATAACCTTTTCGGACACGTCGTCATCTGGAAGTGGGAGTGAAGGAGACGACCCCACACCAAGGAGAAATAACAACAGGAGAGGAGGATTCCAACAAAATCAAGGATTCCAACAGCAGCAACAGGGGACTTTTTTAGGCAGGGGCCAAACCAAACCACGCGGAAAAACCCGTTTTGCCCCACAACCATGGGAGATGTCAACAAGACAACACAATTACAAAAATGAGTTCCGTCACCAATATTCAATTTGTCCAATAAAACCTTGACATCTGAAGAAGAAATTATTTTAACAAAAGGATTAACATTTGCCCCAACTAAACACACAGATTTCGTGAAACTTAAGACAGAGGTCATCGAATTCTGTCGAAAGATAAGACTGAAAACTTTCTTCACAGAACAACCCTACCAACCTAGGCTTGAAATAACAGGACTACGGAATAAATCATCGTTCTGCCCACCTACAAATAAAATACCGAAGGAAGTTGTCACCTTTGAACGGACTATACTATCAGCAGTCATGGAAATGGAGAAAAAGAAAAAACACATCAAATTTAACTTATCAAAAGCAGAGTCACAGGCCTTAAACAATTTAAAAACAGAGACCTCGGTTATTATAAAGCAGGCCGATAAAGGTGGATCTATTGTCATTTGGGACAAAGAATTGTACACGAAGGAAGTCAAAAGACAATTAAATGATGAGACATGTTATCGGAAGGTGAACAAAGATCCGACCTTGGAACTGAAAAATGAATTACATAAAATCATTGATGATGGCTTCGAACAAGGATTCCTAGGCAAAAAAGAGTATGAGTATTTAAAAATAAAACATCCCAGGACACCCTTATTTTACGTATTGTCTAAAATACATAAAAATGAAAAAACACCCCCAGGACGCCCAATAGTGTCCGGTTGTGAATCCCTATTGGAACCTATCTCTAAGTTTGTAGATTTCTTTCTCAAACCTTTTTTATTGAAAGTCAAATCCCACATACAAGATACCACGGACTTCATCAATAAGCTTATGACAATCAAGTTTGACAAAAATTCCCAACTAATGGTCACAATGGACATAACCTCACTTTACACTCAAATCCCGCAAGATGAAGGTATTTATGTCCTTGAAACATTTCTAGAGGAAAGACCAAGACCACACCCAATACCAACCGAATACATTTTTAAACTTGCAGAATTCGCGTTGAAAAATAATTATTTCAACTTTGATGGGGAGTTCTACTTCCAAGTCGGTGGCGTGGCAATGGGATGCCCATTTGCCCCTGAATTGGCTGTGTTATTTATGGCAAAATATGAGGAGTCATTCGTCTATAACAATAATCCATACATACAATGGATATCCCATTGGTATCGTTATATAGACAATATTTTTTTCATCTGGTCTGGACCAAGAGAGGAACTTCAAAGATTCCATGATTGGATCGATAATAGGGTCCCTGTGAAGGTGAATTAATAACAACACTCCATAAAAAATCTACTGATCGAAACAGGGCACTCCACTTCCATAGCAATCATCCGCGTAGCCTAAAAGACAACCTCCCATATGGGCAATACTTACGGCTAAGACGTAATTGCCAATGCAAGGAAGAATATTGGAAACATGCAAATAATCTTACAGCTAACTTACTGATACGTGGCTACCCGAAAAAACTACTAAGGAAGTCAGCAAAAAGAGCATGGTGGACTCCACGGGATTCCCTCTTGGAAAGAAGAGCAAAAAAGGATACAGACAGGTTGGTTTTTGTATCCACGTTTTGTCCTAATTCAAATGCATTGAAATAAGTAGTGAAACAGAACTGGCATCTGTTACGCAATTTGGATCAAACCTTCAACAAAGAACCCCTTTTTGCCTTCAAAAAGAATCACAGTGTCGCCAATCAATTGATTAGAGCTGCTTTGCCCAAAAAGATAAATCCAGACTTAAGGACTATGTTAAACTTATCTCCAATCCAAGGGCATCACAAAAGTGGGACATGCACATGTTGTGAGACCACGGTAGAAGGAACTGTTTTCACGTACAATCAAATTAGTTGGAAACATGACAAATTTTCCAATTGCAAATCGCGCTACGTGGTCTATGGAATTGTATGCCCTTGTAATCTGGCATATATTGGAAAAACAAACCAAGAAGTCCGTCTCCGAATACAGCAACATAAATCAAGAATTCGGAATAATGTGGCCACAGCACCTCTAGTAAATCACTGGAATGAAAAACAACACAAAGACACTGATTTAATTTGGACAGTTATTGCTAAGGTTGAAAATGATGCCAGAGGTGGTAACCTAGACGCTAAATTAACAAAAATGGAAGCAATGTTAATTGTCAAATTCAATACAGCATTTTCCAGGTTGAATGAAATGTCAGAAATGTTCAAACTCAGAGTCAACACCAGTATACTTAAAGGGCACCACCTTGTCTCCCCCTGATGATTTCTGATACACATCCAATCAAGGATAATGCGTACACCTATACCTGTTAGAATCCCCTTGCCAATGCAAACAAGTTAACCGACAACGATCTCCTGTTCGTTGGATACAGTCTTATTTAAGCGTGCTTACCACAAATTATTGCAAGTCAGAATTAACCACTACAATTGGACCCCCGATATCATCTTACAAATAGAAGCATTATAACAGGACTTTCATCTCCTGACGTCGTCTCAAACAGGGACACACTACAACTCCCACAATCCATCACACATCAAAACGAGCCAATTCATTGCCGCTCGTAACTTGTTCCTGATACAGTTACAACCTATCTAGAGAATTCTTTCCAGAATACTGAGGACACGTTGTGCAAACTATTTTTCGGTCGTTCGAGCCAAATTGCACTCGCCCTTTAAGATATTTAAAGCGCATCACATTGCGCATCCATTACGGCTCCCAGGATCCTTTGCGGACCCGGAAGCATTGCACATTGAGGACGCCTGGCAGAGGCAACATAATTCTGCTCTGCACTGATGCGACCAACTTGAGGTAAGAACCGCCACTTCAGCCGATACATAGATACTTTACAACAGTCATACTGTTGTATAAGTTCTGATAGGATTTTTTCTATCCGATTTCCAGATACATCTTCGCTGACGGCTATTCCCGGCTACAAAGAGCCATTCACTGTCTTCGAGGTGAGAGCACTCCCGCCCCCCTCGCCCCATTTAATCACGCTCCACCACTGCAGCAAACTTACAGGTCCCTTTGTTTCCACAGAGAGACAGCGCCCGCCAGGCGGACCTTACATTCAACCGCGGGATACAGACTCGCTTTGACTATGTAAGCATAAATGAGAAGTGTATGTCTGCATGGGGGTTGACAAGTCAATATGTTTCAGTAGGTAATGGTGTTATACATTTCTTATGACAGATGGTTGATTTTCCTGGACACGCCCACACTTTATTCTGGTCTCCAATTGACTGAGAGGTAAGAGGCACTAGCTGGCAGTAGGCAAAGGCAGTGTAGCTTGATAGTTGAAACAGCATACCAATAAGTTTCCCCTTTCTCTTTTACAGACCTTGGTCCTGACGAGAACTCACTAATTTGTTTGAGTTCGAAACGCGTAGACTTTATAAGCCTAAAACTGAAAAACAAAACTGTGATAAAATTCTCAAACGGTTTTTTAACAAAATACGAATGTTTTTGGCTTCTTTGTAAATCTAAGTGATTACATTGTTGAAATAATTCATATTGTTTCTTATTGATGTGTTTGTATATATAGTGTAAATAGCGTGGTTTGAAAGTTGTATGACTGACTGTGTGTTATTTATGTTGTCCAAAGTGTCCTAATTTTTCTATTTTGTAAAAAATTGCTTATTTGAATATATGCCATTTGTTGTTGTACATAAGGTCTTAAATAACCAACTTGAAAAAAATCTGATTTCTTTTGAGATAAAAATAAAATAATTCTAATTTGAAATAAAAATAAATAAATGACCCATTGTGGTTCATATAAACATTTGTTTCAGCTCTGATGTTTAACCAAAAATAAGGTAGGCAAGTGATTAGCAGCACGTGCATCTTCTGTTGTTTATTACTTGATCAAACCACAGCGATTTCTGCTAGGTCTACTGTTCAGTCCTTAGGCACTCAAGTAGGGCACATCTCTTTGGCTTCTCTCTTCTTCTGCTTTTGGGACTATTTCTGGCAGATCTATTAGCATTGCCTCCTTCTTGATGCCCAATATTCCTACGTTCGCCCTGAAACCTAGTTATGAAGGGGAAGAATCCAAAAAGAATAAAGTGACAAACTGGATTCGTCATGTTAGGGGTTGTCGGTCACTTATTCGCGATGACATCATCAGTGCTAAAAATCTAGTTGTTCCTAATTCTAATTTTGTCCAAACTAAATGGACTCTTGGGTCTAGAGCTATGGTTCACAACTCAGTGACCTTGGATATTATTTCAAGTCCCCCACTTCACTCTAGGATCCAATTTAAATATCAGAGGCAACTTCAACTTCTATACGCTGAAAAGAGATCCTATATGGCGCCAGCTAATTTCTCCCTACGATTTAGTGATCAGGGCAACCTCTTAAACATCCTGAAAGCAGACTCTCCCATCAGGATGGTGAATTGACAACCACCGCCTAGTATTCTGGATATGGGCGTGATCTGCATCCAAGTAGCCAAGCTTCAGCTGGGCTGAAACCGCTTCCAAAAGTCCTTACAGTTGCTGTAATTGATACAAACTGAGCAAAACTCTCCTTTATGCTGGATGGACCATCTTTTGCGGGCCACTATTTATTCGTCAGTAGTGCCTGCCTTAATCCAATCACTTTAGTGAACACTAGTCAATCCTCATCTATCAAGTCTGTTACGGCTGAATTTCTATCCTATCTTGGAATGTTGCAGATCTTGATTCTAAAATTGCCTTCCCAGATTGGAATTCCTTTGTTGAGTAGCATGACATTTGCCTGTTCCAGGAAACCTGGAGCCCGTTTTCAAACTTGGCTATTTGAATTATTTTATTCCTGTCACACGTGGACCTGATAGTAGGATCTCAGGGGGGTCTTACAATATGGGGCAAATTGGACTTGAACTGTAAAATTCCAATGATTCCCATGGACTCTAGATATTCTGGCTATTCGACTAGTAAAAATCAGGGAGAGGTATTTTGATACTGATATATTCAATCTATATGTCAGTGGGGTTTGGGGAGGCTTAAGGTCCCATACCATCTTAACCTTAGAGGAATATTTGTCGGTTCACCATTCTAATACAGGTTTGATAATAGGGGATGACTTATACACCATATTCAAGCCCTTGGGTAACAATTACTTTAATGAACGGGAGAGGAGGATGAGATCTGGGAAATTCCGCAGCTTGATCTTACACCTGTCCAAAGGTGGACAGAGGCTGCTTTACAGCTGAAAGCTACATTGGATTTTGGCATAAGAGCCACGAGCCACCAATGGTAGAGCGCTCTTTGATAGGCAGGGAGCTAATACCTACAGTAATTCCATCCACTCTAGTCGCATAGATTCTATGTCAGGACCGGAGGCTTCAGATTATGCTATATCTTCCTTCGCTTTATTAACATAAAGAAACCACAGCAGCTTAGGAAAAGATATAATAAGAACAAAAATGCTTTAAACATAAAGCATTGACGTAATGTTCAACAAAAAATCAACAACAACTCCCAAGAGTCTCTTTGTTATAATCATAGTCCACAGTCCTTTGTCACTGTTCATCATCCCTATATAACCGGACTTCCCATCATCTTCCTCCTCTTTCTTCGCTGCTCCCGCAGCCAGATAAGTGCTTTTCTATTTGTCTTCTTTTATTGTGCTTGTGTCTTGCGGTCTTTGGGGACTCCTTGCATGGTTTATTTCCTTTCAGAGTCCCCTAGTTGCGGGAACGTTCTGCCGTTCCTACGCGACTTTTTTCCCACTTGTGTGCGGTGTGTACATAGACCGCAAGGGGGCGGCCTGTCGCCTCGCCGACCCTCCGGCGCGCCTCCGCGGTGCGAGGAGCCGCGCCGTGGGGTCTGCTTGCGCAGGGGCCGACCCTCGCGTACCCCTCTGACACCTGGTGCTCCGGGTCTGTACTTCACAAATTGACGCCCTTTGGGGTCTGTATGGCGGGTTGACCGCGTGAATCGCCTTCGGGCGAGATCTGTGCACCTCTTTATTCGTGTGTGGCCTAGCGCGCTTGAGGGGTACGTAGACCCGGTCCCGGCGAGGAGGGTCTGCGCGCTTGGGGGTTGGTGCAGCCCACCTGCCACGTCAGCTGGCCCAAAACGTGATCGCAGCCGCTGGGCCTGCCCACATTCGAGAACTTTCTCGGTTGCCGCCCTCTGGGGTGCCCCGCATTTGCCCTTGGTTCCGACATGGAAGGGGAGTATTATGAGGAGGCCTGCCCCTATCTGCAGGATGATGAGTTTTATCAGGCGGTGGACAGCTCCATCTATCGTTGTGTGACGGAGGTGGTAGGGCCCATGGAGGACCGCCTTTCGGCCCGCATCGTAGAGGAGTGTGCCAAGCTGGCAGCGGCGCAGGTGCCGCTGCCCCCCGAGCTCCCGGGGACGTCCGGCGGGTTGCCGCCCGCTCCGAAGAGACCCCGGGGTGAGGGGCCTTCATCGGAGGCCCAAGGCGTGGATAAGGGCGCCTTCGAGCGTCTTCGTGACGCCTTCCTGGCCAAGGCGACGGCGGTGCCTCCGACGCCCTTGGTGGACCCTGGCACTTCGGGCGGTCTGTCAACGGCGCCCGCCTCCCCGATCTACGACTCTCCGGACACGGATGACGACGGGGAGTCGACCCGGTCTTGGCTCCCGGCGCCTTCGGGAAAGGAGATGCCCCGAGATGAGTCGGGCATGCTGGACCCGGACGTGATCGTCCACCCCCGATCCGCGGCCTGGGCCCCGGGGGAGACGGTGGCGAAGTTTGTCGCGGGCCGGCTGCGCAAGCCCCTGGAGAAGGAGGCGAGGGGTTGCCTGCGCGGGGAATGCCCTCGGCCTACTTTGGAGGGGAAGGTGGCTATGACCCCAGAATTGGACCCCAAGATGGCCACCTTCCTGGCGAAATTCATGAAGGACCCCAGGAAGGGGATCGATCGGTCCTGGCGGGCCTGCCAGGACAAGCTGTTGGATGCGGTCGGGCCCGCCACGAAGATCCTCGATATGGCGGAGGAGGCTCGAGCGAATGGCACCGCCATTTCACCGGAGGTGCTCTCCAACTGGGCCCAGAGGGTGATCGTCTTCTTGGGCAACGCCAACTGTGCCCTGTCCACGGAGCGGCGGCGGTCGCTCCTTATTAAGCTGGACCCGAAGCTGGGGGACCTGGCCTCGTCGGAGGCAGGTGCAGTGGCCCAGGGTGGCCTCTTCGGTGAACCTTTCATCCGCGAGCTTGGAAGGTTCGTGAACACGTTCACGTCGCTGGACAAGGCCCAGTCCAGCATCAAGAGGGTGTTTCACCAGCGTTTTTCTGGAGGGTCCGGTCGCGGCAGGGGCCGCGCGATCGGCCGTGGTCAGCAGACCAACAACCGTGGACAAGGCTCCGGAAGAGGTCAGTACCAGACCTCGGCCAACTACACCAATTTCTACCCCACGAGGGGACAACGCTATGGTGGAAGAGGATTCCAAAAGAAGTCCGGACAAGGAAATGCCCCCGGTAAGTGTACTTTGCTTGGATCAAGTTCCGATTGGGGGGCGGCTGGCAAGCTTTTACGGGGAGTGGGAGTTGCTCACTGCCGATGCTTGGGTTTTGCAAACTGTGAGAGGTTTCCATATAGAGTTTCACGACCAGCCAACTCAGGTGAGGCCCCCGCGCCCAATGGTTTTCTCAGATTCCGACGCGCGATTGATAGACGGGGAGGTCTCGGACTTGCTGCGCAAGGGAGCCATCCGCCTATCAACGC
This sequence comes from Lissotriton vulgaris, assembly GCF_964263255.1. NCBI lineage: Eukaryota > Metazoa > Chordata > Amphibia > Caudata > Salamandridae > Lissotriton > Lissotriton vulgaris. The sequence continues at coordinate 765,440,470 of NC_141693.1, read as the reverse complement.
GCCACCCGCATGGGTTCCTCAGCAACGTCTTCTTGGTAGACAAGACAGATGGGGGCAAGAGGCCTGTGATCAATCTCAAGGAATTCAATGGGTGGTTGGTCTACCGTCACTTCAAGATGGAGGGGATCCACCTCCTTCGGGACGTGCTCCTCCCTCGGGATTGGATGGTGCGACTGGATCTCAAGGATGCCTACTTGGTCGTTCCCATCCACCCCCCTCATCGTCGTTTCCTACAATTCCTGTGGGACGGCCAGGTGATCGAATTCACCGCCCTGCCGTTCGGCCTTTCTTCGGCCCCGTGGTGCTTCACGAAGGTCCTCCACCCGGTAGTGGAGTTTCTCAGAAGCCAGGGGGTCCGTATGATAGTTTACTTAGACGACATCCTCCTCATGGGGCAGTGCCCGGAGGTGCTGGCAGGACAACTGCGTCAAGCGGTCGGCCTGCTTCAGAGACTGGGGTTCGTCGTCAACGGCTCCAAGTCGGTCTTGGTTCCCACTCAGCAGATCACCTTTTTAGGTTTCGTGGTGGACTCGGTGCAGGCGGTCTTGAGCCTACCGAGCCGGAAGGTCGCAAAGATACGGCACCTGCTTCGGCAGACGATCGCGAGGGATCGGACGTCACTGCGCCATGTCGCCAAGGTGGTGGGTCTTCTGTCGTCCTCCATCCAGGCGATTTTCCCAGGCCCGCTGCACTACAGGGCTCTTCAGCGTCTGAAAGCGCAGCATTTGCGCCGTGGGATGTGTTACGATCAGTGGGTTCCCCTCACGGACGAAGTGAAGGAGGAGATGTCATGGTGGCTGTCTCACATGGAGGCATGGAATGGGCGAGCGATCTTCGGGTCGGCTCCGGACTTAATCATAGAGTCCGACGCCAGCAGGTCGGGCTGGGGCGCCCGGTGCGGGGATTTTTCCACCGGCGGCGCCTGGTCGTCAGAAGAACAACAATTGCATATCAATTGTTTGGAGCTCCTTGCGGGCTCCTTCGCGGTTCGCTGTTGGACCAAAGATTCGGTCAAGGCTTGTGTCCTGCTCCGGATGGACAATGTTTCGGCGGTCCGATATGTGAACCACCTGGGAGGTCCTCGGTCCCGCGCCTTGCGGATTTAGCGAAGGACTTCTGGGATTATTGCCTGTCTCGTCACATTGCGGTGACGGCGGAGTATCTGCCAGGCCAGTCCAATCAGGTAGCGGATTGGCACTCTCGACATCTCAGGGATGCCAGCCAGTGGAAACTGGATCCGGGAGTCTTCCGGTGGCTACACTCCCTTTGGGGCCCCTTCTCGGTGGACCTCTTCGCGTCCCGTCTCGACCACCAGCTGCCGCGGTTTTACAGCTGGAGGCCGGACCCTCTGGCGGAGGCCACGGACGCGTTCTTGCAGGATTGGAGTCGGGAACAGCCGTTTGCGTTTCCCCCGTTCTCCATGATCATGCGAACGGCGGCTCAAATACGCCGCCAGGGTGCGGACCTGGTGTTGGTTACACCGCTGTGGAGGTCTCAAGTATGGTTTCCGGTTCTTCTGGAACTTTCCTGGGATTTTCCAATCCTACTCCCCCTGTTTCCTCTGCTCCTGACGAGCCCGGATCGGGAACCTCACCCTCTCGTCATGCAGAACACTCTCCGCCTCGTGGCGTGGAGGCTCTCAGGAGACGCTGGACGCTCCCGGGCCTTTCGGGGTCGGCTGAGCACTTGCTCTCCAAAGCATGGGCCGATAGTACGACGAAGCGTTACAGATCCGCTTGGCTTAAGTGGATGCGTTGGTGTTTACGAAGGGATTTGGATCCCATGGTCGCCGGCCTTGTTCCCGTGCTGAATTTCCTGGCTCATTTGGCCGACAAGGGTTTGGCGTATAGAACGATCAATGCTATCCGGTCGGCGATTTCTGCGGGCCATGATAACATCGATGGCCATCCGGTAGGGGAACACCCTTTTGTGTGCCGGCTTCTGCGAGCGGTTCGCCTCGCGCTGCCGCCAGAGCCCAGGTACTCCGTCCTTTGGGACGTCAATTTGGTCCTGAACCTGTTCCTATCGTGGCCAGCGAATTCTTATCTGTCTCTGAAGGAGCTTTCGGCGAAATTAGCCATGTTGTTATGTCTGGTCTCTTGTAGGCGCGTCTCGGACGTGCGCGCGCTGGATGTTTCTGCACGCATTTTTTCCCCGGAGGGGGTTACTTTTACGGTGGGTCGACGCACTAAGACGTCGTCGCGTTCCATTTCTTATCCAGCCTTTACTGACACTCCTAAGTTGTGTGTCGTGCAATGCCTCAAAGCATATGAGGACCTGACCTTGGATCTACGCCCTCCGGGCGAGCGTCAGTTGTTGATTGCCCTGCGGAAGCCACACAAAGCTGTCTCCTCCCCCACTATCGCTAGGTGGGTGCGTTGGGTCATGCAAGAAGCGGGCATCAATACTTCTCTCTTTGGAGCACACTCCGCCAGGGGGGCCATGGCCTCTAAGGCATTCTCGGTGGGTGCTCGTCTGGAGGACCTTATGCGAGCGGCGGACTGGTCCTCGGATTCCACCTTCAAGAGGTTTTATTTTAAGCCGGTGGTGGATTTAGCTCAGTTGGTGGTAAGTAAGCTTTAAACTAGCATAATCTGAAGCCTCCGGTCCTGACATAGAATCGAAATTTGCCTAGCTTACGTAACGGTAAGTTTCAATTCTATTAAGGACACGGAGGCGAGGATTATCCCACCCGGACTACGGTGGTGTCTCTACCCACCCGTATGGCAGTAAGTAAAGCGTTTTCCTTTACGTTGTCTGTACTGTGTTGTTCACTGAATGCTCCTCGCCTTGTTGTAGCCTTTTCCTGGGCCATCTCGCTGATGCTGTTCCTTTTTTGGCAGGCAACGACGGTGCTAAACAGGACCAATGAGGCTTAGCGTGATCTGCGCGAAGAAAGAGGAGGAAGATGATGGGAAGTCCGGTTATATAGGGATGATGAACAGTGACAAAGGACTGTGGACTATGATTATAACAAAGAGACTCTTGGGAGTTGTTGTTGATTTTTTGTTGAACATTACGTCAATGCTTTATGTTTAAAGCATTTTTTGTTCTTATTATATCTTTTCCTAAGCTGCTGTGGTTTCTTTATGTTAATAAAGCGAAGGAAGATATAGCATAATCCTCGCCTCCGTGTCCTTAATAGAATTGAAACTTACCGTTACGTAAGCTAGGCAAATTTCGATTATATTCTACTAGACCTTCGTTTATGGTCATCCTTTTTGACATGTCGTCAGTCACATAGGATTGAGAGTGACCATGACCCGTAAAGTCTTTCCAAAGACTCCCTTTGCCCCACACTAAAAAATGTACAATTTACAATAACGCCAACGAGGGATGATATTCCCTCTATTGATAAGCATCGTCTCAAATGTTCTCAAGTTGTGGAGACACCACTCATCTTACACCAAATAAGTACAGACTTACAGGATTGTTTGTTGGAACTGAGCTATATGCCCTGCTTGCCCGTACGTGGTGCAACAATGACTATCATCCATAATCAACTCTTTAAGAAAATACTGTCCTACTTTGTAGTCCCTATCGACAACCGTAAATGGAACCCTTTCAAAGTAAACAGTTCGTTTAATAAAGAATGTAGACTCTCGCGCAGAGACCTGGGTTAGGCACTTCGAACAAAGGACATTGGAGAAATCAGCCTGGCTAGGAAGAGATATAAAAGGGTCCAGGCTAGGGCTAAGAAAGAATGGGATGAAGGAAGATGGCAGGAACTCTTTTTTTTTTACCATAGTTTTATTAGAAGGTTTCATTACAGTACATCATGGGGCAGAACACCATATATCTTCTGATCTTATTAGTACGTGTCATATTTCACAGAGTAATACAGACCATATGTAATCTACCGTTTTCAACATTTATCCCAATGTGACATTCGTGTGTCGTACATCTTGTCGGAATAGTACTGCATCAGTGTGTAACCTTACATTTAGTTTTTAGAAAAACCAAAAGAAAACCAATAACTTCCCCTCCCGCTCCCTCCCCCCTTAGGCTCAGTGAATAAATTGTACATCTCTATACATAGACCAGATCAGTATATCGTTTTCTTGTTATATACAGGTGTTAATAAGATGGCATACATCAACCACTCCTTTCCTTTTATAGTTCGTGGAGTCCACAGAGTCCTAACTCTTCTGTGGTATCGCTCTTCCCAAGCTTCAGCTAGTCACTTGTTAGGGGCAATTCTCAAGTATGTCTATAGCACTAAGCTCCTCCAACAACAAATTCCATTCCATAGATATAGGCTTCTTACGCAGTCCCCGCTGTTCCTCGCTCTTCAGTTCAGCACCTTCCGCCCTACCCCATCGTAATAGCTCATCATACCAATCTTTCAGCGCCGGTGATCTATCAGCTTTCCATTTCATTGTGATATTACGTTTGGCTAAGATGAGCGCCAAGTTGTTAAATTTAGTGACCGGGCTACCTTTCTTTCCCTTGGGGCCCAGTCCCAACAAACAGTATTCCAGCCTATCATTATCCCTCACAGGGCTATAGTTGTTAGGATCCTGCATATTGTCGCCCAGTATTGCCGGAGACATGGACAATTCCACAGCATGTGGACTAGGTCCGCTGCCTGCAGTTAACATCGTGGGCATGCATCCGAGACATATGGGAACATGGTCCGCAGCTTGCTCGGCATCAAAAGATGGCAGGAACTCAAACTAGCCTGCTCTCTCAAGGATTCTACCAGGTTTTTGGCACTTGTAAAGCTGGAGATAGATGTCTCTGTTGCACCTCTACAAAATAATATTGCTATCCAGATCTGGTTGACCATTTTCTAATCTTTATTCAGAAACTGATTTCCCAATGACTTGGAAATTGCACTGGTGATGGTGCACATAAACGGTTTTATAGCTTTATCTGACCCATTTCTGATCTGGCCGAAGTATTCTCCGCCCTGTATACAATTACTAGAGGTAGAGCTCCAGGATTAGATGGCACCCGGGCTGACATTTTCTTACTAGAAAGAGACAAATGGTCTTGGCATATTCTCTTATTAGCTAATGCTATTGTTAGAGGTGCTCCAATACCTGACTCATGGATGAGAGTGGAGATCATTCTGATATACACAAACGGGGACAGATCTCAACCAGAAAATTACAGGCCAATTAATCGGATCAACTGGGTATAGAAAACATTTGCCCGACTGGTCTTGGGTAAATTGAGGAATGGATTTAGGAAGAAGGTATCCACGATTGATCAGGTTTTTCGCTTCCTACGTTATTGGAAGAACGATGTGGTTGGCGGGGGCAACTTGTATGCTGCCTTCGTCTACCCCAAATCTGCTTTTGACCTGGTCCTACGAGGTAGGTTATGGCAGGGTCTGGGCGACATGTGCCTTCCTAGGAGACTCTTGAGCATATTGATGCGTTTACATGAGGGGAATAATGCCCAGGTTCGTTGGAGAACCAAGGGTCAGGTGACTGATCATTTTTCTATCACCAAGGGTGTTTGTCAGATTTGTGTACTGGCATCCACCTTCTTTTCCTTATATCTAATTATGTCTACCATCTTTACACTCTTCCAAATTGTACATCATCTTTAGCAGCTTTCAAAACACCTACTCTTCAATTCGCGGATGATACTCTATCGATTAAAAAAATTCCAAGTGGTCTCCAACAAGCATTATTCTGCTTTCAAGAATTTTGCACCACTTGTGGTTTAAAAATCTATTTAGTGAAGACTAAGCTATTGGCCGTCAATAAACATAGATCGTTTAAAGGTAGGCTTGAATTGGGAGGCGTTTCTCTTGAAATGGTCGAGGTATTTAGTTACCTGGGCATTATCTTTTCTTCAAACCGTTCATGGAAACCCCAGATGGAACTACTAACCTTTAAAAACAGAAAAAATCACAGGTGCTATTGCAAGAGAACATAGTAGCTCCTTTACAGCCCAGTTCTCTATGGTTCAGACTTGTGGGGGGGTTCCAATCTTGCCCCGTTTAATAGGTCACAGATTACATTCTTGAGGAACCTGGTTTGTCTACCACAAAGTTCCCCACTTAAACCTCTGATGTTGGATATGGGTCAATGCACTTTGGTAGATGGAGCCAAACTCTGTCCTTTGCTGTTTTGGAGGAGGTTAGGGTTGCAACTAGAACTGGCTCAATACACCATGGCCCTAAGGGATGTGAGGGAGGCATATAGATTCCATAAAAATCCTGGTTAAGACATGTCCAAAGCATGCTACTTGCTATTGGACTCAGAGATTTATGGGTTAAATCGTACTCTAGTCCACCATTGATGACTAAGTTGTCAAATAAATGTTATTGGCTTGGTTGGGATAGATGAAAATGCGGTCAGAAAAAGCATTGGCTATCCCATGACTGGAAATGTCCTTGATTTTAAATGCACCTTTCATCTAGAACCCTATTGGGATGCCATTTTGGCACCCCTATATAGGAAAGTATATTTCCAATGCAGGGTCTGCACACTTCCCCTAAAAACCTTTACCGCCATTTGGGCTTCTGATACAGATGTTCAGTGCCCTACATGTAATATTTAGCTTGAATCTGCTGGTCATGTCCTATTTGCCTGCACGGGGTACGCTGGTATACGCCTCAAATGGTTCAAATCAACCTGCAGGCTAATGGGGACACGCAGCCCTTCTAATTTTTAGATCAGATCCTAATATGTGTGAAACTGCCAAGTTTTTGGGCAAAATGTGGGTTTTACAAGCAAGGGCTTTAGTTGTCACTGCTTGATCCTCAAATTCTTGGCTGGTGTAAGCAAATAACTGATTGTTCTTACACTTCAATATTTCATTGTTATGTGAATTACAGCAAGTTTGCATTTTGCGGTCATTCGAACACCACCTAAACATACTAGGCAGAGACACTGTTGCTCAGGTATACCTGCAGCCAATATATCTTGTTGGTCTCCATGATACTGATTTTTACTTTGTTTGTGATCACTGTATAGTCTAGTCCAATTATGGGTTTGGAAAGCGGCATATCTTTCTGCCCTTGTTATGCTTGCTATATGTATGCTACTTTCAAAACTAATGCTACACAATCTTATTTAAATTCCTTTTTGGTATGCTGTGATGCACTGGCACTCACAGTGGTTGTTACGGCTCTTATTATAATGTCCTTTTTATGCTTTTATATTTGTAACCATACATTTCTTTTTGTATTGTCTGCTTTTATGACTAACATTTGTTAAATGAAATGAAAAATGCACCAGTGCACTTCATAAGAAGTGATATAGAGACAACAGGATCTATGGATGCACGTGGTAGCAATTAAACTGCAATTATGTTTGTACTTGTCTTGTTCAGATCTCCTGTTCCAACCCTAAACCCTTTACCTCGCCTGGTCCCTCCAAAACTAAGAGCAATTACGGCATTCTGAGTTGGAAGTGCCTGGAAGTAAACCAATAAAATTGTTGTGCAGATTCAGAGGAGAAAGGCCACCATTGACAATATAGTAAGATTTGGGATTGTTGATCAAAAAGCTCAGATCGAACTGTCGTCTACAGGTGAATCAAAAAGCTCAGATCGAACAGTCATCTACAGGCAACCTCTGGAGAGCTGGCCTTGATTAACCAGTTGTCCAGGTAAGGGAACACTGGGGTTCCTGCACTTCCAAGATGGGCCGCAACCACCGCCATCCCCTTTCTGAAGACTCCTCTTGCGTAAGTGAGGCCAAAGGGAAGGATCGCAAACTACCAGTGTTTGGATTCAACAATGAAGCAAAGATACTTCCAGTGAGGCCACAGGACAGGGATGTGGATATAGGCATCCTGCATGTCGACAGACACCATCCAATCTCCCGCTTTTGGCACTAACAGGACCTGAACAAGGGACAACATCTTGAACTTTTCCTTTCTGAGAAACCAGTTCAGAACCCTGAGATCGAGATTGAAGAAAGACAACCGTCCTTTTGGGGACCTTGAATTACAGAGTATTACACCATACCAAGTTCCTGCTCTGGAACCAACTACACTGTACCCTTTGGGAGCAAGAATAAAACCTTTTGCCGAAGGACATGTAGAGAGTACATTGGTGGGCTGGGGTGGGGGATTAGGATGCTGCTGGAAGTGTAGGACATCCCTCCTTTCTATGATCTGCAAGACCAAAAGGTCTACAGGAAAGGCCCTCCAAACTTGTGGAAAGGGTGATACCTATCCTCTAACAGGCGGCTTGTGTACTGACAAGGGGAAACTAAGGCTGCTTCCCTGTTGAAGAGGAAGAAGAGGAGGCGGGCTGAAGAGGAAGGGCGCATGTTCGTCCTTTGCCTTACCCTCTGTACTGCTTATACAAGGAGGTTCGGCTGTTCCGCATGTTGTTGCTGTTGGGCATATTTTTGGCAGCCTCAAAATGAAAAAGTGCTGAAGAAGTGTTGAAACTTTCAAAATAGCAGATATTCCCTTATCTGGGTCTGGAGACCAAGTGATCTGGCAGCGGCTTTACTATCTTTAAACCTCTCCAAGGCCTGAATATGCTTTTGCCCCAAAGAGATAGGAGCCATCAAAAGGAAGTCTATCAGTGTTGTCTAGAGATCCCGGGAGAATCCAGAGCTGCTCAACCAAGTGTGGAGGCAAAGGGAAACATACGTCCCCGTGGCTCTTGCAACAGAGTCTGCTATGTCCAGGCCAAACTGTAAGACTTGCTTTTTTTCACAACAAATGTCATTTTTTTTGTCACGAACCAGGACCATCATGGTATATATATATATATATATATATATATATATATATATATATATATATATATATATATATATATATATATATATATATATATATATATATATATATATATATATATATATATATATATATATATATATATATATATATATATATATATATATATATATATATATATATATATATATATATATATATATATATATATATATATATATATATATATATATATATATATATATATATATATATATATATATATATATATATATATATATATATATATATATATATATATATATATATATATATATATATATATATATATATATATATATATATATATATATAACATTATCATAGAAAATCCCTTGAACAATAATAACAGAAACTTACACTGACACGTTAGCTATAGAAAGAGATCACAGGTGTCCATTTCACCTATTTATGTCTCTTGGCAAAATTGTCTAATTCTGGCATCAAGTTGATGAGCTTTAGTGCGAACGGAAGTATGACCTACTTTGCCACAACTTGACCATCTACCACTAGCTCTGAATTTTATTTTTATTTATTTTTTATTTTATATTCTTATATAGCGCCTGAATAGACCCCCGGAGAGGTATCTCCGCGCTTTGCCAGTAAGAATATAGCTCCAGATGTTAAATCAGGGAGGATAGTGCTTATTACCAGGGGACAGTCAATAGCTGGAAAATAGGTGTGTTTTTAGGGTCTTCCGGAAAGTCAGATGGCTGGTGAGAGATCTCAGCTCAAGAGGGAGGGTGTTCCAGAGCCTAGGTCCCATATGGGCCAGCGCTCGGCCTCCTTGTCTGGACTTCTTTATTCTGGGTACCTGTAGAAGCTCCAGGTTTCTGGAGCGCAAGGAGCGTCCAGGAACATATGGCTGGAAGATTTTGGCCAGATATTTTGGACCTTCACCTATCATACTTCTGTGAATAGTACATAGAGTTTTAAACTGTACTCGCTTCCTCACTGGCAACCAATGGAGTCTGGCCAGCAGGGGGCGAGAGGGAGTCCTAAAAGGTACATTAAGGACAGCCCTAGCTGCTGTATTTTGGATCACTTGTAACTTTTTGAGTTGTCCTTCATTAGCTCCTAACAGAAGACCGTTACAATAATCCACTCTGCTGATGACTAACGCCTACACAAGTGTTTTTCTGTGGCAGTCTGGTAGATAAGGGAACACTCTTTTTAACATGCCAATTGCCCGAAAGCTAGTGCTGGCCACTTGATTTACATGGTCCTTAAAAGTGAGTGTCTGATCCAAAAGTACTCCCAGGTTTTTGACCGTGCTCTTAGGGCTGGGAACAGGTTCTAATTCCAAGGGCCACCATTCAGGTGACCAGTATGTTGCTGCTTGACTAAACAACATGACCTCTGTTTTCCCTACGTTACATTGAAGACAGTTTGATGACATCCACTTGGATATTGCCCTCATTCCATCTGCAAAAGATCTTTTTATTGCAGGTGTCAGATTTTTAAAAGGGAAAAGGAGTTGGGTGTCGTCGGCATATGACACCGGGGTAAACCCAAATGATCTTGCTAAGTTGGCTAAGGGGGCCACATATACGTTGAATAATGTCGGGCTTAAACAAGAGCCCTGTGGCACTCCCTTATTGAGCTCCCTGTGGATGGATTTATGGGAGCCCAGCCTAACTTCTTGGGAGCGGCCAGATAGAAAGCTTTCCATCCAGGACAGAGCGACTCCTTCCAGACCTACATCCTTTAAACGGTCGAGAAGCACCGTGTGAGACACCGTATCAAAAGCGGCGGAGAGGTCCAGCAGCACCAGAATCATAGAACTGCCCTCATCCAGTGCCATCCTGCACATTATCGATTACTGTTTGTGCCATGTCTCAGAGCGTGCAGACATAGCTGTTGAGAAAGGTAGCCATGCTACCTATGGAGACCAACTTCTTTGTGAAACTCTAATTTTTTTTTGATTGGTGGGAAAGGCAAGATCATAGTCACACAAGAAAAACATGCCTCCGTCTACCAGTCGTTGAGTTCCTCATCTTCAAAGGTGATGAGGAAGCTAAATCATTTACAGTGACACCAGAGGAGCAGATGTGAAGCCAGTGGTCTCGCTTCAGTAGTAGGTGACAAGGGGAAGTGCTGGTGTCCGCAGCAGCCATGGTGGCATCACCTATGGCGCCAGCGGTATCATCATGTTGCTGGAAGTAGAGTGCAGCACTGGGGAGGTGATGAGGTCTGGTGCCGAAGGCAAATATGACAATATGGTCAATGGAGGTGGAGTCAGTCGTGGCTCTGATCCTGACAGTTCGGCTGATGCTGGTGTCGAAGTTGAAGACCTCGTAACTGGAGGCAATGGCAGGAATAGCATTATGGGTACCTTGGAGTAAGGAATGGGTCAGATGGAGCCGAAGGCGCTGCATCCTCTGTGGCTTCTTTCATCAGGTCCTTGTCTGACACCAATGGCTTTGGTGAGGCTGGGGGTACTAGTGGCTAATTTTTCGAAAAGTGATTATGTCCGGTTTCATGTCGCCTCATTTTCTTATGCTGCTTCTTGGACATTTTCGATGCTGGCGGAAACTTTGACCTCAGCCTGGACTTTCGGCAACCATGACGTCCATCCTGTGCCCTGGTCATGAACATCTTTGCTTCCCTTTCCTTTATGGCCTTGGGCTGCACCCTCTGACATGACTCGCAGCCCTTCACATTATGATCAGAATCCAAACACCAAAGCCAGATCTCATGAGGATCTGTAATGAACATATACCCATGAAAGTCCCTACATGGCTTCAAAGCTGACTGGGAGAAGACATTTCGCTGCACCTGAAGAAATCTGTAAAAATTGTCCAGATCGTTGACAACTGCTGAGGAGACAGTGAGAGTTCTGGATCACATAGATGGCGCAGAAAAAAAAGGAACTGCCGTCAACATACTAACGGGGTGCTTTATGGCCCCAGTGATGTCACAGGGACGCTGCATATGGCACTGGAGTAGCATGGCATTGCTATGGAAGAGTTTCTGGATTCAGACTGGCACCTGGGATCTTCAGAAAGTAAGGAATCGGCAGGTAGAAGTATCCATCAGAAACATGGCTAAGGGTAATTAACTCACTCATAACTCAACGGTTTTGCCTCAGATGAGCTGTATCATTGTCTGAGTGCCAGTCTGAATGCCAGGAGCCTCAGGAAGTTGATGTACCCCTTAACAGTTATGTGGTTGAGATGTGCTCACCAACCCATGAATTAGACATCCTTGGTAATGTTGCAGATGCCAGTCTGACTGCCAGGAGCTCCTTGTAGTTGCTGTGACCTTTAAAAGTCATGAGGTTGAGATGTGCATCCCCACCCATGAGTGAGGCATCCGTGGTAATGGTCACCTGTGGTAGAAGACCCATAAAAGACCTGTCCAGCAACAAATTCTTCTTGTTCCACCATAGCACACGCAGTAACACTGTTGAGCTGTACCAACGCTCAGTCTTCCTGACTGATCCTCCGCTTGTGGCCATTGCCCTGCTAGGCACTCCAGTAGTGGGCGAATATGTTGCTTAGTGTGCAGTACTATTGCAATGAAAGAAGTGATCATCCCCAACAGGTTTATTACCATCCTTACTGTAAGAAGATGTGGTGTCAGAAAAAGAGGTCACAGCCTCTGGAATGCCATCACCCCCTCTTGATTTGAATTGGCTTGCCCCATGATGGTATTTAACACAGAACCTCCAAGGACTAGACCTGCTGTGGCTCGAGATGTGACTTTATGGCATTGATAGTAAATCACAACCTGTGTAACAATGACCCTGCTACCCCAGTGCGCTAAGTATTACTCTCGGCTGCTGTTCATTTATTCGCCATTCATCCATCTAAGAAGTTTCAGTTCGGGTACGCAGTTAACACCACTAAACATTTGATAAATATCACTAGGGCTGTTGTGAGGATATTCATCTGAATTGGTTGTGGTCACTTACACAAAGCACACAGAGCTGTGATGCCCCGGCTGCATGGGAATGTATGCATCCTTGATGTAGAGGGTCAAGATGTATTCCCATATATTGTAATCCCCTGTGCAGAGCAGCAGAATGCAGTCCTGCAAAGTGCTCCATCAAGATATACGGTTTTGAGGCTGAGGTCTAGTGCAAACTGCAAGATTCAGGTTTTCTTGGGAATCCCGAAATACTCAGCCATGCTTCCCAGCAACATTGACTGTGTTTCTCTCCTTATCTACGGAAATGCATCCCCTGTTGCCATGGCAGAAACATTCTGTCTAGCTTGATGCACAAACAGAGAATCAGGCAGGACTTGGCCCTTGACGTAAACTCGGTTGTTTAGGGTTGTATTTCTTTTTAACCCATGGGTGATAATCATAACCTTAACTGGGTCCTTGGAGTTGTCCATATTACATTTCATCATGCGTTTTAGCATGGGCCAGTACTGGACAGACCTCTTGGTTTCAGGGAGAGTTTCAATTAAACATTCCTCCTCCTCCACCACTATTTAGAGCTTAAGCTTGTTGTGCTGCACCGCTCTATGACTGCAGGGAAGGCAGTAGTGTAATGGAGGGAGGAGGCCGGAATGGGGTATTGACAGGATAGTGCCGTAGATCGGATCTTCTTGGGGCTCAATATGATAGATGTGCCAAGGATCTTCCCCATCCGTGAGTGTGATGTGTGATAGGTTTGTGAGTATTAGAAGAGCTCTCGTGGACTTAATCAGTGAGATCTGAAAGAGTAGAGGACAGTCGCAACGTATGAGGTGGTAGTGTGCAAAGTCAAGGAGCTTATGGTGTTGTGTAAAGCCAGGGTAGTTTGTGCTGGACTAGGGGTCTTGTCCCTTGAAATCAGAAAGGATTGTAGTGCTACAAATATTTTTTTTTCCGAGGTGAACTTCTCTTTTTGGGGAGGTGAGGTCTATGGGGCTGGTCCTGCAAGGTTGGTTGTGTGCAGATTTTCCCTTGGGAAGGGAAAATATTTTTTCTGCCTGACTTCAGGCACCTCACAGAGCTTAAAGGTGGGACTTTCCACCAGCCCAATTTTAGCATAGAGGTGTGTTTCAGAGCGGATCTTGGGGTGAGTCTAACCGTCAGCTTAAAGAGGATGTTGACTTCAAGGGTGGTTTCTCTGAGGCTCAGGGTTGAGCCAGCATGGAATGAATGTAAAGGCTTGGTGGCCTTTGCTGGAGGCTTTTCTTGAGCAAGGAGGGTCACTGTGGGGTAGAGAGGTTTCAGAGCCTGGAGTTCTATCCCACGGTCAGTGTCTCTTGTAAGTCACCCTTGACTCCCTCAGGTGCAGTGCTCAGACTTGAGGTGAGGACTTTTTTCCCCAAGATTGATCTAAAGGGAGTTGATCCTTGAGTGCGCATGGTGGAATGGAGGCTTTAAGGTCATTTTGTTCTATGGCCTGTGCTCTGGTGCAATAGAAGTTCCCTCTCCTTTCCCTCTGATACATCACAGGACAAAGACGACTGAATATCTTTGGGCCCAGGTTCTTCCTCTTCTTTGCCGGATCCAAGTAATGTCTATGCTGCATCTTGTAGTGAGCCCAGTGGCATTCGTGTCAGTAATTGGTCATCTTTTTATACTTTAATGCATTACATACCGAGCAGGTCGACTATCAAGCTGCACAGACAGTCAGAAGTTGCAAACGCAATGACGGTCAGACCTGAAAAGTTTCAAATTACATTTAGGACAGATTAAAAAAAGTAACAAAATAGTCTTGAGTACATCTGGGAAGAACTAACAATAAGTAAATTATGCATATGTAAGCTCAGAAGGTTGAAAAGATGGACCGTAAGGTCCAGTTTATTAAGTATTTTAGGATGAGACTTGGTCCTGTTTTGTTTTTGACACAGGCTATATTACAATCTCCATTATGTGAGCATAAAAGATTTTATACTAACAATGCGTATTACGTTTATCTCCGACCTTCTGGCAAAATGGCCAGCAGTATCAATTGGCAGCCAAATAACAATGTCATGAATATTCAGATAAAATGGGATGAAAAAAAACAGCTGACATGTTTTGTTGGTGAGACTTTTTCAAGGTAATACTGGTTGATGAGAACGCAAGATTGATGGTAATGTAGAATGGGCCAAGGAATTGGTGAGTGAGATATTTAGCAAAGTGAAGTGGCTGTAGTCTTGTTATGGTAAAGTGATGAATAGTAATGGTCCACAGTGGACAGCGGAGGTAGTCTGGTTTAGTATTATTGGTGAAAGGTTGAGTTTGTTGACCTATCGGAGGCGTCATGGGGTATCTCGTTACTCAAAACATCTTTGAAGATAAACAACTTGCAAATGTCCCCTCGCAACACTAAATGGAAGGAGTAGGCAGAGCATGCATAGCTATAGCAACATATGCTATGGACATTGTTTTACAAATTAAGCACTATTCATGATAAGATAATATATTAGAATTTCATAAATCACTTACCTATATTACATTTCCCCACACTGGGAAATAATAACTGGCAATTTGGGCTTATTATTAGGTCCAGTAGGCACGTTCTGCAAAAATGAGGACCAGAAATGGTGTTATGTACGTAAGCAAGACTTGTTCCCTGAATTTATGATAATTTTTTGAGAACTCACCAAGTACAAGGGGCACAGCACATGGTAAAAAAACATGTTTCCCATCTGGAGTTCAAAGGGATGGCACTTTGCAATATGTCAGTGTGATTATATTTAATTTAACCCAAACAAAAGGTGCTAACTCAATAAATTCTTATATGAAATCATACTGCCAGTCTAAAAGGCGAGGAGGTCACATACTTGTCGCAAGTTTTGTCTATGCTTCCACCGAGCCTAAGCACATGGACCCACAAAAGGTAAAACCAGTTGTGCATGAATTGGATTCTTGGCTAACCATTGAAAGCTTGGTTTAAGCAGGAAGGAAAATACCCAGAGAATATGTGTGAGATGTTTGATAGACAAAAAACACCACTGTTAACAAAATGTTAAATATGAATAAAAATACTAAAATATTAAAAGTACAATTTTAATAACCAAAATGGCAAAAAATCTTAGAACATATGGAGTGGAAGTTCAATAGTTAAAATATAGCATTATAGGTCAGTGACTGAGTTACAAGGATGTTTTTTCACCAAGGGGTTCTGAGTGACATCTAATAGACAATGAGAGTGAAGCTCGAGTTGTCTAGGATGTCACTCAGAACATTTAAGTGAAAAACATCACCATACTCACAGTTACGCATGTATAATTTTATGTTATTTATGGCTCCCCAAATCAGCTGGGACAGCATATAACTGCCAGGCTGAGGCAAAGGAGTAATGGTGGAGCCATTCACAATCCGCCCTCTTGTTCTGGGCCCAAATGTGAAAAACCTTACCTTAACCAACCCCCACCACCTTCTCTCCCTCCTTTCCTTCTCCAGCAGCTCTGTGTTCTGCTTTCAGTAAAGGAATACAAGCATCTCAGCACTAACAGGCTCTCAAACAGCCCTATCAGCCTGGCCTAGAAGGCCTTTATGACGTAGCAACAGTGGGTAACCAGTTTTGTGATCAACTGTTGCTATTTCATAGCAGTGAATTTCCAGATTTAAAATCGTATGTAAATGATAGAGGCTTCCTATGTAAGCAATACATAACATATAGAATTTAGATGGGTAACAGTGAAGTACGGGATGTTTTTCACCGAGGGGTTAAGAGTGACATCAAAAGGGCGAAGCTAGAGTTGTCTATGATGTCACTCAGAACCCTGAGGTTATGTATGACCTCCCCAAAATCATAGGCCCCTGCCTTCAAATGCTACGCAGTGGCAGAGGAGTAATGGGGAATGGAGTAATGGAAGAGCCATACATAACATGGCCTCTGTAATGCATATCTGTCCCAAAGGTAAAAAAAAAGAACTTGCCTGCCATCCTTGATCAACGCCTTCCACCTTTCCCTGCCTACCTTCCCCCTACTGCAGCCGTGCTCTATGCTTTCAGTCAAAGCAGGCAAGCAGATCTGCGCTGACTGTATCCCAGAGAGCCCTAAATACAACTCCGCTCCCCTGCTTGCCGCAGGTTCACAGATGGGATAGGACCTTTGACGAAAGTGTGACTACAAAGCCTCCCGCTCATTCCCCCGTGGGAACATATTTCCAATTTCATCTGGGTAATTCCCAAAGCAGCGGCAAGTAAACCCCATTTTTAAAACAAACATTCACATGCAAATCGCATCCAGAGAAAGAAAGCATGGCTGTGTTGTGGGCTTGTGGACATTTCCACTCTTGTAATGGATCATCAAACATTGCTTACCATCTTTGGCAATCCAAAAGCCATAATGCCTACTAGAATTGAACGTTGTGGTTTGCAACTACAGAAATAGGACTACACTATTGTGTACCACAAGGGAAAGATCAAAACCCTGTTGACTACTTTTCACAAGTGCCAGTACAGTGCTCTGGTAACCCGTCCAAAGCGGCCAAAGCCTACATTGCCTTCATCGTAAGGTCCAATACAGCTGTCACTATTTCATTAGAACAAATAATTGCTGCAATGAGCAAAGATAGTGACAAGCTGATGCTAAAACTAATTATTACACATCAATCTTGGAAACAGCACAACGAAAACCAAAATCTCAAAAATGTGAATGATGAACTGTCCGTTACTCAAGAAGGTATTGTCTTACGAGGTTCAAGAAATGTCATAGCCAACAGCCTGCGACAACAAATAATTGAAGCCGCCCATGAAGAACATTGTGGAACTGTTGTCACACAGCGAGCTCTGTGTGATTGAGTTTGGTTTCCTTAACTTGATAAGCGAGCTGAAAGAGTGTTGAAGACCTGTCATGTGTGCAGTTGCATATCTCCCAGACCCACTCAAAATGCCTTGAATGTACTTGATTTGCCAAAACTTGTATGGGAGAGAATCGCTGTTGATTTCTTTGGCCATCTTGACAATGGACATCACCTGATTGTGGTCATTGATAAATACTCCCTTTTTCCATTGGTAGAAATCTCATCTACCACTCACGAGTGTGTGTTCCTTCAATTATAAAGTCTGACAATGGCCCACCATTCAACAGTGGAGAATTCAGAGACTTTCTCAATCGCCTCACTGAGAAGCATCAGAAAAGCAGACCTCTTTGGCCGCAAGCAAATGACATTGTTTAGCGCTTAATGAGCCCACTGAAAAAGGCCATCCAGCATGCTACATCCGAGAAGCTTGATCTGAAGTCTGCTGTTCTTAGAGCTTACTAGTTGACTCTTCATGCAACAACAGGTGAAAGTCCTGCCACCTTGATGTTCGGGAAAGCCATGATGACCAAGTTACCACAATGGACCAACAGAAGATTTGCAACAGACTAATGCCGTAAACAAAAAAAGGAAAGAACATACATTACTTTCACTAAAGGTGATCGAGTATTGGTGCGACAACAGAGAGCACACAAATCTGATGCTCCCTTAGATGCAGAACCTTTCAAAGTTGTGACTAGGAAAGGTCGCATGGTGACTGCTCACCATCCTGGAAAGTCTATTACACAAGATTCTTCGCACTTCAGGCATCTGCCTCATTATTCATCAGTACCTGATGTCAGAGATGAGACTGGTTCGATTGAGAGAGTAGAGAGCCCTGTGACTGAATCTGTCCCTACATCACCAGTCATGGATGCTTCTCTTCTCAGTAGACACGATCTGGGCGTTTGGTCAGGGGCTCCATGACAACTTATCGAGGAATTGTAATGTATGCGTGTGTAGGTTGTATATCTGTTAAAAAAATTGCATTTTTTATTTAACAAGATCGGAGGTGTAGTGCATTGTGAGTTAGCAATGAAGGGACCCTTTTGGTTCCAGACGGGCTCCGTAGAACTATGAAGTAAGAGTTTGGGTGTGGTGAATAGAGTTCATGTTTAGAACGTAGAGTTTGCAGTTACACACATGGGAATAAAGACGTGTAATACTAAGCTCTTTGTGTGGCATGTTCATTTACGAGTACCCAGGCTGGAGAGGATGCTACAGTTCCATGAGGAAAGTAGCTTGGTTTTTAAAAGTGAATGAGTCCTCTAACTTCTACTGAATTCTCTGGCCCATCATGCATAGTCCCAACAAAAAAGGAAATGGATCATTTTAAAGGTTTAAGCTCCCAGGTTTTCATTGTGATAAATGAAGAACTTCGGCTTCTGTTTGGAGCATGCTAACTAGTTACGCGACCCCCAGCATAAGTTATGCCTATGAACCGTTACTCAACTTAAAAATACACCCATGAGTAACCTTGATTGAAAATAAGAAGTGGAAAGAGCAAATACCAGTGTTACATAATTCCTGCTGAAACCTCCCTAGGATTATAAACAACAGAACTTCCGCTTTTATAAAATAACTGGAATCTACTCTACAGGATAATTAATTTCAGAATTTGTTGTACACCTGTCTCTGTTAAAAACGAAATGACGGTCACCTGATGAAGGCCTCAGGCCGAAACGCGTTGTGTTCTATTCTACCGCATTTGCCTTCATAAAATTTTCCAGCGACCGAACATATCGTACAGCACTATTTTTGTACTTACATGTATATTGTTGAGTGTCTTTGTTTACAATAGATATTGCATGTTATTTATTGTTGTTTGTACTAATTATAATTGTTGTTCTATGAATTTAATGAATATACATTTTATGGAAAAAATATAAAAACTTATTGCTCAAAATGGAAAAAAAGACATAAAAATGAAACAAATACTAAGAAAAATAAAATAATCATATATTTTTCATACATTGCTGTCCAAGCGAATTATTACTGTTAATGTAATGAATATGTAAAATGAGGTTGTAACAAGGGCATTAATATTATCATTTGGTTTGCTATTTTTCTTCACAACTCTGGAGCAATATTAATTGCCTCTTAGACCTTAAGGCACTTACTTTGATTTGTAATAAATTGACCTATCTAATCAAATTAGGGTTTCTAATGCAAGATTCTTGTAAATATTTTTGATGTACGAGTTACTTACCTTCGATAACGATGTATCTGGTAGAGTTGATTCTGGCCGCAGATTCCTTAACGTAGAATTATCCCCAGGTGTGAGACTGGACCTGGAAAACTTTTTGCCACAGTATCCCTGCGCGCCAGGGGGGACAGAATCACGTGACTCCGCCCAGGAGTCGCCCGAGTACGTGACGTCAGAGAGGTCACATAAGTTCCACCCCGGCGCGCCTACGTCAGTTTTCTTCGGAGAACTTTTCTGCACCACAACTCGAAGCGAGCAGTGAAACTGTGGGAGCATAGGAACAGTGTGCGAAACAGCAGAAAAAGTGGAAAAGGGAAAGGTGACGAAGAACACCATAAGGAGCAGTGCCAACACTGCAGTACCCAAAGGCAGGGAAAGAAGAAAGAACAGAGCACCGCCCTGAGCAGCCATCCTGCCAGTATGTAGACAGTTCCCCCCCTTTATACAAGGAACATAAGCAAAACATCATGATAACATGTAGCAGGACTACAACCCCAACCAAGAACAATGAAGGGGAGCCAGTTCGAAGACAAACCAGGAACGACAGACCTCCAAGGCAACCCCAGCACAGAGTGCGACAACCCCCCAAGGGAGCCAGGGCAGGGCATGGCCAAAGGACCCGAGGGTAGCAGAGGCGCCATGACCCTTAGGAACAAGAGGGAGGGAAGGGAGGGACGAAAGTAAAGGCAAGCAGCAATCCCAGAGCAACCAGAGCAGAGGGGCACAGGAGTACCTATAGACCCAGCCCCTACATTGCCAAAGAAGAGGTAGGAACAAGAAACAAGACAAAATATCTTGTCAAAAGAGCGAAACAATGCACTCATTCAACATAGCCATCCACCGGGAGGCGAGTGAAGAGGGTCCTCGCAGAACGCGGAGCAAGGGCGGGCCGTGAAGGAATCTGCGACTAGAATTGTCTCTACCAGATACATCGTTACCGAAGGTAAGTAACTCGTACATCTGAAAGAGACTAATAGCCGCAGATTCCTTAACGTAGAATAGATACCCTAGCCATACACAAGGGGACGGAGGGTCTGTGGAAGGATTACACCAGCCTGGACATAACAGAGGGTCCCACAGGGGACTAGTCCAATAGACAGGGCAAAGAGCCCCGTCCGCCCAGGCAAGGGGGAAATCCCCAGAAGCAGGACACCACCGACTCCAAGAGGGGTGTGGGATGAAGAAAGAAGAAGAAGAAGAAGGTCCGTTCACTCTCAACAGAGGAACCAAGGGCAAGGCCAGGGAGGCTGAAGCACCCCACACCACTACAAGGCAACAGAGCTTCCATCCAATGCCAGGACAAGGAAGAGGAGGAAGAAAGCCTAGAGGGCCCAAGGAAACGAGGGAAAAGAAGGCGAGCCCACCATAGACGGAAGGCAACAACCAGACAGAGCAGCGCCGGCAGAAATAAGCCGCCTGAAGCAGGAAGAACAGCCCGGGCCCCAGGAAGACCGGGCAGGCTATGCCTGACAAAGGGAGAAACACAGAACCATCCCAGCCTCCAGGACAGGAGCATGAAGGTGAGGAAATGCCCGGACCACTACAACGAGGGGTCCGCGCACACGACCTAAGAAGCATCAGCAACATTAATAAAAGCCATGGAGAGCAGAGGCCTAAAGGGGACCAGAACTCCCAAGCAGAGCGCAAGCTATATAACAGCTACCACTACCCCACATAGAGTACATTAAGTCCCAAGACATGGGAACCCTCTTTGGAAGAACCTTCCACAGCAGAGGAAAAAACAAAAGAGCACGGGGGGAAAAAAAAACAGCAGAAGGTTTGTCAAGCAGCCCAAGAGAAAAAACAGAAGGCCTAATCTCAGGGCCACTTCTGTGCAGATAACTCAAGCAAAAACACACAGTCAACAAGGGGCAGTCCAGCAACCAACAAAGCCACAGTCCCTGCAAGGAGGACTCGAGTGGCCATAAAACTCACCTAACAGCAAGGGCAACCTGCCCAAAAGAAGGTCCAAGAACCAGATCAACTCAGCAGTCACTGAGAGGGAGAAGAAGGAGGAGGACGGAGCCCTGCCAAGAACCTCTGGACGGCGGAGTCAGCCAGGGCATGGAATAACCGAGTGCCATTGAATGGAAGATCAACCAGCCGCTCCCGAATATTTTCAGGGTACACACCGTCCCGAACCCAAGCATGGCGACCGAGGAAGCCATGGCACGGCCCAGCACCTACGAGATGTCCAGAGCGGAGCGGAGCGGAGAACAAACGCTGCTAGCTCCCAGCCATCCAACGCATGATGCCGTAAGTCAACCTGAACAGTCTCCTGTGATGCGGTGGATCCCACAAAGCCGAGTCCCACAAAGAAGAGATATCCCTAGCCAACACACATAAGGTGTTAAGGGCCCGCATAGCAGCAGCACTGGTCGAGGCGAACATGTTGAGCCCCCAAGAGTCCAGCCAGTGGGCCTCCTGGGAACGAGGAGACAACAGTAGCGACAGGGAGGGAAAAGCAATCCACAAAAGTGGACTGGAGGCAGAGGGGTGGAGGGAAAGACACGCCGAGTCACGTAGCGCTGGAAGGTGCCGGTGCAGGAAGTGTTGACCCACCGGATCCCCTTAGGTGGGGCGCCCCCAAGTCCCCATCACGGAAGAAAGGTGCAAACGCCCAAAGCGAAGCAATAGCCCCCTCCCACCAGAGCCCTGATGGAGAACCTCCAAAAGATGATCTGCTGGGAAATGAGCAACCGGGTCACCCATGCGCAGAATACCCACAGCCGTGGACACCGCGTGAGCAAAGGCTGCACCCGCCTCCGAAGGGCCCTGGGGAGGAGAAAGCAGCTCCTCCGTGGGCGACGGCTGCAAAGTAAGGCGGCCATCCCCGAAGCCAAGGGGGGCGGGCAAAGGCCAGACCTGGAAGTTAGAAGGAGGAACCGAAGAGTGGGGGACCCGACTCTCCTCCGGTGAACACCGCGGCCTCAGGAATGGCGGGTAGCCGCCCTTCGATGAGACCGGTGAAAAAGCTACCACGTGGTGGCCTGTTTCCGGTGAGGATGAAACCAGCAGGCACCCAACCTCCGGAGAAGAGTCCGAAGATGAATCCGCGACTTGACGCCTGTCCGGCGCTGCAGAGTCCGCAGCTTGAGACAGGACGTCATTACCATCCGGCGCCGAAGACGACGCCGGACAGGGCTCCTCAAAGTCACGCAGCGCCGGGGACCGGAGCCGAAGTGGCCAAGGGGTGGTGCCGGAACGGCACAGACTCGACCTCCGACGAGGCCGCCGCCTGCGTGGAGGGACGAGCGGGATCAGGGGAGTGACAAGAAGGCCTCCGCCAGCCTCGGCCCAGAATGTGACATAGGTGGTCCGCTGACCAATGCAGCGCCGCCAGGGCCGATTCAACCTCCGACGAGGAAGCCGCCTGCGTGGAGGGAAGAGAGGGGCCCGGAGGGGAACGAGGGGTCCCGTCCAGCCTCAAACCCAGAGCGGGACGAGGGGGGTCCACCGACCCCTGTGTCGCCCCCCGGGCCAGCAGGCGCCAGCGCCGTAGCGGCATCAGCTAAGCTGTGGACAAGGCTGCCGCCTGTCCAGAGGGCCGAGCGGGGCTCGGGATGCGACCCGAAGCCCTGGTGACCTCCCGCAACACCACAGGGACTCCCGCAGGAGTTAACGGCGAGGCAGAGGCGCCGTGGTCTGAGGGAGGGACCCCCGAAGGGCAGCACCCCAACAGCACCACATCTTCCAAGCCTGGAACCGAACCAGTCGGCGCTAGGGCCGGAGCAACCGGCCACGCCGCGGAGGGCCCCACAGGGACCTGCCGACGTCCCAGGAGGGGAAGGAGGAGACGCCAGCGAGGCCTGCAAAGCCGCCGCATATGTCTCCATCTGGGCTCTCGACGCCCCCACACCGGGAAACGGTGGCTAGGAGGACGACACGCGAAGCCGCATCACCCGCGGAGAGCCCACGCCCCCGGCATGCCAAACACCAGCCCCCGGGGACAAGCTGCGACACTTACTCACCAGGGAGCAACGCTTGTTCGACATCGAAGAGGGATGAGGTCGCCGATGACGACGGCCGTTCCTGAAACCTTCTGCCGAGACTGACCGAGGGGATGAAGCCGACCTTGAGAGACACGCCAAGAGTAGTTTCATCCGGCGCTCCCGCCGCAACTTCGGCTTCAACTGTTGGCACGCTTCACAATCGGTGGTGCTGTGATCTTCCCCTAAACACCACATACAAATGAGGTGAGGGTCCGTCGCCGACATAAGGCGCTCACATGACGTGCAAGTCTTAAAGCCCCAAGGCATTCGCACACTGTTCCACCAAAAGATATCACACTGATGAAAGAAGAAAGGGGCCTAAACAGGCCCGAACCGAGACCGGATCCGCGTTGCACGCGGAAAAGGAAAAAACTAACGTAGGTGCGCCGGGGTGAGACTTATGTGACCTCGCTGACGTCACGTATGCGGACGACGCCTGGGCAGAGTCGTGTGATGCTGTCCCCCCGGCGCACAGGGATGCTGTGGCAAAAAGTTTTCCGGATCCAGTCTCACACCTGGGGATAATTCTACGTTAAGGAATCTGCGGCTAGTAGTCTCTATCAGATCACAGCTGTAAATGACTTGACAAAGGTATGTAATCAACACTTTTCTATTGTGGCTACTGTTGCCATGGTAAATATTGGCAATGTAATGCAGCTGGTAAGGCATGGTTATGCCGATGTGTCACATATTACAAGTACTGGAAATCAACTACTGTATCTCAAAGCCAATTCGTTTAACTTTTTTTGTAATAAATAAAAAAAAAAGATCAAATATTCTAAAAGGTAGGGAAGTTTTTGTATATTATTGAAGGCTTAACATTAACGCTTTAAATGGTAATACATATTGTATCTGCCAGACGGTCATAAGCCATCATTGTGAACATTAAATTTCTTTTAACAATCATAGGCTGACTTATTATTGACACAGTCGCAATGGCGTCCCTGAAATATTTTTGGTAACAGCTTCAAAATTTGGCACCATGAAGCCCCTCAGTGATCTTTCCCTAGGATGCCAATTTATAGTGGCCAGGAGAACCAGCCACTTAACTTGCTATCCCTAATCTGGGCTTGGTTCCTCTTGTCTGAGGAGTCATGAAGGCAGCTTCAGAATGGTAAATAACTGGCCGTAAGGTCCTGTTTATTTTCTGTAGTTTCAATGGTATGGCCTACGCTTTGAAACTTGCTGCAAACATGACTTTTGAGAAGCAAAGGGTAGGATAACTGGTTAACCCTCTGATGGCAATCAGGGTTACGAAGTGCATCTTATCACTTTCTTTTATCTCTACCATTTTGGAGAATCGACAAACATGATTGTTACGCTTTCTAAACACGCAATGAAACAAAACAGCTCTACATTTTCATCCAGTGATTAGAATCTAGATTCTTAAGAGATCTCCAGGTTGCAAGTTGCTTAACTAGCCGTTAAAACGTATGTTCAAAATCACAAATAGGCAGAGACGATTACATATGCTCTCATAGGATGTTGATGTCCTCACACAGAAATTTGCTGAGAGGAGTCAAATGCAATATGTTTTATTTGAGAAAATATATCAATGTTCAGCTTGAACAAGTCATGTTAATAACAGGAGAATTCAGAAGAATGACATAAGACAAAAGATGTAAAAAATAATTTACAACCACTAAAACTCGCAATATCTTTTGTATTTGGCACATTAATGACAATAGAGCAAACTCACCTCTATTTTCCTCATTACAAGAAGTCCATCGATAATTTTACCTATGAGAAAATAATTTTAAGTTACAGGTACATAGGAAATGAGTTCAGCAAAAGGTTGAACAATTCAGTTTACTTCAATGTGTTAAATGATTGTATATGTAAAAATTGTATACCTCTATTGATAGTCTTAGCACACCAATACATTTTGTACACAGTTTAAGTAAATTTTCATTGCTGCCCAACATTCCATCAGATGAATTCTACTACCTCAAACTTCCCTCTTAAGAGAAGTCTGCATTTATGCACAAGGATGACTAAGGACCAAAGGCTAATTACATCTGATATACTTCGGGATAGTTCAGTGAATGAGAGAATCATACAGCATGTGTTCATGTAGGGCACTTAGTTGTTGCTGATGTTATTTAACATCCCCATACAACCAATGTGGGAGTTGATGTGATCTGTATGATGTAGTTTACAGTATTACATAGCAATGGCACAATTTATCTGGTTGTCTTTTTAATTTACCATTGAGGTAGCTCAATCTAAGAAATGTTCAGTGCAGTTAACTGATTTAACCTGCTGGGCATGTTTTTGAATGTGAGCACTGACAACTCACCCCACATAGCCCCTTGCTGCTCTTTTGTCTGTTTTAATAAGCAACATCTATATAAGTGAAGCAAATGCCTGGAGGTCTCCTTTCATCTTTGAAGCAGCTCGACTATAGAACGAACTCCCAACCGCCCTGAGACTGTTTGTCAATTTAACCCACTTTAGGAAAGGGCTTATAACATGGATTTTTCCAAACAATTAGAGTGTGGCTTAAAATAGATACAAGCCCGATAACTGCGGATCACCGGCATTCTGTAGGCACCCCATGTCTTATTGATGAGTATTACAGTGTCAGGATACCTGTTAAGTGTCAGTGCGCTTTAGAAGTAATTAAAATAAATAAAATAAAATGAATAAATGTGTCGCTCATGCTGAGAACTGAAGTAGCAGAACACAATAGTATTATCAAGTATTTGGCCATCCTACATCCTTGCTTTTCTACACGTGCGTGCGTAATCATTGAGTCATTTTTTGTCTTGTGCACCCTCCACCAGGAGGTTTGCCTTAAGGTTTAAGGCAGTAGTGATCGTGGAAAGTGGGGGGTAGTGGTGTGATTATTAAAAAATCCGAACGACCAGACAAAAAAACAATTTAATAGGTCTGGGTTCGGACTTCCTTCAACAGTTTTCACCCCCGCCCGTTAAGAGAAAACCTTCCGTACAGCCAGTTTTTACGGCTAAGAAGAAATTGCAGCTCCATAAAAGACTACAAAGCTCAAGCAACAGACCTCTGTGAAAAACTAACAGCCAGAGACTACCCAAAAAGGATAATTAACTCCTGTGCGAAACGAGCCAGAAACCAACCGAGGGAATCCCTCCTCGAAAGTCACCCAAAACAGACTGAAGACAGGACTACGTGTGTAACAACCTATAGCCCAATAACAAATCAGGTGAAGAAAATAATCAACCGCAACTGGAAGATTGTAACATCAAACACCCTGACTTGGCCAAAACCAAGATTTGCGAATAAAAGGAGTACCAATATCAAGGATCTACTGGTCCATACCAGACCTCCACCGAGAAAAAAGAAACAACAACCAGGCTTATGGAACAATCCTCCAATTACTGGACACTACCCTTGCGGTTCCTGCGTAGTCTGTGCCACCACAAAACCAACAAAAGAATTGCAATTACTTCCAAACTTGTTATGGAAATTGAAAAAACACACCAACTGCAATACTAGTCACGTGGTGTATATGATTACATGCCCTTGCAATATGAGATATATTGGGATGACATGCCGAAAAGCGCAACAAAGACTCGGTGAACACAGGAGTAATGTTAACTGTCAGAAAAGTACAACAAAGATGTCATCACACTATAAAGAAAAACAACACACTGCCAATGACCTCCATTGGGTGATTCTGGAAAGTCTTGAGACAATCGACAGAAACGCGGAAAACATACTGTTCGAGAAGGAACAACGTTGGGTCCATAGGTTAAAAACAGATACCCTAGGCCTGAACGACTCTGTTCCATGGTTATCTCTCAACAGATGATCTGAGACTTCAACTCCCAACAATCCACCTTAAGTACGGTACCCCAACGGCCTATTATCTCTGGTCATCTTTAGTGATCACCAAATATGCACTATACTAGTGATCCCAAAAACCAAGCCCATCACTGTAGTTCAAAACGATCCACAAAATAAATCCACTGCATTCTCTCTAAAGCGCAACAATGTATGCGCCCACTCTAGCCCCTCTCATTAGATCAGACAATTGAAAACAAAATAACAATGTTTTCCTTATATACACAAATAACCCCATTTTTTCACTTATGAATTGCTTACTAATATCGATTTGCACCCCCCTTTTTAATTACTAACAGAATGGTGAGTGTAATCTAAAAGAAACCTTCTACACTACATGTTGAAGTATTTCTTTCATTTCTACCGCCATGGAGTAAAAATCGACCCGGAACCACATCACGCTGTAGTTCCGGGTGAGGACAGGCAGAGTCAGCACATGCTGCCAGGACCGAGTAAGAAGGCACTAAGGTATTGGGTAAACCTAAGCGCATTCACCATACGGAAAACCGTAAGTAAGAAAGCGCACTCGATAACTCCTCCTTTTAATACCCCTTTAGTAAGGCCTCTCTCGATCAGCCCAAATCCCCGAGGGAGCAATTTCCAAAAAAAGACAAGGTACGCTTTTTTAAGAGCGCGCGCAGCGTATTGAGTTCGAATGCAGCCACGTTAAACTAGCGACTCGTGGAAAACCTCTTTTGGCACCATAAGCATGCTCATATTCCTAAGAACCACACACTCGGAATATTCGGAATGTCTGCAGTGCCTCTAGATAAAAACACAAAACGACCGCACTGTTTAGCATATTCCACTATAGATCACGCACAGTGATATTGTCAGAACTATGGGCACCTCACTACAGTATTATTGTCAGAACTATAGGCACCTCAGTATAAGTCGAACCGAAGCATGAGAATGGAAGAGTTGACGCCCGAAATGAGTATGACGGGAAGTATTGCCATTTTCTAGTTCCTTACAAAAAACTAAGGTACTATTGTACATAATTTTGTGTTTCTCCATACCCTACCCCCATTGGTCCTGACGAAAGCCTATAGATCTGTTGACTACCAAAGGCTGAAACATGTTGACCTCTTTTTAACAATATTCTATATAATGCACTAGAATCCCTTACCAATTCGCAAAGTGCATCCGTAATTTTTAGTTTTAGTCCGAACCCAGACCTATTAAATTGTTTTTTTGTCTGGTCGTTCGGATTTTTTAATAATCACACCACTACCCCCCACTTTCCACGATCACTACTGCCTTAAACCTTAAGGCAAACCTCCTGGTGGAGGGTGCACAAGACAAAAAATGACTCAATGATTACGCACGCACGTGTAGAAAAGCGGGGACACAGTATATACCGCAAAAGAGAGACTATCACTATCAATATACACGTGTGTGAGAGTCATATATGTTTGGGAGATACCAGTTCCTTGACTTGTGAACCCAAGGTTTAAGCAGGACCAGTGATCCTTTCCCCCTTCTGATTATGAAAGTTACCTACGGAGACTGAAAGGATTCTCACTCTGCCTCCCCCATCCCCATGATTATACATCCTACATCCTTGCCTAGAGCTTGCGGGGAAACAATACAAAGGATCACCACTGGGAGAAAAAAAGATTCCCTCCAAATCAGGAATACTCAACATAGCATCAGATAAATGCTACAGAATAAAAAATAAATACACGTGTGAATATCAGACTAAGTATGAAAGGTAAAAAACATTGTTCAAGTGAAGAAATCAACAGTAATGGAATGCTGAAATTCCAGTGACATAGCAACTATGAGATTTGGCAGTAATAACCAACTTATCATCATGCTACATAATAATATTTTCTAAAAAGTGTCCATACAATGAAGGGCTTTAAAAAACCCCAATGATGTGTATCAACTGATCTGACTAAACTTGAGGGAGCATCTAGCGAATGGTATGAGACAGGAAACAATAACGATATTTCAAGAATTATGCCCCCCCCCCCTGAAATACTCCGCTGAAATATTTCAGAATCCTAGGGTGCATAGTGATTCTTACTAAGGAACAAAACTGGACACCTAAGCCAGTTCAGACCAACATCTGGTTTTCAATTAGATTGATTTCACAACATAGTTGCATAGCCATTGGACCCTTGAAAGAAACAAGAGAGAATAACTGTCTGCTAAATGTAAGGACAATGCCAATGCATTTAAATATCCCTGAGCTATTCCATGTATGAGTCCATAATCTATGTTTATATTTTCTAAACTTAAAAAATCGGAACTATTCTGGGAAGATTGACTGATACCATGGTCAACATCATGTGTCCTCATCATACTCACCAAAAACAACATGTTTCCCATCAAGCCAATCACACTTGGAGCAGGTGATAAAAAACTGACAGCCATTGGTTCCAGGACCACTGTTGGCCTGTTGATAAATTCAAAGCAAATTATTACTCCAGCGGCAATAGAAGCAAATAAAAACCTAATAATGCAAGGAAGCAATGAGTCAAAATGCACAAACATTGTTACATCTACTCAGGTCCTAGTCAGTAACATACACAAATTAGAAACGATACACGTGAAGAGAAGCATTCTGATTAATTTTGAGCACCAGGCCCTGTGTGCTTAGTGACATTTCTAACCATTAAAAAACAAGCTTGCCTAAGTGAATGAATATGTCAGGCAGTATGCCTGCAAACTTGCTTGCAGCTAAACAAACACAAGTGAATGCTCATATGAAGCAATCAACACCAAAGCAAAGTTGTATGCGTCATAACGAGGAGGCATCAAAGTGTAGGCAGGATCCATGAAATAACTGGAACTCCGTGAGGAATCAGAAACTGAATATTTCTTCGGGAAGATGACTGGATCCTGCCTGCCCTGTTCCTTTTTCATTCCTGTGTACCTCTTAAGAGAGTTGCAATAATATGGATATGCCTATATTGTAAGTTATCATCCTGCTGGAGTATTACGCACTGTAAAAATGCATACTGCTACTTTTGAGTTGGCTGCTGAGATATAATCGCTGGTTATTTATAGGATTACTGTACTCAGTCTAGTGTCTGGGTTCTAATGAGCTTTCAATCACTAAACTAACTTGTACCTGAGAAGGCCTGGGCAAAATTCACGGAGTTCTGTGACTGCCAAATAAAACTACGTTGCGCTTCGCGGAGTTCTGCATGCGGCGGAGTGTAGTAAGTGACGCTGCTCATGTTGATTATTAGTGCCAGGAGTTTATCTTGCGCTGTACAATCAACACAAACAGCACCACATACAGCACAAGAGGGAGCAGCTTTTTTCTGCTGCTCAAGAAGATGTTTTACTTGAGCGACAGCTTCTTCAAAGCGAGCGTCTACACTGTGAAATCTTGCAAGGAGGTGGTCTAGCGTACAACATTCCTTGCTCGCTCTCGCCAACTTAACGCCTTGAAAAACATATTGAATTAAAGGCCATAAAAATGGCCTGGCAGCTCTCATTATAGCCCTCTTGTTAGGCGCAGAAAGCTCCTCAGGCCTAAGGGCCCAAAGGAAGCCACAAAATACTGCACCACTCACCTATCAAAAGAACGCAAAAATGAAGAAAAGCTTGGCAGATACATCAACAGGATACACAAATTAAAGGCTGAATTTAAAAAATGGGGCACCAATGATACAGAAAGCATAACAGTTGCCATTTGCATTGTACCATGAGGGTAGGGACACTAGACAAGAAATACATGCAGGTTTGGAAGGGGATCAAACATGAGCAGCCAAGGATTCTTTTTTAACCTACTAACTGCTATGAACAAATGATCTTCAGTCTGGACATCCTACGAGCCCAAATGAAGTGGCACTGAATATACATAAACAAACAATGCACGACTCAACTTGGCAGGAGAAAAGGTATACATCTAAGACATCACCAGACTACTGGAAATCAAAGATTGCAAAAAAGAAAACTATTAGAAGGCAAGCCTTCAGAAGGTAAGCATCTATGATCTGAAACATCATTGCACCATCGATCAGAGTGCCTACTTTTCATCTCCACATCAGGAACTTGCTAAATACACATTTTCTAGGAGCTACTCAACTGCCCTTGAAAAAGCCCATATTGTTTAATCACCGTAATGCTATCCTAGAGGGGGATATTTCCGCGAAGGAGCACAAACTTGCAACCACTTCAAACTCACATTCCATCTCTTGCTCTCAAGGGGCCTTGATTTTGGCGAGTCTGCCCTTAGTAAGTGAGGGACACAAAGCAGAGACGTAACAGAAGAAAGCAAGTGCAGTACATATACAATCAGGTTTACGTATTCTTGAACATTCTGGGCAAGGGACAAACATATACAATGAAAGCTCGCTTCAGTGAAATACATCATTCAAGCAGTATGATATCCACTCTCCACAACATAATCAATCAAGGATCACAAGCAAAGATTATTTCTTCTTCATTCTTTTCTTACCATGGAAAGAAGGCCAGGAGCGGAATGTTTTAATTTAAAGTTTTCATCTGCAAATGGACCCCTGTATATACTGGCAACTCCTGTGCCATCTCCCTGTAAAAGAAAATAAATCACACATGTCTTTCAGTATTATTTGAAGAAATACTGTCCAAAGCATTTTGCAATATGAAATATTTCCAGAATTTGTGAAATTGCATTGATAGCAAGAATAATGAAAAAAAGTCTTCTGAAGCATTACACAAAACCCCAAAGAAGGTTGCCAAGCAGGAATGGTACCTCAACCATAGAAAAGAGACCATTTCAATTAAGCTAAAGGGGAAATATTTCAAAAATCTGATCAACAGCACAGTCCTACCAATGCAGCTTGTTCCTGATATTCTAGCAGACTCTCGAACTCTATGTCCGCCCAGTCCCAACTGCTCATCTCTGAGAATGCACCACATTCTCGACACCAGATTTATTCACTTCTATTCCAGTCTGAACTGCACAACTCTAATGATGCACCTTATTCCCAATACCAGGTTTATTACAGTCGCAACTGCACTGATCTTCCGATACACTTAGTTGGGCGTACTAGACCTATATATATACCATGCTGTTCCAGTCAGAAATGCATAGCTCTGTTCTGAGTGCTTATTCAACTGGTGACTATTCCTTTTAATTTTCAAAGATACAAGCTTTAGGAGAAGCAGCAAAATATTTGTCCCTGTTGATTGAAGTATGTGCAGCTGGTAGGTGCACAGAGCAGTTCTCTTTTTGTGTGTGCATGTAGCATTAACAGAGGCCAACGGACGGTGCTGTACACATATGAAAGGTCAGCACACATCTATACGCAGGTATAGCTATCCTACAAAACATGACTTCAGGAACTTCACACGGCAAAAAAAAAGTCGGGAGGTTAAAAGACAGGCTCACAAACCAAATATAAAGCATTGCTAAAGTACACCACATACAGATACTGTTTAAAGTGCAGGAGATTCCAGTTTAAAGGATAATTCCAAATGAAACCAACAGGCACCAATAATCATCTAGGAAATACAACTGGTATAAAAGGGAACAGTTAATTAGAGGCTCGAACCTCCTTTGCCAATAAATGGATCAATTAGAAACACTTTTTTTAAATGTCAATTTAAATTTACAAAATGGAAATGCAGCCCACATTGCTGAAACTGAACAAACTGCAATTTGCTTCAATTAAAACTGAATCACATGCATTAAATGTACTGCTAAGATTAACGGTTGGTTATTGAAAGACGTTTTTGTTGATATAGAACATACCCTTTTAAGCTTAGCTGTGAATCATAGATTTTGTACAGTGGCATGCGTGACCATGGTTTTACGATTAAGGCTCTCTGCAGCCTAAATCCAGAAAAAGACTGTTCCCATCACATCATAAAGCATGAAAGCACACATAGAGAGGAAAATTATAACACTGAATTGCCGGGAATCGTCACTATGCCCATCATCTTGCAATGAAGCAGGAAACAAGTAAAATAACAAGCTTTAACTAGGTACAGTTAAAGAAAACCTTGGAAATGTTTAACATCCAACCTTCTTTACATAGAATCCTATGCTTACTGACATGATGGTTTAGGTTTAATCCCAATATTGTACATTTTCTAAGAAAACAAGTTACTTACCTGTAACTTTGGTTCCCCAGTATTGGTAACTTTCATAGATTCCCATGCTTTGTATCATTCCCCGTCGTCGGAATGGGAGCCTCGGTAAATAAAAAATACCGTAGTAGTAAGCACAAAAGTGAAAAAAAGGCCTAGGCCTCATCTCATTTTGTAGCTTATCCACCTCTTTTTGTAAAAGAAACCGAATTCTTGCAAAAACCAATCAGAGCAGCCTCACCACATAGAACCTTCCTGAGAGAGCCTCAGAGCCTCAGATTTTCGTAGCCGTTGTGGAACAGCAACAATCTTTGTACAATAAGGCTGAGCTTTCCCAGGGGAGGAGGGTGGGCGCATGGGAATCTATGAAAG
Source organism: Lissotriton vulgaris (assembly GCF_964263255.1). Taxonomy (NCBI): domain Eukaryota; kingdom Metazoa; phylum Chordata; class Amphibia; order Caudata; family Salamandridae; genus Lissotriton; species Lissotriton vulgaris. The sequence goes on along the minus strand of NC_141693.1, from coordinate 765,406,659 downwards.
TTACCTATACTGGGGAACCAAAGTTACAGGTAAGTAACTTGTTTTCTTGCCCCAGTATTGGAACTTTCATAGATTCCCATGCTTTGTATCAGAGTAGCTAGCAGTAAACATAAGGCATATTTTGTCACCTGTATATCTGCAATCACAAACATTATTCTGATAAGAAAAACAGATATACCCATATAGATATATAATATATATGTAAATAGATATCACAAAGTAGAAACAAACACAAGTGATACAAAATATGCAATACAGGAAGGCGGGATAGTAAGGAAAGCTCACCGTCTCATTGAAAAAGGTTCCTCAAGACTGCTTGACCCACTGCTGCATCCTCTCTCACAGAAGAATCCAAGCAGTAGTGCGGAGAGAAGGTGTGGATACTGCTCCACGTCGCTGCTCTACAGATGTCCTTGATTGGGACTCCTGAGAATAGAGCCACAGATGAAGCCATCGATCTTGTAGAATGAGCACAAACTGTTCGTTCAAGTGGCTTGCCTGCCTCTCGATGGCAAAACTGGATTGCATTCGATATTCAGCGCAAAATACAGGGTTTTGAAATTGGACATCCTTTCCGCGGAGCACTGTAAGAGACAAATAGCTGGGAAGATTTCCTGAATTGCTTTGTCCGCTCCAAGTAAAATTTTAGACATCTATGAATGTCTAAAGAATGTAACACCCTCTCTGCTGGCGTAGAGGGTCGTGGGAAGAAGGACTTTAAGATCACAGGCTCATTCAGATGGAACTCTGATGGGACTTTTGGAATAAATTTCGGATTTGTCCGCAGGATGAGAACATCATTTTTGAATTGCAGAAAAGGTTCTACAATCGTGAATGCCTGAAGCTCACTAACTCTTCTAGCCGATGTCAAAGCTAAGAGAAGAGCAAGTTTCCATGAAACAAACTTCATATCCACCCTGTGAATAGGCTCAAACGGAGCTTTCATCAGGTGTGATAGAACCAAATTAAGGTGCCAGGCCGGTGGTGAAGGACGGACTGGAGGAAAAACTCTGAACAAGCCCTTCTGAAATTGTTTAACAGTTCTTGCAGACCAAAGGGAAGGACCTGATGACGTGCATCTAAATCTGGAAATGGCCGCCAGATGAACCTTCACGGAAGAATGAGCCAATCCAGACTTGGCCAGAGACAGGATGTAAGGCAAAATTTGGTGCAGTGCCGAAGTGTATGGGTGTATATCTTGTCACCGACACCAAAGGCAGAACCTTTTCCACTTCGCCCGATAAGTCTTATTTGTACTTGGTGCACGGGCCTGAGCCAGAATGTCTCTACATTCCCCTGGGAGATTCAAATTCTGGAACTCTCTGTACTCAGGAGCCACGCTGTCAATTGGAGTGAGTTCAGATCCGGATGTAGTACTTGTCCGTGAGCTATGGTCAATAGCAACTGAACAGGCCGCAGGAGAATCGGGTGGTCTTGGGAGAGAAGAAGAAGTTCTGTGTACCAGAATTGCCGGGGCCACGCCGGTGCAATCAAAATCATTCTGCACGGTTCCACTTTGACTTTTCTGATCAGTCTCGGAATTGGTGGAAAGGCGTAGACAAATGCGCCGTACCAAGCTATCAAAAGTGCATTCCCCAAGGACCCTTGATGGTGATCCCTGCTTGCGTAGCACTGGCATTTGGCGTTCTGCAGTGTCGCAAAAAGATCGATGGTTGGGGAACCCGTGAAAATATTTCCTCGAGAATGGTCTGATCCAATTCCCACTCGTGGCTGATTGACCTCTGGCGACTTAAAGCATCCGCTGTGGAATTGAGTGCCCCCGCGAGATGTTCCGCTGATAGAATGATCTTGTGTTGGATCACCCAGTTCCAAAATTTCTGAGCTTCCTTCGAAAGGGTACGGGATCTTGTCCCGCCCTGCTTGTTTATGTAGTGCATGGCCGTGGTGTTGTCCGTACGAACCAGCACTGTACGGTTCTGGATCCTTGGAAGGAAAGCCTGCAAGGCTAGACGAATAGCCATAAGTTCTAGCAGATTGATGTGGAATCTGCATTGGACTGCGCTCCAATGACCACTGACTTTCAGCTCTTGTAGAACCGCTCCCCAACCCTCCATGGAGGCATCTGTTGTCAGCACCATGGGAGATGGAGGAAGCTGGAATGTCAAACCCACTGAGATGTTTTCTTTTACCAACCACCAGCTGCCTGCTTTCTTCATCACTGGTGTTACCACGATTTTGTCGTCGAAGGAGCCTGTCGCCTGACGCCATTGCATGTCTAGTTGCTCCTGCAGTGGACGCATCCGAAGCCTGCAGTGCGGAATCAATGGTATGCAGGATGATATCGATCCGAGAAGGGATTTGTACCGACGGACCAACAGCTACTTCCTTGTTTGCAGGGGGCGAGCTGACAGTATAAGCTTGCTTTGGCGTTCTTCTGACGGAAAAGCCTTGCAACAATCTGTATCCAGGATTGCGCCCAAAAACTTTGGCCTTTTGGATGGCCGCAGGATTGATTTCTCCCTGTTGAGCCGAAGACCCAGCTGCTTGAAAAGTTGACTGCAGCTTGTGACCGCTTTGGAAGCTTCTTGGAACGAAGGAGCCTTTACTAGCCAATCGTCCAGGTATGGGAAGACGTCTAAAGACTGCCTCCTTAGAAAAGCTGCCACAGGAGCTAGGACCTTTGTAAAGATTCTTGGTGCGGACCGGAGACCAAAGGGCAGCACCTTGAACTGAAAGTGGCTCTTGCCTACTGTAAATCGAAGATATTGCCTGTGAGCTGGGTGGATGGGCACATGGAAATATGCATCCTCTAAATCCAGAGTTGCCATGTAGTCCCCCGGATTGAGCAGACGTAGGATGTCTTGAAGGGTGACCAGCCTGAATGACAACTTTAGGAGATAGGTGTTGAACTCTCGAAGATCTAGTATCGGACGCCACTTCTCCTTTGAATTGTGAACCAGTAAGAACCTGGAATAAAACCCTTTCCCCTTTTGGGAGTGAGGTACAGGCTCTATTGCCCCCTTGATGACGAGTTGGTGGGCTTCGAGACGAAGAAAACCAAGATGTTTGGGCGTGGTGGCGTCTGGAGCTTTTGTTGGAGGAAGATGTTGGAACTCCAAAGTGTGTCCTTCCTTGATGATATTTAGAACCCACTGGTCTGATGATATGACCTTCCAGCTGCATAGACAATGGGCAATCCTGCCCCCCACTGGTGTTAACGAAGGGACAGGAACAGTAGAAACAGCCACCGGGCCGCTATTGTCGTTTAGAGTTGTCTCTGCCCTGTCGCCCCTGACGTCCTCTCGACGGCTGGCGAGAGAAAGACGCCGATTGACCTTGCCGCTGTGAATATTGGGGCTTGTACGATTGAGTAGGTTGTGAATAGGAAGAGTAGCGCTGTTGGTTGCCACCTCTGTACGGTGAGAATCCTCTTCCTCTTGAACCCTTAAAAGGGACTTTGCGATAGGTCAAAGTTCCTATGGACTTGGCCGTGTCCGTATCCTTTTTTATGCCTTGCAAGGTATCATCCACGCGCTCGGAAGGCCGTTGTTGCTATATCCATAGCGCAGTCTATTACATCTGAAGAGGCACGCTCACCTTCCATCAAGATCTTTTTGACCTCATCCTTCGACCCATCTGGAAGTTCTTCTACAAATGGAGACCGGTCACACCACATCTGGCGATCATACCTCCCCAGGATAGCCAGAGCATTTGCCGCTCGAACGAGGAGATAATGTATAGAAATATAAGTTGCCAGCAAGGGATTTATTTTATGATCTACTGAACAGCGTTTAGGATCTCTACTCAAAAGGGTTCTAAATCCAAACTGTGAACATCAGTTGCTGTATTCAATTCAATTGTCAGATTATTTAAGACAAAGCAGAAACAAATGGCTACCACACTAGCTAAATGAATAAAGATGAGCAACGCAGGGAAATTTGGTATCAAAATTGTTATTATTTGTTTTGAAATCATAAGGGTACTGCTCATCTTTATTCATTTAGATAGCGTGGTAGCTATTTGTTTCTGCTTTGTCTTAAATAATCTGACAATTGAATTGAATACAGCAACTGATGTTCACAGTTTGGATTTAGAACCCTTTTGAGTAGAGATCCTAAAGGATGTTCAATAGATCATAAAATAAATCCCTTGCTGGCTTATATTTCTATACATTATCTGCCCAAGCCCGCAAGGGTTTATTGGGTTACCCACCCCTTTTTCACTGCTCGAACGAGGAGGCTGGCCATTGTAGAGAACCTCTTCCCCACATTATCCAGACGCCTCCCTTCCTTATCCGGTGGTGTTGTCAGCGGTGTGGATGGGTTCTTTGATTTACTCTGCACCGCCTGGGAGATGACAGAGTCTGGCTTTGGCTGACCAGTGAGGCATGCGGGGCTGCCCTCTGGCGCTCTATATTTCTTCTCCAGCCGGGGAAGAACCGGGAGGACCGTCGCTGGATTCTGCATGGCTTTGATACCCTCTGACCAAACATGTTCTATGATGGGGATAGAACGAACCGACTTCCTTTATGGCTCTTTGAAGTCGTATAAAAAACAATCAGTTTGAACCGTTCAAATGGGCAGACCAAACCTCTTAGCCGCTCTTTCCATGAGATTATGAAAGCCTCCAATGTATGTTGGAGGAGAAGTTGCGGTATCCGGCACTTGGACATCTGGATCCTGAAGACCATCAACATTCCAGTCTCTATCTGGATCCTGGTCAGGGTCAACCTGCTGCTCTTCATCGGATGAGACATCATCATCCTGGATATGAACCACCTCTTGAGGAGCTTCCCTGGGCTCTGGTTCACGTACCCTTGAAGGCAACGGTGTTTCCGTCACTGCCTGCGGTGCCGGAATAGAGGGTGAAGGAAGATGTACTTGTTGTCCCTCCGGCTGAGATGGGAACCTCCTCCTATATTCTCGTAACATTAATTGTAAGTCCGAGATAAGAGAGGACGGCATCGCAACCATGTCCTGGTGTGGCCCTTGTTGAGAACTCTCTGTGTGAACACACACTTGAGGTCTCTCTTCATAAGTGTTCTGCTGCATATAGTGGTGCTCTTCCACCTCGCCTCCGTCAGAACTGGACCCCTGGCATTTGACTTGTTTGTCTGATGGGCTATAAGCCGGCCCGTAAGGACCTTCATCCTCCTCTTCACAGTCTTTGCCCAAAAGCAATGATGGAGGTAAAGATGTGACACGCCGTGGAGACGTCATTTCTGGAGTAAAATGCCTCTTTTTGAGAGAGATACAGAGGACTGTAGTCGTCGACGACGTCGTTGACGGAGTCGTCGTCGATGGTAGAAGTCTCGTCGACGATGTCGTAGACGGAGTCGTCAAGGAAGAGACTTCGCTCGTCGTCGAAGATTGGCTCATCGACGGTGAGATGACTCTCGTCGACGAAGGTTGGATCGTCGACGAGCTCGTCGTCATGATCATGGCAGCTGTCGTCGTCGACGTTGTAGTCGTCGACATCGTTCTGGTTGTCGTCATTGCTGTCGACACTAGCCTCGTCGTCATCATCGTCGAAGTGGATGATGTAAGCTTTGTCGACTATGAACAAGAAGCAGGCACTTTAAAGATCGACGACGGTTTAGATGCCGTCGACGTAACCATCATCGACGAGCCCGTCAACGAGGTTATTTTCAGGGACAAGTCTTTCCTGACAGGAATCGTTGACGTACCTATAGTTTTCACCGTCGACGGACGCTGTTTTTTGTCCAAAGCAGTGTCCTGAGGAGCAGTAGAAGGTTGTTTGCCATTCTTTCCTTTTTCTGAAGGCGGAGAAGACCCAGAGACTACCTTCTTAGCTTTCTTTGCTGCCTGTGACTCAAGCTGTCCCTGCCTCTCCTTTTCACCACGGTGAGGAGATTTTAGGGAAGCAGGCCTATCAGACCTATCAGAGGTCCCGAGCAAGGCCTTAACGGGGGGCTCAGTAGACGTAGGGGGGGGGAAGACCTACCCCTCTTCTTTGATCTTCTCGAGGACGCAGTTGAAGAAGAGCCCTCACTGTCAGAAGACAAACCTCCCTCTCGAATCTTCATTTTTTGTAACCAGGTCAGAAGACGGCCTTCTCTGTCCCTCAAGGTTTTAGTGGAGAAGTTCCTGCAAATCTTGCACTCTGTGGCCTTGTGGTCCGGGTACAGACAATATATGCAATCTTGATCTGTGTCCTCCACAAACAGCCTCTTCTTCGAACAGGTAGCACAAGCTCTAAACAGAGCCTTCTTTTCTTTGTCAGACATAGTGAAAAAATGAAGTAAAGTTGAGATAAAGTGAAGAAAATTGAGCAGAGCTCAATGGAGACTCCCTAGCACAACGTGCGGTAGAAAATCTGAGGCTCTGAGGCTCTCTCAGGAAGGTTCTATGTGGTGAGGCTGCTCTGATTGGTTATTGCAAGAATTTGGTCTCTTTTACAAAAAGAGGTGGATAAGCTATAAAATGAGATGAGGCCTAGGCCTTTTTTCACTTTTGTGCTTACTACTATGGTATTTTTTATTTACCGAGGCTCCCATTCTGACGACGGGGAATGATACAAAGCATGGGAATCTATGAAGTTCCAATACGGGGGCAAGTTTAGATTTACTAAAAGCCTTCTTGTATGAAAGAGCATTTTCCCATTAAAACCTATTTCTTAGGGGGTGTAGATAAAGTAGCAGGCTTGACTCAAACAGTCTGATCAAAACGCTATCAATATCCTACAAATGAAAAACTGAAGCAATGGCTTTGGTGGCCACTGTCCATTCAACACACAGAACTTGAACAAGAAACAACTTGTTAGGAAATATGTGACCATCTTGTGCTTTCAATGTAAGCCATCAAGTTGCTTAGGTGGGGCAATATCCAGAGGAACATGGAGAAAGGGACAGTGTCTGCAAAAACATGACTCTCACAGACACCCTGGTACTAAGAGATGCTGACACTGCCAGGGAAGAGCTGATAGACGCTCTAGTGGATGAGTGATGTGGTTCAAATGTTCATCAAGGGGTGTTCCTTTATTTCTCAGACCACAGTACCTTTCTTCCCAAGTACTGCCCCCTTCCAAAGGGGCTGGAAAAGGTCTTATGGCTTCCCTGAAGAGATTTCAGTGTGGACTGCACCTAATGAAAGTACATTTGAATGGAAACCCTGGAAAGATTACTGGACCGCCGCACAAAGAACAAGAGTGGCTGCGGGGTGGTATCCAAAATAACACCAAAGGTGTGGCCTTGTTTTTGATGCTGGCTTTAAAAGAACCTAACATCCTCTCCTTGTAGAGTTGATGCCAGTATTCTATAGGTCTAGCATGTTCAGTATTGGTGACACTATTTGTGCACTGGTACTCTACAAGGGCTGAGACCGTAGAACCGTGTTTCACATGTCCAGCAAGCTTTGATCATCATTTTCTTGTCTTTTGTTTAGAAAAAATGAAATCCCATCAACATTTTACCAACTGATGTTTAGGTTTGAAATAATATCAGGGCAAACTCTAGAGTTAGCCTTACCAAGCTCCTCTAGTCATAGGCCAATGCAAGGACAGTTGAAACTTTAAGAATGAGCTTGGAGTGAGGATTACCAAGCACCTTCGGGTCACTTATGGTGTGAATGTAGCAAAAGTAAGCTGCAGCTAACCCACAGTGCACTCAATTTCCAAGCTGACTGGCTGTAAAAAATTTACTTGGCTGTAAAAAATTTACTGGACTGTAAAAAAACTGGTCCCTGAGAGAAAGATTCCTACACAATGCCTGGTTATGGGGAAGAAAATGTGAAGGTGACGAAGAAATGGTGCAGTTGATTCACAATCGCTCCCCCTTATGATCCCTCCCTCTGAAAGAGAATCACACATTATGGTGCATGGGGATTTAGAGCTCTTGAACTTCAAGATATGTCTGAAGCCTTCAAGTAGGGGTGCAAGGCATTGCATGGATTATTTGAAGCCGTTGACCTTGCAGAAGAAGCATAACGTCTGTGGAAAGACCAAGGACTGTACTGTCACAAAGACGACAAAATAAGCAAACAATTCTAAAGAAGCACATAAGACAGGACACTATGTCCAAATTGACAAAGAGCCAGGAGTATGAACAAGGCGGGCATGCTAATGGCAGGGCAGTAGCAGGACTGTGCATAGTTCTCACGCTTAAACAGTGTTAAAGGACCAAAGACTTCAGGTGTGAATGGCTGCTTTTGGTGGCTATCATGCAAAGAGGGATGTTCTATCAGTAGCGATTTAGGCGAGCGGAATGCAAGAGTATGTCCTTACATGTAAGTTCGAGTTTTTGAAGGTTCAACAGCTATTTTCTAAAGAACAGCGTATCAACACCTACATTTACAAAGTCCCCTCCTTGGATCATGAAATCCTTTATGACTCTGAAAGAAATGGAAAATATTTTCAACACAAATATACTCTACAATTAAAGCACTGAAACAAGAAAAAAAACTTTGTCTGTGACAACATAATATGCAATTAGGCAAGCTGGCTACTAATCAAGTCCATAATTAAAATGTTTCATTTCCTGTCTATTTGAATGCAAAACTTGTAAAGGTGTAAGTGTCAATAATGTTCTGACCAAACCCATATCAAAAACCAGGGCCAGGAATGAGAGACTCACAAATGCAGCACAGATGACAATGAGGAGGACACATGAGATCTAGCAAATAGCAAACATGTATTAAGCATTAATTTTTTTAATTGTTTTTATTAGTTTTCATTGGAAAATAAACAATACAGCAGCACAGACCTCAAATCAAGCTTAATCTCGTTGTTTAGTACAGTTCGTATCAAGAACCCCATATACAACTTATCAATATTAAAACGCATTTCAGAATCACACATTAGGTCCCAGTAACCAAGAGATTCTAAACAGTGCTTCAATTCTTTAGGTGCTTAGGTAGTTCAGTGTCAACAAACTGCATCAAATAGTAGTGATACAGAGCACATATATATCTAGGGCGGGATGATTGAGCTTTCAGTTAGTTATACAGTTCAAGCTGATTGTGAGAGAATGTACGTAAGCCTCTTTATTATTGTCGCGGCACAGCCACATCTCCATTGCTTCATCATCAATCATTTGGCTAACTGTAGAGCAACAGTGCTAAATTTGCAGTTAGTATATGAGATTTTCTTCACCCAACCCTGCTTGCTACCAGTGGAAAAGTGTGTATGGGAACCTCAGTAACTTGCTGGATAGGGTCAAACACTTTGCCTCAGAACGTAAGGCTCTGAAGTTAGCTCCAAGCTAAGAAAAAGAAAACAGCAGCCTGAGCACCACAGTGTTCACACCTAGAAATGCCTTTCAATCCCTATCTATGTGGTGCTTCTGGCTTGCAGTATAATCTATTGATTTAATAAAAATAGATCAATCATAATCGACTACTAGGCAGGAGCTCCCCTGTTCGTGCACAGCAGTATTCCCATTCCTCATCAGTTAAGAGAGCACCCAAGGCTATCTCCAAGCCCTCTTTGGCAGGAATGTTCAAAACAGGTATTTCAGGTCACTGTACTGCAATGTAACAAGTTTTTGGGGAGTTGCATTACACAGAGCTATCTCCATAGGTTGAAACCTGTCAGGCTCCAGTGGGAAATTTGGCATCAACAGGATCTTCAGCCATCTATTTATTTGGTCCTTTAGAGTGGCAATCAATCTACCATAGTTGAGTGACAGGATCTCCTCAGTAACTAGGCTAATCCATATTCGAAACTACTTAATCAGAGCATCACACCAATCTAGGGGATATGTGGTGTTTAATCTAGTAATCTGACATGTTAGTGGGATGATAGCTGATTTATTTCAGTTAATGGACAGGCCAACTAGACAGACACATGTTTTAAACGTCTGAAGAAGTGGGCCAAAGCTAATATGCATATCTCGAAATGTATAAAGTTATGTCTTCGGCATACCTAAATATCAATGGCGCCTATCCCTGGAATGCAAAGCATGTTGCGCATAATTCTCTCTAAGCATAACTGCTAAAGGGTCCACAGGGAGTGCAAACAGTGCGGATGACAGCCCTGTCTCATTCCCTGCATTATGTCAAGTGGAGACGCGAGCCCCTCATTCTCGCACAGCCTGGCTGTCCGTAGCATGTAAAGCAGTTTACATGGGGGAGGCATTATTGTGAGGCCAAACGAGGCAATGAGGTAGATCCAGTCAAGCGAGTCAAATGCTTCGGCAGCATTCAATAGGACTGCCACAGCCTGCATCTTGGGTCGATTTGGTTTAATACTGCGAACATCATTTGAAGGTTGTGCATGGTTGACGTCTTCGGGACAAATCCAGCTTCATTTGGTAGCACCAGCATTGCTAGCAGCAGAATTAGACTGTTAGCCATGGCCTTCGCGAGATTTGAACATAACAGTTATATATTTTGTAATTGTAATTATATAGCGCTTTCGACCCCTGACGAGGTGCTGAAGTGCTTTACAGCAGGTAGCATGCTAATCTGGAACACAAGGTTAGTGGTTAATCTAGTGGTTATGACTCTTGCAACTTATAATGGCATTGAAGTGCAGTCACTGTAAAAGGATCAACATATTTATAAATGTATGGGGTGGGGTCAGCAAACAGATGATCTTCATATGCTGGCCTAAATTCCAGCCTGGAAAGTTAAGCATTATACAAACTGGTCAATCGCAAGGAGCAGTATATGCTCCCATCTTACGGAATACTTTATGGTGTTCTTAGTGCGTCGTCTACACAATGGACATAGTAATGACATGGTCAGTTTGCTACTAGTCTTTATCCAGTTCGATGCACGACAATGCCACCAGTAAAATGTCTCTGCGGCAGGAGGATCAATGTCCATCATTCCTCCCCAGAGTCGATATCAGAGCGACTATTCATCATATGTTATGTGATGGTAGGTGTGCTTTAAACCTTTCAGACATGTGTTCACCTGTGGTGGGTCTGAGAAGATCTTCTATTTGCCACATTAAGTAAATTTAAGTGGGCCAGGTATAGTATACCATATGGGAAGTTCAGCTTTTGTAGATTTCTTTTCTGGCAAAAATGTCTGTGGATCCTCTGGTACCACAAATGTGAAGTCTGGACAGAATGAGTTGTGGCATAGTATTTTTTTGCAGGTCCTTTTTCTCTCCGGCCTGCAATAGCGCTGTGTCTCAATATCCGAAATTCAGCAGTTGGGCTATTATGGGTTTAGTGGGTGTGCCCGAAGGAGCATGAGGTGGGCTGAGCAAACGGTGGCTCTCTCAACAATTAATTGTTTAGTGAAGTTTCCTGCCCCACACAATGATACCAGCATTTCCTCGACATAGTTCCACTTTCCCGGTTGCTCTTGATTCTGCAACTCCCATTATGCACAGATTAATCCTTTGGGAGCATGCTTCCAGATCTTCGTTCTTGGCTTTTATTAGCGCTAGAATGTTTTGCACCTGAAGGAGTTTTTAATTTCCTATCTGTTGATCATGTGCCACACTGGAGATTTCTTAGCTTGGCTTCCGAGATGCGGCCTTCATGCTTTTGTCTTTTTTGGGTCATAGTGCCCATTTGCATAGTCAGTGTATCTATCCTATGATCAATGAAGGGCAAACTTAGGGCCTGATTACTAGTTTGCAAAACAAGATTACACCGTCACAAACGTCTGCCAAATTACAATTCCATTATATCAAACAGAAGTTGTAATGCGGCGGATGGGATATTGTCACATTTGAGACGGTGTATCCCAACCGCCAAACTCGTAATCAGGCCCTTAGTGGTTTCTTTCTATGGAGCCCTTTCATGTCAATTTCCTCTTCAGCAAGTTGATACCCACTCGTTGCCGGCATCTCATGGATAATCTCAGAGTCCACGCGCCTATCTTCAGACGCGATTTTAGGCTGTTTCAGGTCCACAGTTTTACCCATTCTGTAAGTTGATAATTGCAATCTGAAGCCCGGTCAATCATCGGCAGACACAGCGGTGCGATGTAGAAAGTCGGGAACTCCATAGCAGCAAAAGTGTGTCAGTAGACTGAGGCCATGTCAGCACAAAGCTGAATACCATCCAAAGACCCATCTCACAACAAAGACAAGAATGTGGCACAAACAGTTTCAGTTCCTTGACGTAGCACTTAGCAATAGTGCACAGTATGACGAACCAGGCAATGGTATAGAGCAATTTCCACAGTATAGGACTATCAGCCTCCTCTGTGTTTTATGTGGTCTCAAGTCCTGGTGTGAGAAACTGGGGGTGGGTGGCACCCAGGTTAGTACTGGTAGCCACAGTCAAGCATTCCAGCCAGGAGCAGATTGAATTTACTCCTAGAAATTGGGGTCCAACAAAGGGGTGTACTCTATGCTGCTGCTCGGATCTATCTCCATCTCAACTCTGGAAGAAGCCTCCCTGGGGCTCCCTGGGGCTCCAGGCCCACAAATACCACAATTGTTCAGCAACACAGTGTTCTTATCTTATACCTCAGCCACGAGTGGCTCCAGCCGCCGGCCCTTGCCACCGACCATGCATCTCACCCACTGCAGTGTCAGCGCAGCACCCTTGTGGATCAGTCAGCGTCTGTGGGGAGAACCCACTTCCCCTCCCCCTTCAGCAACCCCATCAACAACCACACCTGCCAGCAAAGTATTCCTCAGCTAATGTGATGCCTCTCTCCTCCACTCACGCCACGCAAGAAGGGGGAATTAGGTTTTTGTTTGCTGTTTTCTTGTGCTACAGGGTCAATAAACACTCAGGTTCTTCTCCACGCTCACAGGCACCAGCATCTCACCTTTCCCCCCTCACAGGGCAGAGCTGGATGGCCCAGTCCCCCATTGAAGTTGGGGACCGCCATTTTGCATGTCACACGCTCGACCTCTTGGAGCAGAGATTCAATGTGACCGGGCTGTTTCCAACGCAAGTCTATGTCCATGCTTTTTCTAGTATATTGGCAGCCAAAGATTAATGGGCAGTTTGCTAGTCAATTTCTCTCAGTTTCATCTGATGTTCCATGACGATGGGTATAATGCACAGCTCTCTTGTGGTCAATAATGTATTGCCTGGTGCTTCCTGAAGGTAAGGTTATGGCAGCTACATTTTTATGGTGCAAACTAGAAAGGACGCCAAATAGAAAACTAAGGACAGTATATGTTCTCTCTCTAGTGCTTAGGGAGCGATCCAGCTGAAAAAATCCCCTTTGATTAAAGTGGTGAAAATCCTTACACCGCTTCTACAAGTATTTCGATTTGGGACTCGAATCTCCAAGGAGTAGAGTGATTGGGCAGTGAACACTAAATCCCGTAGATGATGATATTTTGTTACTCATTTAATGTATGGCATAAATCAAAAAAATTAGGTAAGAATCGCTCTCCAGTCAGACCTTCACAGGTCTTTATGTACAACAGCAAAATGAAAAATGGTTAAAATAAAACTATCTAGTTATGGCACACCAGATGTCCTAGTAAGTTACGATGACGAGATAAGACTTGTAGTCTGTTTGTAGGCTTATGCTGGAAGGTACTCTACTGCAATTAAAATTATGGTCTATGACAATGTGGGTGAATGGTAGAGGACTTTCACAACTTCATTTATATGATAACAGAGTAGGATCAGTCACTGGTTTCTACACTCCTGAAATCAAGAAAAAGCTGTCCAACATTAAGCATGGAAGACTCTCTTTGGGAATTATGTAACTGCCCTTTGTAATGATTTCCTTTTAATCAAAGGTTCAATCCCTGAGTCTATGCTCCAGGAAGGGACCCAACACCCAGTAGAGACCATTAGCCCCCAACCAAAACTAAAAGGATAGTACCTTGCTTTGGCCGAGATAAAAAAAAGTGGAGAAGTGTGGCTCAATGGTTAGAGAAGGCATACCCGGAAGCTGAGGTCAGACCCGGGACCAGGGTTCAATTCCCGACGCGGCAGGGTCTGAGCCCTAGTGTCCACGGACTCGATAATTCTCACTTCGGTGTCTACTCGAATCATGGGTTCACACTCTGCAACTCTGGGCAATAGCTTGCTTAATCTCCACTACGGCCCCCCGCGGCGGGATGCCTGGCTTTCACCTTGGGGATGCCCAGTACGGGTTATCTCACAGGGAAAAGCCAGGACGGGTTCCCAATGCAAGCGCCGGGACACCCCGTTGGGGTAGCCGTGCGCTATATAAGATACACTAAAAAAAAACTAAAAAAAAAAACTGTGGAGTGTCTTGTTACAGTGGCGCCCACTGCAACTGGGTTATCAAACAGGTTTTAAGGGGCCAACGTAATTACATACTATTTTTCAGAAGGTTCTCCGTAGCAGAATCTTCTCAAATCCAATAACATCCTGCATGCAGCTCAGGTCTGCTTGAGACGTTTCCCTTATCAGCCTATGAATAGAGATAGCATACTAGATTACTTAAAAGTCAGCTTGTAGGCATGGAGTGTCAGAGAAATGATTGTATTGGATCTTCCTGCTTATTTTGATATGGTAGACCGTAATCTACCACTAGAGAGGCTCCGTCAAGTAGGCTTGTGCAAACAGGCACTATAATGAATTAGTTAATTTGCTGCGGGCCCAGTACAAGCCATTACCTGAATTCCAGTCCACGTTCAATCAAGTTATTTTCAGGATTTATCAAGGGTTGTCACCAATGTTGTTTACTCTATGTGTTCTCCCCTTAAGTAAAGCTACTGAAATTAGCGTTGGTAGCCCAGTCCTTTACCAGTCTCTCAGTCTGAGAGTCTACACAATGCCTCCTTCGCACTGGTATCACAGATAAACAGTGTCTCTATATGGCTGATTTCGTTATAATCAACAACTATTTCTACCTACTTTTCTCTTTTCCTGCATTGATCCTTGTCAGTTTAAATGCACAGCAAGTACCATGAATAGTGACGGTACAATCAGATTCAAGGTACACCTCACTGCTGAAGCTTATTTGGCCAAAACCTTTCTAGGGGTGTTTATGCTCCCATTCAGACAAGAAGGGGGATAGCACTTGGACTGGACTGTTCCTACTGGAGTAGGACCACTACTGATTAGCATGCAGTTGGTTCTGCTCCGTAAAGGCACAAACAAGCTAAAGAACAAGTTAATTTGGTAATGCTGTTTCTGGTAGAAACTCTACCTAGCCGCAGATTCCTCACATTTCGAATATGTCCCAGGCATCAGACTTTTCAGCAGTACCAACTCACACAGGCAGGTTGCCCCGTGCAGCTCTGCACTGACGTTGTTCCACTCTGGAAAAGATATGTGGAGCTTATATAGTGTCACTCCTGCATGCTGACGCCAGTTGCTTTCAATATTAGTGTGCCCACAGACGCAGAGCCCCATGATCTAACTGGTGTGACCAGTTTGCAGATACGTAGACTTAGTATCTTTTGAATGGACAGGGTTCAACCACTTAATGGGAAGATTGGTGAGAAATCTGCAGCTAGATAGAGGCTTTGCTAGAAAGAGCGTTACCGAAGGTTAGTAACTTGTTCTTCTGATTGAGACTTCTAGCCACAGATTACTCAGCCTTTAAATAGATACGAAAGGAGGTGGGTCTGTGAATGAACTCCAACCAGAAAGTCCTGCAGGACTAGTCTGCAAAATGCTCCTCTCCGGGGACCTAACAATCAAGACAATAGTGCTTTGTGAACCTATGGAGGGACGCCCACGTAGCTGCCTAGCATATGTCTACGACAGGTACTCGGTGCCCTAATGCAGTGCCAGCAGCAGCTTTGCCATGGTGGAATTAGCATGCAATCCTTCTGGAGGCCGCTTTTACCCAATGTGCAGCCAATCTTAACGCAGAGCACGATCGTGCGGGAGTTGGTTCTCTCATGCACAGCCTTGCCTATCTTCGCTCCACAGAACCCCACAACGAGTTGAATGTCCATCTGGTGTTCTTTGGTATGATCTATGAAGAAGAACAGTGCTCTCTGGGGTCCGAAGAGATGAAGTCGCTCCTCCTCAGAGGGGTGAGGGGGAAGCATAGAACACAGGTAGGGTCATGTTTTGACCAATGTGGAATGGCTTCACAACGTTAGGCTGGAAGGATGCTTGGGTTCACAGAATCCTTCGTCTAGTATGAAGGTGCGTTCGATGGGTTGACACTAAGAGCCTGAAGCTCACTCTGATGGCGAACAGAAACACTGTCTTGAGGGTGATGAGCCACAAGCAACAGCTGCGATGAAGCTGAAATGAAGTGAACATCCGAAATGTGAGGATGAATTTAATGTTCCTCTATGGCATGACAAAGGGAGAGTAAAGAAACAAATGGTGTAAACTTTCGAAAAAGTACATAACACCTGGAGACTTAAACAAAGTGGGCTGATACCACAACTGCAAAAAAAGCCAAACAGGTACCCTTTAACTTGGCCCAGAGCAAGGCGTTTCCGGGCTAAGGACACAACAAACATAAAACGTCAGATAACTTCACCCGAAGGTTGTCTTTCTGCCGACTACTGCACCAAGCTACAAATGTATCACAACAGGCATATACAGTTTTTGTCAAAAGATGCCTGGCTGCCAAGATGACACGAACCACCGAATGGTGAAGGTATATAGCTGTCGCCGCTCAATTTCCAAGCATTACGGTGGAGATGGAGAAAGCCAGGGTGTAGTACCTTGCCCAGTTGCAGAAACTACAGGTTCCCCCGGATATGCAGCCTTTTCGGCGGACAGATGCTCAAGCCCAGGAGTAACCAAATTATCTGTGCCCAGTCCAGGACAAGTAGAATGATCTACTTGAAGCAGGAGCAGTATTGGCTGCAAGGCATACATGAGTTCCGACTTCCACTTGAGGCGGAATGCATCTCAGAGCAAGAGACGCTATGGAAACTCCAATGTGCAGAAGTTCTGACAGTGTGCGTTTTTGACGGTGGCTGACAGATCGAACTAAGGTTCTTCCCTTTCCAGGAAGAGACCGTGCACCACTTTCAGATGTGGCTGCAAGGTGGGGTAATAAGCAGAGGGAGCATACCATGGCCCTGCTCTAGTTGAACTGCTGAGACCAGGTTTTCAGATGACAGTCGGCCGGTTGCTCTCTTACACAACTCGAGAGCAGAACATTTGTGCCTGTTTTATTAAACTGGAAGGGAAACAGTGAAACTATGTGAGCTTTGAGGGCACTTGTAGCATCAAGTCTCTCCGAAGAGGATAACAGCCAGTACATACAGAATCAAATGATAGAATTCTAAAAGCAAAAGAAAACTGCGAATGGCTAAGAATCAAACATCGCAGGAATTGATAAACCTTACTAAGCATTAAGTTGTCAATTAAATTTAAAGAGGAGAGATGTGGTGAAGAGTATTTGGTGGAGAGGAAAAATGATTAGCAAGTTGGTTAACTTAAATAGGGGAGTAAGTATAAAGATAGTTAAAAAAATGAGTGCCTCTGTAGAAAAGACAGTATTGAACAGGTCTGAAGTAGAAACATCTTATTCATAATAAAGCATGTCCAGTGAATGTGGTAGATGTGAAATCTGAATGTGGTAGGTGTACATGAAAGTGCCAGACAATGAGTGATGGGAGTGTTGCATGAAGAGGAGTGACAGCAGTGATGAACTTTATACTGCAAGTTGGTAGAAAAAATGCAAAGAATGTTCCGATTTGCTAAACAATGTCATATGAGATGGATTTGTTGGTAGATGAGATGGATATGTTTGTAGATGGGACTCCTCGTACAATATATACTTTCCAAACAGCTATGTGTGAACTTTCTTGCAAAAGAAAATAAGTGGGTTGTTAGACCATTACCTCATTGGAGGGGCACTTAAAAGCTCTACATTCAATATCTTGGTTTTCATTATACTTTTTAAAGTCTCTTTGGTAAGGAGAACTGTTTGTGGTAAGAAAAGTGGACAGCACATTCGGATGGAAGGATCAGACCAAGCTGCGAAGTGTCAGGCAACAAGATGTTGTTAAGATACTCCTGGTGGATGATTTATTAAGTTGGAAAAAGAGTGAGTTGAGTCCTGAAATGTGTGTGGAAGGAGTTGGTGGCTTGAAAGCCGTCCACCACAAACTCGATGTAAAATGGACTGTCATATTGTACTCAAAGTTAAAATCTTACCACTGTTAAACTTTAGTTGTGAAATTGGGCAAACTGGAGAATCAGGGAGTGACTGAACTGACTGGCTCATTTATTATCTCTTTATTAAACATACTCATATAGCGCTAACCTATACAGGTTGGTAGAGGAGGTCTTCACAATTAACTGTAAAAAGGAAATACTTGTCAAAATAGCTGACATTCAAAGTAAATCCATGGAAAACAGGTGAAGGCTTTGCAATCAGAGGGATCCCAACAACAATGAATGGGCTTACCAAAAGCCTGTGACAAACGTCACAAACACGTGGAGTATCTTGACATGGCAGAATAGTTAAGGTGCTATAACATCTTCGAGACACCAGACACGTATTATAACCCCCACAAAGTCTACAGGTTTAGCCACATGACACTTGGAGTGCTATGAGTTGTGTTTCAATTGCTAAGTGATGGCCTGTTCAAAGGGAACACTGGGTGACACATGTCCAGGGAGTTTCCTGGAGAGTAATTTATTGAAGAACAACCTGATAAGATGTTGAGAGATGAACTGAACATCCTTAGGAAAAGGGGCGTAAACGTTACGTTTTCCAACAGCCAAATTCATACATTATTTTAAAAGCGCATATGCCTAAAATTATGTGGTTCAGCTCTCATGATGGCATTCACTCGACATTTTTTTTTTTTGTTTATGGCCACTTTAGGCCATTTCCCAGCCTGATCAAAAAAGATTAAGGGCCAGATGCACAGGGTGACCAGGAGTCCCGGATTTGCCCGGACGGTCACGGTTTTTCACCGGCTGTCCTGGCAGATTTCAGGAAATGTACCTCCTGTCCCGGTTTTTGGAGAAGGGCGACTGAAAACTGCAGGAAATGTTTTTTAATGTTTCACAAAGCAGGGATAGTTAGCAGTTGTTTCAAGAAAACAATTCAATTAACATCAAGCTTCTGGGATTAAAAATAGCATTTTATGTATTGTCTAGCTGCCTGTTCTGTAATTCTCTGCTGAGGATCGATGCCATTCTGTGCGCTCCCTTGAAATAAAACTGTAGTCCTTTGTCTATTTTCATGAAATATCCCGGTTTTTGGCTTTAAAATTCTGGTCACTCTACAGATGCATCAACAAACCATTTTGTGATTTCCAAATTGCGATTTCTTTTGATTCGCAATTAGAAAATCGCAAAACTGAATGCATGAAAGTGTGTTTAACACTTTCTGTGATTCCCAAGGGGTCGCAAATGACCTACCTCATGAACATTAAATGAGGTAGGTTGCAATTTACAACCCCCTAGTTATTGCAAAAATCACGGGGATGGTGGCCTGCTGGGGTCAGCAGACCACCATGCCCGTGATTGCTTTTAAATAAAGCAATCTCTTTTTTTTTGTAAAGCCGCCCGTTTTCCTTAAGGGAAAACGGGATGCTTTACAAAAGAGAAAACTAAAATGTTTCCTTTCATTTTCTAGGAGCAGGCAGTGAATGGTCCATGGGACCACTGCCTGCTCTTAGAAAATGCATTTACAGGCATTCACAAAGGGGAAGGAGTCTTCAAGTAGGTGGTAAAATGCGAATGTTTTGCAACCGCCTTCCGGTCGCAAAACATTCATGCATACCAATGCAATTCGGGATTAGGAAGGGACGGCTTAAACATGCCCGTTCATAATAGCGAATCGCAAACCAATTTTGAGCTTCAGTAACAGGTTACCGAATCGCAAAATTGGGTTTTCTCAATCAGAAGAGCATTTTTTTTGCGTTTGCAAACGGCTGATTCTGCTAATCTGGCCCTAAAATGTCATCCTCTGTTGCTAATGGGTTCACAAATGAAGGGGGTGTTGTACCAATGGAATCGGGATTGGCAAAAAGATTTTCAATCAACTAAAAGAAGATGCAAGTAATGCCCAGGTGATATATCATTTTGATGGGCAATGCAAGACATTATTAACTATTGCTTGTTGATATATTTCTCGGGCCGTAGGGTTTCTCTCTCATGGCCTGACAGATGCAGAAACACACTGTAATTAAATCCAGGGCCTCTGTATACTGCTAGGGAATGCAAGTTTCAGATTCTTGGCACAGGGGTTACCATTCAAACTTTGAACAGTTTTTAAGCCACTAACTAACTTTCTTAGAACCAAGACGTCCATGCATATAATTCTAAGGAAGGTGGTTGCAATAAATACCGCAGTACAAAGAAACATTGTGTGGATTTTGCCTGACATTTGTTGAGATATGTACCAGGGTATATGCAGGATTTAGGGGATAATGAGAAATGGCATAAAGATGTCATGTTCTTTGATGCATGGGTGGTGATAATTATAGAAGCAGTATTGTTACTAGGCTGTGGCAACAAAGAGTGCCCACATGTTTTCTCATTCCCTTGTAGATATCGTTCACAAGGGTGCAGTGTAGATGTTAATGTTTATTTATGGAGGAGGAGCTAAGACGGTGATTGAAGAGCGGCTGTAAGCCTACGACTTTGTGTCCTATTGGCATTATGCGAGATAAGAGGAGAGTAAAATTCAAAGGTCAATTCTATCAGCATTTCCTGGTGAGGCACAAATGGTAAATGGTAAATGATTTTATTTGTACATGGTTAATTAATACCTTTACAAAGCAGTTAGAACATTACTAAAAATTAACGTAAAAGTCATTTCATGCAACTTTCTAAAAAATTTAAATGTGCTCAAATGTCAATTTTTTGGCCGTCTTTAAAATTAAAAGTTCATGGCTCCAGGGCACCATATCAGTGATTTTCAGTCTAGCCTTATTTTATCATGTTTTTATTAATCTGCGGTCAGCAAGTCTGTCATTTCGATACTAGTTCGAAAAATTTTGTGACCCGACAATTTAATTTTGTTGGGATTAAAGCACAATTTGACCGCCTGCCTACATACACTGGATGCAGTAAATTGCACCTCAGATCCTTTAGTTTTGGGAAGATGCAGATTACATGGATAATATCTTCTTGCCAGCTTTGCACAAGCAACAGTGTTGCAGAGAGTTTTTTCTTACCCAAGGCGGCAGATGGGGAGCAGCTGGGATTACACCTAGATGTTATTTTAAAAACTTTTCCTTTGCCTTTAGATTCATTCCAATATTGAGATACTTTTGAGGTTTCAGTATTACATAGTCGCGGAGTGTAATCCAGCAGTTGCGCTCTTTTGGACAGTATCTTCTTATCCTCGATAGAAGAAATGATATGTGCTGATTTTTTTTAGATTTTTTTTAAAAGAAAAAGGATTAGTCGGGGTGTCCCAGAGGTTTGAAGATTTAGAGTGATTCAAATAAATAGTCTCTGGCAGAGGATTTTTGATGGTGAAGCAGCTCTTCCCATAGATTTAAGTTTAAAAAGCCAGCCTCGGCATTCCGAATCTTGTGCCAGGTCGTGGCATACACGCTCTGTCTTTCCAAAGTTTGCTTTAGCAGAACAAATTCAAGCCGAATTTGTGTTGGAGAAGCGTATCTTGGCAGATTTAAAATTGCCCTGTATGAGTTTGCTATCACTATATCCAGTAGCACTGCATCTTTTCCTTGAAGGGCTTCACTCCCATATGTAAGGGTCGGTTGTAGCTTTGCTCGGAGGACCTGGAGCAACGGGTTAAACGTTAAGTCGGGGAGCTTCACCTTTAAAGATTTTATCACCAAACAGGTTGCGGTTCCCTTCTCTCGCAAGGGTTCTAGTTTGGACTTGAACGAGCTTGTGTGTGAGGCACAAGGCAAACAGCAATGAACGTCAACAAATCGAGTTGCCACAAGTGTGCAAAAGAAGGGTACATCATATTAAGTTTTGCAAGAGCGCTTATTTGTCAGTGAGGAAATCACAAGATAAGAAGGAGGTGTTTGAGAAAGTAGCATCATAAGTAGGAAGTAAAATTGAAGGTAATCAAGAAGAATAGGCGGTTCACCATAAAGATCCTTTTGGGTTGAGTCTGATAGACAAGAATCAGAGAGGGATACCGGTAGCAAAGGATGGATTTGAAGTTGATGCTGTTCTGAAGAGGTGTGCCTATGATTGATACGGAGTGCAACGTTTTGCAGCCCGTGGATGTATGTTTATGGTTAGCACTCTATATCTTGAGGCCATTTCACAATCTTAGTAGTGCCACACTGTGTACAATTGCGCTATTAGACTATTTAAGTAGTGGATCTACTACAGGCATGTCAGGGATATGCATGCTTATGGTTCTAAAGTGTTTCGAAGGGGAGCTGCTGAAGGATAATGCAGTGCAATTTTCTTAAGATCTTTGAACATTTACGAAATGTGAAAATGTACAGAGCTTTATACAACATGCGAGCCAAAAACGTAGTGGAAAGGGTAACCCAAAGGAAGGAAGTGTGCAATCAACAGTGGCTATTATACTATAAGATGGCTGTAGCTGAGACAATATGTCATTTAATGTAACATTGAACATTTTGTTATGCAAATGATGTTCTTCATGTTTATTAGAAAGTGTAGTGATGGTAGAAGAGCAAGCCAGAGTTGGATGAAATCCGACAAGATGGTGTCATGCCTGTGATTAAGTGGTCAAAAGCAAGCAAGACACAATTATTACTATGCTGTAATGAAGAGAATAAATGTATTTTTCGAAAAAGGGAATCCAGATGAGGATATACAGTAAGACATGTGGCAAAGGAGCGTTACATCATTTCTAAGAGAAAGGCGGTGGAAAATCCTGGCTGTGGAAAGGTCAGGCAGGAGAACTGTCTTGCTGGATTTAGTATACACTACTGAGGGAATATGTTACACTACTGGAAAAGAGTACGACATAAAAGAGCATGCATTAGAATGGATGATACTAAATGGAACAGCACAAAATGTGTGCAGGTTAAGCCTGCCCCACCATGCCTAAAAGGTAATGATTAAGATAAACAACATTATTAAGTTTAAGATCATTCCAGTATTTTAATACCTCTTGTATGTTACAGCTATAAGCTATTTATGGGGGATTCGTAGTGTGATGTGACATGGAATGTCTTGCCATTATCAGCTAGTGTCCATTAACCTGCCACATTGGAAGAGGCATGAATGTGTGCTGTATTACAATAAAGACGTTTTCTCAGAAAACTGCATGCAACCTCTTCTTGGTAGTACTTTAAAAAGGTGATTTAACTGCTTTTCAATCCTTAGACAGACTTTCTAGCTCTCAGGGAGTTTTTTGGGGGTTTTCTGAGATCCTGTAATAATTCTGGGTTTCAGGGAGGTGTACCGGAAACGTGTCTGTGTGTTCACCACAAACTGCAAAGCAAAATACTGTCTAGTTTCTTCGAAAGTACTGAGTAGAAATCATTGTCCCACACTGGTTAACAAAAATGACTTTTAATGGAAAAAAGAAGGGGGTGATCAATGGAACCTGCTCATGAAACACCATTATTGTTTGATAATACAGACATTGATTTTTTTTTGAGTGTTGTAAATTTGTGAGGCGATTCTGCGGGTAACTAGTTCATTTAAAATGACTTGGGTTTTTTCTATTGAAGCAATTCCTTGGAACAGGCATTCAATGTTTACATTTTTACCAACATTGATACTACTGGATAGTTGAATCCGAATTACTTTTTCAACAAAGCAGGATTGTAATCTTCTACAGTTATGTTGAAGTACAGTATAAATTATCGGTTTTAAAAGAGAGGAGTTGGCGTAACGGCTAGGACGGTGGACCTCAAATCTGGGGAACCGGTTCTCGGCAATGACACTGAACATCCTGTGATTCTGGACAAATCACTTAATCTCCCCGTGCCTAAAAAAAAGGAATGTGTCCTCATGTAACACAACTGGTGCTATGTAAAGCGCTCTGATACCAGATACCGCGTCAAGTTTGCGCGACATATAAAACTTCGTAAAAAATATATTTTTTTTTTAAAAGGTGTGGCCTGTATAATAGTTGTTCAAAAACATACCAAATTAAATTGAACCATAAATTGAACCACTGTATTTTAAATTGATAATAGCCTGTCACAGGAGATGAATATAAATGTTCCAGAAAAATAAAAAAATTTAACAATACAATGTTGGACCAGCATTTGTTTTTTTATTACAAGTCAAAATAACAGAGATTCTGCATTTACCTGTGAAAAGTACTCCCTTTGTAACCTATTGGAACACCATCTTTTCTGAACAAATAAAAAAAGAAATAACATTAGCACGCCAAATCATTAAGCTCATTAGTTAAGGGGACAGTTCTGGGTACAGACAAAAATCATAATAAATAATCCAATGTAATTATTTGCTAGGAAAGTTATCTTTCGGGATGGTATTGTCCTGTATAGTTTGGTGGGGGTGTCAAGTCACATGCTTAGCACACTCCGTTTATACACTGTTTCGATCATCATTCATACTAATACTTTTTAACATACAGACAAGCACAATTAACATATCAACAGGCTGCCATGTTTGGAAGCCAAATCGACTATTTATAATAAACGAAATATCCAAAAGATGAACAAGTAAAAAATAAAAACATACATCAGTACTTGGACAGCCCAAAATTAAAAGGCAATTGGCATAAACAATAGTAGCTGGCTGGAGAGTCTCCCTGATCAACAGAATTGAGTGTTCGGGGAGATGGACATAAACTATTCTACAACTGGAAAGCATCAGAATCCAGAGATATCCAGGGCATGTAAGGCTGCAGTGGCGAGGTCATTGATCATGGCAACTGTTATTGCATGCCTTCAACTGTGTCAAAGCAACACATACAATGCCCCAGAACGTGCATATTCTGTAGGGACACTGCCTTCACAAGTAGCTGTTCTTTTCAAACATTTATCGGTATCAATAGGAGACTAGCTCTACAATGGATTAATCTGACACGGTTATGGTAGATTAATATTAGTTATGTAGCGACTCAGTATTTTGCCGGGTGGCAATGGCACCTCTTGGGTGTCTTTTGAAAGCCCTCACCCACCAACCTAGTTGGTGGCATGCTTCATCATCGGGCCCACCCAGTGACACCTAGCGTGTCCCGGGTGTGCTTCGACGCCTGATTACAGCGGAGCAGGTATGTCACTGTGTGTGCGGTGTGAGGTGCTAAGATAAGTGAAGTTAAAACGGCTTGGCAGGTGGTCCCTGGGGTGAGGATATTTTATTAAAAGGGCCTCTGCCAGCGGTTAAAAATAAGGCTGTGGGACGTTAGAGGCGGGTTACGACCTCCTACGTCCTTGAGTAGTCAACATGTTTCAGCCAGTGCCTTATGTTAATCTGGCTTTCATCAGGACAATAAATATGTGTGGGTTAAAATTAGGGGTTGTGTAGTGTAGTCTATGTGTCTACACGCCCTAAAGTGTATCTAGCTGTGAGATGGGGGATTCCCTTCTCAAGATCACCTGTACATTTAACATTGAGGACAAGTACAGGACAAACATAGGAGAAAAAGAGTCACTAGAAAGTATGGGTCATAAAGTGTGACAGCCGACATAAATTGCGACAGGTGCAGACTATGAGCGGCTCAAGTGTAATGATACTGGTGGTATCATTAATGTGGTATCGCACTAGTACTTCGAAGGTGAAGTGGTTAAAACAGCGGTAAAAATTACAGTGAAAGGTGAAGAATTGTGGCGCAAGGAACATTTCTTACGCTTTCAATGCTTGTTGGTAGCTCCAAGGTTATTGAAGTGGCAGGGTGAAGCCCTAGTTGGGGGAGAGAGAGGTAGGACCATTGGGATTAGGGAACCTGTAGGAAAAAAGTGGGGAGCGCTTACCCTTGGTGGTGATACTCAGCATACTCACAGGATTTCTGGCCAGCACCAGCGTGGGACCTGTTGTGCCTCCTTCGCAGAACCGGTAGAGAATGACTGCTGTTACCGGCTTTTATGCTGTCATAGATTGAGTGATTGACCCCACCTGTTGGGAGAGTAATGGTAGAAAGACTCGCGGGAGGGTCTAAATAGCATTCAGCTGCGTTAGGCAAGCTCGGGTGTGGAGCGCTAGAGTAAGCGTCTGCAACTGCCGGGTGCCGGGTGCGGCTGAGTATTGCGCATGCGCGGTCGAGAAGCGGCCCGCGCATGCGTAGAGAGCGTGCGCGGCCGGCAATTGGCCCGCGCATGCGTCAGGAGTAGTGTTCTGGGGCGCGAACGGGAGACTATCCCAGTTCGCGCTAAAGATGTAAAATTTACCCTTCGTGGTGTGGCTAGGGTAATATATGGAAATTGACAATGCACCAGAATAGCATAAACACGGGGGGACTTCTCCCTTATCTACTATTGGGGAGAGTATCTGTTGGAACTAGGTAATTGGCAATAATGCACAAAGGTGGCACATAGATGGCACAGCTAATGCTTGCTTATTGCACCAACTATTTTCAGGTGCCAGGAAGGCGCAGAGGTATTAGATGGGGCCTACCTGGGGCTGGTAGAGGTCAGGGGGCGTACTGTCCTGGTTGGTGGATATTATGACAGGTCCATTAGGATAAATGGCCTGATGGTTTGACTGGCATCATAGGGTCAAGGAGTTCCAGGGAATTGCGTCATTGAGCCCATCAGTAGCTGTGGATAGACGATATATCCACCTTTGTTCTTTGTTCAGAAGTTTTTTGTCATTGTTGACGGGACTGACTTGTATTTGCTCAATGACTGTCCATGTAAAGTCATTGGGAGTATGCCCATGCGTGATGAAATGATTTGTTAGTTTACTGATGTTTTTCTTGCATCGCATGGTACTGCGATGTTCTGTGATCCTGGTTCTCACTTTGCGAGTGGTCATGCCCACATATCTGAGTCCACATCTGCAGGTTATAAGATAGATCACATTCTGTGAATTGCAGTTTGTGTGGCTCATTTGGGACCACACTTTATTTGGTTCCAGGTTCAGGGTTTTTGTGTGAGATGTTAAATGACAGACACTACAGTCATTACATGGGTAGTGTCCGGTTACTTTCGGCATTCCCCATGCATTAAGGATGGTATTGTCGGGTTTGGGTGGAGGTTTGGGTCTGGTGTTGACCAGTTGGTCTCTGAGATTATGGCACCTCTTGTAGGCGAACCTCGGGGGTTCCCATTTCCTTTGTCCTGAATTTATGATTCTCCAGTGTTTTTTTATTATTTTAGCCACGTCATTAGAGGCAGTGTTGAAAGTAGTCACACATGTGGTGGGTTGTGTGTCGTTTTCCTTGGTAACGTCTTCAAGCAGTGCGTCACGGTTCTGGTTTCTTGCCCTTTTCTGGGTTTTCCTGATGATTGTCTTTGGGTAACCTCGATTCTCTAGTTTTTGGGCTAGGTCCGCTGATTGAGTTTTGAAGTCTTTTACATCCGAGCAGTTTCTTCTGATGCGGAGAAACTGACCAAAAGGTAAGTTCTCTTTCAGTGGTCGGGGATGGAAACTGTTGAAATGCAGCAGTGAGTTTCTAGCCGTGGGTTTATAGTATGTGGTGGTTGTTAAGGTACCGCCTTTGGCTGTTATTTGTAGGTCCAGGAAGGCGAGTTGTTGGTTACTGGCCGTGCAGGTAAACTTGAGATAGGGGTCCCTGAGATTGAGCCATTGTAGGAAGTTGTCCAGTTCAGGTTGTCGCCCGTCCCAGATGACCAATATATCATCGATATATCGGTACCATTTTTGTATGTGGATTTTGAACGGGTTGGCTTCCGTATTGATGTGTGTTCTCTCAAAGTGGTGGACGTAGAGTCCAGCTACACTCGGTGCGAAAACACTGCCCATTGAGGTTCCGTTGGTTTGTAAATAAAAGGTGCCCTCATATTCAAAGTAGTTTTCTTTGAGGGCAAAGGCCGCGCAGTTCATAACAAAACTTCTGGGTGTATGGTAAGGCCAGGGTGAATCCTCCAAGATGTCATGTAGGACCTGCAGGGTGGCGTCTTGTGGGAGGCTGGTGTATAAGCTTTCCACATCCAGTCCTACCAATAGTTGAGTTTCGGGGTCAAAGGGAAAGTTGTCGATGACCTGCAGAAGGTGTTTCGTGTCCCTGATGTACGTGGGGGTTTTTTGTACCAGGGGGTTTAGGTAGAAGTCACAGTATCTTGAAAGTGGCTCCAGGATCGAATTGATGCCTGATACTATTGGCCTGCCTGGTGGCGGAATGACCCCTTTATGTACCTTGGGTACTGTGTAGAAGTATGGGGTTCTGGTATTATCCGGGCAGAGGTATTCGGCCTCCTGTTTGGAGATATGTTCGTCTTCCGCTGCCTTTTTCACGAGGTTGTGTACTGAGTTGCGTAGTTGTTCTGAGGGATCCTGCTCCAGTCTGCGGTAGTTCCGGCCGTCGCTGAGTAATCTCCGGCATTCCGCATCGTAGTCAGTCTTGTCCAACAGCACGATGCCTCCCCCTTTGTCTGCTGGTTTGATTACCAAAGTGGGGTTGTTTTGCAGGCGTTGTATCGTCTGCCTCTCTTCCCATGACATGTTGTTGTGGTGGTTGGTCGGGTTGAGTTTTTCGACGTCATGGTAAACAGCTTGCTCGAAGGTCGTTATTTCTGCTGGTACAGTGGAGGGTGGGGGGACAAAGGTGGATTTCACCCTGAGTCCAGTGGTGTTGGGGTTCTCATCTGGTTGGGGGGTGTCTTGGCTTGCCTTCTCAAAGAAGGACTTTAGTTTCAGTTTCCTGAAGAATTGGGCTAATTCCGCTTGCAGTTTGAATTTGTCTAATCGTGTGGTTGGGACGAACGACAGGCCTTTCTCCAGTACAGCGACTTCTTTGTCGGTTAACGGGTTGCTGGAAAGGTTGAATACCAGTGATGACTGGGTAGTAGAGCTGTCTACCGGCTCGTTCCCGGAGTTGTTTCCTTCGCCTTCTGGCGTGTGTTGGAGCTCACTGGGTTTTCGTCTTCCCAGTGTACCTGGGCGTTGTTTTGTTGAGTTGTTCTTCTGCGGCCCCGGGGTCTCTGGCCCCGTCCTAAAAAAGGAAAGGTATTGCCCTGGTTGCCTCCGAAGAACGGCATTGGCCCCTGGGGGTACATGTTAGGGAAACCAAAGTAGGGGTTTGGCATGTGGCCTAAGTTGGGTGGGAAGCCAAAGTAAGGGTTCGGCTGACCTCCTTGCCAGTGGTTGGGCCATCGTTGTCCTCTTCGTCCTCTTCCACCTCGTTTTTGTGATCCGCCACTGGAGTCACTTGAGACTGAGCTATCGTCTCCTGAAGAGTTCGGTGTAGAGGTTTCCTTGGTTGGGGGGGTATAGTTTTCTTCTGAGTATGGGTATACTTTGGCGTAGGAGAACTTTTTGAGATCTTTCTCAAATTTTTTGAGTTTCGCCTGGGTCAGGTAATCTTTATACTCGTTTATTTCCCGGTTCTGATCGTCAAGTTTCTTTTTGAAGGATGTGATAGTGGCTTTAAAGTGTCTTTCAGTCTCTTCTATCTCGATCAGTAGGGTATCTGACAAGCGTCATGGTACCGATATATCGTTGATATATTGGTCATCTGGGACGGGCGACAACCTGAACTGGACAACTTCCTACAATGGCTCAATCTCAGGGACCCCTATCTCAAGTTTACCTGCACGGCCAGTAACCAACAACTCGCCTTCCTGGACCTACAAATAACAGCCAAAGGCGGTACCTTAACAACCACCACATACTATAAACCCACGGCTAGAAACTCACTGCTGCATTTCAACAGTTTCCATCCCCGACCACTGAAAGAGAACTTACCTTTTGGTCAGTTTCTCCGCATCAGAAGAAACTGCTCGGATGTAAAAGACTTCAAAACTCAATCAGCGGACCTAGCCCAAAAACTAGAGAATCGAGGTTACCCAAAGACAATCATCAGGAAAACCCAGAAAAGGGCAAGAAACCAGAACCGTGACGCACTGCTTGAAGACGTTACCAAGGAAAACGACACACAACCCACCACATGTGTGACTACTTTCAACACTGCCTCTAATGACGTGGCTAAAATAATAAAAAAACACTGGAGAATCATAAATTCAGGACAAAGGAAATGGGAACCCCCGAGGTTCGCCTACAAGAGGTGCCATAATCTCAGAGACCAACTGGTCAACACCAGACCCAAACCTCCACCCAAACCCGACAATACCATCCTTAATGCATGGGGAATGCCGAAAGTAACCGGACACTACCCATGTAATGACTGTAGTGTCTGTCATTTAACATCTCACACAAAAACCCTGAACCTGGAACCAAATAAAGTGTGGTCCCAAATGAGCCACACAAACTGCAATTCACAGAATGTGATCTATCTTATAACCTGCAGATGTGGACTCAGATATGTGGGCATGACCACTCGCAAAGTGAGAACCAGGATCACAGAACATCGCAGTACCATGCGATGCAAGAAAAACATCAGTAAACTAACAAATCATTTCATCACGCATGGGCATACTCCCAATGACTTTACATGGACAGTCATTGAGCAAATACAAGTCAGTCCCGTCAACAATGACAAAAAACTTCTGAACAAAGAACAAAGGTGGCTATATCGTCTATCCACAGCTACTGATGGGCTCAATGACGCAATTCCCTGGAACTCCTTGACCCTATGATGCCAGTCAAACCATCAGGCCATTTATCCTAATGGACCTGTCATAATATCCACCAACCAGGACAGTACGCCCCCTGACCTCTACCTGCCCCAGGTAGGCCCCATCTAATACCTCTGCGCCTTCCTGGCACCTGAAAATAGTTGGTGCAATAAGCAAGCATTAGCTGTGCCATCTATGTGCCACCTTTGTGCATTATTGCCAATTACCTAGTTCCAACAGATACTCTCCCCAATAGTAGATAAGGGAGAAGTCCCCCCGTGTTTATGCTATTCTGGTGCATTGTCAATTTCCATATATTACCCTAGCCACACCACGAAGGGTAAATTTTACATCTTTAGCGCGAACTGGGATAGTCTCCCGTTCGCGCCCCAGAACACTACTCCTGACGCATGCGCGGGCCAATTGCCGGCCGCGCACGCTCTCTACGCATGCGCGGGCCGCTTCTCGACCGCGCATGCGCAATACTCAGCCGCACCCGGCACCCGGCAGTTGCAGACGCTTACTCTAGCGCTCCACACCCGAGCTTGCCTAACGCAGCTGAATGCTATTTAGACCCTCCCGCGAGTCTTTCTACCATTACTCTCCCAACAGGTGGGGTCAATCACTCAATCTATGACAGCATAAAAGCCGGTAACAGCAGTCATTCTCTACCGGTTCTGCGAAGGAGGCACAACAGGTCCCACGCTGGTGCTGGCCAGAAATCCTGTGAGTATGCTGAGTATCACCACCAAGGGTAAGCGCTCCCCACTTTTTTCCTACAGGTTCCCTAATCCCAATGGTCCTACCTCTCTCTCCCCCAACTAGGGCTTCACCCTGCCACTTCAATAACCTTGGAGCTACCAACAAGCATTGAAAGCGTAAGAAATGTTCCTTGCGCCACAATTCTTCACCTTTCACTGTAATTTTTACCGCTGTTTTAACCACTTCACCTTCGAAGTACTAGTGCGATACCACATTAATGATACCACCAGTATCATTACACTTGAGCCGCTCATAGTCTGCACCTGTCGCAATTTATGTCGGCTGTCACACTTTATGACCCATACTTTCTAGTGACTCTTTTTCTCCTATGTTTGTCCTGTACTTGTCCTCAATGTTAAATGTACAGGTGATCTTGAGAAGGGAATCCCCCATCTCACAGCTAGATACACTTTAGGGCGTGTAGACACATAGACTACACTACACAACCCCTAATTTTAACCCACACATATTTATTGTCCTGATGAAAGCCAGATTAACATAAGGCACTGGCTGAAACATGTTGACTACTCAAGGACGTAGGAGGTCGTAACCCGCCTCTAACGTCCCACAGCCTTATTTTTAACCGCTGGCAGAGGCCCTTTTAATAAAATATCCTCACCCCAGGGACCACCTGCCAAGCCGTTTTAACTTCACTTATCTTAGCACCTCACACCGCACACACAGTGACATACCTGCTCCGCTGTAATCAGGCGTCGAAGCACACCCGGGACACGCTAGGTGTCACTGGGTGGGCCCGATGATGAAGCATGCCACCAACTAGGTTGGTGGGTGAGGGCTTTCAAAAGACACCCAAGAGGTGCCATTGCCACCCGGCAAAATACTGAGTCGCTACATAACTAATATTAATCTACCATAACCGTGTCAGATTAATCCATTGTAGAGCTAGTCTCCTATTGATACCGATACATATAAACCGGGGATCTGGACTAGCTTTCTGGTCCTCTCTCTCCCTCTTGATTCTCGCCCTTTTCAAACATTTAACAGTTCATGTTCAGATTAATTTTTTTTAGGGATTCTACAAAGCAATTCTTGGTCTACTAACACTTGTGTTTTACCAGCTCAATGTACATTTACCAGTGACACATCGCCCAGGAGACAAAAATGTATTGAATGCAATCAGGTAATGGTGAAAACTACTACACCTCTCACACCCGATTAGAGTGAATCAGAGGCACTACAAAAGAACATGAAAAGTTGTACAATCTGATCTGCATTTAGTAACTGAGATCTTTAGGAATTAACCTCATTTTCTGAGATGAGATTAGATGCTATAATGCAATGTAAAAAGCAAAATCATCCCACCTTAAAGTCAGAATACTGTACCATATTGTAGTTGCACTGATATAGTGAATCATTCTCCAATATATGATCTGACATCTCCACTTTCTCTGGTTCCAGTGGCCCTTCCCAGGGTTTCTTTAGGTTCGCTAATGAGGGGTCTGAGTTATAGTTTAGAAACTAACAGCCAGATTCATGTAGCTTAATTGCGCTCGCAAAGGCCTTTGTGAGCGCAATTTTTGCATTTGGGATTCATCATCCCAAATGCAAAAATCGGTAATAGCGAATTCGCGAGGAATTACATTTAAGGAATCTCTATTTGAGATTCCTTAAATGCAATTCATCATCCATTTTCAAATTGCGAAATCGCAATTTCGGGCCGCTATTTACCGCGAGGTCAAACCTTGTGGTAAATAGCAAAAACTTAGAAAAATGCTTTTAAAAGCATTTTTCTAAGTTGCATGTTGCACACACACATGTCCTTTGGACATGTGTGTGCGCAACACCAATGTGGATTACCTTTCAGGGGTGCTACAGGGTGTCCTTTGGACACCCCTAGCACCCTTGAAATCGCATCCTTATTTGCGATCAGCAAATTGCTAATCGCAAATAAGGAATAACTCCCCATTCATTCCTATGGGCCTTTAGGCCCATAGGATTGAATGGGGAGTTATTCCTTATTTGCGATTAGCAATTTGCTAATCGCAAATAAGGAATGTGTAGGAATCGCAATTTATTTAGCGATTCCTACATGAATCCCGTTTTGCGAGTCTGTAATAGCGATTCCTTATGAATCGCTATTACAGACTCGCAAAACGGGTCTTTGATGAATCTGGCAGTAAGTAGGGGCCATATTGGAATTAAAATCATTGTCTGTGATGAGCCCATGACATGGATCGGGATTTTACATATACATGCAGA
The DNA here is from genome assembly GCF_964263255.1 of Lissotriton vulgaris. Taxonomy (NCBI): domain Eukaryota; kingdom Metazoa; phylum Chordata; class Amphibia; order Caudata; family Salamandridae; genus Lissotriton; species Lissotriton vulgaris. The sequence continues at coordinate 765,373,377 of NC_141693.1, read as the reverse complement.
CATGTGGTGCACCTACAGGTACTTATACACTTTCTGACTCAGTATTGAGAAATTCACTCATGGGTCAATTTTCACAGCTGTTTATGAAGCAGAGTGACACATAAGCAAGTAAATAGAAGAATGTTGAAGTGAAAAGTTTACACTTGTAAATTTGATTCACTCATGTGAAAATTACAGCAATAAGCTATCATTTTACATGTGGAAGAATGTGCTCACAGGGGTAACTTATGTGCATTACAGCATGAGGATATCAGAAGATAGCAAACATCCACACACTAGCAAGTTTGTGGATATCCTTAAACCTGGGAGGATAATTCCAACCCTGAAACGTTTCTGAGATTTAATCTGGTCAAAGGCAGCAGTAAATCAATGTTTAGGGTACCAAATGGGGAGGCAAGACCCCAAAAACTGGCAGTGGGTGTATAGAAAATCTCATGTCTCTGTGTGATCTCTCTGGTTTTTTTCAACTCTTGCTGGATCTTATAATTGTGCTAGTTTTAGAACTCTGTGCTCTTTATCACTGCTAACCAGAAGTAAAGTGCCAGTGCTTCCCTTTTAAACACAGTTGAATAGGCATATTCCTAATTGGTACATTTAACTTACTTATAATAACCTGGTATATGGTGCACAATGTACCCAGGGTCTCAAAGTTAAATGCAACTAGGGGACGGCAGCACCTTTTGGCAATCCACTACAGTAGTAATGCAAACATGGCTTCAGGCCTATCAGTGTAGTCCGCTGAAGTAGTGAAAACACTGCAATTATGACAGGTCAAAACCTACCTTTAAAGTATTAATAAATAACCCTAGGTAGGCCTTGTATCATACAAGGAAGGGTGCACAGTATTTAAAAGTAGGACATGTAGAAATGTAATGTTAACATATCCTTACAGTAACTAGCACCCAAAAGCTATGTTTCACTGTGGCAGGTCTAGCTGTCCTATGTAGAAAATCAGTACAGATCAAAATACTAATCCTGTATTTCGGGAACATGACTAGCTAGAAAAATAAAAATAAACAATTATTAAATAGTTATTAAAAATCTAATTCAATTGTGAAATAAAAATTTTAATAAATATTAAAGAAAGGTAACTTCGAAAGTAGTGGAGGCTAAATTTTCATTTGGTCTTCCACTTATGTCAGCCAGTAAATAGCATTTTAATAGGTGTGAAAAAATGTGACATGCTGCCCAGGACCAAACAATAGGTTGATCTGAATTGGTAGAGATGACTTCTCTGAACCGAACAGCATATGTAGGATTGGGGGCTGTGACTATTCTTTTTGACATTACTGTGTTAAATCCTACTTGAATGTCAAATTTTGCTTGACAGGCCGGCTGAGTTTTTACATTTAACATCGGGTGCAGTTAAAAGGAAGGGAATCAGGACGCCAAACCATTTCTTGTGTATCCACTGTCTGGTTTCTGAAAACCCCTGCTTTGTTCTGCCAGACTTCTGTCTCTAAGTTTACTGGATTGCCATGACTGCTTTACACTGTTTTGTTGTGTTAGATATGAGAGGATACTAGCATTGCCATAGTACAGCTCCCCTCTGGCCCCCGCCGGATCTGAGGAACAACGGAAGAGGAGAGGAATTGTGTCTGTGACCTGAGAGGAGGTGTAAAGTTCGAGACCTGCTTTATTTTGTACCCAGGACAAAGAAGTGGGCTTACAGTGTCATATCACTGACCTCCTGATCAAGTTACAATAAGCCTCTCCTGCAACTGCCCAGCAGATCGGTGGCTGGACTAGACCTTGGGCCTTGGCCTCTGTCCGACACCCTGTAACTCTCTAAGTGCCTCCCCTGAGGTCATGATGGGCTTTAGAAGTGTACTCCTATGGCAGATTAAGACTTCAAAGGTCTTCAGTTAGAAGGTAAAACCTTTGACCATGATAAACCTGGCTTTTGTATCTGACCAGTGCTGCTAGAGGCCAGCATCAAATTGCATCTACGCTCTGACGTACCACGAGAATTGACTATCCTTGGCGCGTTATGCTTCTTGGAGCTATTTCTATTTTAAACTTTAATAATTCATATCTCCAGTCCCCCTCACTGGCTTTTTGTCATTTTGATTATTAAAGTGTACTCTATTTTCTAATTTGGTTTGGGATTTTTATTGTTCTGCATTTTGAGTTTATTACTGCTTTGGTACTGCATAAATATTTTACACATTGCCTCTAGGATAAGCCTGCCAGCTTTGTGCAACAGCTGCCAGGGGGTTGAGCTTAGGTTTGTTTCGTGACTATAAGGGTTCACCATTACAAGTGTTGTAATTATTCCTTTATATGGGCAGTCACCCATACCAAATAAAAAAATCAAATTTCCTATAAGTGAATGGAAAGAGGGTTTTCTGGAGGGAAATACTTCTTGTCATGCAGTTAAATAATAGCAAGTATATTTATATAGAACATTTACCCCTTCAGAAAAATACACTTGCTTCATTTCCAAATGTGTATGTTTATGCTTGAATTAGTCCAGTGAAGCTGAGGCATTCGGGCATCACAGGAGTGCTCCTGAAATTTGTGTGAATCCCAAGAAAAGTGGATATCAAAATTAATGAAGAAAAACCATCTTTCTGGGTTTGCACAATTATTCATATGGTTTACTGGAAAAGATCCTTTTCTAGGACAGTTCGAAACACTGTAGCTGATGATTCCCAAGGAAACCTAGTCGTGGAGGATCCCACAAGGAGAGAAACAACCTGACAAATAAAGCAGGTTCATGGAAATGGCTCAAAGTTCATTTAAACATGCTCAAAGCTGATCTAAATGTGCTCAATACCCCAAACCTCAACCAGATGCAAAGCCCATTTAAAAAAACACAACATTGATTTAAACCAGATTCTAAAGAGAGGTGATTTCTCTTTCCCCCTCTCTGTGAATAAGGTGGGAAGACTCAATCCCAACAGTTCGGAAAACAAAAACAACAAGCAAGTTGCATGAAGCATATAGAATCTCCGGTATTGCAAAGTCTTGCGCAGCTCGCGGGGCGTACACTGAGGGAGAGAAATATAGGAATGAACATGGCAGTTTCAGGGTGAAACACATCCTCTAGCGCGTGAGGAGCCCTTGTAGTACTGGAGGCAAAGGCCTGGAAGAACATTTCACCGAACACCTGATTTTGGTGATTTAAGCACACAGGTCCTGACACTTAGCAGTCACCAGTGACACCTTGTCCTTCTTCAGTGCCACCATGTATTTTTCACCCCTGCATCTACGAGGCAGAAAGGCTCAGTTTGTTTTGTTCTTCACCAGCGGTGTACTAGTCTCTGCTGTTTAAGGAGGTTACCAACAATGTACATCTATACCATAGAGGAAGAAACAAACTCCTGCTCGTCCTGCAATGAGAAGACTGATGTTTTTTTTGCAATGATCTTATAGTTCGGGGTGAGAGGAGGGCAGAGGTGAGAGGAGGACACATGCTGTGAGAGGAGATGCGCATGCTAAGGCAGACGCTGAAGAAGAGAGGTGCACATTGCGCAGACTGCTGTAAACACACTGGGGACGTCACAACGAGGGTTGCAGGAGCGGGCCCCACCGGAAGGGCTGAATACTTTCACCTGAGACCTCAGACGGAAAAGGTGGAGGAGGTGGAGACCGGGGGTCATGAGACCGGTGAGCGGAGGATCAGAGGTCACGAGGGAGTAAAGAGCAATCACAGAGTCCAAACAGCAAGCTAGTAAGCAGAGCGGAGGGGCCTAAAACTAAAGGTAAAAGGAACATCAGAGGCCACCTAAGGGACTGCTCAATAACATACGACATTATATGAATCGAGATGCCATTGTGCTTATTTGTGCCAGGGCAAGACCTGGCATAAAGCCCCAGGCTTTGGCCTAAGAATTCCAAGCTACAAGTCTTTACTCTGGCGCACCTGTATTTTTTTCTGTCTTCGGTTCTAGTCCCAGCCACAAGAGAGGGAGGCTTTTTGGATCATAGGCCCAAGGACTTTAGAGAACATGGGAGTAAGGTAAATCTGGCACAATTAGGAATAGCGATCAAGGATTAAGGATCAGACAACAGCCTAAAGGTGGAGAGTTAAATCGGTTAACTAGTTATCTTAGTGACAATGAGGAGAAACGACTTGACGAAGCAGATCCCGGTAGACACATGGTCGACTGTACCTTAGGCATGAGGTACTGGGCGGTTGCCCACGGTGCATGTCCAGCATTAAGCCCTGCAGCTTGTGTCCATGGTGCTCTCAACTGCTGATGGCGTAAGTAAACACACTTTACTCCTATAACCAGTGATTTGCATAGTGCCCAGTACCTGTGTTCTGTACAAGCGGTCAGTACTCAGGCCCTTTCTACTTTGCCTGCCTGGTTCTGTTTGACCCCTCTTGAGGGACTTTAGATTAGACTGGTCCCTGCGTGTCTACTATTAAAATCCTGACGTAGCCTGGATATGATAGCCAAAAAGCAAAGGGGTCAGCAGTAGGAAGATTAACAAAGGAGGTCAGCCCCAAGCTACAGATGTATGGAGGTGGTGAAGTGGATCTTCTGACCCAAATAGGTGACATTTTAAGCATGGACAAATGAAATGAAAGCTTGAGACATGTGTGCTCAGGGAAAATAATTGCATAAAGGCCTTTCTAATTCAATCCTGTGAGTTAAATGGATTTACTGGCCTAAAAAGGCTCAATAAAGGTAGTAAGCCAAATGGAGTAAAAGGGGCCAAAGAAAAGGCCGATCCTCTAGTCTTGGATGAAAATAGTATGGCACAGACTTGTAGAATCGGTAAAGCAAATAAGGGGTACAGGAAAACGACCCAACAAGAAAAGGAGGGAGCCCAAAAGTGTTTAAAAGCTGATTTTATCAATTTGTCAGTCTCCCTGAGGAACTTTGTAACTTCGAACTTTTACACTCCTAAGAGTCGGAAATGACCTAATTTGTCAGGCCTATCAAAGAGCTTATGCTTAACCTGACCAAACCAGGTCAGGTTACAATGACACAAATACTATCAAGCTACCTCAAAACTTTAGGTCGATCCTGTGAGAAGGTGGCCAGGTATATGCAGTCCACTAATTAAAGTAGGTACCCTGCCCCAGTCCACACAACCGTTATGATGTATGAGGTCAAAGATAACCCTTAGAAAGCTATCCTAGTGGTAGCTGTGGAGAGCAGCCTTCAGGCTTAATCTTGAAGGAATGTAAAGCCGCTTGTTTTACCAGAAAATCACCTCCTGAATGACTAAATTAAAGGAGAACTACACAGTAGTTATATAAAAATATGTATTTATTAATATAACACTCTCTACTAATCTTTACATGAGATTGGAACATGAAGCACACAATACTTAATCAATAGAACATTCGTAAGAAGCACAATACACAGCGGGCTCCAGGGGAGACCGAAACATATACTAAAAAAATGGTATAACAATCACGACTTGACTAGACACAGTGCTTAGAGCACGTAGAATCGTTGGGACCCTGAGGAACGTCCCAAGGCAGTGACACAGGGCGCCCACGGAGGACGAGTGCAGTAAGGAAACAAGACTGCATGCTACGTACAATTCTATGGGAAATTCGTGGTTGCAAAGTTACAGTTTAACAACACTTCTATGAGAACTTCAAGTAAAACCTTTGGAAGATAGGAGGTTCTAGAGCCAACCCACCAGTGAGTACCGAAGTACTCGCTACGTATCCCAGAGGAGCCGGGTGCATAGGGGTCAAGTGGTGTCGGAAACTTTTGTCGATTTCAATGGAGAGCTGCAAAGAAGTACTGCTCCCAGGAAGGCGAAGAGTGTCCGGGGGAATCCAAGCCTGGATTCTAGGTGAGAGGAACCTGAAAGCAGAAGGGACAGATTCTGGGTCACGTCGGGTGAACAGGGGCTCGGTAATCGAATGCCCACCGATGTTGGGTGCTTCAGGTGTCGAAGAAGGGATGCTTGATTCTGCAGTCACGGGGACCAGGAGACGTCGAAGATGACCAGGATCCGGAGGTAAGCTGGCCCACGAAGGATGTTGAGTGCTGAGGGGTCGGTGTCCGGCTGGAGCACCAACAAGCCTTGGCAAATGCAACCCACGCAGGCAGAGCAAAAAGGTTACGGTGTGGACCAGCAAGGTCCAGGGGACTCTCCAAAAAATGGAGAGTCAGGGCACATCTGGAGCAACCAGGTAAGCCCAACAACAAACAAGGTGACCCTCGCCAGGACCCACAGGCCAACGGACCAGGAGTCATGAGGGGACCTCCAACAAATTTACAAAGTACCAGCCCACGGAGCACTTAGTGCGTGGAGGCCGGATTTCTTCGGTGCAAATACTGCTCAGGGTCAGGACTACATGGAGTCCAATGCACAAGCTCGGGGATCGCCAACAAGCATATGCACTTGCAAATATACGCGGTGCACAGGGGTTCGGGTCACACGGTTTCCACGAGGGAGACTTGTCTCAGAATTGCTGAGAGGTCAGATATCCCTCAGAAACCCACCTCCTGTGTTGCTGAAATCTTCGAAGTCCTCAGGAGCTCTGGAGAAGCAAGCCGGTAAGATGAGCTTAGGTGCCTGCTACTGCAGGGGAGTAACTTCTTTAATTCAAGGGAGATTCTTCAGTCGTGCAATCGTTTTGCAGGCAGTCACAGTACTTGGTTTCTTCTTAGTAGAATCATGTCCAGGAAAAATCTAAAGTCCTGTAGCCAGGTAACCCAATTTGTACACTTGGAAAGGGGTTGGAAAGATTCTAGGGACCCTCCTAGGGGAAGGGCAGGACAGAGGGGTGGCTACACCCATGTCCTTTGTCCAGTTTCCAATGGCTTCCAAAACTGGTTTGAGCTGGACTATGCACAGGGACACCAAATGTGCCCCCAGTGCAGACTTTCTGGCACTCTCAGAATGCACCCACCCAGCCCCAACACACTAAACCCTGTCTGGGAGGTGGTTACACCTCCCTGTGAGAGGATGCCTATTGTCATGCCTTCTTCTGTGCAAGCTTGGCTCAGCAGCAGGAGAGCAGAAGCGTGTCTGTGGCTGGCAGTGTCCATATTGTGCTGCCAGGATCAAAAAAGCTGGTACCGGGTAGACAGGTGACCCACAGTAGTGGTTCTAGAAGGGTGGAATCATACCTCCCACACCAGTTACTGGTGTGGAGGTATGATTCCAAGGTGTATGACTCCAAACACAACATTTCTAAGCAGCCGTTTAAAAGTTAGACCAATATTTATTTATTTGTTTTTTATATGTCTGGCTGTATCACCGTCAACCCCGGAGAATATTATCTGAATGCTGCAGAGGGGCCCTACTCATGCAGGGGCACCCTATTGCATAAAACCCAGCACCCTGCCTTCAGGATTGATAAGGTCTGTCATAGGGGTGACTGATAGGTTTTTATGTGTAGTGATTTAGATAGATATAGTGAACCTATATTGAAGTAAGTGGTGCAAGCACTAGCTTACACAGGCTGCTGTAGCAGACCGGTTGTGTCATTTTGAATGGCCTCATGGGTGGCATAATACATGCTGCAGCCCATGGGAGGCCTCTGGGGTACCTATGCCCTGGGTTCATGGTGTACCATATACTAGGGACTTATAAGGGTACCCCAGTATCCAATCTGGAATGAACCTAAAGTACATACTAAGCAATTTAAGGGAGAAATCAGATAGAATGGGGTCCTGGATAGCAGGATCCCAGTCAGACTAGACCAAAAACAGTGAGACATCAAATTCCATTCCCTCGTACTTGATAAAGCCACGTTTAGTTCCAGAAAACACGCATGGATGGTTATATCAAATTACAAAACACTCGTGGCAGCCCCATACCTAACAATCACATTTTCAGCTCACAGAAAACAGAAACTAATGGGACTCCGTTTTGGGAAATTTCCATCGATTATGGACCAACCTATCTGGGTGCATGATGAACCGAAAATCTGCAGACTATGTGGGAGGAGCAACGAGGACTTCATTCACCTTGTCTGTATCTGCCCGAATCTAGCTCAAGCTCGAAGTTCTCTTTTAAAAAAGTCTATGAACGAGCGGGGTATAAGAACGTGCAGATCTGCAATTATGGCAACCTTGAACCCAGTAGACACGCGATTGAACTGCCTACTACTAAAGTTCCTTGCAGCCCACTCTCAAGCGCTAAAATACACTGCGGCACCCTGTCAACAAAGGGATAAAACAACTGTGGTAGCTCGGGGAGTGAGCTTTCCGGAACATTAAAAGGAAAAAATCAAGAACTTTAGAACTAAGCTATACAGACTGCATTTTAATCATACTTTATTTGATTTTAAATAAACTCGGTATTAGACGGAGAATGTTATAGAATATACTAACAGAGATTGCACCTATATATTAAGACATTTTAAACACATTAGTCGATTTTTAAAATGTATTGTTGTGGTTTTAATTAACTGAAACAATAAAAACTTTTTCACTTCACTTCTTCAGTGAGACATCAGCAAAAAAAGTGGGGGTAACCATGAGAAGCAGATCCTACTTTCCTACAGATCCTTTGAGGGTGTCTGACCGAATAAGGTATATGTTCCTAAGAGATCAGAGAACTCTAAGGACATTGTGAAAAAGTTAACAAAAAGGAACGTTTGTTCAAATGTGCGAAAGTGGACAGTGAAGATATAGGCAATACTGATGTTAATGTCAAAAGTTAGTAGTAAAACTATTGACAATATTAAATGCATAAATAGCAGTATGCTAAGCGATCCTTCAATGAAGTTAAGCGGGAGTTGGGAGCTACCCTGATCTAACCTTTAAGGACAACAAGTGCAAGAGGAGAGTAATGGAGGATATTCCACCAATATTCGCTGATATACAATGTGAATGTGATGGTAGCAATAATGCGATCAAAGGTAACAATATGGATAGAGGCTGTTTACTGAGCAGGGAATCAAACTCTGAAATAGCTGGGGATGGTAAAGAGGATGATATAGGATTGGGGTTGGGAGATACACTATGGAAAGGGGAGAATGTACAAGCTATTCACCCACCTCGGTTATCCTCCTCTTCCCTACTAGAAAGATGTCCTTTGCAGGGGCCTGTTGAGACTTCAGACTTGTTTTCTGATGGCGTCTCGGAGGAAGACCAAGGGACTGCTCCTACTTCGACACCTCTGCTCAGAACTCCCTAGATAATGCCACAAATTCTCTACTTTAACTCTGTTCGCACTGATGCAATCAACCTTTTTAGGGTATGGTGAAACCCATAGTTATATCAAATAACCAGCAGGCAAAATAGATCCTACTACCTGAAGGTATAAAGAGACCATTGATGAAATTAGGGGACCCAGAAACAAACTTGATTAATAACCTCGGAACAGACACGCAGATTGGTTTTAGGTCTAAGGGAGAAAAAGGTTCCTCCAACCTTTTAGCATACAAACTGGGAGAAAGAAGACAAACAGGGCTCGCACGCCAAAAGGAGGGCATTCACATCACAAATTGTAAAACCTAGTGGGAGAGTTTCAAAAGGCCACGGAGGAAAAGCTACAGTTATAGGATTTCCCAAAAGGCAGTTGTAAGTCAACCGAAGTTCGATACTACTGAGTCAAAAAAAAAAAAGAAACAAGGTAGGACAAACCCTGAAGGTGATTATAGTTCAGCTGATACACAATAAATGCAAATGCGCTGTCTACACGAGAACTAAAGAGGGCCAGTTTTGAGTGGAAAAATGGGATGTATCCTTGTGCTTCGGGCCATTTTCTGCCTTGGGGACTAAGCCTACCCACACAAGTGAGGTACCCTTTTTATCGGGAGACTAAGGGGAATGCTTGGTGGGAAGAAGTTTGGGGCTACCTGCAGATTCCAGTATTTCCTTCACAGAAATCTTAGGAACATTTGTTTTTTGGTCAAAGATAGCACACGATTCTGGGCAAAAAAAATGGTGAGAGCCACGCAAGTCACCCCACCCTGGATTCTCTCAGGTGTCTAGTTTTAAAAAAATTGCAAGTTTGTTAGGTTTCCCTAGGTGTTAACTAAGCTAGGGCCCAAAATACATATCTTGCCACTTTGCAAAAAACAGGGTAAGCTTTAAGTGAAAAAAAATGTGATGTATCAATGTATACTTCGGGGAGGCTAGCCCTACCCACACAATACAAGTGGGGTACCATTTGCATTAGAAAACATTGGAACATAAAATAATAGACCATTTGCTATTACCAATTGGATTTCGCTGCAGCTGTGCCTTCCAAATGTAAGCCAGTGTGTAAGAAAGAAGACATTATGAAAAGTACCCTATAAATCATATTAAAGTAGGGGTACTTACATATTCAGAGATCTACAAATAACCACTCCATATCTTGTGCCCATTTCAAAAGTACATAGGTTTCCTCGAAACCAATTTTTCACTCTACATATTCCACCATAAGAATTGGCCTATATATTTTAGAAATCTATAGCTTTCTTGAATCACCCATGGGTTTCACACTGGTTTCCACCACAACCTGGAAGTAGGTTGAGAGCACAACAAATAGGAAAAATGGGCTAACTTTTTGAAAAAGGCCAAAACTGTGGTGATTTTTTTTTAATTTTTTTATTCAGCCCTCAATTTTCCTGGAAGCTGGGAAGATTGTGACTTTAGCAAAGCAAACTGTTCGCTGAGGCCATATAAAATTTAAAAACCAGACTTTTACCTAGGGCACTTTTTCCCTATTTTGACCCAAACCCACAAAATGTAGCTATGTTTTGCCTATTTTCTCAGTCCCATCCCGGGGAATCCACAAACCTGTGGTACCTTTAGAATACCTAGGATTTTGGAGTAAAAAGGGTGTATATTTGGCATGGATATGTGGAAGAAAAGTTATTGAGCACGAAGCGCACACTACCCTTAATAACCAAAACAGGGCTCAGCACTGGAGGGCAAATGGCCCAACAGTTATGGGGTAAACTGAAATAACATCAGGGAATTTGGAACTGGTAGGATTCTGTATGTCTAATGAAGGTGAATTAACTAACGTAGAATTCTCCCCGAAAGTAATCGTAGATAAAATAATTCAAATAAAAATTAATGTATGGAACATGGCATGCTGATTAGTGACATTCCAGGTTGCCGGAAGACTTATTTATTTATTTTACAGATTTGTAGAGCGCATGGCTGCCCGTGAGCGTCCCAGCGCTAAGTGACAAGAACCTGATGAGGGCGAGCCTCATGGGAATAGCCATGTTTTGAGTGCTCTGCGAAATGAGAGAAGGTTGGGTTGAGCTCTGAGGTTTGGAGGAAGCGTGTTCCAAAGTTTGGACGCATTGTATGAGAACAGTCGGCCGCCAGAGCGAGCTCTCCTAATTCTAGGTACAGAGGCCAAATTGCAGTTGGAAGATCGAAGCGTTCTTGTGGTGGTGTGAGGTGAGATGAGGTTTTGTAGTATAGGGGGAGCCCTATTGTGCAGAATTATGTAGGTCGTGCAGAGAGCCTTAAATTGTATTCTCTCCTGAATGGGGAGCCAGTGTAGGACATTCAAGGAGGGTTTGGCTGAGCAGCGACGATGGGTTCCTGTGAGAATGCGGGTTGCGGCATTTTGTGCTGTCTGAAGTTTTGCCAGTACTTTTTTGGGGGCACCTAGATACAGGGCATTACCGTAGTCCAGGCGGGACAGCACAAGGCCGTGGACAAGGAGTTTGCGGGACTGTGCCGGGAGTAGGGGTAAGATTTTCCTTGCTGACCTTAGGAGGCCGTGACATGTTCCAGCCGTTTTCCGAGCCTGGGCTGAGAAGTTGAGGTCTTCGTCTAACCAAATACCCAGGCTCTATATTTCTTGTTTAGGAACAGGGGGAGGACCCATGGTTGAAGGCGTAGAGAGGTGTGGCTCACTGGTTAGAGGCGGCAGACCCGAGTGCAGAGAACGGCCCGGGACCAGGGTTCGATTCCCGACGCGGCAGGGTCTTGGACCAGGATCAGCGGACTGATAATTCTCGCATCGGTGCCCACTCCGACCTGGGAGCACACTCGGCAACTCTGGGCATTAGCTTGCCTCATCTCTACAACGGCCCCCACAGACGCCAGGGATGCCTGGTTTCACCCTGGAGATACCCAAAAGGGACCATCTCACAGGGAAAACCAGGACGGGTTCCCCAGCAGTCTACAGCGCCGGGACACTCGGGTAGAGTAACTGTGCGCTATACAAGTATCCCACATTTACATGGATGTGGAGTGATATAGGGATTTATTGCCCAGAATCATTATCTCCGTTTTATGGTTGTTTAGCTTGAGGTGGGAAATGTTCATCCACTTAGTTATTTCGATAAGACAGGTTTCGAGGTTGGGAAGGGAATGGTCTTGCTGACTTAAGGATACCACCAGTTGAGTGTTGTCGGCGTAGGTCAGTAGCTTAATTCCGAAAGGGGCGACGACTTTCTCGAGGGGGGACATATAAACATTAAAAAGGGTTGGGCTCAAGGATGAGCCCTGAGGTACCCCGCAGCTGATGGCTGTGGATCTGGACGTAAAGGTGCCATCGGCCACCTGGAAGGATCTGTTCTTGAGGAAGGATTCTAGCCAGGCTAAGGCAGTTCCTGCAATACCAAGGTTGCTGAGCCTTTGGATCAGTATTGAGTGGTTGACGGTGTCGAAGGCAGCGCTGAGGTCCAGGAGGATCACTGCCACTGATCCTCCTGAGTCCATGATTTTCCTTGCCTCTTCGACTACCGCCAATAAAATACTAATCCGAAAAGTGAAAGGATAAATGCAAATAAGTATGTTACACAGCAAATTAAACCCTTGTGAAGAAATCCCGGCGAACTGTACTCTACGCAAATTGAATTGCCTCAGATGTCAATGTGCTTCCTGTGTAAAGCAAATCGATGATGATAAGAGAGGAGAGACCCCTCAAATTGTGTCAAAACTGTTACCTTTACAAATAATGAAGATGAGAGGAGAAGGAATTGGCATGCATCAGATTAGGAACATATGCCAAACAGATATACGGAGCCAGAGTGGTACTATGACTAGGCCAATAGGCAACCCGCAGCAAGTAAAATTCTAGTTTGGAATGTGCATGGATTTATTGCTTTCAAGGCTTCAGCTACCTATAAACTCCTTTTAGAGGAATATACTATATTTATATTGCATGGAACTTGGCTGCGGGAGGGCTCCTCAGTAAAAGGGTTCATTGTAATCAGTAGGGAGGCCAGTTCATCTTCTAGGGTAAGGTACACCTCTGGCAGTCAGCTGATATTGATCTCAGTACTTGTTGTTAAAAGAGCTAGCAAATCATACACATCTTGTACCTGGCTTCTGGCCTGTTTAATTCTATCACCAAATTTAAATATGATCCAAGATCTTATGGTTTTTGTCAAACTGTAAGAGGTTTTGGGGTGCATTTTTTAATTGAACCCAGATTTGTAAGCTCTTCATAGTCCATACCCCTCGGCCAAATGGTTTTAGAGGGAGGTTTTCATTTAAAAACTCCACTAACTATTTTTGACTATTGCGTTCAGGATGCCTTGCATGGTTATGAGATACCACAGGTATTGTATTTGGGAGTAAAATTTGATAAGCCACAGGAGTTAGCAATAGCCCTTGCCCAACATGGTCTGAACAATCAGAATGGGTGCTTTACAGGCAACTTCCCTGCGGCTGCTACTTTTAGATATGGTAAGAACAAAACCCCTATAGATTACACCTTTGTTTCAATGGAACACTTTTGTGTGGTGACAAATTTCCAAGTTATTGATTTGGGATAAGTGAAATTATAGGATGGAACTGGTGTAGAATTACGCTCTCGGATCTAATGGGGAACATGTAGTGGCCTTACCGTCTGTTTATAAACGTAGGATAAAGGTTTCGAGAAAGGAGGCTAAATTGCTGGATCGAAGATCGACATAAGGAATGATGTTGCAGCTTTCATTGCGATCAACTTGAGTAGTATAGTTGGTTGATTTGTAAAGTTCAGGCCCTTCAGAAAACATGAATGCTCACAAACTAGACTATCAGGGAAACAGCAATTTGGCTGGTTTGATACCGAGTGTCATGCCATCAGAAGAGAGGTCAATAAGACAGACGTAGGACAGCCACCAACCAAGAGACCACGGTTGCAGAGGCTTTTGGAAATTCCAACACTTTGCTCTAAAAAGAGGGACATTTTATGAGCACAATTGGAGCAAGATGCATGATGCAATTAGCAAGGGCAATGGCGAATATGATGCATGTGATTTCACCTGCAAACTTGGAGGCTCAGGTTTTAGACACTGGGCAAAGTTAATTTCTGAGCTTTATAAAAAATCAAATTACGAGGGAAAAAATGATCATCAAAATGATCATGTACTTGACTCTACTCTTCTGTGATTGCAGGAGACTGGAATAATTGCAGAGATAATTTCAAATTTAAAATCCTCATGAGCTGGTGGCCCAGATGGACAACCGATTGCCCTCCAAATCAAACCTGTTATGGTGGGCAAGCTTTTTAAGTCTTTTTTTTCTACTAGCACTGGGTGTATCCCTCCTTCAAGTTGACATTCTGCTGTACAAGTTGGAATTGCATTTGTTTATTAGTCTGTTCTGCTGTAATTTACAATCACAGACAGGTCAACTTGTCAAATTCTCTTATGCACTTCAGCTTTCCAAAAATTATGCTTTTCTGCTCAGCCTTCTGGCTCCAGTCTATGAAAATTTCCATTATTATTTAGAGGCACCGATTCAGTATCTAGATCAATCTCTAAATAAAATATGAGTGCCAGGCTTGTCATACCTTATGGGTTAACCTCATCGCTGCTTGAGAGATTCCTCTGCTGTGCTGGACAGCAATAAAAACGGGTGTGGTCATGACGAGCTCAGCTCGTCATAAGCACACGAGCACTGTGCTGCATGACGAGCTGAGCTCGTCATGAGCATGGAAGGGGTTAAAGTGTCTTCCATTACAGTTTCTGTTATTTTGGCATGACTTAAGATTTAGAAATGAGCTCTTCAGAGAACACTTAGGCAAAGATGCTAATATATATTGTGTAACATACACCCATAAAATGTATTTGGGCCCTGCTATTTATTGTTTAATGACTATGTAATCATTACCTAAAGTTACTCTGGAGCGTGTACCTTGACCACGAATGTTGATGTTGTGAGAAATGAATTACCCCGTCAAGTGTAAGACCAAAACCTGTGGCATACAAATAACCTAGCCATGACAAGAAAGAACTCCATCAGACCTATAGCTGACGGTCTCTGTGGATTTTATGGTTCAGAATTGGGTTGCTGACAAAAATCTTAATGTATGAAAATTGCCAATGGTACAGTGGAATTTCATGGAGGCCTGGGGGAATCTGTGCAAAGGTAGGCATTCAATTTTTGGGATCTTTCAATGCACTTCCCCAAAATTTGTGCTTACCATAAGTAATGACAGATTTTTATTGTAAATTAAGAGAAGCTAGTTTTTCAAATGCACCTGATAGCACTTGTTAATTTAATTCTTACTTAATTTGTTTGCTACAGAAGGTTTGCCAAAGGTGCTGGTGTCAGAAAAAGGGAATTTAATTAATGTCCAACAGGATTCAGGTCTCTCTAAGAGGGAACAGGACTTTTTACCATTCTCAAGGTAATAAATTGTTTGAGAACAAACAGAATGTTTGAAAAGATGCACACCACATTCTACTAACACCCTTTAAACAACTAAGAGGACACAACAGAACATATAGATGTAGAGCAGGGACCAAATGTTAAGGACCCAACAGAAAGGAGGTAAGGAAGTAAGTTAACAGGTTGCATGCTGTAAAGGATATGAATTGCAAGCTGGCAATGTGATTAGAATTAAGATGTCTGAAGATGTGATAAAAGAAGGACTTCAATTATAAGGAAGTGGTGTAGTAGGTTTCAAGGTTTGGAGCGGGGAAATGAGCATGGAAAGAGTGGCTAAGGTCAATAGAAAAAGGGAGGCATTGAAATGGGAAGAGGTTGTGAAGAGGATTTTAAGTCCACTTAATGGAGAAAGTAGTTATTAGAGTTGCACAAGTGGTTACCTGCAAACTGATTTCCACATGTCTGAAGAACGTAAGGAAATATAACCATTGAAAATGTTTGTAACATCTTAATGCCTTATTACATGTATTCTCTTCTCAATTGCATATGGTTTTGATGTGGTTGTAATGTTTTTTCTGTTGCATGCTCAATATGTATCGCTGTCTTAGCAAAAGAAAGGCAAGTTGTATTTAAAGAGTGGATGTCACTCCTGGTCAAGTTGTGAGCCAGCATTCTCTTATTGACTTATAATGGCAGCTCTGTATTGGATTGGGGCATTTCCAAGAAAGGCAATCAATGGCAGAATCAGTAATAGTACACTACTGGCTGCTGATATACAGCATTCCTAATTCTTTTTTCCAAAAATACCTTAATTTTTTGGGCACCAAGTCAGGGAAAAGTTGCAACCTAATCTGCCACTTAATGAAGCGCTCTATCATAGGCTATTACAAACGTAGCTGTTCTCCAGGGCATAACAGTAGTTGTTTCTGATTTCCCTAGTGCCAGAAAGCACAGAGGAGCTCCTGTGTGCCTTATAAGCTTTTTCATTAATTTATTATTGCTTTTTTAATTTTCCAATTAGTTTCCTCCATCATTAAAGCAGAAAGAATGACGTCAGTAAACATAAACATAATCCCTAAACCAAAAAACAGTGAATCAGTCAGTCAGTCAAATTTGCTTTATTCGAGATAAAAAACACTCATAAAAGCATGATTTTTAAAACCTCCATTTGCTGGTACAAATTCATTTCAATCAACAATAACTAACTAACACATATATATAAAAATACAGATAAAAGCTGTTTAACAATATTACATTTTTTTAAAACAATCTCAGAATTCATGTATTTATGAAGATCATATAAGCTCTTTCGTTTACATTACACATGAATGCAATACATTTTAAAATTTCTAGAATCATATACATACTAAAAGGGATCGAATTAATCATGACAAAAATGTTTTCCTAAAGGCCCAAACCCATCCGAGATATTTTGCAACTGCATATGAAATAACGGGTAAAGTGCTAGTGCAAATTAGTCTTAGTGCCACCACACTGTCCCTTGTACCTAGCAGTCTGCAAACAGCTTTTAACCAAACTCGTCTTGGGGTGCTATAAGCTATACATTCAAAAAGAAGATGGGCAATGGTCTCTTTGTCAATCTTACAAACGGGCACATGTTGAAACTGCCTGAAGACCACCTTCCTGTTAACGATCTTATCGGAAGGGACCCCGCTCTTAATTTGCAAATAGAGCTTTCTATCTCCCGGTTTTGTAATACCATCCCAATATGGCTCTAAGTTGGGGACAGCTTTACACTCCAGGAAACGACCGTCCATAGTAGAGGGATCAGCAGTAGTCCAATTTCGGTATGCAATCATTTCCCAATGTTTTTCTTTTAGAATAACCTTCGATGGGAATGGGACTACCTCGGGGTTCTCCCACAACCCCTTCATACCCATTCCCACTAGATTTTTTAGAAAGATCCTTTAACCAGGTTATCTTATGAAAATGATCATTTTTAATTACGTCCGAAAAACCCTGGGCATAGTGGGCAAGTTCAGGGTTACCCAAATCCGTCGCCAGTATAATATTGGGCACAATCTAGAAATATCTACCAAGGCTTTCCTGCCTAGATCATATCGCAGTGGTTTCATTGGTGACCTCTTGGGTAGATTAACAAGGTTACGCAAAAATGTATTCTCAGCAAGTGTTAATGGTGTCAAGTTATCGTATCCCCATATCTCAGCACCATAAAGTGCCGAGCTTAGGGCTTTTGTCTCATACACTTGGAGAGCTGGCTGTATTGGCTTGGTCAAAATTTCTTATGCTCTAAGAGTATTGCTCCCGCATTTTGACGGACTTTCAAGGCTGCCATTTCAACATGTTTCCCCCACTTAATGCCCTAGTCCACATGGATGCCCAAATAGTCAAAATCCGACACCATTTCCACTTTTAGCCCATTTATAAAGAAATTCCCTTTGAAACTACTATGTGGGTTGAACACCATAAGTTTTGTTTTTTCTACATTTACTTCCAGCCCATGCTCAGTACAGAAATCCTCAAAAATCTTCAGCGCTCGCTGGAGGCCACTAGGAGTTTTTGATATAAGAGTATCGTCCGCAAATAATAAAATCGGGGTTTTCATTCCAGCCAAAGTGGGGGCATCTACAGATTCTGACAACATACGTCCAACTACCCCGTTAATATATAGTGAGAAGAGCGCGGGGGCCATGGCACAGCTATGGCGAACCCCACGCTCTACAGGGAATGCAGGAGTAACTTGCCCATGCCCCTCCATTGTATTTTTGCGTGATTTGACTCATGTAGCCTCATTACTAGCGTTAGGATATCTGGTGGCATACCTAACTTATTCAACACATTCCAAAACTTGGCTCGTAGCACCAAATCAAAAGCTGCTCGCAAATCAATAAATGCGGCATAGATGCTACCTTTCCCTAGTAATACAGCCTCTCAATGTAATAAAGTAAAACAGAAGATCTGATCAGTGGTACTCGCTAATTTGCGTAAGCCTGCCTGAAAGGGGGAGAGGATATTTTCTTCTTCTACCCAATCTAAGATTTTATCTAAAATCATTTTCCCGATCACCTTTTGTACCTTATCAATCAGGGTGATAGGCCTATAGTTCCCAGCCTGCGTTTTGTCACCTTTCTTGTATATAGGGATTATTACGGACTCTTGCCATGACCTTGGTACTGGGGCTCCCAGGGCCACAGCATTGGCCAGCCTCATGATATGCTGGTCCCAGTGCATTTTATCGTAGAGGAAGACATCCGCTGTGACCCCATTTGGTCCCGGTGCTTATCCCCTTGAAACGGCTTTCAGTGCCACTTTTACATCACTATTAGTAAAAGGTGGTTCTAAACAGAAGATATTATTTATGGGTTTCCCAGGCCTGTCTTCAAGACTGCATGCATATTGGGGGCCAAAGTGATCTACCCAGCTTTTCTGTATTACATAGTTAACGGGCGGTTCGGGACGGCCTCCTTTCCCCCACTTAACAATATTCCAGAAGAGTTTAGAGTCCTTTGAGGTACTGGCTGATTTAAGAGCCTGCTAATGTTGTTCATCCCATAGGGTCTTTGCCAAGTAGACAGTTTTCTTATAATTCTGTCTAGCTAGTCTTACAGTGTTAGGATCTCTTCTTTTAAGAGCTACACCTAGGGATGTTCTTGCAGCTCTACAAGCTTTATTATACCACCCCACTCTTATTGGGTGTGTTTTTTTGCCCGCTGACTTTGGTACTTCCTTAATAAAGTGACCCCTTATGGTTTCAAAGAATCTATCATGGAGGTTAGTAATTTGCCACAGATCGTCCTCTACCCCCGGGATGCTAGCCATGGCAGTAATGTTTTTATCCAATTCCTCATTAATACTTTCCAAAACCCTTTCTTGCATCATAATTAGTCCCCACCTTACCCGCCTCATATCATTAGTCGGGACAATCTCAAATAAAGCCTGTTCAACCCTATTCGGCCCCCCCTTCCGCTCTCCCCCACAAACTATGGGTAGTGCATAGAGGGTTATGGTCGCTCTCTTGCCTTGCCACCACCTTCATGTCCTCATAAGGTGCCAGATTGCCAGGTTACAGTTAACATAATCAATCCTACTTCTTGAGCGACCATTGTCAAAAGTGCTTTCACCTTGTCTGTCACTCGGGGTTCTGACATTCAATGCTCGGAGTCCTCTTTCGCAGCATATCAAATTAATTTGGATTATGTTATCTGTCCACCTATCAATCGGTTTTAACTCTAATTTAGGAATCCCCCACTGCGAATCCTCTTCATCTCCTACGCGCCAGTCACCAATTGTAAGTGGCTCATAAGTCATATTTAGATCACCGGCGATAATTATGTTATTCTTGCTCGGCTGTAACCCAATCAGGGAATCCAGAGCAGCCAAAACCTGAGATTTAGCTCCCCCTAACCCTCTAGCATATAGATTGTAGATGTCCAAAACGCCCAAGGAGCCTAATGATAGCCTAATCAGCTGAATATCCCTGTTCTTGGTGGGAAGCTCTATAACTCTATCAAAGAGCGCTTGTAGTACCCATACCGTTAACCCCCCTTTCGGCCGACCCTTGGGACCCTTAATTGCAGGTACAAAAAAATTCAAGAAACCCTATAGAAACTGGGGATCAAATGCCCAAGTCTCTTGGAAGAGACAAACGTCAAAACCATTTACAAAAATAGCCATTCGGGCAATTGTAATCTAGAACATAGCCCGCAATATTCCAAGATATTATCTTCCCTCCCTCCCCACTATGTTCTTGCATTAACCCTTTAGTATCTAAGTTAAATGATTTTAATCCATCCACTCTTGAAGGTGCCTTTCCTACTTTTGGAACTAGATTTGGGGGAAAAAACACCACTTCAGTAGTGGTGCAAAACACCTCACCATTTACCATCTGTTCCCCTATATATCCCTCGTTAATAGTCTCCTTATTCACCAAAAGTGAATCTTTATCAGTATTCATCACCTGACCTAGAGGCTCACCCCCAGGGCTACCCACTGCTACCAAGTTAGGGGTATTGACTCCAACTGCGCTATCGGGATGGACATCGAGAGTGCAATCCTCAGCCAGTCAGTCACAATCCTTTAGACCAGAAAGGGGTGCGTAACGATTAGTTACCTCTAAAGGGTAATAGTCCCCCTGACCGCCCCATATTGGTACCGTTGGCAGACTCATCAATGGAGTGCCCCATCCCTGATGTCCCCTAGGAGTGAGTGGCCTGTCATTTAGCTCCCTTTTTCAGCTGTTACGATGATCTTTTATATGTGACCTATAGAAAAAACCCAGGGGCAAGATCTCTATACCTGGGCCGATGGATCCCCCCAAATATTCTACATCCCTAAGGATACTCTCTGCTACAAACCGGCAATTGAAATTAATCACAATGCAGTCGCCTTTTTTTATTTTCAAGGACTTTCCCACCCATGAGACTCGACGGGCCATAATAACATTGTGACCAACTCCTTTTCCTTCCCTGGTGTTATTATATAACCAATGGGTCGCCTTATTTTTTAGCTGACTAAAGTCCTCTTTCTTGCCTTCAGCTAAAGGTGGTACATTGCCAAGAACTATCCCCAGAGGTGTTGTTTCTGGCGGCAGGTCAATAACACTTGTGATATCCTTGCCCTCGGCTTTTGTTAACAGGAGGGGTTGCAGATCTTACATTCTTATTATCATCCTCTATGGTGTTTGGTTTGCTGACAGCCCTCTGTTTAATGATACTTCCTTCTTTAGAACCCTGTGTACCAGTGGAGTTTCCTGCTTTTCCAACATTTGGTGCCAGACATGGCGGTGACAATAAGATTGTGTTCGGTTTACTCTGCTGGTTCATGATCTCCCCCTTCTGGAGGCTAGCATAGAGACTTTTCAGTAGGAGTGTGTTCTCTGTGGTTTCCCGTAGGATTTTATCCAGGTTCTGGTTTATGACCTTCATTCTTTCTACCAGTGGGAGCACAAGCGATTTTAGCAATTATTCCACTTGAGCTATGAAACTCGATGGATCACTACAATCTTGAATGGAACATAAGGAGCCTTTTGGGGCACCGCTCCAATTTTTTTTGGGTTGGTCAGTTGGTTGAACCAAAGGTATATTGACAGATGGTTTATCATTTCTAGGGACTGTTTTTGCCAGCTTGTTAAATTTATTTGCAATTTTTGGCGTCTATCCCCAACCCTCTTCCGTTTTCCTACTTGCTTCTTGGATTTCTCTAATACTTTTGCATTTGCCAGCATAGCCCCCCTTTTTGAGGTTATAACAATTGGGAGGGTTACATCGGTTGATAGTGTACTATCTAAAGTAATGAGCGAGGAAGAAGCAGTATTGTAACTTCCCTGACCTAAGCTTGGGCTTCTCGAGCTAGTCCCACTAGCTCTTATCGTGGTGGGTTTTTCTGGTGTGGTGGCATTTTGAATTTTACCCAACGATGACCATTTGGAACATAAGAGATCCAGCGATAGTCGTTTTTCAGTGAGCGCAATCTCTTGCTCTAGTATCACTGTTGCTCGAGGTATAAAGTTGTCAAGCGTACCTGTTACGCTACCGCCTATTTGGATCTGTGAGGCTTTTCTCCTCACACGACAAGGCCATTTTAGATGTTTAAATCGAAATTTAGCCGTTTTTTGTTTTTTTAGCTGGTTGGGTCTCCCCTAGTACATGTGCTCCACCTAGATATAAAACATACATAAAAAGAAATGGGTCCCAGTTCCTTAATGCAAGTCTTGCCTGACACGTTAGGGGGGTGGCCGAGCCCAGCCTTCTCTGGCCTGTGATGGCCTAGGACGGCCCCGCCCTTAAAGGCTTAACCCGGCGCAACCCACGCGCGATCCTGCGACTCGTGGGCTCTTCTAGATTTAATGCGCCTCCGGGTGCGGTCTGATCGTCGGCGGCTTCCGCTTCCTGCCGCAAAGGATGGTGGTAATTGTGGTCCCCCCTCACCTGCAAACCCTGCAGCGTGGTTGTGAAGCTGCAGCGGAGGAGGAGGCCTGGCTATCATACTAAAAGACCAGTATCGCTGTCGCACTACAACTGAAACTATTCCTGAGTGCGAGAGCTTAGCATTCAGCATAGATTTTACTGCGAACAGCTCCTTCTCCGGCACTCTGATATATCGCCCCCCAGAGCCGGCTAAGTTGTTCCATAGATCTCTTCCAGACATCATAGCCAAACGAATCATGACCTCCGCTAATTACACGGTCCTAGGAGATCTTAATTTCCATTTCAACTCCCCCACAGATCATACTGCCATGGAACTAACAAATGATTTAGCAGCCCTACAATTAACCCAGATGGTCACAGCCCCTACCCATGAAAAGGGTAATCTCCTCGACCCGATTTTTAGCAACTGCACCGAGCTGGTGGTGGGCCAACCCACTCGCCTTCCCTGGTCGGACCATTTTTTAGTCCCGCTTACCTGGCTCACCGGCAAGACCCCCTTGCCCACCCCCCAAGTTATAACGAAGAGAAATTGGGCAAAACTACCTATGGAGTCTTGGATAACCAACATAGATTCCACCCTCCCACTCTCCTGCACAGACCCCAACTTAGCAAACAAGAATTATGAGGGCTGGATCAGGGACTCACTGGATACGATTCTCCCTTTTCGGAGATCTATATCAAAGAGGCTGCACAAATCAGCATCCTGGTTCTCAGACACCTTAAGAGAACAAAAACGCCTCTGTAGGAAACGAGAGAGAGCGTGGCGACTAGACTTCCTACCTGAAAAAAAGTCCCAATACAAAGAGGCAATCAAGGCCTACAGAGATGGGGTTAGGGCGGCCCAAGCCACCTACTTCGCAGACAAAATCATGGAAGCCAAATCCAAACCCAAGGAAATTTTTCACTTAGTAAAAAAATGCACTAAAGTGAACACAGCTCCTCCCTTGGCAAAAACACAAGAACAATGCAATGAGCTAGCGGATTTCTTTCATAACAAAGTTACCCAGATCTACTCCTCCTTCCCGACAGCAGCCACTAATCCAGGAGCTTCCAACCAAACATCTTCGAGACACCCCACTCCCCCAGACCAGCCAAATTTGGAACACTTCCCCCCACTAGACCTTGACACCCTTCATCAATTGGCACGCCAGGTCAAATCTGGCTCTCCCCGTGACCCAGCTCCACCGGAGATCTTGCTCCAGGCAAGCCAAGCCACCCTGCCCGTGATTCTGGATCTACTAAACTCCTCCATCTCCTCCTGTACAGTGCCCACTGTATGGAAGAGAGCCATGGTACGGGCACTGTTAAAAAAAACAATCTCAACCCAGAAGATCACTCCAGTTACCACCCTATCTCATTACTCCCCTGGGTAAGCAAGGTCCTGGAGAAGTATATAAACACCCAGTTAGTCCAATTTCTTGAAAACAACTTGCTATTGGACTCGACCCAGACAGGCTTCAGACCTAAGCATGGTACTGAAACCGCCTTGCTAGCGGTTACAGAGGAAGCGCGCAGGATACTAGATCAAGGAGGATCAGTGGCAGTGATCCTCCTTGACCTAAGTGCAGCCTTCGATACGGTCAGCTATGCCACCTTGCTGAACCGTCTACGCAAACTTCGGAGTAACAGGCGATGCATTGAGGTGGCTTGACTCCTTCCTGACCAACAGATCTTTTCAGATCTTTGACGGGGAAATAGTGTCAGCCAGAAAATCACTGAGCTGTGGGGTGCCGCAGGGCTCTTCTTTAAGCCCTGCGCTGTTCAACATATATATGAAACCACTGGCTGGGGTCGTCGAACCATACAGTATTAAAATCATATCGTATGCCGACGATACCCAGCTAGTGGTTTCTCTGGCTCAAGAGGGTGACAGGCAAACATCGGAAGGTCTGATGAAATGTCTAGAGGATGTCAAAGAGTGGATGACATCCTCCTCTCGAAAACTTAATGGAGATAAAACTGAGCTCATGCTCCTGGGCCCAGTATCACCAGTGCCTTTCATCTCCCTATGGCCTCCCTGCCTGGGCACCCCTCCTACCCCTAAGGAAAGTGTAAGAAGCCTAGGAGTATGGCTCGACAAAAGTCTCTCTTTCTCCACTCAGGCCACTAAGCTATCTGCCACATATTTCGGCCTACTTAGAACATTGAGGAAAGTTCTACCTCTTCTGCCAATGGAAGCCAAACAAGTGGCAGTACAAGGCCTAATTCAGTCCCGGCTAGATTCGAACAACGCCCTATACGTGGGAGCCCCTGAGATGACCTTACGAAAGCTACAAGTGGTACAGAACTGTGCAGCCCGTACCTTGCTACAGATCCCACGCACTCAGTCTGCCAGACCCGGACTAAAAAGCTTGCATTGGCTGCCAGTGAGACAGAGAGTGGCATTCAAGGCATTATGCATTGCCCATCGGGCCTTCTGGATGACAGGCCCAGCAATCAATGACAACTTAGTCACCCACTACCACCCAAGGAGAAATCTCCGCTCTACGGAGGCTTTCTTGGCTGTGGTACCCAAAGTAAGGAGAGCTAGGACCGGAGGAAGGATGTTCTCTCTAAACGCCTCGAAGTTGTGGAACTCACTTCCTTTACAACTTCGGTCCAACTCGAACCTGCTCTCCTTCCGCAAACAATTGAAGACCCTTCTGTTTGCAAGGTCCACCGAGCTCTAAACCTCTCCGCACTGCCCAGCCCTGTCTACATGCTCAGCGCTTGGACGCCCATTGGGCAGCAATCGCGCTATACAAATCAATATTCAATTCAATTCAATTCAATGCAGCGGCGGGAGAGGGACCGGGGCCAGGAAACCAGTAGCGGAGTTCACGGGCAGCAGCAGGTCAATGATAATGCCCCAAAAGAAAGATGGAAAACAACACCCGCTCTGCCGGGGCTCTCCTAGATTTAATGCGCCTCCGGGCGCGGTCTGATCGTTGGCGGCTTCCGCTTCCTGCCGCAAAGGATGGTGGTAATTGTGGTCCCCCTCACCTGCAAACTGCGCAGCGTGGTCGTGAAGCTGCAGCGGCGGGAGAGGGACCGGGCCAGGAAACCAGTAGCGGAGTTCACGGGCAGCAGCAGGTCAGTGATAATGCCCCAAATGAAAGATAGGAAACAACACCCGCTCTGCCGGGGCTCTCCTAGATTTAATGCGCCTCCGGGTGCGGTCTGATCGTCGGGTGCTTCCACTTACTGCCGCAAAGGATGGTGGCAATTGTGGTCCCCCCTCACCTGCAAACCGCGCAGCGTGGTCGTGAAGCTGCAGTGTGTGGAGAAGTGTGGCTCAGGGGTTAGAGGCGGCAGACCCGGAAGCTGAGATCGGTCTTGGACCAGGGTTCAATTCCCCGCCTCGGCGGGTCTTGGGCTCAAAAATTCCACGGACTCGATAATTCTCGACTCTCGACTCGACTCACGTGTTCACACTCTGCAACTCTTGGCAATAGCTTGCTTAATCTCCACTACGGCCCTTCGCGGCGGGATGCCTGGCTTTCACCTTGTGGATACCCTGCTGGGGTTATCTCACAGGGGAATACCAGGACGGGTTCCCAAGGCAAGCGCCTTGATGCCTTCGGGTGATACGTGCGCTATATAAATCGCAATACATTTACATTTACATTTGCAGCGGCGGGAGAGGGACCAGGGTCAGGAAACCAGTAGCGGAGTTCACGGGCAGCAGCAGGTCAGTGATAATGCCCCAAAAGAAAGATAGAAAACAAACAAACCCGCTCTGCCGGGGCTCTCCTAGATTTAATGTGCCTCCGGGTGCGGTCTGATCGGCGGCAGCTTCCGCTTCCTGCCGCAAAGAATGGTGGTAATTGTGGTCCCCCTTCACCTGCAAACCGCGCAGCGTGGTCGTGAAGCTGCA